>NC_138372.1:38539102-38635528 GCF_054177405.1 Leptonychotes weddellii
CCTGCTCCGCGGGAAGTCTGCTTCTCTCTCTCCCACTCCCCCTGCTTGTGTTCCCTCTTTCACTGTGTCTCTCTCTGTCAAATAAATAAATAAGTAAATAAAATCTTAAAAAAAAGTCAGATGCTTAACCGACTGAGCCACCTGGGCGCCCCTTCATTTTGTGTCTTAAAGTCCTCCTTGGAATGCCAATGAGGAATGGGACTAATCCTTGATTCACAACTTACCACGTCTGATCCTGGCAGTCAGATGTCATGTTTTACATTTTCCACGTTGCTTCCTTCTGAGTATTAGTTTTGGGGCTCATTGCAGGCTGGGAAAGATGGCAAGTGCTCCCACATCTATTACAACATGAGTCTGTTCATCTGTCCCAGTGACAATACTTCCTATTGCTCTTAGCACAGAAGTCACAATGAGCAATTCAGGAGCTCTTCGAAGCTTCACCAGTTGGGGCACAACTCCTCTTTTCACAACCATTTCAATCTGTTCATTTGGACAATCAGTATGGTAAGAAATGGTCCAGCAGGTATCTGCTAATACTTCTGGATCACTGCAATAAAGGAGATGAACTAAAGTGGGAAGAATTTGCTCAACAGCATCTACAGGAGCGTAGGATCCTTGTTGGAACAAAAATCTGAAGGTGTCCAGATAAGTTTATCTAAGTAACCACATGCTAAAGATGACATACCAGGAACTGCAAGAAGGACCAACAGTGGATCAAATGCACCATATTTGATAACCAAGTCTCAGAAAACTGAACTATTTCGTGTAATGTTTCCTAGAGCTCATACAGCTTATTCACTGATGTGAGCATGGGAAGTTGTCAATGGAGAAATGAATGCTGGGATAGCACCTCTATCTACCACAGCCTTGGTCTGTTCTGATATCCCAGAAGCTATGTTAGTGAGGGCTCAAGCAGATTCAACTGAATGGGACTATGAACATTTCTGTCCAAAAAGGACACAAATTTTGGAATCAAACCAGCCCATATTATGTTGTCTATGTGGGCTGCTTTTCCACAGAAAGCAGTTTCTTAGCAGCTTGAGTAGCCTGGAGGTGGCTTTCCAAATTGTTGCTATTTATGCCTTTGACAATGTTATCAACAGACCAACTTACACTGCCCTGGTTGTTGTGGTTTTCCTGCAGTGGAGAAGTAGCATTATCAAGAAATGAGCTTACATTTCTCCTTTCAGCATCTAGTCTTCCTCCTTAGCTTTCCTCAGGTTTCACATTAACTTCTACTTGGCACCACCTCATTTTTATACCGTCTTTCCCCTTGTTCTTGAATCTGTTAAGATGAGCAGTGGGTGAATTGCACTGTCGTTGGCAGACTTGGTTACAACACAAAGGGAGAAAGGCCAGCTTAGGCTTCCACAGAAAGTATAGGCTGTGGGTCGGCCGCCCTCAAACACATCCCCAAGACAGTGTCCATGGTTTGTATTCTTTTTAAAAAAATTTTTAAAGATTTTATTTATTTATTTGACAGACAGAGAGATCACAAGTAGGCAGAGAGGCAGGCAGAGGGAGAGGGAGAAGCAGGCTTGCCGCTGAGCAGGGAGCCCGATTCAGGGCTCAATCCCAGAACGCTGAGATCATGACCTGAGCCGAAGGCAGACACTCAACCAACTGAGCCACCCAGGTGCCCCTTTGGTTTATATTCTTAAAAGTTCATTTAGGGCGCCTGGGTGGCTCAGTTGGTTAAGCAACTGCCTTCGGCTCAGGTCATGATCCTGGAGTCCCAGGATCGAGTCCCATATCGGGCTCCTTGCTCAGCAGGGGGTCTGCTTCTCCCTCTGATCCTCCCCCCTCTCATGTGCTCTCTCTCTCTCAAATAAATAAATAAAATCTTTAAAAAAAAAAAAAGTTCATTTAGTTGCCTTATGGAAAGAGATTTAGGGACTTGCATTAATCTCCTAACTGTAATCCAAGTAGGAGAGGAGGGTGGCTTGGGTAAGAATGGTAGGAGGAAAGGGAGAGACAGGACAGATTTGAGACATTTTGGAGATAAAATGGCCATGAGTTACTAGTAGAGAGAGGTACCACTTGCTAAGGGTATCTCTTGGAAGGTAACAGGGGCATAATAAACTGGGGGGAGAAGAAAACAATGAAGAATTCCATATTTGGGGGCGCCTGGGTGGCTCAGTTCGTTAAGCGACTGCCTTTGGCTCAGGTCATGATCCTGGAGTCCCAGGATCGAGTCCCGCATCAGGCTCCCTGCTCAGCAGGGAGTCTGCTTCTCCCTCTGACCCTCCCCCCTCTCCTGCTCTCTCTCTCTCTCATTCTCTCTCTCAAATAAATAAATAAAATCTTAAAAAAAAAAAAAAAAGAGCAATCCACTCATTTAAAAAAAAAGAATTCCATATTTGGTTTGTTAAATTTGAGATGCCTATGAGAACTCCAAGTAGGAATGTCTAATAAACAATCAGCTACATGCGGTCTGAAGTATACAAGAATGGTCTAGATTAAAGATTATCTGCATTATCATTAACTTATCTGAGCCTTCATCTCTGCCTCTAAATTCCACTTTTTAGAAGAGCAAATTGAGGACTCTTTTTTTTTTTCTTTGAGAGAGAGAGAGTGCGCGTGCGCAGCAGGGAGAGGTACAGAGGGAGAGAGAGAATTCCAAGCAGGCCCCATGCCCAGCACAGAGCCCGACACAAAGCTTGATCCCACAACCCCGAGATCATGATCTGAGCCGAAACCAAGAGTCAGATACACAATCAACTGAGCCACCAGACGCCCCCAAATTGAGGACTCTTAAACAGAAGGGAAACAAAAATCATCCATTGTTACCACCACCTAGAGACCATCACTACTTCATTTTTGGTGTATTTCCTCTTAGCACTATGTAGTTTGGTCTTGCTTTTTTGTTTTAAGTAATCTCTACACACAACATGGGGCTCAAACTCACGACCCCAAGATCAAGCATCCCATGCTCTACTGACTGAGCTAGCCAGGTGCCCCAATTTGGTCTTGTTTTCACATGTCACGAGCCTCCTTCACTCCCCATTAGAAACCCTTCTTAATATCTGTTTTACTGGCTGCATAATATTTCCTCAAAGAGATGTGTTAAGAGTTAATTTCTAGGGGCACCTGGGTGGCTCAGTCGATTAAGCTGCTGCCTTTGGCTCCGGTCATGATCTCAGGGTCCTGGGATTGAGCCCCGCGTCGGGCTCCCTGCTCGGCAGGGAGCCTGCTTCTCCCTCTCCCTCTGCCCACTTGTGTGCTCTCTCTCTCTGTCAAATAAATAAATAAAATCTTAAAAAAAAAAAAAAAGTTAACTTCTACTTCTTTTCATACGACATTTAGATTGCTTCACAAAATAGTTCAGAGCTAAATTCATATATGAAAACATGTGGCCAAAGCATTCCTTGGGTGTGCACACTCTAAGTATATAATCCAAAGTAGGTTCTGCAGCAACCAGTACGGTCAGACCTGTTCACAGTGATAGAATGTTTTACAATTTTTTAAAATATTTTATTTATTTATTTATTTTTTTTGAGAGAGAGGGAGAGAACACAACCATGGGGGAGGAGCAAAGGGAGAGGAAGAAGCAAACTCCTCGCTGAGCACAGAGCCCGACCCTGAGCATGACTTTAGCCAAAGTCAGATGCTTAACTGACTGAGCCACCCAGGTGCCCCAGAACATTTTACAATTTAAGAAAGCAGTCACATCTGGGGCGCCTGGGTGGCTCAGTTGGTTAAGCGACTGCCTTCGGCTCAGGTCATGATCCCGGAGTCCCTGGATCGAGTCCCACATTGGGCTCCCTGCTCAGCGGGGAGTCTGCTTCTCCCTCTGATCCTATCCCCTCTTGTGCTCTCTCTCTCACTCTCTCTCTCAAATAAATAAAATAAAATCTTTAAAAAAAAGAAAAAAAAAGAAAGCAGTCACATCTGTTCTCGTTTCATGTTCAGAAAAATCCTATGAAGAAAGTATGAGCGGGCCGTATTACTCTAATTTTGTCAACACAGAATTTGTGGCTCAGGGAAGGAAAATGTCTTGCTTGATGCTGCACTGTCTAAAAGTGGGTTCTTTGGCCTCCTATGCTTTCCCTTGCCCCAAGCAATCCTTGGTAAAGGAGAGTTATTAACCAGTCTGTGTCAAGAAAGGACACTGGGTATTTTTTTTTTTTTAGGAAAAAAGGGCAAAAAGACTGGAAAATTCTTTGGCTCAGAACTAGACAAGGGGAAGTCAACAGTTTTGGCATTTATTTACTTACTTATTTACTTATAAAAGATTTTTTTTTTTAAAGATTTTATTTATTTATTTGAGAGAGAGAATGAGATAGAGAGAGCATGAGAGGGGGAGGGTCAGAGGGAGAAGCAGACTCCCTGCCGAGCAGGGAGCCCGATGTGGGACTCAATCCCGGGACTCCAGGATCATGACCTGAGCCGAAGGCAGTCGCTTAACCAACTGAGCCACCCAGGCGCCCTACTTATAAAAGATTTTTAAATCCCACAACCCCGAGATCATCACCTAAGCCAAAACCAAGAGTTGGACACCTAACCGACTGAGCCACCAGGTGGTAAAGAGAAACCTAAGCAGACTCCACGATGAGCATGACGCCTGACATGGGGCTTGATCCTGCTACCCAGGAGATCATGACCTGAAACCAAGAGTCAGAACCTTAACCAAATGCACCACACAGGTGCCCCTTATTTTTTTAAAGATGTATTTATTTATTTGAGTGAGAGAATGCATGTGAGTGGGGGTGAGGGGCAGAGGGAGAAGGAGAGAGAATCTCAAGCAGACTCACCACTGAGCATGGAGCCTGATGTGGGGCTCGATCTCATGACCCTGAGATCATGCCTTGGCCAAAATCAAGAGTCAGAGGCTTAACTGACTGAGCCACCCAGGTGCCCCAACAGTTTTGGCTTTTAGACATGGCAGGGTCCAAGGTCTGCTAAACAGCAATACAAAAGGGCTTGAGTAGCAAAGATCAGCTAACAGGATCTTCTTTGACGACTTTGGTTTGAACACCCAGAGAAATTTATTTAAGAATGTCAGTTTAACAGGTGTGCACACTCCTGTATTGATTTCTAAACACTCTGTGTTCTTTCACCCTCAAATACCTTCTCTCTGCCTGAGACAACTCTATTCCACCTCCACCAAACAAACTCCACTCTGTCCTTCAAGTCCCAGTTTCAATGCTGCCTTCTCTGTGCAGCACCCTCTGCATCAGCACTGAACCCCCACAGTACTTTACACGTCTCTCTGAAGATGCTTATCAAGCTCTCCCAGGTGTAACAGGTATTAGTGTCCTTCTTCTCTGCTTTGGTCCATATCTAATTCATTGTTTCACTGAAGACAGCAGAAGTGTGCTCAATAAAGGAACATTTAAGAGGGGGAAAAAAGTCTCAATGTACACTCGTTAATCACATAGATTTGTCAAATAAGAGAAAATAATTTCAGAGCCACTTTTGTTTTCCCTATTTCAATAAGGAACTCAAAGTTCTTGTGAAAACTATAGTAAAATATGGTATAAACATTACTTTAAAACAGAGGGGGTGGGGGCCTGGCTGGTTCAGTCAATAGAGCATGCGACTTGATCTCAGGGTTGTGAGTTTGAGCCCCAAACTGGTGTGGAGATTACTTTAAAAAAAAAAAGGTATAAAAACAAAAAGAACCCAAAACTTTACCAAGACACAAATCCAGAGACTAAATAGCTAGGAACATTTTTGGTTTTGCATGCTGTATCATATAGGGGAGTTCACACCATATACAAATCTGTATTTGGCTTTCTTCACTGAAGAAATATATATATTTCATAAGTTTTTCATCACATCAACAAGATGCTCTAGGAATGTTATTTTTTTCATGGGCTAAATAACATTCCATACAATGGAGGTAACATTATTTAACTTAGCTGCTACTGTTGGCACACAGGTTTTGGGTTTTTTTTAAATCATTAATATAATGCAGTTATATATTACTTGTAAATTGTAAGTTAATGAAAATAAAATTTTGCTAGATAAATAATACCGGGGTATCTTTTCACATTAAGTTTTTTTTTTTTTTTTTTTTAAGATTTTATTTATTTATTTGAGAGAGAGAGAGCACACGGGAGCGGGCAGAGGGAGAGGGAGGAGCAGACTCCCTGCTGAGCAGGGAGCCCAACAGAGGGCGACCCCAGGACCCTGGGATCATAACCTGAGCCATAAGGCAGACACTTACCCGACTGATCCACCCAGGCGCCCCTTTGTGGTGTTTTTAAAATATGCCCATAAAAAATAATAATAATAAAATAAAATAATAAAATATGCCCATAAATTCTTTGATAGTCCTTCCTTCAAGAAGTAGGATGTTAGTTCTCTATTAGTGTGGGCTGGACTGACTGACTCACTTCTTTTTTTTTTTAAAGATTTTATTTATTTATTTATTTGAGAGAGAGAATGAGACAGAGAGAGCATGAGAGGGGGGAGGTTCAGAGGGAGAAGCAGACTCCCTGCTGAGCAGGGAGCCCGATGCGGGACTCGATCCCGGGACTCCGGGATCATGACCTGAGCCAAAGGCAGTCACTTAACCAACTGAGCCACCCAGGCGCCCATGACTGACTCACTTCTAATGAACAGAATGTGATGGAAATGAAAAACTTGTGACTTCCAGGGGTAGGTCATAAAAGACGCTGTGGATTCCATCATGCTCTCTCTTTTGGATAACTCACTATGGAGGAAACCAGATGCCATGCCATAATGACACACAAGCAGCCCATGGAGAGATTCCTGTCACCAGGAACTGAGGTCTCCTGATAACAGCTGGAAAGGCCTTTCCTAACAAGCCAACAATCTTAGAATTGGAACCTCCAGCTCCAGTCAAGCCTTCAAATGACTACAGCCCTAGCTCCCTGGTTAATGTCTTAACTGCAACCTCATTAGAGACCCTGAGGCATACAGCTAAGCCAATCCCAAATTCCTGACCTATAGCAACTATGTGAAATAATAAGTTTGTTGGAATAATTTATTTAGCAATAGATAAACACGACTCACTACTCCAGTGATAATTGCAATTAGGGCATGAGGCGAAAAGATAAGATGGTAGAGAATTAATTATTGGTCCCTTGCTCTGTGCCAGGCACATGCTGATGCCTTTACCTGCATTATCTCATTTAATCCTCACACCAACCCTATGAAGCAAGTACTATTTTTCTCCATTTACAGGTGATATTACTAAGGCAGAGTTAAAGTGACTGGCTCAAGATCCTACTACTTGCTAAAAGCATTCCCCAAGGTCTGCCAGACTTGAAAGGCTATGTTCTTCCCCCACCCACCCTGCTGAACTCTCTCCAAATCTTCCTACCATGTGCTTCCCCAAGGTCTGTGAGGACCCTTCTGTGAAGAGGGCACAGCATGAGGCTCAGGATGTGAGGCCAGCATGACTATCAATAAGAATGACCAAAGAAAGCAAAGGCCTCCTTACCTTTCCCAGTCACATAATAGGCCCCCAGTTTGTAGCAGCTATCGCTGTGTTTGTTCTCTTCACAGTTGAACTTCAACACCTTGGCAGCCTCCTCAAAATTCTTCTGGATCCCTTCCAAATAGTCCACCAGCCGATAGCATCCTGTGAGGAAAAGGCAAGAGCTGTTCATGTTTGGGGCTGCTGCACAGCAGTGGGGAAGGCTGAGGTGGAGCGGGCCAAAATGTCTTATTTAGGACCAGCTTCTGTCCTCCTGACGGGTGGCAAGGTGACCTCACCACAAAGAATGCAGGTGGTGTTCGGCCATTCCTACAAATGGCATCGTCTGCCCTTATCCAGGGACTGAGCAATATACAGGCTGGAGAGACCAAGGCCGCTGTACTGGCTCCACCACTCACCAGCCATCCGGGCGGAGCCCTTCTGCTCCCTGTCACCCAGGGCCAAAGACTCACTGACTTCCACGATTGAAACTTTGCTACCTTTGGAACTTCCCAGGGAGTTCAGCAATAAAACACTGGAAACCAAAAGGGTCTATGGGCTAGTCTTTGTAGTAGCAAGAAAGGGGTGCCTCCACGACTATACACCTCAGCCAGGCTGGGAATGAGAAGCCCAACGACAGAGTAGAAATAGTAGCTACTAAAGGAGTTGGAAATAAGACTCTCTCTTTGGCAGTCTCTAGTCCCAGTGAGCCTCTTCTTAACATCTCTCCCCTCTGTCTTTGTCCCTTCTTCTTCATCCCAAATGACACTCATCTCATTCATTTTCATTCAACAAATATTTGCACATTTATGTGTAACCATGTTCCAAACACTGTTCTAGATGCTGGGAATATAGTCACTTGCCCTCCTAAAAATTACATACTAGAGGAGGGGGAAAAAAATAAGTAAATAGGTGAGCATTTATTTTTTTAAGATGCATTTAAACAGTAATAAATTGTTATATGATTGAAATAAAACCGGATAGGATAGTTGTTATGCACGTTGGGGGGATAGTTACCATAAACCGGGCAGGGAGGGCCTAGCAAGGACTGCGATGTCCAAGCTGAAATGTGAATAACAAGAATGAACTAGCTATTTTTTTTTAAGATTTTATTTATTTGACAGAGAGAGACACAGCGAGAGAGGGAACACAAGCAGGGGGGAGTGGGTGAAGGAGAAGCAGGCTTCCCAAGGAGCAGGGAGCCCGATGCAGGGCTCGATCCCAGGACGCTGGGATCATGACGTGAGCCGAAGGCAGACGCTTCACGACTGAGCCACCCAGGCGTCCCTGAACTAGCTATTTAAAGACAATGAAATGGAATGGGGTAGAAAGTCCCAGGTACAAGAAACGATAGACAAAAATACCCAAAAGAGGGAATAAGCTTGGTACAAATAAGGTATAACGTAGCTGGATCGAGGAGAAAAGGGGTAGGAAATGAGGAGAGAAAGGCAGGGGCCAGATCACAGGGCACTGTGGAACACAGGAAGGACTTCGGATTTTATTCCACGTCAATGGCAAACCACTGGAGGGTTTTAAGAAGGTCAGTGATATGATTCAATTTGCATTTTTATTTATTTATTGTTTATTTTTAAAAGATTTTATTTATTTATTTGACAGAGAGAGAGAGCGCGCGCTCAAGAGAGCAGAAGCAGGGGGAGTGGCAGAGGGAGAGGGAGAAGCAGCCTCCCTGCGGAGCAGGGTGGCGGATGCAGCGCAGGGCTCCAACCCGGGACCCTGGGATCATGAGCTCTGCGGAAGGCAGACACTTAACCAACTGAGCCACCCAGGCGCCCCCAATTTGCATTTTTAAAAGGTTACTCCAGTGTATATGTTTGTACATGCCTGGATGGATACGGAAGAACAAAATACATGAAGGGGTACACTCTAGCATTGATAACAACAAACGTGTCGTTTTGTTATTTAAAAATCTAATAGGATAGCATTTAATAGAACAAAATGAAAATTTAATTACCAGTTTGAGGGTAGAGAACAGATTTTAAGGGAGTGAGCATGCAGAGTCAGGTTAGGCGGCTATTTCAGTAATCCTGGTGAAAGATCGTGATGACTTCAAAGGACAGTAGCTATAGTAACGATACTCTCCTTCTGAAGTGCTGCAGCCAGTCCTTTTACGCCCACCCTCCCCCACTCCACTGCTCCGTATACTACTCTCCCGCGTACATTACCATGAACTCTCTCCTCAAAAACATGTATGGCTCTCCACTGCCTACAGAATAAAGTCTAAATGCCTTACCCTGGCATTCAAGGCCTGACACACCGTGGCCCAGACTCCCTCTTCAATCGTATTTCTAACTATAGCCTCACTTCAATCTTCCACAAGACAGCATTCTCTTCTCCCACACTGTCCTCCATTTAATCAACACTTGCCTGCTCCTCCTGACCTCCCCCAGAAGTCTTCCCCAACTATCCTGCTCCTCAGTGACTCCAACTCTTCTTAGGACACCGGCGAGCCCTCAGAGAACCACTCTAGGTTCTTGTTAAGCCATTATACAGCAGAGCAACTCTGGCTAGTTGGTTAGCTTCAAGAAATAGCTTTATCATATTCTGGAAACCAGACTGCAAGCTATAAGAAGACTGGGCCAGTGTCATTTTTTTTCCCTTTATAAAAATAAAGTAGGAAGAAGAAAACCACCCAAAGGTACTGGCTGCTCTGGGTGACCCCTGACACACTCAAGTCAACTCAACATTCCCAGAACACAAGGGGCACATTCATGCCTCAGAGCCTTTTCACTAGCTGTTACCTCTGCCTAGCATAGATCTCCCTTACCTTCCTCAAGGCTTTGTTCAAATGCCACTTTCTCAATGACTCCCTCTGACCACTTAATTTAAAACTGCCCTCAACTCCCCATACCTGTCAGTCCTTTTTCCCATTGCACTGACTTTCTAACATACGATTTCATTCATTTCCTTACGTTTATTGTCCAACTCCCTCCACTAGAATGTAAGCTCCAGAAGAACAGGGAATGGTATCTGTTCACTGACGTATCCCCACCCCTCTCTCCCAACACCCAAGCACATCTCCTCGTACCCGCCCCGGCCTCCAGGCTCGGTCCCGCCTAGGATCCCCCCGCTGCGAGGCCCGCAAGTCCTGGAGGAACCCAACCCGTTCCCCCCCAAAACACACAAGGTCGTCAGTGTCCCACCGCGTCCCCACGAGTCCCCGGCCGGAGACCCCTTCCAGACGTCCTTCAGCGGTCGCTCGTAACCCGTGCGGCCCCCACCCTTCCCCCATGCGTCCCCACGTGTCCCCAGGCTGCGCTGGCAGCGCTCACCGTCCGGGTCCTTCTCGCGGTAGCACTGGTAGTTGCACTCCACCTCCATGTTCTCCAGAAAGGACTTCACTTGCTCCTCGTCCTGGAAATCCACCACACCCGCCATGGGCCCTGCTCGCCCAGCCGAGGTTAGCCTCGCGGCTCAGCGCACCCGCCCTGTGGTCACGTGAGCCAGCGGGGGGCGGGGCCCCGGAGGGGCGTGCCGCCGAGGGAGGCGCGCTCACCCGGTATTCCGGAAGCGGGAGCACCGCGAACCTAAATCCTGGAGCTGTCGAAGCTTCAAGCTGTTAAAAACCTTGCTACGCTCATTCGTTTCCTAAAACCGGTGACAGTCTTTCTGCAGCACTTTTTCTGTGCCAGCTTTGTGCCCTTCATGATTTTCTGCCTGCAGTTATTTAGTTCTTCATTCATTCGTTTGTTCAGTGATCTCTAAGTGCCTACTGTGTGCCTCACCAAGTGCTTGGTTCCAGTAATACAATTGGGAAATATGGTCCCTGCCTTTAAAGAGCTTGCAGTTTAGTAGGAAGACATTTGTTTATTCATTCAGCAAGCATTCTGAGCATCTACTATGTCAGGTATAGCTGCACAAACCGATATTCATAAGTCTATTCTAGTGCAATGAGAAGTCTGGTTCATCTGTATGTTCCTCCCAGACCTATTTCCCCATCCCCCCGCCCCCAACCTGAATGACCTAAGAAATGAATGGCTGTGGGAGATGATGACTGGAACACAGGAGCTACAGACGTTGTAGTAATAATTCTGTTGTACTAGTGAATGCTTAAACAGTGTTGAAAACTTTGTTCCAGATTCCATTCTAAGAGATTTATACAAAGTCTTATTTAATTCTCACTATGACCCTCATTGTGACACTATGGGATAGGTATTCTTATTATACCCATTCTGCAGATGAGGAAACTGGGCTACAGAGAAGTTAAGTAACTTGTCAAGTTCACACAGGAAGTGAGAGAGTAATTGTGTGATAAATATCTTTTTTTAAATAAAAGAATGCATGTGGTACAAGAGGAACATGTAAAGGAGATGGAGGGAAGCTTTGCTTGGTTTTTGCTTTGTTCTCTTGCACAGAATCATCAGTTCCATAAAGCCTAGACCAAAAGCTCTCCAAAGACAGATCAGATCCTGCTCATTTTTGAGTTCTAGCCAACCCTAATCTAGAGTCCTCAGTGGTACTCAGTCCATGGTTTACCTTCACCTATAGCAATGCTTCCCCAATGACTCCACTATTAACCTATCCTTAAAGGCATCGGAGAGTCGACCACTTCCAACCCTTCCTTATAGGGGGCAGCTTACTGCAACTTTGAAGTCCCAGTTTTACTTTAAAAATTCATGTGATTTCACATTCAGTTCCATAGTAATATATCTTTCATAGGAAAACACAAGACTGCTTTCTCCCCAAGCCTTTTGGTAAAATTGACATTTCAAGAGATATGCCACATTTTCATGTGATTTCTCATACCCCTGATCACCTTGGAAGACCCCTCCGTACACATACCCCTGGAAGGAAGCCCTGACCTTTGATTTTGAGCCCACCTGCCTTAGCCTGGCCTTCAAGGCCCTGTACAATCTGATTCTAACTTCATATCATGCCTCTCTTCCCCCATACCCCACCCAACCTTCTGATCTCTGAATAGGTCACGGGTTTGTGTCCCTGTTTACTGCTGCTCTTAAGGCCTGAACCCCCCTTCTCTGCCCAAATCAGAGATTCTCTCCTCTGTAGAGTCTTCCCAGGTGCAACAACCACACACCTCCAAAGTAGATTTAAATGTTCCCACTTCAGGGGTCCCTGGGTGGCTCAGTCAGTTAAGCATCCGACTCTTGATTTAGGCTCAGGTCATGATCTCTCAGGGTCATGAGATGGAGCAGCAGGTGGGGTTCCATGCTCAGCCGGAGTCTGCTTGAGATTCTCTCTCTCCCTCCGCCCCTCCCCCCTCCCTCCCTGAAATGAATAAATAAATCTTTAAATGCTCCCACTTCAGTGTTCCACACTACTTGGTTTATTCTGGTATAATATAGTAGGAAAGGACTGGCTTTGGAGTACAGACAGATCTTAATCAGAATCCATGTCCCTCCCATGTTTACTAAATTGTGACCTTGAACCAATCACATTTATGAGCTTGATTCCTCTTCTGTAAATGAAAATCCCTTGTGGCTGTCAATAGGACTAAAAGTTCATGTATGCAGTGTGCTTAGTGGAGTCTGGCTCAGAGTCATTCCTGTTCCAGAAATGTTTCTTGTCATGCCCATAATGGCATGAAAGTCTGTGTCCCCCATGACACTGTGAGCTCTATGTTCCTTTTGCCAGTCACAGGGTCAAGAATAGAGCAAAGCTTGGTGAAGGTGATGTAGATAGCTAAGGTCAGGGACAGGCCACAAATTATACTTTTCCCATAATCATTTTTGCTGAGTTGAACTACATTAAAATGAGCCCACCTGAGCAGTAGGGGGTGATAGAGAGTTAGGGAAAAGATGGAAGATAGGCTGAGCCAAGTATGAAATCACATACTTAAAAGGAAATTTAATGTCATCAAAAAAGCAGCCAGCTTCTTTTTTTAGTCCTGTCCTTATCTCTGTAGATTTATTCCCCCTTATTCTTTTTTTTTTTTTTAAAGATTTTATTTATTTATTTGGGACAGAGAGAATGAGGGAGAGAGAGCACATGAGAGGGGGGAGGGTCAGAGGGAGAAGCAGGCTCCCTGCTGAGCAGGGAGCCCAATGTGGGACTTGATCCAGGGACTCCAGGATCATGACCTGAGCCGAAGGCAGTCGCTTAACCAACTGAGCCACCCAGGCGCCCCCCCCCCTTATTCTTATAAATGTTCACATTTACTTTTTAAACTTATTTAATTATTCAAGTAATACATGCTTATTGTGAATTAATCTCATGTTTTTCACCTAATACTCCTTTTCGTTAAGCATGATATGGCTTGTAGACACTGTTTAGACTGTTGCAGAGAAATCAAAAGTCAGAGAAGTTGAATGATTTACTCTAAAACACATAGTGAGAGGAGGCGCCTGGGTGGCTCAGTTGGTTAAGTGACTGCCTCAGCTCAGGTCATGATCCCAGGGTCCTGGGATCAGAGCTCCACATCGGGCTTCCTGCTCAATGGGAAGCCTGCTTCTCCCTCTCACACTCCCCCTGCTTGTGTTCCCTCTCTCGCTGTCTCTCTGTCAAATAAATAAACAAAATTCTCTAAAAACAACAACAACACATAGTGAGAGGACCAGGAGGGGAAACCGGCCCCCTTAGAATCCTAGAGTTCACAATAACCATCCCAGATCCTGGAGGGAAGAATTGAAGAACATTATGGCGCTCAACTCCTGACTCCAGACTTAGAGTCAACTATTATTAATTGACCACTAATTATGAGTTTAGTACTTTAGGTTCATTATCTCATTTATTCTTCATTCATTCAACAAACATTCCCTGGATGCTTAAAAATGGCTAGGGCTTAAGGGATGCCAAATTGAAAAATGCAAGATTTCAACAAGAACATGCAACTCTTGGAAGAGGGAAAGCACTCGTCAATAAACATATGATGAGATACTCCTCCTAACGATCAAAGGAAGGCAAACTAAAAACAGTGTGATATCATTTTTCATCTCTTAGACCAACAAAGACTGGCATCCTGTGTTTGAAAGAATGCTGAGAAATTGGCTTTCCAATATATTATTGGTGGGAATGTAAATTGATGCCTCCTCTTTGGAGAGCAATTTGGTAATATTTATTTTTATTTTATTTTATTTTTTTTAAAGATTTTTATTTATTTATTTGAGAGAGAGAATGAGATAGAGAGAGAGAGCGTGAGACGGGGGAGGGTCAGAGGGAGAAGCAAACTCCCCGCTGAGCAGGGAGCCCGACGCGGGACTCGATCCCGGGACTCCAGGATCATGACCTGAGCCGAAGGCAGTCGCTTAACCAACTGAGCCACCCAGGCGCCCCGGTAATATTTATTAACATTTAAATGTGCTTTTATGTTTTTTGGGGGGTGGGAGAAAAATTTGCAAACCTATCCCAAAATGGACTTGTATCCTGAACATACAGAGAATTCCTACAACTCAACAATAAGAAGACAATGTTTTAACAATGGGCAAAATATTTGAGTAGACGTTTCACCAAAGACATATGGATGGGCAACAAGCACACAAAAAGACACCCAGCATGTGGAAATGCAAATAAAAATCCACACTGAGGTATTACTACACAACTACTAGAATGGCTATAATCAACAAGACAAACAATACTGTGTGTTGATGAGAATATTAAAAAACTGGAACCCGGGCGCCTGGGTGGCTCAGTCGTTAAGCGTCTGCCTTCAGCTCAGGTCATGATCCCAGGGTTCTGGGATCTTGGTTACTGTGAATAGTGCTGCAACAAGCATGAGGATGCTAATATCTCTTCAAGATGTTGATTTCAATTCTTTTGGATAAATAGCCAGAAGTGGGATTGCTGGATCATATGGTAATTCTATTTTTAATTTTTGGAGGAACCTCCAAACTGTTTTCCATAGTGGCTGCACCATTTTGCATTCCTGTCAACAGTGTACAAGAGTTCCAATTTCTTTTTTTTTTTAGTTTTAATTTAAATTCCAGTTGGTTAACACACATTGTAATATTAGTTTCAGGTGTACAATTTAGTGATTCAACCCTTCCTTATATTATCGGGTGCTCATCACAAGTGCACTCCTTAATCTCCATCCCCTATTTAACCCATCCCCTCTCCCATCTCTCCCCTGGTAACCATCAGTTTGTTCTCTATAGTTAAGAGTCTCTTTCTTGGTTTGCCCCTCTCTCTCTCTTTTTTTAAGGGTCCCAATTTCTCCATATCCTCAACAATACTTCTTGCCTTGTTTTTTTGATAATAGCCATCCTGACAGGTGTAAGGCAATATCTCATTGTGGTTCTGATTTGCATTTTCCTGATGTTTAGTATTTTGAGCATCTTTTCATATACCTGTCAGCCATTTGTACATCTTCGGAGAAATGTCCACTTGAATCCCTAACTCATTTTTTTAAAAGATTTTATTTATTTATTTGAGGGAGAGCGAAAGCAAGAGAGATCACAGAGGCAGAGGCAGAGGCAGAGGGAGAAGCAGATTCGCTGCTGAGCGGTGGGCCCGATGCAGGGCTGGATGCGGGGCTGGATGCGGGGCTGGATGCTGGGCTCGATCCCAAGACCCTGAGATCATGACCTGAGCTGAAGGCAGACGCTTAACTGACTGAGCCACCCAGGCACCCCCTCCCTAACTCATTTTTTAATCGGGCTATTAGTTTCTTGCTATTGAGTTGTAGGAGTTTCCCATATATCTTGGTGTTTAATCCCTTATCAAGTATCTGGTTTGCAAACATTCCCTCCCATTCCATAGGTCACCTTTTCATTCTGTTGATTATTTTCTTTGTAGTGCAGATACTTTTTATTTTTTAATTTATTTTAAGTAATTTCTGTGCCCAATGTAGGGCTCGAACTCACAACCCTGAGATCAAGAGACTGAGCCAGCAAAGCGCCCCAGTGCAGACAATTTTTAGTTTGATGTAATCCCACGTTTATTTTTGTTTTTGTTGCCTGTGCTTTTGGTGTCATTAAAATGGGCTTATATTGGGCGCCTGGGTGGCTCAGTTGGTTAAGCGACTGCCTTTGGCTCAGGTCATGATCCTGGAGTCCCGGGATCGAGTCCCGCATCGGGCTCCCTGCTCAGCAGGGGGTCTGCTTCTCCCTCTGCCCTCTTCCCTCTCGTGCTCTCTGTCTCTCATTCTCTCTCTCTCAAATAAATAAATAAAATCTTTAAAAAAAATAATAAAATAAAATGGGCTTATATTTTTGACCTAGAAGTTCAACTTCCAAGAATGTATCCTACAGAAATTCTTACACAAATAAATAAATATTTGCTGCAGGTTTTCTTGTTGTTGCTGCTGTTGTTACAATAGAAATAACAAATATCCAAGAATAGGGGATTTGAATGCAATGTAGACATTAAAAAGAATTAAATAGGCCTATTCCAACATTGAAAGATGTTCAAATGTATTAAGTGAAAAACAAAATACCCTATAGTATAACAAGTTTTTGTTTTAAAAATAACCTTTTGTATGTTCATAGGAAAAAAAAAAAAAAACCCGAGGGAAAATACCCTGAACTTTAATAGTTAACTATGAGTTGGAAAGGAGGAAGGGAATAGTGTTTGTACACTATTGTGTACACAGGGAACTTCCAGTGTTTGTATTCAATCTTTATTTTTATAATGATATACTACTTTTGTAAGCAAACAAAATAATAAAACATTTTTTAAAGACTTGATGAGTCTTCTAGACATATTCACAGTCCTATGGGTCATTTCGGGATAAGTACACTAATATATCCATTTTATAAACGAGGTTCAGAGAAGTAGAGCAATTTCTTCAAGGTCACACAGCCCACCAAGACTTCCCCAAAGATTAGGCATCCTTTTTTTTATTTTATTTTTTTAAGATTTTATTTATTTATTTGAGACAGAATGAGAGAGAGAGAGAGCACATGAGAGGGGGGAGGGTCAGAGGAAGAAGCAGGCTCGCTGCCGAGCAGGGAGCCCGATGCGGTACTCGATCCAGGGACTCCAGGATCATGACCTGAGCCGAAGGCAGTCGCCCAACCAACTGAGCCACCCAGGCGCCCAAGATTAGGCATCCTTGAGCTGACAGAATCCCCACCCCCCACCCTGGGCAGAAAGACCCGGCCAATCAAATTTGCTTTGAGGTCACTTTGAAGGCCTGGGGATAGGTCCTCATTAGTCCATGCTGAGCCAGTTGTCCTCCGCGGCCGGTGTGGCTGCGGGAGGCAGGAGGCTGGGGACGATTAGACTTTCCCCGGGTTACCCTGGGGCACCAGTTCTCTGTACTCTGCTGGTCCCCTGTGGACCCTTAGCATTGGTGGGTTAGTCGTGCAGGCGTTTTGCCCTTCCTGCTGTGGCCGGTCAATCCCCCACGCCCAGCCCCTGCAGAACCAACAGCACTCCCTGCGGGGATTCCTCCCGCCGACATCAAGAAGAAGCCGTGACAGGTGCCAGCCCTGCTCAGACTCCCGTTCCAGCCACGGTGATTGCGTATCACCTAGTCCTCGTCTGACCTGCCTGTCCTCGAGCTAGCGCAATGAGATCAGAAATAGGATTCAAGGCGCGCCTGGACGTCAGTCAGTGTCTGCCTTCAGCTGAGGTCATGATTCCAGGGTCCTGGAATCGAGTCCCGCATCGGGCTCTCTGCTCAGTGGGCAGCCTGCTTCTCCCTCTGCCTCTCCTTCTGCCTGCCGCTCCCCCTGCTTGTACTCACACACACTCTCTCTCTCAAATAAATAAATAAATCTTAAAAAAAGAAAAGAAAAGAAAAGAAATAGGATTTAATGCAAGCTTTACTTCCCTGCCTGTCTTTGAGGCGGTAGCTGGGCTTCACGTTGGAAAGACTCCTGCTTTATACAGAAGAGGACTAGAGTCCAGAGAGAGGAAGGGGCTTGGCCGAAGGCACAGAGCAAGTTAATAACAGAGACATGGACTGTTTCTTCAAGGAAGCAAATTGGATGGTAACCTTTCCAACTTTATCTTCACCTCATCCTGACAAATACCCTCTCTCCTCCCTGCCTCAGGGTTCCTCTGTGTTTCTTGCTTATGTATCATCATCTGAGGCAGCAAGGTTTATCAAGAATGATAAGGAGTTTGGAATCACACTACCTTGGAATCCCACACTTGCTGTGGGAACTTGGACAAGTAGTGTTACTTGTCCTTATTTTCCTTGCCTTATTTTCCTCATCTGTCATTGGATATGGACCTCTACTCTATTTACCCAATAGGAATAAATAAGAAATTGGGAGGCAGTTTAGTATAGAGCAGTGGTTTCCCTGGACCAGCAGCATCAGCATCACCTGAGAATTTGTTAAAAATGAATATTCTCTGGGGCGGCCTGGGTGGCTGTCGGTAAAGCCTCTGCCTTTGGCTCAAGTCATGATCCTGGGGTCCTGCAATCGAGGCCCAGGGGCTCCCTGCTCAGCAGGAAGCCTGCTTCTCCCTCTCCCCACCAGCTCATGCTTTCTCTCTCTCTCTCTCTCTCTCAAATAAATAAATAAAATCTTAAAAAAAAAAAGAAATCAAGAAGAAGCCGTTCTTCTTGGCCTCACCCCAGATCTACTGAGTCAGAAACTTGGAGGCCCGGCGATCTGTGTTTTAACAAACTCTACAGGTGATTCTGATGCATGCCACAGTTTGACAACCACTGGTATATAGTGGGTAAAACCACTGGGTTTGGGTCAGACAATTCTGAGTTCTTCTAAAAGTGTCTTAGTTTTGCCTTCTACTATTTGAGAGGCCTTAAGCAAAGCATTTTACCCACCTGCTCCTTAGATTCCTCATCTGTGAAATGGGCCTAATAATTAGCTGTATTTTACATAACATGGTTGTTTATTCATTTACTTAACACAATTTTTTTGAGTGGCATTATGTGACAATGACTCTTCTAGATTCTAGGGATATATACACAAAACACAAAAATCCCTGCCCTCATGGGGTATACATTCGAATGAAACTTCTGAGGATTAAGATAATTATGATAATGGTGTATAAAGCTTAGTACAACACTGCGCCTATTAAGCACTCAGCAAATGGCAGCTAACAGTAATGATGGGGAAAGGATTTGTAAATAGCAATATGCAATATTAGATGAAACTGTGAGTTCTCTGAAACTTGTCTGACTCATGCCTCTGTCATCAGAATCTAACATAGGACCTAGTGCAGATTAGGGCTTAGTCAATATGTGATAAATGTACATACAAAAGTCAGAGATTAATATTGATATCTCTCTTGCCTGAATGAATGGTTTTCCTATGTAGTCATCTTTAGAGCTGACAGCTCAGTAATAAAGCACACTGTCCAATAAGCCTTCTCCCCCTACATTTATATATTTCACTCTTTCCAGTCACATTCACATGTTGTGATGGGTCTGAAATATAGTTTGTGTATAATAAATCTCTGCTGAGTGAATGAATGGATGCACTGAAATGGGGATCAGGAGGCTTCCATTCTAATTCCTGTTCTGCCACTTGTACAGTATTTGGCCTTGGCTAAGTCCATTTTCTTTTCAGATCCTCAGTCTCCTCATCTGTAAAATGAGACTCACAATCCAACTCCAGCATGATACTGGTAGGAGACAGACCAACTGTAATACTGAAGTTTTCTTTTTTTTAAACCTCACCAATTCTTTTTTTTAAATCTAAATTTAATTGATTAACATATAGTGTATTATTAGTTTTAGTTCAGTGATTCATCAGTCTTATATAACACCCAGTGCTCATTACATCATGTACCCTCCTTAAATTCCGTGAGTGAGATCATATAACTGTCTTTCTCTGATTGACTTATTTCACTTAGCATAATACCCTCTAGTTCCATCTACGTTATTGCAAATGGCAAGATTTCATTTTTTTCTGATGGTGAAATACTGAAGTTTTAAGGATGCTCACACAACCACAAATGTGTTGTCTCCTTAGCTTACCTTTCAGGAAGAATTGCTGAAAGCAGTAAAAGGAGATAATATAAGTATATATCTTTGCAAACCTTAAAACAATGTAAAAATTAAGTAACATACTATGTCTAATCATATAATCTACAATTTATAGAATTTATAGGTTGGAAATGATTCTAATCCTTCCTACTGGAAGTGTAATCTGCAGCATTGGCAGCATTTGAGATCTTGGTAGAAATGCAGACTCTTGGGCCCCACTCAGACCTATTAAACCAGAATCTGCATTTTAGCAAGATTTCCAAGTCATTCAGATGCACAATAAAGTCGGAAAAGCACTGCTTTAAATCAGACTCATAGGACATGTGCCCTGAAAAGCTTTTGAAGATCAACTTTAACTCCCTCATTTTACAGATGAGTACCCTGGAGCCCAGCAATGAAAGGGACTTGTCTTTCTAAAAGGTAGATCTAGCCATGTCACCCCCACGTTTGAAACCAATGACTCCACTACATGCCTAGCTCAACATTCAAGGCCTGTCATCTGGCCCCTTATTATCCTCTATTTGATACTTCCCTACCCATTCTAGGCAAACCAATCACTCTCACCTACTACTCTTCTCTGTCCTGTTTTCTCTGTGTGGGCTGCTCTTCCCACTTCTCTCCAGCCCCAGCTCAGACTATACCACCAGCTCAGACATGAGACCCCCCCACCCCCAGTCCTTGTTTAGGACACCTTCCTAACCTTTATTGGTTGACAGCGGGCTGTGGTCAGCTGGTTATCTCCTCCACCTCCTGAAGTACTATGGTGAGAACCTGTTTTTACATATCCTGTTTTATCAGACTGTGAGCTTCTTAAGGATAGGAACTGGGTCTCAGGTCCCAACCCAGAGTCAGGCACTTTGTAAGAGCTCAGTTTATCCCCTGTGACTAATGATTTGTAATGTGTCTTCCAGGTCTAACTTTTTGCATATTGAGGCTGTGAATTCCCAGAGCATGAGGACTTGATATTCTCTTCTTTCTCCATCTCACTCACGAGGCTCCATGTGCCTGAGCACAGTGGGCACTTATTCACCACCCAGCCTGACTGGTTCAGCTGTTATGACTGTAGCCTTTCCCATAATGGGTCCTGGACCTGGTTCACCGCAGCATGTTCAGGGAAGTCCAAACGACCCAACACCAAGAGTAGGGAAGGGTAAATCATTTCAAGCCTGGGCTGAGATTTAGTGCCTTCTATAAAAGCTCACAAGATTTCAAGCTGTGATCCCAAAGTCTATTCCTGAGGCCTCCTGTCCCTATATAAAAATTGACAGGTCCTCAGTACATGTTGTAAGTTGAATAAATGAATGAATTGGTAAATTAATCTGGACTTCTAAATGTAAATGAATGCTGACTTCCAGAAAAAAAAGCAGTTGTGCAAGAAAAGGGCTGTAACCAAATGTCACATAATGTTAAAGTTGAATTACAAGCTCCTTACCTTTGCACACAAATCCAGCTGTAATCTGCCCCAGCCTGCCTGTCCAGCTTTGTCTCTTCCCTTGCCATATATACACTCTTTGTGCCTCATCCAAAACTATTTGTAGAGCCTAAGCACGTCATTGTGGTTTCATCCTCCAGTGCCTTCACACACGTGGTTCCCTTTCTTCCCTTCTTAATTTAGGTAACTCTTTTTGCCTTTCAAAGCCCAGGTCAACTGGGCTGGATGCCTCTCTGTGCTCTGGTAGACACCATGCTTCTTTTTTTTTTTTTAATGTTTTATTTATTTATTCATGAGAGTCAGAGAGACAGAGAGAGAGAGAGAGGCAGAGGCAGAGGGAGAAGCAGGCTCCCCGCCTAGCAGGGAGCCTGTTGAGGGACTCGATCCCAGGACCCTGGGATCATGACCTGAGCCGAAGGCAGACGCTTAACCATCTGAGCCACCCAGGTGCCCCAACCATGCTTCTTTTATGAGTGATAATCATATTTTGCTATTGTCTATCTTTTCTCCCACAAGACCTGAGCACCTTGATGGCAGGGACTGAGTCTTATTCATTTTTGTGTCCTCAGTGTCCAGCATATAGCATGACACAAAGGAGAGGTTATTTTTTGGGCACATGAGCCAGTGGAAATAATGTATAGTAGAAGAGTTATCATTAGTCAGGGAATTTGCCATCCTTAGAATTCCAGGTTTAAGGACTTTGCAAAGCCTCATTTAATATTTATTGAAGAATAAATCATTTAAAAAATAAATAAAATGACCTTGTCGGAAAGAGCTAGGACACTAAATAGTAGATGGCAGGCAAGGATGGCTAGGGAAGTGGAGTTTCATACACGCGCACACACACACACACACACACACACACGCCCCACCCTCTGCCCAGCCCATGGCATATGCATGATTTGGAGAACATGGGCAGATGACCCTTTACAGAAAGGTGCCCTGGAGACAAGGCCCCAATAGTCTGATTGGGGTGATGGTTCCAAACTAGCTGCCACTTCTTCCTTTCTCCACCACCCCGAGAGGGAGTGGCAGAAGGGTTAAAGACAAGAAAATGTACACACAAAATATGATATCTTGATCAGTTCCCAGGTCTGGGAATCAAGTTAATTCTATAACCTCTCTCTAAACTTCAGTTTCCTCATCTGTAAAATAGGGATAATAATATCTAGCTTGCAGGATTGTCAGGAGGATTTTATAACAATAATTACTACATACATGACATTTATATCCTGCCAACTCCTGTTCTAAGACAGGACTAGAAAGAAAGAGAGAGAGAGAGTAATTCAGTTAGTCCTCACTAGAATTCTATCAGGTAAGTACAATCACATTTATAGATAAAGAAACAGAGACAAAGAAATGTCACATAACTTTTCCAGGATCATCCAGCTAGTAATTATGGAGCTAAGAGTGAAACCCAGGCAGATTGGCTTGCTCCAGCGTCTATGCTCTTAACAAGTTCTATATTCTATGTTGTCTCTTTAATAAGATAATTGTGTGAGAGTGAAGGTGTCTGGCTCCTAGTAGTGCATGACAAATATTGACAATAAAAAAAGTAATCTAGTATCTGTAGTTGATGAGATAGCCCCAAATAGATTAATATTACTCATTTTAGGGGGACATGGGAGGCTTGGTTGGTTAAGCATCTGTCTTCGGCTCAGGTCATAATCCCAGGGTCCTAGGATAGAGCCCCATGTCTGGGCTTTCTGCTCAGCGGGGAGTCTGCTTCTCCCACTCCCTCTGCCTGCTGTTCCCCCTGCTTGTGCTCTCTCTCTGTGTCAAATAAATAAATAAAATCTTAAAAAATATATATCACTCATCTTTCAACTAGTACATACTCCTGCAACTGGAAGAAGGTTTTGTGTCTGAGTAGTCTGGGCTATTTTAAGATGCCCTAAAGGTAAGCTGGCTTTGCCTTCTCCTGAGGAACTGGAACAAGTTCTTAGCACTTCAGCCAGAGGGCATTTGAGGGACATGTGGATCCCATGAAATTAATACCTTCAATCATGCCATGTTCTGGGCCCTGAAAACAGAGGTAAATTGAATCCAGTCAACACTCTAAAGGAGCTCACAGCCCAGTTGAGGACACCAGCAAAAGAGACAACTCTGATATAGTACTGCTATAGAGGGAAACTCATAAGGGATAGCTAACTTAATTATGGAGGAATTGATCAGGAAAGGCCTTTCAGAGGAAGAGACACATAAGTCTAGTATCAAAGAGCAAGTGGAAGACATATTTGAAGAAACCAGGAAAGGGTTTCTTGGCAGAGGGAATGCTATGAGTAAATGCACAGGGGCTTGAAAAAATAACACTATATATATTCCACGAACTATGAGTGGTTTAATATGGCTAGAACAGAGCTAGGAGACACTGAATGGAAGTGTTGTTGCCCAAGGCATGGACAGAGGCCAGGTAGGAAAGTGCCTCAGTTGTCAAATTAAGAGGTTTGGCCCTCACCCTGTAGGAGATGTAGAGCCATTAAAAATCTCCAAACAGGAGTGTAATATGGTTTAGAAAAATAATTTCGTAGCAAAAGGGGGTCGAATTAGAGATTTAAGACTGAAGGCAGCTTTTAAGCTGATGAAAAGATGCTCAGCCTCATTAGTCATTAGGGAAATGCAAATTCATGTCACAATGAGATACTATTTCACCCCTACAAGGATGCCTATAATAAAAAAGCTGGCCATTAACAAGTGTTGGAGAGAATGTGGAGAAATTGGAACGCTCAAACACTGCTAGGGGGAATGTAAAATGGTACTGCTGCTTTGGAAAACAGTTTGCAGTTCATCAAAGATATATATGGAGGTACCATACGAGCCAGAAATTCTACTCCTATGTATATACCCAAGAGAAATGGGTTCACATAAAACCTTTTACACGCATGTTCATAACATCATTAGTCATAATAGCCAAAAAAATGAAAATAACTCAAGTGTCCATCAGCTAATGAATAGATAAGCAAATTATGCTTCATCCATACCATGGAATATTATTTGGCCATGAAAGGAAATGAGGTCTTGATACATGCTACAACATATATGAGCCTTGAAAATATAATGTTAAGTAGAAGAAGTCAGATACAGAAGGCCATATATTATATGATACCATTTATATGAAATGCCCAGAACAGCCAAATCCATAGAGATAGAACAGAAACTAGCGGTTTTCAGGGGGGAATGACTGCCATTGGGTACAGGTCTCTAAAATCAGTGGTGATGGTTGCACAATTTTGTGAATTTACTAAAAAACCACTGAATTGTACACTTTACTTATTTATTTAAATTTATTTATTGTTTTTAGTAATCTCTACACCCAACATGGGGCTCAAAGCCATGACCCTGATATCAAGAGTTGCATACTTTTCCAACAGATCCAGCCAGGTGCCCCGGAATTATACACTTTAAACGGTTATAGCATGTGAATTATATATCCAAAGAAGGAAAAAGGAGGGTAGAAGAGTGACCACCAAGGCTACTGAAATATTTTAAGCAACAACCTTCAAATGGGGGAACCCACACCCCTGGAGTTTCATGAAGACTTTCCAGGGGGTACAAAGCATGAGCAATTTCTACATCCCCAACTTTTATATGTGCATTTGTCCCTAAAATTAATCTGCCTGATAGTGTGCTTTTTAAATTTCTTCTCTTTTATAATAATGTTTCTCTCACCTTTAAAGGAAAGATATACTTCTCACCTATCCTGAATATTATTGTAAGAGTATTGTCCTGGGGACAAAAATGTCTGGAGCACCAACTTATGATCCCCTAAGAGGTAAAATTGGTGGGATTTGGATGATTTCTTGGCTGTAAGGGGTGAAGGAGAGGAAGGTGTCAAGGATGACTCCTAGGTCACCCTTAAAAACTCATTGATTTGAATATTCAGGGCTTCTGAGGGAGAGTCCCAGAAGCGCAAATCAAGAGTGTTCAGTAAGCAATTGTTAAACTGATAATAAAAATATAGATGTCAAATTTAAAATGTATGAAGAGAACCATAGTTTCTCACAGTTCTTCTAGAGGGGGGGTGCCTGGGTGGCTCAGTCAGTTAAGCATTTGACTCTTGGTTTTGGCTCAGGTTGTGATCTCAGGGGCCCGGGATCAAGCCTTGCGTCGGGCTCCACACTCAGGTGGAGTCTGCTTGAAATTCTCTTCTCCCTCTGCCCCTCCCTCCCATCCTCTGTCTGTCTCTCTAAAATAAATAAATCAATCTTAAAAAACAATTCTTCTAGAGAGTACCAGAGGATAGAGTTGACAATTGGCTTTACCTTAGAATCACCCAGGGTGCTTAAAATTAAAAACTCCAGGTTTTGGGGGCACCTGGGTGGCACAGTCAGTTAAGCATCAGACTCTTGGTTTTGGCTCAGGTCGTGATCTCAGGGTCCTGGGATTCAGCCCTGCATTGGGTTCTGTGCTCAGTGCGGAGTCGGCTTGAGATTCTCTTCTCCCTCTGCCCCTTCCCCCATACTCTCTCTCTCTGGCTCTCTAAAATAAATAAAAAAGAAACAAACAAACAAAAAACCCTCTAGGTTTTGTGACAAATCCAGACAATGGAATATTATTCAGCACCAAAAAGAAAAGGGAGTATTTTAGAAATCTCTGTACTTCCCACTCAGTTTTACTGTAAATCTAGAACTTCTCTTAAGGCAAGCAAGCAAATAAACAAACAAATTCTGTTTCTGGAGCACATCCCAGTCCCATTAAATTAGATAATTTGGATACTGGGCCAAGGTCTTATAGTTTTGAAAGCTTATCAGGTGATCCTAATATGAAATCAGGATCGAGAACCACTGGCCTAGAGAAGGAATATTACAGCTAAAACATAGGCACTGGAGCTAGGGCTATGAAGGAGGAGGAAAGAACAGATTTGAGGAAATCACCCATAGGATTTCTGGTCTGGAAAGGGCTTTGCAAGCCTCAGTATTTGTTGAAGAATAAATGAATAACTTATGACCCCCAAGAGGTAAAATTGGTAGGATTTGGGTGACTTCTTGGCTGTTAGGGGTGAAGGAGAGGAAGGTGTCAAGGATGACTCCTGGATCACCCTTAAAAACTCATCTGTGGGCATCTGCTCCTGAGATAGGGAGGACAAGAAATGGAACAAGTTTGGGGGAGAGATGGAGAGTTAATTTTTTGACCTGTTGCTATGAGACACCAGTGGGACATCCAGGTGAAGTCCACATTTGGCATTGGGTGTGGAGGTCTGAAGCCTGGGAGAAAGATCCAGGAGAAGAAGAATATAGGGCTGATCTCTCCCTGTCTACATGAAGCCATTGGGGAATTTGTTACCATTCAAGGAAAGCACAATCTATACAAAGATAATGGGATTGTGATGTGTGTGTAGGATGTTTTCAGACTTCAGACATGAAGGAATTTTGAGTCTGACAAGGTCCAGGTTGCAGCCATGGGAGTGGATGGCTGAAGTGGAAGAGAGTCATTAGAATTGAGGAGGTCAAGGAGCACAAGGCCAGATAGCTGGATGGTCATTGAGCTGAATATCGAAGTCACCCAAGTTATTATAGGATTGCAATAGCCCAGGGGCTCTCAAACTTTAGCGTGGATCAGAATCCATTGGAAGACTTGTTAAAATGCATATTTCTGGACCCCACACTCAAGAGTTTCTGATTTAGTTGGTCTTGGTGGCCCGAGAATTTGCATTTCTACCAAGTTCCTGGGTGATGCTGATATTAGTGGTATGGTGACTACACTTTGACAATTACTACAATAAAGTGAAGACTGGGTCAGATGCCAAGCTCTTCTATGAATGTGTTTAGCTGATGAGAACAATGGAGGAGAGATACCAACTCTGTACAGTTGATTTGGAGTGTGGCCTTGGCACTTGGACGCTTCTTCTGACGGTCACTTCTTTGTCTATCTTGGGCACATACTTCCCCCTACCCCTGTAGCAGAAGTTTTGGCAGCTTTCATCTTCCTGCATCCTAGGGCTTTGATTCCTTGTTCTATGGAATACATTTCACCCTGATGTTTGAATTAGAAATAGCTAAAGTAACCTTTATTCTAAAAACCAGCAACTTCAGGGGAGTAAAAGACAACTGAACTGCCAAACTGCTTTCTATTCCTAGAGGTTTCACTATGTGTTGGGGAATGAAGAAAGGAAAAGAAAACTCTAGAAAGGTCATTTATAGATTAAGTGAATAATAAGCATATTTCTCAAACTAATGCTCTTTCTCACAATAAACACTTTTTGTGCCTTTTTGCAACTCTCTGAAACATATTTTACAACGTTTAGGAGTTAACCTTATCTATTTACATTAAAAGTCAGGAAAATACAGGAGCGCCTGGGTGGCGCAGTTCGTTAAGCGCCAGACTCTTGGTTTCCGCCCAGGTCCTGATCTCAGGGTCATGAGATTGTGAGATCAAGCTTCACGTTGGGCTCCGTGCTCAGTGTGGAGTCTGCTTAAGAATCTCTCCCCTGGGTGCCTGGGTGGCTCAGTCGTCTGGGCATGTGCCTTTGGCTCTAGTCGTGATCCTGGGGTCCTGGGATCAAGCCCTGCATCAGGCTCCCGGCTCAGTGGGGAGTCTGCTTCTCCCTCTGTCCTTTCCCCCTGCTCGTGATCTCTCTCTCTCAAATAAATAAATAAAATCTTAAAAAAAAAAGAATCTCTCTCCCTCTCCTTCTCTGCCCCCCCCCGCTCTCTCTCTCAAATAAATAAATAAAGCTTTTTTTAAAAAAAAAAAAAGTCAGGAAGGGGTGCCTGGGTGGCTCAGTTGGTTGAGCATCCGACTCTTGATTTCAGCTCAGGTCATGATCCCAGGGGCCTGGGATCGAGTCCCACATCGGGCTCCTTGCTCAGCGGGGAGCCTGCTTCTCCCTCTCCCTCTGCCGCTCCAGCTTGTGCGCTCTCTCTCTCTCTCTGTCAAATAAATGAAAGAAATTTAAAAAAAAAATAAAAAGTCTTCGCTCCTGGGTTTTGGCACCAAAAAAAAAAAAAAAAAAGTCAGGAAAATATAGGAAAGACTTGTAACTTACATTAAAAGACAGCATGGTAAAATGGAATCTTGTTGGAGACCTCTGCCTCCGCCTGATTAGTTAGGAAGGCTCGCTTTACATCACTATACTTATAAGTCTTAGGAGTTTGTTTCCTTTCTGTACAAAGCCCTCTGTTCAGTGTTCCTCTTTAATTAAGACAGAACAAGAAGATATTTAATTGATTTTTAACCCACATTTCTCTTCTCTGGAGACATAATTTCTGATATCGTAGTCCAGAGTTCTCACCAGCTCCCTGTGAGGTCTCAGAGCCATCATATGAAGAGGATTTCCCATGCACACTCTGATTTCTCAGAGTTCCTGTGGCCTATGTTAAGTATCAGCTACTCTCTGTCTACCCTGGAGGCACAGGCACCTAGAGAAATCAAGATTCTAGCTAGACCAGAATGTTAGAACTGGCAGAGACCTTGGAGGCTACCCCTCCTGACCATTCATCCCCTTAGGGCATTTTACAGGTGATCAATGGACTCCCGAGAGAGAAGAAAGATTTGCCCAAGGCCTCAGCATCTCAGGGTTCCAAGTGTTTTTTGTTTTTTTTTGTTTTGTTTTTTGAGAGAGAAGGAGAGAGTGAGGGAGAGGAAGAGAGAATCCGAAGCAGATTCTACACTGAGTACAGAACCAGATGCAGGGCCTCATCCCACAACCCTGAGATCGTGACCTAAGCTGAAACTAAGAGTCAGACGCTTAACCGACTGAGCCACCCAGGCGCCCCATCCAAGTGGTCTTAAAGGTATTAAATCCCATCTCTCCAATGTCACAGCCGGGGCCTAGCGTTCAACCCTCCAGACTCCTGGCACAGGGCTCCTCAGTCTCATCCTGAGACAGCACCTTTGTCGCTCAGCAGCAGCCAAGAGAGGTGTAAAACGCTTCTGTTTTCCTTTCTTTCTTTCTTTTTTTTTTTAGATTTTATTTCTTTATTTAAGAGAGAGAGAGACAGAGACACAGCATGAGCAGGGGGTAGGAGGCAGAGGGAGAGGGAGAAGCAGACTCCCCACTGAGCAGAGAGCCTGACATGGGGCTCCATTCCAGGATCTCGGGATCATGACCTGAGCCGAAGGCAGACGCTTAACCGACTGAGCCACCCAGGCACCCCCTCTTCTGTTTTTCTGCTCAAATCATCCTCATTTGCCTTCTGGCGTCTGACAGAAGACAGTAGAAAGCAAGGATAGAGTAAGAGTGGCTCATCATCAGCGTCTCCTGGGAATGTGCTAGTTATGCAAAATCTTGAGCCCCAACCCAGACATTATGGATCAAAAACTCCGGGGAGGGACCTAGTAAACTGCTTTAACAAGTGCTCTAGATGATTAGAATAGACACTGAAGTTTAAGAAACATTATAGTAACAAATTAATTCTTCATTAGAAAGACCTCCTGTTCCCATGGTCCTTTCTATCCTAGAGAGAAATTCCAATCCTCTCTCCAAGGCTGTGAGCTGATAGAATGGGCTCCTGGCTCAGATTTAGCTCTTTCATGGCTGACTTGTGGAGTTTCCTATCTCTGAGCCTGTGTTTTCCCATCTAGCAAATGAGATAATAACCCTTTCTATCAGCTCCAGGGGATTGTTATGAGGATTAAATGTGAGGCTGGCTGATAAACTTTTTCAAAACTGTCTGCTATGACTTTGTGAGGGATTGCTAGAGTTAGTATCTGGATTGTGACATTCAGCCCTGAAAACATCCTTTGATACTGCTTAACTCTACACACAGAGTAGCCAGCCACCAACCAGGGTGGACTTTTCCTAACGGATGATGCTTATTGGGAACTTCTGCCCTGAATCTTGGGTTCTGAGTGGTTGAAATGCAGTTCAGCACCTCATACTCAGGAGTAGCCAGTTGAAATTTCATCAAAACAATTATTAAATTGTTAAGGAGAAACTTGTTTATTTTTAACTGGGAGTGTTTTTCATTATCCAACAGAGTAACACAAAAGACAGAAGACCTTTAGAATGGTTCCCTCCCTTAAAGACTGAGGGCACTGAATATTAAAAATAACAGGATGTCCTGCCTCTGAAATCAGTGAGGTATGTTGAAATTCCGAATCCTTTGCTTTTGCCTTTTCCCATTTAACTTTCTCGAATCACTTTTAGAATTAGAAGGAATCTGAGCAATCATCAAGTCCATTTTTAAACTAATCATGGAACTCTTGTCTATCCATCCCTTACATTCTGTCAATCGACCCCTTTTTCCACATCTTTGGTGACTAGGAGTTTACTACTTCACAAGTAACCCATTCTATGTGGGACAGTTCTTGCTCTTAGAATGTTCTTCCCATTGTTGAACTGAACTCTACCTTCCTATAGCTTCCCATCCCCTTTGCCTCTAGCTCTACCTTCTGAAGCAAAATGGAACAAATTGATATTCTCTTTATAATAATAATAATAATAACAGCTATCATTCAAGAATATGAAGGAAACTTCCCTACTCTGTAAATAGTTGACTAACTGGATAAATAAATAATCACAAGGCCTTAGATTCAGCCTTGATTAAACTTAGATTAAGAAAGTCGGGACACCTGGGTGGCTCAGTTGGTTAAGCATCTGCCTTTGGCTCAGGTCATGATCCCCAGGGTCCTGGGATCGAGTCCCAAATCAGGCTCCTTGCTCAGCAAGGAGCCTGCTTCTCCCTCTGCTTGTGCTCTGTCTCTCTCTCTCTCTCTGCCTCAAATAAAGATAAAAATCTTAAAAAAAAAAAAAAAAGGACACAAGCTCAAAGCAGAAATTTTGAAAGGGTACATGTGGTTTTTTTATTACTATTATTAACATATAATGTATTATTTGTTTCAGGGGTGCAGGTCTGTGATTCATCAGTCTTACACAAGCACTCACCATAGTACCTATCTTCCCCAATGTCCATCACCCAGCCACCCCATCCCTTCCAACCCCCCACCACTCCAGCAACCCTCAGTTTGTTTCCTGAGATTAAGAGTTTCTTATGCTTTGTCTCCCTCTCTGGTTTCATCTTGTTTCATTTTTTCCTCCCTTCCCCTATGATCCTCTGTCTTGTTTCTCAAATTCCTCATATTAGTGAGATCATATGATACTTGTCTTTCTCTGATTGACTTATTTCGCTTAGCATAATACCCTCTAGTTCCATCCACGTCATTGCAAATGGCAAGATTTCATTTTTTGATGGCTGTGTAATATTCCATTGTACATATATACCACAACTTCTTTATCCATTCATCTGTTGATGGACATATAGGTTCTTTCCATAGTTTGGCTATTGTGGACATTGCTGCTATAAACATTGGGGTGAATGAAAGGGTACACATGTTTTTGAGAGGGCAAAATACTGAATTAACCATTAACTTCTCTTTACACAGATAAGAGGAAAGAATAGTATACAACCATATACCATTTGTCTTCGAATTTAATTTAAAGCTATACTTAATCTTTCCTCAAAAGTTGAGTTTCTTTGTTTATCAAAAGGAGCAGAGCTTCACAATAATATCAAAAGGTTTATTTTAATAGTTTCAAAGAGTCTCGATTTGTGACCTTGAGATTATGAATTGGTATAGGAAACTACATTTGTTAGAACGTTTGTTGTAGAAAATGATATTTGTTCATTTAAAGTTATAAACTGTTTGTCAAAGGAGGTTGATTCACCAAACTTATGATGAGTAACTACTGATCTAGTTCTCATTAACTCAACAAGAATAAAATCCTGTCGGAATCTTTTAAAATTGGGAACGGCAATAAAGTTATTCCTCATTGTAAAAAATTATTTTACTTGTAAAATAAATAGGTGCCTCCAAATGGTTATCTTCCAAATCTTATTTACTTTTAGAATAGATAATATAGCTTCATGATTAAAAAAATCAAAAGATACAGGTGGCGCCTGGCTGGCTCAGTTGGCAGAGTGTGCTACTCTTGATCTCAGGGTTGTGTGTTTGAGCTCCATGCTGGGTGTAGAGATTACTTAAATAAATAAATAAAACTTAAAAAAAAAGCCTAAAAAAAAATCAAAAGATACAAAAGGTTATATTATGAAAAGTCTCCCTCCTACTTGTCTCCTGCCATCTAGTTGTCCTTTCCAGCAGCAATAGGACAGTTGATAGTATCAGTTTCTTTTAAATTCTTCCAGGGATATTTTCTGCATATATAAGCAATGATGTATATATATTACCACCATCACTTCTTACAGGAATGACAGTATGTGATATACATTAAGACCTTGCCTTTGGGGGCACCTGGGTGGCTCAGTCGTTAAGCATCTGCCTTGGGCTCAGGTCATGGTCTGGGATTGAGCCCCACATCTGGCTCCCTGCTCAGTGGGAAGCCTGCTTCTCCCTCTCCCACTCCCTCTGCTTGTGTTCCCTCTCTCGCTGTGTCTCTCTCTGTCAAATAAATAAATAAAATCTTTAAAAAGAAAAAAAAGACCTTGCTTTTTCACTTAATAGATCTTGAAAATCATTCGATATCACTACATAAAGAACTTGCTTGTTCTTCTTTGTGGCAGGAGAGTATGTATTGTAGGAATACACTGTTATTTAACCAGTTTATTAATAAACAATTACATTTTTCCAATCTTTTGTTATTATAAACAAAGCTTGTTAGAAGTGGAATTTCTGAGTCAAAGGGAATGTGCACTTAAAAATTTGATAGGGGCGGGTGCCTGGGTGGCTCAGTTGGTTAAGCGACTGCCTTCGGCTCAGGTCATGATCCTGGAGTCCCGGAATCGAGTCCCGCATCAGGCTCCCTGCTCAGCAGGGAGTCTGCTTCTCCCTCTGACCTTCCTCCTTCTCATGCTCTCTGTCTCTCATTCTCTCTCTTTCAAATAAATAAATAAAATCTTTTAAAAAAAAAATTTGATAGCGGCATCTGGGTGGCTCAGTCGGTTGAGCATCTGACTCTTGGTTTCAGCTCAGATCATCATCTCAGGGTCCTGGGATGGAACACTTTGTAGGGCTCAGGAGGGAGTCTGCTTGAAGATTCTCTCCGTCTGCCCCTCCCCCCACCCCAGCGTGTGTGCTCTCGCTCTTTCTCTCTCAAATAAATAAATCTTTTAAAAAAATAAAAATTTGATAAATACCGCCCTCAAATTGTCTTCCATAGTCGTTCCAATTTACAGTCCCACAAACAAAATAGAAGAATACATGTCAAACTGCCCCTGTCACCACAGCATCTTCTTAATCTTGTGGATATTGGCCAATCTGATAGATGAAAAATAGCATTTCAAACAAATTATAATTTGCATTTCTCTTATTACAAGTAAGAGTAAGCATTTAAGAGCCATTTCTATTTCTTTTTCTATGAAATATCAGTTTATGTCTTTTGCATATTTTTCCCCTTGGATTTTTTTTTTTTTTAATTTTGTTAGTTAACATTTAGTGCAATATTGGTTTCTGGAGTAGAATTCAGTGGTTCATCACTTATCACTTACATACAACACCCAGTGCTCATCACAAGTGCTGTCTTTATTTTTTTTTAACTTTTTAATTTTTTAAATTTTATTTATTTGACAGGGAAAGAGAGAGAGCACAAGCAGGCAGAGTGGCAGGGAGAGGGAGAGGGAGAAGCAGACTCCTCGGTAAGTGGGGAGCCCAAAGTGGGGCTCCATCTCAGGACCGTGGGACCATGACCCAAGCCAAAGGTGGACGCCTAACCAACTCAGCCACTCAGGTGCCCCGGGTGTCCTCTTTAATACCTGTCACCCATTTAGCCCATCTCCCACCCATCTCCCCTTGTATTTTAGTTCTTCGTGATTTCCACTCTGTATATAAATATGAAAATTATCGATTTCCTATGATATGAAATGCAAACATGCTTATAGTTATTTGTCATCTTACTCTTATTAAGGTGTTTTTTGCCCTACAAACATTTTTTATTTCTACCTAGTTAAATTTGTCAATCTTTTATAGCAATTACATTTTTTTAAATATATATTTTAAAAGACCTTCCTCACTTCGAGATTATAAAAATTTCCCCCATGGTTCCATCAAGTATTTTTTAGTTTCATTTTTTTTACATTTAAATCTTTGGTGTATTTGAAATTTATCCTGGTAAATAATGTGAGGTGTAGATCCAAGTTAATTTTTTCTAGATGGCTATGCCGTTATTCTAACACCAAAAATACTACTATTTTTTTAACTGACCTAAAATTTTACCTTTCTCATACTAAATTCCTCTGCATATTTGGATATATTTTTGGACTTTCTATTCTGTGTCATTGATTATAGATCAACTATGGCTTCATTCTTTCTTGATGGCAAAACCCTAATTTTTTTTTTTTTAAGATTTTATTTATTTTTTAGAGAGCGAGCGAGAGAGAAACAGCATGAGAGGGGCGAGGGTCAGGAGAGAAGCAGGCTCCCCGCTGAGCCGGGAGCCCGATGTGGGACTCGATCCCAGGGCCCTGGGATCATGACCTGAGCCGAAGGCAGACGCTTAACCATCTGAGCCACCCAGGCGCCCAAAACCCTAATTTTTTTAATAGTGATTTTCCTCCACTACTACCAGGTCCTCAGGTATGGTGACTCCCAGATCAGACATAGAGACGAAATCATGATTGGTCAAAACTAATATTGGTAGTCTTATTCCCTTTGCTGTTTGTTGGTTTATTCATAGCCTATAGGACTTGAGGGGAAGTCTATTGAGTGGCTACTAATGAATAATAGAAATCTACTAGACTTACAAGAGGGGGTGTGTGGTTGGTAGCTGGATATATAAATCTGAAATTCAGAACAGAGGTCTGGAGTGGAGGTGTAATTTTGGGGATTAACCCTCCATAGATCATATTTGAATTAATATGATGGGATAAGATCATCAAGGAAGGAGTATAAATGGCAAAGATAAAAGGTCAAAGTCAATACTTGACTGAGACAGTGTTTAGAGGTCAGAGAAATGTAGAGAAGCCAGGAGCAGCCAGTGAAATAGAAGAAGATCCAGGGTAGTGGAGTGCCATGGTAGCCAAGGAGGAAGAAATGATCAGCTGTGTCTAGTGCTCATGGTAGGTCAAGTAAGAGTGAAAATTGTTATTAATAAATTATGTCACTGGTGGCCTTGATGAGAGCATTTCAGTGGAGTAGTAGAGGACGGGTCCACGGAGTGGGAAAAAGGAAGTCAAGACATCGAGGACAGTAACGGGCCACCTTTATGAGATGTTTTGCTATAAAGAAGGGCAGAGAAATGGGGCAGGCTGGAGAGCCAGGCTAAGAGCTGCAGAGTCAAGCTGGGTCAAGAGAGGTATTTCTGGTTTTGTTTTTTTGAGATGGAAGAAATAAGTCCATGTTGGTATGTCAATGGGAGAGAAAAACAAAATGACGATGTAGAAGATAGGAAGAATTGCTGGATAGATGTCTTCGAGGAAATGAAACAATGTGGGACTTAGCATTGTGTTACCAAAAGTGTGATTTGTGGACTAGAGATGGTCTGTGAACAGCTTGTTACCAATTTATGGTAGAAATTGAGAGTAAATATTTAGAAGCTCTTTTTTAAGATTTTATTTGTTTTAGAGAGAGAGAGAGAGAGAGAGAGAGAGAGTGAGGGGGGGGAGGGGCAGGAGGAGAGAGAGAGAATCTCAAGCAAACTCCCTGCTGACCAGGAGCCTGATGTGGGGCTGGATCTCATGACCCTGAGATCACGACCTGAGCCAAAACCAAGAGTCAGATGCTTAACCAAATGAGCCACCCAGGTGCCCCTAGAAGCTTTTATAGCAATTTAACAGAAAAATTTTGTCTGTGGAATTTATTTTTTTATTTTATTTTATTTTTTATTTGATAGAGAGAGAAATAGCGAGAACAGGAACACAAGCAGGGGGAATGGGAGAGGGAGAAGCAGGCTTCTTGCCGAGCAGGGAGCCCAATGCGGGACTCGATCCCAGGACCCTGGGATCATGACCTGAGCCGAAGGCAGACGCTTAACGACTGAGCCACCCAGGCGCCCTGTCTGTGGAATTTAATAACAAAAAGTCTGGCTTAGAGTTGTCAAATTCATAGATACAGAAAGTAGAGTGGTGGTTGTTAGGGGCTGGAGGAGGAGAGAATAAGGGGTGATTGTTTAATGGGTACAGAGTTTCAGTTTTGCAAGATGAAAATAGTTCAGGAGCTAGATGGTGGTTGGTGGTAGCACAATAAAGTGAATGTATTTAATGCCATTGAACTGTACATTTAAAAGTGGTGAAGATAATAAAAAAAATGATCTGGGCTTGCATTTGGTACGTCTGTTTTAAAATTTAATTTGTTTTAGTAATTAATTTTTATTGCATTTTACAAAAATTAGGTTTGAGATCAGAGAAAAAAAAGTCTTTTAGCACAGGTAGTTTGAGAAGAACTAAGGAGAGTTTGACCTCAGTTAAAAGTCAAATGGCTCATGCCTACTAAAGGAAAGGAAGGCAGAATATAGGAGCAGAATTATAGGCAGAGCAGTTAGAGGTAGGCTGGAAGTCATGGTGGCTGTGGATGTTCTCTCTCAATCTCTCTCTCTCTTTTTTTTTTTTGCTTCATTTTCTCAGTGAATTAGTAGCAAAATCATCAGTTAAGTGAGGATGAGGGAGGAAGGTTTGACAGTCATCTAGTACGGTGGGACAGTGTGTGGAACTGGAGAAATGTAGCTAAGCGTTAGAGGCCTATTTGAGGATAATAGATTATCAGATTTAAAGAGAGCCGAATCAGAATCAGTATGATTCTGAATTTTTCTCCACTCTCCTCCGTTTTGCTGCAGGTTTAGGATTAGAGTTTAATCAGGTGAGCACAAGGAAAGGAGAGCAGGACTGGAGAAATGAAGGCTAATACCTAGGAATGATTTTCATGATGGACGACAGAATCTAAACTCAAGGACGTTCAGGGACGGAAGTGAGGATAAAAGGGCCATGTAAGGAATAGTGAAAAGGTGGTAGGATCAGTGGATTTTGAGTCTTGGAGGAGTTGAAGTTTTGGATTTGGGTATTAGAGGAAGAGAGCTAGAAATGAAGGGGGGTGTGATGGGAGAGTTGGATAAATAAAATTGAGATTATACAGGGGTTACAATCATTGGTAATGAGATCTAAGGTAAGAGCATGGAAATGAGAGGCTAAGGCAAGAGTGATCCCTAGTGGAGAGGAGAACCTGAGATGTGAGGGCATTGAAAGAATTACCTAAGAGAACGGAAATCACTAAGAATTACGACAATGGTAACGAATGACAATGAACCGGAAACGCAAGGGCTTATAGATTACTGAAACGAGTGAGTGCTCCAATCTCCTGTTATGACGTAATATCTAAAGCTCTTATTTTTAGAGGGAAGCTACGATTTGAGGGGGTGTGGCTCCTTTAAGGGCCTGGCAAGGGGGCAGAACCCAGAGGTCAGGCGCGCGGTAGCGACTCCTCGACTGAGTCTGCGCAGTGAGGGCGGAGGCGGGACCAAACTCAGCTCGCCAGTGGGGGCGGGGCCTCGCGGGGGCGGAGTCTTGCGCTCCGGCTCGGGCTGCGGCTGCGGCTGCGGCTGCTGCACTTCCAGCTTCTTAGGGAAGGAGGCCGAGGCCTGGGCCAAGCCCGGAGCCGCCGCTTCCCGGAGCCTCCTGGAGCCACCGCGCCGGCTCAGCCTGGGGGCGGGCTCAGGCCCGGCCCGCCGCCGAACCCAGGACAGAGGCTGCACGCCCGAGGACCAGGCCGGCGCAGCCATGGTGAGAGAACGAGGCCTGCCTGAGCCTCAGCCGCACGCCACACTAGCCCCCGCGGCCTGCCCCTCCCTAGCTCTGGTGCCCCCTTCTGCCCCCTGCCTTTACCTCACCCCCTTGCTACTGTCCCCCTCGGCGCCCCCGCTTCTCCTTCCCCCTGTTCCCCGTCCACCTGCTGGGGTGACATCCCCCCCCCAGCGCTCTCCTTCCCGGTGACACCCTTTTTATCACCCCCAGTGACAGCTTCTTTCGCGTTCCCCGTTGCCGCCCCCTCCTCGTCCTTTAACCCGACCTTCCTTTTCTCCTCTACCATTTTGCTTTTTTATCTCTTTTGGGATCTCTGTTCCTCTCTTCTTCCTCCCTGTTTTTCGCTCCTGCTCTTTGCTCTCGCTTCTTACACCCTTTCATTATTTTATCTCCACTGCCCCCTCCTCTCCGTATCCTTTCTCCCCTTCGTCCTCTACCAGCCACATTTCCTCTCCCCCTTAATCCAATGCCGTTTCTCCCCCGCACTCACAGCTGTCCCCATTTCCTTCTAAGGCTTCAGGGGTCTGTGCAGGAACAATTTGAGGGCAGTTGCTTCCCAGGAACAGTGGGGCGGGCAGATAGGGATTTGTAAGCTTTCTTTTTCTTTTTTGTAGAGGGGAAGGGGGAGATGGGAAGTATTGGCGAGAGCCTGACGCCTTATTGCCTAGTGTTATTGCAAAACCTGGGTGATAATGTGTTTTGGAGTGAAGCATGGGGTGACGGCCAGCATCCGTCCTATGACCTTTTGAGATATCTAGCCTTTGACAAATAATTAAACATGTTTTGAAACGTTTTTTTTTTTAAATTTTTTATTTTGAGCGTCTTTTAATGTGGAGGTACGTACAGCTTGGGAAATTTTAAAATATTTATTTGCAAGCTTAACTATTACTCAGAACAAACGGTTTGTTTTTTGTTTGGAGGCAGAGACCAGGGCATCTGAAGACTGAAAATCAGGTTGGCAGTCAGATTGTGCCAGTCTCTTTAATACCTTCTAATACCATCGTTTGTTTCACTCTCTCTGCCTTTAGTTGAGAGACCCTTATATTTGCAAATTTTCTCCTTCCTGTTTCAAAATAAGTTGAGGCTTCAGTTGGTTTTTCATTGAGTTGGGTTACACATGGTTTGCACTACATTTAATAAACACATTGCTGATCATATCAGCAATCTAAATTTTGGTCTGTGGGAGGAATGATATTATAGTCAAAACTAAGTCCTGGTAATCATGTTCTAGGAGGTTAGTCAGTTTTTGTTTTTAGCCTATTCATTTTTTAGGAAAGTGGTATATTATAAAATCATTTAATCTGTGAACTTTCTCTTAACTGACTGCATTTTTAGGTGGTTCTTCTGTGTCTGCCTCCACAACAACCCTTCACATACACAATCCATCACACTACCTTTGTGTGGTAACCTGTATCTCCCCCTGAAATGTGGGGTTTTTCTAGGCAGCAGTTGTGCCTACTTTTTTTTTTTTAAGATTTTATTTATTTGACAGAGAGAGATACAGCGAGAGAGGGAACACAAGCAGCGGGAGTGGGAGAGGGAGAAGCAGGCTTCCCGGGGAGCAGGGAGCCCGATGCGGGGCTCGATCCCAAGACCCTGGGACCATGACCTGAGCCGAAGGCAGACGCCTAACGACTGAGCCACCCAGGCGCCCCAGCAGTTGTGCCTACTTACTCCTGTTATTCCTAGTGCCCAGGCCATACCCATGCTTGAATGATTCACTTTGTGCTCTCATTTTCCTATCTGACAAGTATGATCTTAAACTGAAATTTGAGACAACTAGAGGACTACATAGAAAGAGTGAGTTGGAGAATTTTATTTTTGGTGCAAAAAATAAATGTAGTAAGATGCGATGATCTCTTTAGAATAAAGTAAGCTGTCCTGCCTAAGACACCAAATTTATAGGTTTTTGGAAGCATTGGTTCTCCCACTGAGAATGAATGTATGAGTACAGAGGGAGAAGATTTAAACTCTTTCTGGGCATTTAGGATCCAAAGGTGTCATTTGTGCTGGGCCAGAAAGATGAATATGGTTTATATAGATCATTTTGGGAAGGCAAAGAATGCTTTGTTGTGAATGAGAGTAGAAAGTAATTAGGATCTATTGTAGGTAGCAGATTACCTTTATTTAGCATGGAGAGATGAGGAAATGAGGATGTATAGTAGGAAATGTGACTAGGAAGATATATTAGGCATGACTATAATTTCGACTTTGCCCGCAACTAACTTGATTTTCTTTACTTGTTAAAACAAATAAATAAAACCTTTAAAAACAAAAATAAAAAAACCCCCACATACATGCAGTTAAGAGGGTATGTCTGGGAGAAGTGAAGAGAAGGCAAAATATTAGCTTATTATGAGCTGAGAATTACCTGTGAGGCTGCTCGTTTTTATTTCCTTATGCAATATATGTAGTAGGCACTCAGTAAATAGAGTTAAACATTATTATAAAGCTTTGCATTTTATATTTTTCAAAATTTTCATTGTTGTGTTTTGAATAGTTAAGATGTCTAAAACAAGGGTTCTCAGACTTTACCATAAATCAGAATCAGCTGGAGGGTTTGTGCCACCACTTCCTGAGTTTGATTTATTAGGTTGGAGTAGGGCCTGATAGTTGCATTTCTTTCTTTTTTTAAGATTTTATTTATTTATTTAACAGAGAGACACAGCGAGAGAGAGGGAACACAAGCAGGGGGAGTGGGAGAGGGAGAAGCAAACTCCGCACTGAGCAGGGAACCTGATGCGGGGCTTGATCCCAGGACCCTGGGACCATTACCTGAGCTGAAGGCAGATGCTTAGCTGACTGATCCACCCAGGCGCCCCAGTTTGCATTTCTAACAAGTACTCATGTTATGCTGATGTTCTCTGTTCTGTGACCAACACTTTGAGAACCACAGGTTTAAGATGTAGTTCTTACTTTTTATTCTTTTTTTTTTTTTTTTTTGAGTGCCATTGACTGTGTTGGCACTGGGGATATTACAAATAATACAGATATGATCGCTGCCTTTTTGTATATTATATGTGTGGACAGTCTAAACATCAAGCAAAAAGACTAATTTTAAATGCAAAGCGTGCAAAGAAAGGAAAAGTTGTAGGATCATGGTATGGGATAGTCACAGCTGGCTTCTCAGGATTTTGCTTTTAGGAAGAAAACTGAAAGATTAAATTATAGGAGTTGTATTGTGGAAAACCGGTAAGAAAAATGGCACAGTGAATGACCTGTGGTGGTACCTCTTTTGCCTGCTTAACTCTGCATATCCTGGAGTTCTCAGAAAACTCAGGGAAACCTCATCTGCCTTGCTTACCCCTCAAAAAGACCCCTAAGTCACACCCCCTCTATTATGTAGCCCTCTTTCATAGAATACATATCAATTGTAATTATAATGAGAAGCAGTCATACGTGCTAAAAAGAAATAAATCAGGGTAAAATATAAAGTGACATTGTATAGTTAACCCTTGAACATTGCCAGGGTTAGGGGCATCAACCCCTGTGCAGTCAAAAATCCCAGTATAACTTTTACCTCTCCAGAAACTTAACTACTAATAGCCTACTGTTGACTGGAAGCCTTACCAGTGACATAGTCAATTAATGCATACTTTGTATGTTGTATGTATTATAAACTGTATTCTTATAAGATAGAGAAAAAGTGTTACTAAGAAAATCATAAGGAAGAGAAAATACATTTACAGTACCATACTGTAAAAAAATCTGTGTATTAGTGGACCCACACAATTTAGACCTGTGCTGTTTAAGGGTCAAAGGTATATGAGTGTATGGCAACTATTTTAGATAGTATGGTTAGGCTAATATTTATTGAACATGGTTGTGTATTTTAAATGCTGTTTTAAGTGCTTTATATATTTTATCTCATTTAATCCTCATAGCAACCCAGTGAGAAAAATACTAGCTCTGTGAATGTAGAGACCATGTTTGTTTGGCTCACCATTGTGTCTTTAACGCTTACATAGTACCTGGTGCATTGTAAGTGCTCAATAAATATTTGTTAAATGAATAAATGACTGGGGATGATCAGAAAGTCAGGGAGGCATTGTTGAAAAAGGGACATTTGAATTGGGGGTTTTAACAAGTGGGGGTTTATTGGATAAGAGTTTGGGAAGGAAGGCCATTCTTGGCAAAGGGACCAGCTTGAGCATAAAAACTGGGACCGAAGCAGGCATGATGTATTCTGGGAAATGGGTGGCTCTAGTATTGAGGGTTCAGGAGAAGATGAGACTGGGTGAGCCTAGGGTCAGATCATGGAGGACCTTGAGTCATAGGCTTAGGAGTTTTGGCCTCACTGTAAAGACCCAGAGTACCTTATTTTTGTGTGTGAAGGAATATCATAATTAAGAGATTTTGGAGGCTATCACTCTAAATCAATATGAAACATGTTTTGTTGTGGGAAGAGCTATTGCACTAGTCTAGCTGAAAATAAGTGTGTGAACTTTCACCCTAGGCTTGTTTTGGTGGTGGTGATTTAAACTAGAAGAAGGAGAATATAAGGAAATAAAATACAAAGTTAGAGTGGTGCCAGAGTACACCACTTTTTGGCGAAGTGAATTTTCCATAGAGGCATTACTATGGAGTTGTAGAAGAAGCACAGAATCACTAATAGCTTTGCAGTTTTGCTCACTGAGCCTCAGTTCTCACGTATGTTGCTGTTAGGGATTTATGAGAATATTAAAGTAAATTTACTATACCAAAGTCCTTTATTTACAAATAGTAGGTCTCCCAAAGGTCATATATTAGGTCATGTAAAAAGAATCAGCACTTCCCATTCTCATTTGTTTTTTTAAAATAGATTTTGTGTGGTATAAGGAATAATTTTAAGTAAAATATACTCTATTTTTAAATTACTTATGTAGTTCACTTAATAATAAACAAAATATATTAAAACAAATTTCAGCCTTTTCCTGTTTAACAAATGACACATTAACATAAGATAAAGCATTGTCATATTTTCCAATGAGTATATATTACAATGTAGATTGAAACTTACTATGTTTATGACATCAAAATAGATAAAAACTGACTTTTTAACCTTAAATTTGGAATTGTTGCATTTTTGTACTTAAAAAAAAATCAAAACGTTTTTATAATTGTTCTATTTCTAAATGACAAAAGGAATGGTTTCATGCTGCTCTTTGCAAGCCTGTCTCCACAAATAAAATATTGGATGTACAGATAGTTCATTTCCAATAAATGAAAAGTCAAATTGGATATAACTATCACCGCATTTGTTGTTTTTTTGTTTTCTTTTTAAGTTTTTATTTTAATTCCAGTTAGTTAACATATAGTGTTAGGTTAGTTTTAGGTGTACAGTATAGTAATTCAGCAGTTCCCATGTATCACCTCGTGCTCATCACACCAAGTACACTCCTTTTTTTTAAGATTTTATTTATTTATTTGACAGAGGGAGACAGTGAGAGAGGGAACATAAGCAGGAGGAGTGGGAGAGGGAGAAGCAGGCTTCCTGCTGAGCAGGATGCCTGATGCGGGGCTCAATCCCAGGACCCTGGGATCATGACCTGAGCCGAAGGCAGACACTTAACGACTGAGCCACCCAGGTGCCCCCAAGTGTACTCCTTAATTTCCATCACCTATTTAACCCATACCCCCATCCCCTCCCCTCTGGTAACCATCAGATTGTTCTCTATAATTAAAAGTCTGTTTCTTGCTTTGACTCTCTCTCTCTCTCGTTTTTTTCCTTTGCTTTTTTGTTCCTTAAATTTCACATGAGTGAAATCATTTGGTATTCGTCTTTCTCTGTCCGACTTATTTCAATTAGCATTATACTCTCTAGCTCCATCATGTCGTTGTAAATGGCAAGATTTCATTCTTTTTTATGGCTAAATAGTATTCCATTTTGTGTGTGTGTGAGTGTGTGTGTGTATGTGTGCATGCATGCATATATATCACATCTTCTTTATCCATTCATCAGTTGATGGACACTTGGGTTGCTTCCATGTCTTGGCTATTGTAAATAATGCTGCTATAAATGTAGGGGTGCATGTATCCCTTTGAATTAGTGTTTTTGTGTTCTTTGGGTAAATACCCAGTAGTATGATAGCTGGATCACAGGATAGTTCTATTTTTTTTTTTTAAAGATTTTATTTATTTATTTGACAGAGAGAGACACAGCAAGAGAGGGAACACAAGCAGGGGGAGTGGGAGAGGGAGAAACAGGCTTCCCGCTGAGCCAGGAGCCCGGTGTGGGGCTCAATCCCAGGACCCTGGGATCATGACCTGAGCTGAAGGCAGACGCTTAATGACTGAGCCATCTAGGTGCCCCAATACTGCACTCTTAATTTAACAGCATTGAAAATAGTGTATATTTCAAAATTTTTATTGTATACAGAGCATACTTGCTATGTGTGTGAATTTGTGGACTCTACCATACTTAAGGAGCCTGCAGTTTGGGTCCCGCTAGTTTATAGCAGTCTTATAGGGTTGCTAGGGCCACACAGGTTGTACTGCACAACTCAGGTGGCAACCATATATGTGGACAGCAATGGGTCTACAAAGATCTGTATCCTATGTACTTGACAGTGTCTAGCACATAGTTGGGGCTCAGCAAATAGTTGCTAAATGAATGTGTTTTGCATAGTATACTAGGACCCTTATCTGGTCTTTTAATCTAATGATCTAATCATTTTATGGGAAAAGTCTTTGCATTTATGCTTAGTAATACTGAGCACACCTTAAGAGTTTTTTGTGCCTCTAAGTTTTGCTTACACTGTTCCTTTTGTCTAGAATGCTGTCTCCCTTCCTGACTTTTTGACTATTAAACCTTCAGTATCCCCTTAAGGCCTATCTCCTTTGCGAAGCCTTCAGTTACCCCCAGGCAGCCTTGGGTTACTCCTTTCTATATGCCTCTCCTGTGCTTGGCATTGTTAGTTAAGGAAGATGGCTGTCTCTCCAGATTGTGAGCTCTCTGAGGACAAGGACAGGACTGTGTTTTTTCAACTTCATGTTTTAAGCACTTAGCATAATGCCTGAGACATAGTAAGTAGGTAAATATTTGTTTAGTGTGTGCACTTTGTAGAGAATATGATAAGGTAATGTTAACTGAGATGTGAGTTACGAAAGACAAAAAAAGGATGAATACTCTGTGCAGTATTTCCCCTCAGGGGAATACTTTTTCCCCTGAGGGGAAAAAGAGGTTTGGTGGGCAAGAAATGTTGGATCAGATAGTTTTTCTCTTACTAGCCCAAGTGTTACTTTTGACCTGGGATATATGGATGTTTCTGTCTAGAAGAGTTCAGCACGGGGGCGCCTGGGTGGCTCAGTCCATTAAGCGTCTGCCTTCGGCTCAGGTCATGATTCCAGGGTCCTGGGTTCAAGCCCCACATCGGGCTCCCTGCTCCGCAGAGAGCCTGCTTCTCCCTCTCCCTCTGCCTGCCACTGCCGCTCTGCCTACTTGTGCTCTCTCTCTATCTCTCTGTCAAATAAATAAATAAAATCTTAAAAAAAAAAAAAACAGTTCAGCAGGAAGAGTTGGGGAGGAAGCCAAATGATTTCACGATGAATTGCTAAGCAATGTCTTTTTGTACAAACACTTTCAAATTATTTGTCTATAATTTGTGGAGATGTCCTTCCAGAGAATAGAATATTTAAACACAGATAGTAAAAAATGAGTTACTTGTAAATCTAGAGGGGTGGTTAATTATTTAAACATTTTGTTAGCTCTGTATAAAGATCTTTTTTTTTTTTTCTTTTTTCCTATCTAGTTCTCCCTTGTACAAACATTTTTCTTAGCTCTCCAGCATCTTAATGCCTGTGCAATGTCATATTCTCCTTTTCTAAGGACATTTTTAAAGTTTGAATGTTCTTGGTTATATAATATCAGTTTTTTTCTTTTCATAGAACTTGTAACCTTTGGCAAATCATTTCACCTCTCTGTGCCTCTATTTAAAAATCTCTAAAATGAAAAAGTTGTATTAAATCTTCTCTATGATCTCTTCCACCTCTTAAGATTCTAGAAAGTTAAAGGTTAAGTTATTATAGTAGATACATTCTATTAGCTATAGTCCTGTGGGATCAGGGCACTTGAGCTCTTTTTTTTTTTTTTTTTTTTTTGATTTTATTTATTTATTTGAAGAGAGAGACACAGCGAGAGAGGGAACACAAGCAGGGGTAGTGGCAGAGGGAGAAGCAGACTTCCCGCCGAGCAGGGAGCCCGATGCGGGGCTCGATCCCAGGACCCTGGGATCACGACCTGAGCCGAAGGCAGACGCTTAACGACTGAGCCACCCAGGCGCCCCAGGGCACTTGAGCTCTTACCTCCATGAATATATTACCCAACTTTTCACAACAAAAAATTTTGGTTATGTTAATATTTGTGTAGTATTTTAGTATTTTAAAGTCATTTTTCATATATATATCCATTTATTCTTCATCACCATTTTGTGAAGTAGTCAAGATAGAAGTTTAGCATCAGGGGCGCCTGGGTGGCTCAGTCATTAAGCGTCTGCCTTTGGCTCGGGTCATGATCCCAGGGTCCTGGGATTGAGCCCCGTGGGGCTCCCTGCTCAGCAGGAAGCCTGCTTCTCCCTCTCCCACTCCCCCTGCTTGTGTTCCCTCTCTTGCTGTCTGCCTCTGTCAAATAAATAAATAAAATCTTAAAAAAAAAAGAAAGTTTAGCATCAATTTTACAAATAAGAAAACTGAGAATTTATTTTCCTAAGATCACACAGCTAGTAAGTAGCAGAGCCAGCACTGACTGCAAGCCCAGTGTTCTTTCCATTATTAACCTGGCTTCTCTGTTTACTCTATTATATTTCAAAACTCATGCTAGTAGTTAAGAGAAAAATAATGCTGAAGTATCTCTTTGAGTTCACGAATCCTATGATCTGTTCATATGCTCAGTGATTACTGACCTGAATTTTTGTTTTGTTTCTTAGATTGTTTTATTATATGAGTTAAGGTGGAAAGTAAGGGGATTTATTTACCTTTCCAGGCCTTGATCTTTTTTTAGATAGAACTCTAGCTCCTTGCCCTTTAGCATATAGCTGTTGGTCACACTGGCCAGGCCTTGAAGTGATACATGCAAGAAGCTTGCCTTACCTGCGTTTTTATCTGGCAATTAGGGATCTTTAAGGAGTAGTTGATGGTTTTTAAAAAAGAAAAATAAGTGCTCATAGTCCATTCCAAATAGTTTGATATATCTGTACGCTTGAACACAATATATCTGTGCCCTTGGCGTTACCTTCTTGACCTTCTTCCTCATTTGTAAAATGATTGTGTTTGGGGAAGAAGATGAAGGATTTAGATCATATCTAAGGTTATCTTAGATGTTTATTGCTAGAAGTCTGACTTGGTTGAATTAGCAGTAGAAAATAACAAAAACAAAAAAACCCAAAAAGCCAAAACTAATAAACTAAGAAGAGATTTCCCATGGAGTACTACTAAAATGAGGAATCAAAGATTGTCCAATATCTGAAGTTTCTTATACCCATGAACTCATGACACTTGTCTGCCTTTCATTCCCACACTTTAATTTCAGGGCTAGACTTAGGATATTTCTCTATTGTCAGATAGTCTTTTTATCTAGGGGCAAAAGTATTTTATTTTTTTTTTAATTTTTTAAAAAGATTTTATTTATTCGACAGAGAGAGAGACAGCAAGAGAGAGGGAACACAAGCAGGGGGAGTGGGAGAGGGAGAAGCAGGCTTCCTGCCGAGCAGGGAGCCCGATGCGGGGCTCGATCCCAGGACCCTGGGATCATGACCTGAGTCCAAGGCAGCTGCTTAACGACTGAGCCACCCAGGCGTAGGGGCAAAAGGATTTTAAATAAACCTAGCAATAAATTTGTGCCTGACTGTTCATTTGTTTTTTCAATAAACATTTAGTGCGTACCATGTAGTAGGCATTATTTTAGGCTCTGGGAATACAGCAGTGAACAAAACACAGTTTTGTTCTATAGAGTTTTTATTCTATAGTAATAGGTAGTATTTACTGAGCAGTTAATATATCAGTCACTGTTCTGTGTGTCTTGCACTTACAATTTATTTAATTCTGACAATAATCCTATGATGTAAATACTGTTATTGTCTGTATTTTACAGATCATAAAACTGAGGTGCAGGGAGATTAGGTACTTTGCCTAAAATTATATCATTTTCTAAGTGGTAGAACTGGCACTTTAAACTAGGCAGGCTGACTCCCAAACCACCACTTTTCAGAACAGTATTACACAATCCTCCAGAGAGATGTCAATAAACTATTTTTAATCATAAAATTATCAAGTTTGTAATCTTTGTAGTCACTGGTTTCTGGTCCAATCTTAAGAAAAAAAAATCATCCAGGTGTACCAAAAAAAAAAAAAAAAGCACTACCAGAGCCATTTGTCTTCTCTTGGAGGATTTGTCAGGTTTAGGAACATTTCAGGTAGGAAATGAGATTTTGAGCCTGATTCACATGAGTTAGAACTGAGATAACTACAAAAAGCCAGGATCCTAAAATGTCTACACCCTTTGTGAAAAGGTAGACTTAAAAAATGTCTACCTGATGGTGTAGGGAGACAAAGAAGCTTATTTGTCTTAATATGGACTCTGGATGGGAAAGGTCTCTCTTGAGAATTTACAACCATGAACCTGCTGTCCTATGTGTCTGAAACTTAAATTTATATTACTTGTATGAGATCATTTCTAGTAGGAAGGGAATATTTACTGCATAATTACTCAATCAGGCATTGTGCTACAGGTTTTAAACACACTTTCTCACTTCATCCTGACAATAGCATCATGAGTTAAGTACCAATATTATCCCCATTCTACCAAGGACAGAATTGAGGGTCAGAAAAGTGAGATAATTTGTAGTGTAACACCACCTAGAATTCAAATCTAGGTCCAGTATTCTTTCTACTAACCACAGTGCCTCTGGAAAAGGCACTTTATTTTTATTTTTATTTTTTTAAAGATTTTATTTATTTATTTGAGAGAGAGAGAATGAGAGACAGAGAGCACGAGAGGGAAGAGGGTCAGAGGGAGAAGCAGACCCCCACTGAGCAGGGAGCCCGATGTGGGACTCGATCCCAGGACTCCAGGATCATGACCTGAGCCGAAGGCAGTCGCTTAACCAACTGAGCCACCCAGGTGCCCAAGGCACTTTATTTTTGTAACTCAGCTTCCTTATCTGTAAAATGAAATTTGTGATATTTCTCCTTTCATTTCATCAGATTATTGTATCAAATGAAATAAGGGATGTGAGCTTGCTTTGTTTACTGTAAGATGTTGTTACCAGCATCATCCACAAAGTGTATTTTTCCTTATAATTAACCAAAAGAGAGACCTCAATATTCAGTGATCCTGAAACCCACAAAGTCTATCTTGAGGAATTAAGGCAATTTTAATACTTGTATACCAGATATTTCCTGAAGTAGTATCAATAGGAGAAATAAAATGAATTTCCAGACAAGTTACAATGTAGTAATTTACTAATTCATTCAAGAAATAATTTATTGGGTGCGTTTTATGGGGCTTCAGTTCCAAGTGTAAAAGATCCCTGATCTCTTTCAGTTTTTTGTCATACTAGTAGCAGTGGAAGCCCCAGTCCCCTCCAACAGTAGACTACAGTTGTGATATATAGACAATTCCCAGTGTCCCCCACCTCCCCAGTTGGTAGAAATGGATGGGCCACTGCTTAGAATATTGAAATGCTGCTTTACCATGACCCTGGTAATATAGTAACTGATGAAGCTTTTTTTTTTTTTTTTTAAGATTTTATTTATTTATTTGACAGAGAGACAGCGAGAGCAGGAACACAAGCAGGGGGAGTGGGAGAGGGAGAAGCAGGCTTCCCGCCGAGCAGGGAGCCCGATGTGGGACTCGATCCCAGGACCCTGGGATCATGACCTGAGCCGAAGGCAGACGCTTAACGACTGAGCCACCCAGGCGCCCGAAGCTTTTTTTATTTTTTTAAAGATTTTATTTATTTGACAGAGAGAGACACAGTGAGAGAGAGAAACAAGCAGGGGGAATGGGAGAGGGAGAAGCAGGCTTCCTGCAGAGCAGGGAGCCCGATGCGGGGCTCGATCCCAGGACCCTGGGATCATGACCTGAGCTGAAGGCAGACGCCCAACGACTGAGCCACCCAGGCGCCTGAAGTTTTTAAAATTCTAAAACAAACCAACCTACAAGATAGATAACTAAGTCATGGGGACTGAGAATACCTCTAGCTGAGTGTTGTGTAGATGACTAAATACTTCAAGGAAAGAGAATATAAGAAAGCAAAAAAAAGAAAAAAGAAAAATTAAGGATGATTAAAAGAAAGCCATGAGAAGGTTTAGGAAGAGCTAATGAGTGTCAGTATGCAATTCCTCAAAGACAGACCCTGTGGCCTCCAGAACCTCTCAGTAATGAGGTTTCTCTTTTGATTAATTACAAGGAAAAATACACTTTATGGATGTCCCTGGTAACAATGTCTTAGAGTTAACAAAGCATATTCATATCCTTTATTTCATTTGATACAATAACCTTATGAAGTGAAAGGAAAAATATTACAAATGTCATTTTATGGATAAGGAAGCTTAGGCACAAAAATGAAATGACTTTTACAGAGGCATTGTAGTTAGTAGAAGGAATACTGGACCTAGGATTTTAATAGGTGATAGATAAGGAGGGATCCTTTTTGTTGTCTGGAAGGTATGGAGCTGAGTTCTAAAGAAATGGAAAGCCATCCAAAAAGATATACTGCTATAAGTGCATGGATGTCTTTTCTGAAGAGAGGGAGAGAAAGAGAGTTGATACCTCAGTAAGACATTTTCTTGCTATTAGAAAGTAGTCAAGTGGAAAAAGCTGTTTTGAGGAGCTATTCTTTTTTTGCCCTCTCTTCATTATCCCATACCCCTAGCTGTACCATGTTCTTATAAGAAGCAGTGTTTCAAAAGCAGGGAATCTGCTTATAGATAGTTCATTTATTCACACACTCAGTAGACACCAGTCATTTGCTCTGTACCGGAGTAGAGGACATAAAAATGGATAAGGCTTGGGTCTTAACCCCAGTCGTTTTCAGTATGTGGGACATTGAGCTCCTTCTGATAGATGATGAACTGTTCTAAAAATCCTTTCCTAACTCCTAGGGGCTGGTAAATGATGCAGTTCCTCAGATGTTAATTTTTATGTACTAAAGCCTCCATAGTAGAGAACCATTAGTCACTAAGAATTACTACACTTTAGTAATCATAAAGCTAAAGTTAGCGGATTATGAGTTTATTGAAGACTCTTTTATGAAGAAGTCTGACACTTGCAAGTGTTGCAAAGCTCCTACTACATATGTACAAATGTAACTTTATGGAATTCCTGTAATTTCTTGGAAGAGAGCTTTGTAATCAATGCATCAGCAGTGTTTGAGTTGGTAGTTTTTTTATGGTTGCTAGTTTTTTATCTTAGTTATGAATTATTAATTTAACTTCATTATTGATATCATTTGTTGTGTTTTATTTGGTTAATCTCATGTATGGTGATGTATATTTGCATTAATAATATATTATTATTATTATTTTTAAAGATTTTATTTATTTATTTGACAGAGAGAGACACAGCGAGAGAGAGAGCACAAGCAGGGGGAGTGAGAGAGGGAGAAGTAGGCTTCCCGCCAAAGCAGGGAGCCCGATGCAGGGGCTCGATCCCAGGACCCTGGGATCATGACCTGAGCTGAAGGCAGACGCTTAACGACTGAGCCACCCAGGTGCCCCAATAATATTTTTGACATAAAAATTTCCAAATTTAGACTTTGACAATGTGTTGTTAAATAGGAAACATTCATTTTCCTGTTGTTAAACCAGATATTTATAAAATTTCCTTGTAGGGGCACCTGGGTGGCTCAGTCCTTAAGCATCCGCCTTCGGCTCAGGTCATGATCCCAGGGTTCTGGGATCGAGCCCCGCATCGGGCTCCCTGCTCCGTGGGAAGCCTGCTTCTCCCTCTCCCACTCCCCTTGCTTGTCTTCCCTCTCTTGCTGTGTCTCTCTCTGCCAAATAAATAAATTAAAAAATCTTAAAAAAATTTTTTTGTCCTTGTAATGGTACTTCATTGTTAACACTCTTTCCAACTGGAACTTGGGAACCAAGAAGGATGGGTAGGCTATGAAGTTTTTTGCCCCACCTAAGTGGGCCACAGGAAAAAAAAATTTGAATCATAGTCTAGAGGGGGAGACAGCCATGTAAGCAAAAGTAGATAACTATAATAGAACTACATACAGAGTGTAGTGGGATCATATCTGCCTGTGTTTTGGTACATGAGGGACACCTTAGAGGAGTGGACATAGGTGCTGGCTCTTGTAGTATGAATAGGAATTTGATAGATGGACAGGTGCAGAAGGGCATTCTAGGGAGAGGGAACAGCATGTATAAAGAAAGGGAGCATGGCTACCACTGGTAAACATTCCTCTGAACCTCAGGTTCCTAACAGAAATAATTTCTATTCTCCATAACTCACAGAGTCATCATGATTGTTTTGAAAAGGCTTTATAAATTGAAGTGCCAGACAGATGTATATTGATGAAAATTCCTACTATTTTCTTTCTTTTTTTTTTTTTTTCCAACATCTGGGAGTCTTCTGTGTCTCCCCTAGGTAATGTCATGTCAAGACTTCTTCTAACCTCCTTTCATTCTAGGCCCTGCTCTGTGATACATAAAGGCAGGAGCAGAAGAGAAGATATGTGTATACACCTACCTTTAATAGTAGAATAAATTCTTTAATTGCTTATGTTTAACTATTTAAGTTGTGACCTATGTATCTAGTCTCAGCAGTGTCATAATCCATGGAACATAATCCCCCGCAGCCAAAAAGTCATTTCAAAATAACTCTTAAGTCTTTATTTGCAAATTTTGGAACATTGTAAAGTAGAACAGAGTTCACAGATATGCTTCTCCAAAATCTCTTTTTATTTCTTGTCTGCTTCCCTTATACATCATAGCTGCCTCTCTACCTTGCCTCTGAAAATCTTCCCAAGACTCCTTTGCAACTCAGTCCATCATTATCCAATGTTAAAACCCCTAGGGAATGTAAGACTGTGTAGGGAAAAGGTATAAGAGCAGTGGTGAGAAGTTACATTATGGCCAATTTAGGAATAATAAGTATGCATATGTATGTGTGTGTATATACATAAATGTTTTCATTCAAAATTAAAATGTTGGGGCACCTGGGTGGCTCAGTTGTTAAGCGTCTGCCTTCGGCTCAGGTCATGGTCCCCGGGTCATGGGATCCAGCCCCGCATCGGGCTCCTTGCTCCACAGGAAGCCTGCTTCTCCCTCTCCCACTCCCCCTGCTTGTGTTCTCTCTCTGTCAAATAAATAAAATCTTTAAAAAAAAAAAAAAGAAAACAAAATTAAAATGTTACTGAGTCTAATAAAAATGTCTATTTTAGTTTGAATACACATACTGAAAAATATCTTTGATAAAATGATAGTTTCTTGGTTATCTTATAATATTTGAAAAGCAGAAACAGGGACACCTGGGTGGCTCAGTCCATTAAGCGACTGCCTTCGGCTCTGGTTGTGATCCCAGGGTCCTGGGATCAAGCCCCACATCAGGCTCCTTGCTCAGCGGGAAGCCTGCTTCTCCCTCTGCCTGCTGCTCCCCCCTGTTTGTGCTTGCTCCCCCCCCCACCCAGTCAAATAAATAAATAAAATCTTAAAAAAACAGAAACAGCTTTTTTTCATTTCCACTGATTTTTATTTTTTGTCTTTTTCCATTTTTAATAATTTGATATATTCAAAAAGCCATATGAACATTTATGTAAGTCATGGAACATAATAAACCAATATCTAAATAAATAAAATCTTAAAAAAAAAAACAAACCAATATCTAAAAACCTGGCATCCCAACTTGAGAAATAGAACATGACCACTGCAGTTTTTTCCCCCATGTGTTCCTCTGTGCCACATCCCCCTAACCTCGAGGTATCCTCTATCCTTTTTTATTTCATTTCTTTCCCTTGTTCTTCTCTATAGATACACCACAACATATTTAGTTTAGAGGTAGCTTTCTAAGCTTCTGAAACATTTTTCAGGCAACATAATTTCCTATGACTGTGTAGATGTTTAATTGAAATCCTGCTACATACAGTTTTTATTTAGCTTAGTAATACTTTACTCTTAACATTTTGCTATGTCATTAAAAGCTATTCAGAAACATACATATTGCTGTGTAATATTATATAGAATTGATATACCATGATTTGCTTATCATTTTCTCTTATTTTAGACATTTGTATGTGTGGATTTTTTTTTTTTGATCAGAAAAACTGTAATCAATCCCTTTATGTAAATACCTTTGTAAATATCTATGATTATTTACCATTTTTAGGTAAATTCTACCTAATGAAGAAGTACTGGATCAAGAGTGTGGATGTTTTTATGATTATTAAATCTTTCATATCCAGAAAAATTGTGCCAGTTTACACTCTGACCAGCAGTATTTGAGAGGACCAGTCTGGAAAAACTTTATTTGAATAATTCACTGTCAGGATTATATCCTGTTCCAGAAAACACATTAACTAAAAAAAAAATTAAAAAGATCTGCACTGTTGTTTCATACTGGAATTGTTGTTTTTCCTGTTTGCCGTAGGGTATTTTTTTCAGCCATTGTTCAGGGACCATGTCATTCTGCCCCCTGTACTTGTGATAGTTAATTACAGGGCTTAGTTACCTCTCCTGATCACTCCCTCTGAGAATTTATCTATTCTTACCATTCAGCTGTCACCACTAGGGGATGCTATTTAAATCTGCATATTCAGCTCAGTTCTTTCACCAGAGCCTTAGTTCCTTTTCTGTCCTTGCCTGAACAGACAGACTCTCATTGACTACAACAAATTCCTCTGAAGAAATAATCCTTTGCCTAGTCTTCTTATCAGTTTTGTCAGTGAGATTATGGAAGTATTCCATATCCACTATTTTTTATTTTTATTTTCTAACTTTTTATTTTGACAATTTCAGACTTATGAAAAGTTGCAAAAATAATACAAAGAATTCTCACATCGCAGTCACGAAAATTGTCCAAACGTTTAGAATTTTATCCCATGTGCTTTATCGTGCTCCTCTCTTGCTACACACATACACACACACTTTTTCTCCCAGGTTACCCTGGTTAACTCCTACTTTAAATCTTGGAGTTATTATTTTTTTTAATATCTCAGCTTCCCTTCCTCCACCTCCCTTCCTCTCTCACCAGAGGGTGCTATATGAAATGAGAAAAAGGGTGTAATGTTTGGAGTTAAATACCTTGATACCTTGACTCAATTCTTTCACATTCTAACTGGATGAATTTGAGTCTTTTATTCTTTTTGAGCTCTGATACTCTCCTATACAAAATGGTGTCTACTATACCAGCTCCACAAGACTGTTGTGAGGGCTAGATGAGATAATATATGGCAAAAGTATGCTGTATGAATGTTGGCCTGTCCTTCAAATAACATTCGCCTGTTTAGTAGAGTGCCAGGCATTGTGCTTGGTACTGGGGATTCAGAAATGCTTACTACATGTTGTTAATTATTCCCTCAAATTATTTTTCACTTTTGATTTTTTTTCCATGTTCATTGCCTCTACCCTAATCCACAGCATCAACACCTCATATCTGAGCCATCATAACAACCAGCTGGTCCCCAAATTGTTTTTTGGAATTTATATTAGTGCCAAACTAATAATTGTTCTGAGAGATGGTATGGTATAGTGGAAAAGGTATGGACTTCATTATCAAAGATCTGGGTTGTGTCTTTGCCCCACTTTTTTTTTTTTTTTTAAGATTTTATTTATTTATTTGAGAGAGAGAACATGAAGGGGATGGGGAGAAGCAGACTCCCTGACGGGCAGGAAGCCTGCCACGGGGCTCGATCCCAGGACCCCAAGATCATGCCATGAGCCGAAGGCAGACCCTTAACTGACTGAGCCACCCAGGCATTCCTTGGCCCCACTTCTTAGAAATATTGTGACACGGGGCAAGTCCCTTTAGTAGTCTTCTAATTTGAACTCCTTTTTTTTGAACCGGCAAATGTCAGAGACTATGCTGGGTGCTAGGGATATAAAGAAAGCGTTAATAGGTTCCTTGAACTTGAAGAACATCATGGTCTAGTTGGGGAGACATACAGTCATAAAAAACTGTGATTAACATGGGATTGTAAAAGAAACCTAGATTTGGAGTCAGATATAAATGGCAGCCACTGTAGTGATTTATTAAAGCACAAACTGAACTCTACAGTCAGATTGCCTGGGGTCCAATTCTGGCTCTGCTACCTCTTAGCTGTATCATCATAGGTAAATTACTTAACCCCTCAAAACTTCAGTATCCTCATCTTTGTAGAATGGGGATACTGAAAGAATTTAACTTATAGAATTTTTATGAGAAGTAAATGAAATTATATATGTAAGGTGTTTAACATAGTTTATAGCATATAGCTTATGTTAACAAGTAGTATGAGCTCAATAATTATGATTATAATATTATGATAGCATAGTGGTTAAAAACTTAAAAATATAGGCTGTGGCCTCATTCTTGTTTTGGGAGTCCCAGTTTAGCAACATGTTGGCCATGTAAATATAAGGAAGATATTTAACCTAAACCTCAGTTTCATTTTTAAAATGCATATTATAATGGTGCTTGATTCATAGGATGTAAAAATGGAAAGAACTCATGTATCTAAAGAACTCTGAACCGGGACCTGAGGCTTAGTGTTTCATGAAAAATAGCTGTTTGGTTTTTTTTTTTTAAAGATTTTATTTATTTATTTGACAGAGACACAGCGAGAGAGGGAACACAAGCAGGGGGAGTGGGGGAGGGAGAAGCAGGCTTCCCACAGAGCAGGGAGCCCGATGTGGGGCTCGATCCCAGGACCCTGAGATCACGACCTGAGCCGAAGGCAGACGCTTAACCGACTGAGCCACCCAGGCACCCCGAAAAATAGCTGTTTTAATTTTTATTCTTGCTCTGCCATCTGTTGGCTGTTTATCTTTGACATGTAAATTATTTTTTCTGAGCCGCAGTTTTGTTTTGTTTTTAAGATTTTATTTATTTATTTCACAGAGTGAGAGAGCACAAGCAGTGGGAGCAGCAGAGGGAGAGGGAGAAGCAGAAGCAGGCTCCCTGCTAAGCAGGGATCCCGAAGTGGGGCTCCATCCCAGGACCCAGAGATCATGACCCAAGCTGAAGGCAGAGGCTTAATGGACTGAGCCACCCAGGCACCCCTCTGAGCCTGTTTATCTGCCTTGTTCAGAACAAACTTTTGAAGATTGCAAGTATATATAAAGAAGCTAGATTAGTGCCTAGTACCACATAGCTGTCATTCAGTACCTAATAGCTGTTGTTATGTGCAATTTAATTTGTCAGGTGCTGAGAGTAAAATTCTGCCTTGGGAAATTAACAAAGGCATCACCGAACTAGTGGATAATTCATGTAAGATACTCAGCACAGTCATAAAGAAAGCACCTAATGGATGATAGCTACTATAATTATATTATTATTGGGGACATTTACGGTATTTGTTTCTATAGTTAAAACCCTTACACTTAAATCTTTGTGCTTATTTGATTAGTTCTTTATTCCTCAGACTGGAATAGCAGGGTTAACCTTTTTCTATTTTGATGATGTTAACACCTATAGCAAATTCTTTTGCCCAAACAAATTCATCATATTTGAATTATCAGATTGGGATGGGAATTTTGTGAGAGATAAGTTTGAGAGTAAATTTGGTCTAGATTTTGAAAGGACTCAGGCATCAGTCTAACAATCTAAGAATTTTATTTTTTGTCTTCAGGCCCATGGAAGTCTGTGGAAGGTTTGAGCAGGGGAGGGTCATGGGTAGTAATTTAGGAAGATTAATCTGCTATACCTCTGAGGTCTTCCCTGACCATCCTTGACTGATTAGGGCACCCTGCTTGTACTTACATACTACTCAGTATGACCTCTAATATTGTATGTAATGTACTTTATGTAAATACTTGTTTAAATGTTTCTCTTCTTCTTGAGAACATGGGTTACCTATTATATTCCCACTGGCTAACACAGTATCTAACATATGGTAGACACTGAGTAAAAATACTTGTTGAATGTGTAAATGAATGTTTTGTTTTCTACTTTTCTGGAAACTAACTTGTTGGCTTTTGTGTTCCCTTTATGTTTTTTCCTGGGCTCCAAGGAGGAAGCATCTCCCTATTCCTTACTTGATATCTGCTTGAATTTCCTGACTACTCACCTTGAGAAGTTCTGTTCAGCAAGACAAGATGGAACGTTGTGTCTACAGGAACCTGGAGTGTTCCCACAGGAAGTGGCTGATCGACTGCTTCAGACCATGGCTTTTCATGGTAAAAAAAATAAGCAGAGGAAATAAGAATTATGTGCTGTTAATTGGCATTGGATTTTGAAGTGCTGCTGTGGCCATTTAATTATTATTATTATTATTTTTTTAGATTTTATTTATTTATTTGAGAGAGAGAGTGAGAGAAAGAGCACAAGAGGGGGGAGCGGGTGAGGGAGAAGCAGACTCCCTGCTGAGCAGGTAGCCCGATGCGGGACTCGATCCCGGGACTCCAGGATCATGACCTGAGCCGAAGGCAGTCGCTTCACCAACTGAGCCACCCAGGCGCCCCATTTAATTATTTTCTTAGAAAAGGCCAGATGAGTCTGATTCCAGGAAAAGGAATTCATTTATTTTTGCCTGTTCTGATACTTACTATGTAATTTGGAATAAGCATTTTTCTTTTCTAATTTAGGAAAATTGCTTTTTTTCTTTCTTCTTCTTCTTCTTTTTTTTTTTTGCCTTTCCCATGGCAAAAATAACTTATCTTTCAAAATATCCGTTTAGAAGTTTGCTGGTATAGGGGCGCCTGGGTGGCTCAGTCGGTTAAGCGGCTTCCTTCGGCTTGGGTCATGATCCTAGGGTCCTGGGGGCTCCCATGTCTGGCTCCCTGCTCGGCGGAGAGCCTGCTTCTCCCTCTCCCTCTGCCTGCCACTCTGCCTACTTGTGCTCTCTATCTCTCTGTCAAATAAATAAATAAAATCTTAAAAAAAAAAAAATCAAATATTAGAAGTTTGCTGGTATAAAATACCTTACATCTTCATTTGGCAGTGGGAAAAATAAATACAATTATGGAAAAATGAGTTTCTGCTTTTGATCTTTGAATTGGGAAAGCATAGCTAATTTAATACTTCTGTTTTCAAAAACAAATTTTGAAAATAAATTGGGAAAGTCTTATCTGTGGAATTCTGTTTATGTAGAGGATTTTTGTTGTTTCTGATTAAGTTTTAAGTTGAAATACATAATGCCTTTTTAATTTCTGGTTTATAAACTCTTTCAAGTAGGAAATATAATTTGTCCACAACTATAAAATAGAATGAATATGTGACAATAATAATATCATTTACTGATTGTTACGTGCCAGGCATTTTATGTTTTCCTTGAATTTTCTCAAAAACCCTATAAAATAACCATTATTATCCCATTCATATACAGATAAGGAAACTGATTCAGAGAAGTAACTTGTTAAAGGTCATAATGCTAGTAAATGGTAGAGTCCTAGTTCAAATGAAAGTCTGTCTGATTCCAAATCTGTGCCGTTTTCACTGCCACACATCTTCCTACATCCACATTAGAGATATTCCTGTTCCTAGACGCCAGATAAGCTGTACACTTTTGCTGTGGCTTTATATAAAGTATGAATCCAGATAATGCATTCCAAGGAAGGGTGGGAGAAATAAGAGTATAATTGAGGCATTTTGGAATAATTTTGGAAGATGTTTGAATTCCTTGGTTTTCACTAAGTTGCTCAAGTCTGTAGTCTCTTTGAATTCAGCCTGCCAAAGGAACTGGGTTAATATCAATAGGTACTACATATGGTAAAGTTAAAGGTCCCTTACAAAGCTGCACAATAATTTAAGAGATTATGTCAGTGCTTTCATTTCTTTCTGGTCTCAATTTAATGACTATGCCCAACATATTCAATTTAAATATATATACATATAACTAATCTTGTAAATCAAAAAAGTAAATGTTAAAAAAAAAAAAAGTAAATGTTAACTAAAGTCTTAATTTGGGGCACCTGGGTGGCTCAGTCGTTGGGCGTCTGCCTTCGGCTTGGGTCATGGTCCCGGGGTCCTGGGATCGAGCCCCGCATCGGGCTCTCTGCTCTGCAGGAAGCCTGCTTCTCCCTCTCCCACTCCCCCTGCTTGTGTTCCTTCTCTCGCTGTGTCTCTCTCTGTCAAATAAATAAATAAAATCTTTAAAAAATAAATAAATAAAGTCTTAATTTGCCAGATTCTTTTTGAACTGTAACTACTGATAGCTAATAATAGCAGCTAACATTTATTAGATACTTGTTATTATATAGATTCTTTTTGAACTGTAACTACTGATAGCTAATAATAGCAGCTAACATTTATTAGATACTTGTTATTATATACTAGCTCTGTGGCAAATGCTTTATATGGGTAAAATAATGGAAGTAGTTTTTAAGTAAGTGTAACTAAAAATTACCCTCCAGAGTAGTGTCATCAGAATGTGTTTTCTACCTCTTCTTTTCAAGATGAGGAAACTGAGGGTCAGAGAAATAACTTGCTGTCCCCATTTGTATTACCCCAATGTTATTTCCTGCCTCATTCCCCAAAAACTGTTCTGAATTAATCTCTTTGCAAAAGAGACGAGTAGATAGTACTTACCTGAAGCTAATATAACAGTGTATGTCAACTATACTTCAGTAGTAAAAATAAAAATTAAAAAAGCAATCTGAAAAAAAGCCTTACAGTATTTCTAGGCTGTGTTGTACGTTACATGACAAGTTTGAAATTCAACTTATGAATTTGTCAGACGTAGATTAAGATAGATAATAATGAAAATATAAAAAATTGAAAAACAAAAAAGAGTAGATACTACTGACAGTATGCAAAAGAACATACTGCCAATTCTTGTCACAATTTAAAAAAGTTGTTCCATCAATTTTTCTGTGTATTTGAACATTTTCATAATAAAATGGAAAAAAGTTCTATGAACACTTAGAATTTATAATATTTTTTCTAATAACAATGATTTTAGAAAATCTTAACTTACTTACATTCAAATTTTTTTCTTATTTTCCCAATTCAAAGGAGTAATGGTATTGGTAGTAGTTTTTATTAAAATAAGCCCGGTGCTAAAGAGTTTTACTTACTGGGATCTTTGATTCTCTTGTCATAATCATTGCTTATTCTGTGTCATGGTGCTAAAAGTTTTCCAAGAAATGTGTGTTTAAGAGCTAGGAATCAGAATAAGATATTTGCCATCTAATGTAATGCCTCTGTGTTATATTGTGTACCTAATCTAAATTGATGCACCTTGACATGTTTAGCCTTCTGTTTTGGGATTAAATTGAAAAGAGTAATGCCTTTTGGGGGAAAAAAAAAAAGAGTAATACCTTTTGAAACATAATGGATTGCATCCTTGAACAGTCAACTAGACTTTCTAGGTGACTGAGGACTTATATTCCCCGAGCGGTACCCCACTTCTCTGGAGGTCACATTGCTGGTCACCTCAGCTGTCTATAGCCTAAACCAGAAAGAAATAAAAAATGCTTTGGGGCAAAATCCTTGCATTTAGGCTTCTGTACTTTAGTCCTTGAAAGAAGCCTTTGGGATGCCTGGGTAGCTCAGTCGGTTAAATGTCTGCCTTCTGCTCAGGTCATGATCTTGGGGTCCTGGGATTGAGCCCCGCATCTGGTTCCCTGCTCAGCAGGGAGTCTGCTTCTCCCTCTTCCTCTGCTCCCTGCTCGTGCTCTCTCTCTGTCTTATCTCTTTCTCTCTCTCTAGTAAATTAAAAAAAAAAAAAAGCCCTTGAGGAACCCTCATTTAGAGCATATTCTTAAATGGGAGTACTGAGAAAGATGATAGCGTAGGAGGATACTAAGCTTACCTCCTCCCACAGATATATCTAGATAGCACCCACATCAGTGTAGATAACCTGCAGCATATTCTTAAATGTACATGGTTCTAATAACCTTGGTTCTTTAACCATAACAAATTAAGAATTAATAATCTGAAGGGCACAGGCTGCAGACTAACAACCCAGGTGGATAGTATGACAGTAAAGGAAGATTTAGCTTAAATACATTGTAGCAAGTACAATTATTGGTCATGGAAAAAAGATAGGTGAGGGCGCCTGGGTGGCTCAGTTCGTTAAGCGACTGCTTTCGGCTCAGGTCATGATCCTGGAGTCCCTGGATCAAGTCCCGCATCGGGCTCGCTGCTCAGCAGGGAGCCTGCTTCTCCCTCTGACCCTCCCCCCTCTCATGTGCTCTCTCTCTCTCATTCTCTCTGTCTCAAATAAATAAATAAAATCTTTAAAAAAAAAAAAAAGAAAGAAAAAAGATAGGTGATTCTTCAGTATGTTTATTTTTGAAAGAAGGGGAAGATAATCTAGAAAGATTTCCTTCAGATATAGTAATGACATTTGTGTAGTGCTTTCAGTTTACAAAATTATTTTTATATATATTATTTAATCTTCACAGCAGTCCCTGTGAGGGAAATATAATTATTCAATACCTAACATAGTGCCTGGCACACAACAGATAAAGAATCTTTTTTTTTTTTTTAAGATTTTATTTATTTATTTGACAGAGAGATAGAGCCAGAGAGCACAAGCAGAGGAAATGGCAGAGGGAGAGAGAGAAGCAGGCTCTGCACTGAGCAGGGAGCCTGATGCAGAACTCATCCCAGGACCCTGGGATCATGCCCTGAGCCGAAGGCAGACGCTTAACCATCTGAGCCATCTAGGCACCCCAGATAAAGAATCTTACCTTTTACAGATAAGGAGTCTTCCTTTCACAGATAAGGAATCTTAGACTTGTGGAATAATTTGTCTAGTGTCAAATAGCAAATAAATGTTGAAACCAGGATTTTAACATAGGATTGATATCTAGATCTCATGCTCTTTTTAAAATTCTTTGCTCTTTTAATTTTATTACTCTTAAATGTAGAGACTTAAACTTAGTTACTAGAAACATTTACTTAATGTAGAATGACCCAGAGAGGCCAGGAGTAACCTGTTTTACTACATGTATGTGTATGATATCAAAATTTGAGAGCAAATTTTGTAATGCACTGTGATAGTCACTATAAGATTAAAATGAGTCTTAATTAACTGAAGAGTCTAAAGTTTCATCTGTAAAAGACAAAACTAACATTAAAAAATATGTGTAAATAGGGGCACTGGGGTGATTTAGTCAGTTAAGTGTCTGCCTTTGGCTCAGATCGTGATCCCAGGGTTCTGGGATCCAGCCCCGCTTTGGGCTCCCTGCTCAGCAGGGAGTCTGCTTCTCCCTCTCCTTCTGCCTGCCACTTCCCTTGCTTGTGTGCTGTCTCTCTCTCTTTCTCTCTCCCTGTCAAATAAATAAAATCTTTTTAAAAATGTGTAAATATATTTTGTGGTGTGAATAGGAAAACATTAGTCCTAACTCAGGATCTGTTTCCATTTTTCGTTTGTACAAGGGTCCTTAGCAGAAGATCCTTAATGTATGTGTGAAAGGAGTTACTAGTGGGTTCAGAAGAGGCCCAATAGAAGTAAAATGTATGGGAAGGAGGAACCAGAGAAGAAGAAAATTATCAAACACCTGTTGTGTGCCAGGCATTACGTTAGGTATTGAGTGTACACAGGAATCTTGCTCTCATGGATCATATAATTCAATGGAACTTATTTCTTTCTTAACTGTAGTTAAGGAGCAAACAAACATATATGGAATTACAACTTGTGATCAGTTCTCTGAGGGAAAAAACACAATTCTGTCATAGAGAATAAAAAGAGAAGGCATCTACTTTAGATTGCATGGTCAGAGATAGCTTCTCTGGGGAGGCAGTAACTAGGCTGAGACCTGAATGGTGAAGAGTCAAGTCAGTAATATAAAGATGGGGCCTCTCAGCACTACCCAGGGGTTTTTGAGCATTTCCCTGATCAGCTACTCAGTGCTCCTAATAATTGTTTCAGATATTCTTTGCTCTTCTCAGACTTTCTCCCATTTACTCTAAGCAAGAAAATTGAAGTCATCAGATGGAATTAACTCCATGTCAGCACGCCTTCAATTTTCCTCAGTGATCTTTTTTTTTTTTTAATTAAACCTGGTTTTATGTATTTGTTGGTTTGCTTTTAAAGATTTTTTTTTAAAAGTAGGCTCCATGCCCAGCATGAAGCCCAACGCGGGGCTTGAAATCACGACCCTGAGATCAAGACCTGAGCTGAGATCAGAGTCGGACACTTAACCAATGAGCCACCCATGCACCTCTAAAGATTTTTTTTTTTAAGATTTTATCCATCCATTTGAGAAAGGGAGACAGAAATAACGACAGAGATAGAGCAAGAGTGGGGAGGAGCGGGAGAAGCAGGCTCCCCAATGAGCAGGGAGCCCGACACAGGGCTGCGTCCCAGGACCCTGGGATCATGACCTGAGCAGAAGGCAGACACTTAACTGACTGAGCCACCAGGTACCCCAAGATTTTTTTTTTTTTTAGTTTATTTATTTAAGCAATCTCCAAACCCAACATGGGGCCTGAACTCATGACCCAGAGATTAAGACCTGCATGCTCCACTGTCTGAGCCAGCCAGGTACCCCAAGATATTAGTTTTAACTAATCTCTACACCCAACGTGGAGCTCGAACTTAAAACCCTGAGATCAAGAGTCGCCAGGTGCCTCCAAAGATTTGTTTGTTTGTTTGTTTCAAGTATTCTCTATGCCTAACATGGGGCTCAAACTCATGACCCCATGATCAGGAGTCACACACTCTACCAACTGAGTCAGGCAGGTGTCCCGCTAAACTTTGTATTTTTAGATAATTGTTGATTCACGTGGAGTTGTAATAAATAATTTAGATGAGATCCTCTTTCTCCAGTGATAGTGTCTTGTAAAACCGTAGTACAACCAGGATGTTGACGTATGGTCAAGATTTCTGTCTCCACAAAGATCCTTCATGTTGTCTTTTTATAGCCACCTTCACTTCTCTCCTGCCCCTTCCCTCTCCATAATCCCCGGCAACCATTTTTGTAATTTTGACATTTCAAGAATATTATGTAAATGGAACCATTCAGTATGTAACCTTTTGGAGTTGGCTTTTTTAACTCCGTATAATTCTGAGGAGATTCATCCAGATTGTTGTGTTTATCAGTCCATTCTTTTTTATTGCTGAGTAGCCCATGTTTCAGAGTATATCAGTTTGTATAAACATTCATCCACTGAAGGACCTCTGAATTTCCAGTTTTTAGCTGTTATGAATGTAATATAATATATTATGAATCTTATAATGCTGTAATCATTCATTTGAAGGTTTTGTTTTAACATATGTCTTCATTTCTCTGGGATAAATTCCCAGGAATGCTATTGCAGGATTGTATGGTAGTTGTGTGTTTAGGTTTTAAGAAATTGCCAAACTGTTTTCCAGAGTCACAGTCCCATTTTATATTTCTACCAGTAATATATGACTGATCCAGTTTCTCCACAAACTTGCCAGCATTTGCTATTATTACTGTTTGAGTCATTCTGATAGGTAGCCATTATTTCTTCAAGTATTTTTTCAGCCTTGCCCTCTTTCTCTTCTTCTGGGACTTCAGTGACACAAATAGCTCTGTTCAGTTTTTTTTTTTTTCTTCAGTCTATTTTTCTTTCCTGTTATTTAAATTTGGGTATTTTCTATTGTTTTATCTTTTAGTTCACTGATTCTCTTGTTCCTTCCATTCTGTTATTGAGCCCAACCATTATTTTTTTTTCAGTTCTAAGATTTCTAGTTGGTTCTTCTTCTTTTTTTTTTTTTAAGATTTTATTTATTTACCTGAGAGAGAGAGCACGAGTGGGGGTGGGGAAGGGGCAGAGGGAAAGGGACAAGCAGACTCGATGAGCAGGGAGCCCGGCACAGGGCTCAATCCCAGGACCCAAAGATCATGACCTGAGCCAAAGGCAGACACTTAACTGACTGAGCCACCCAGGCGCCCCATTTGGTTCTTTATATTTTCTATTTCTTTGCTGAGGCTTTCTATTTTTTATTGCTTTTGAGCATGTTTATAATTGCTCACGTGCATTTTTATGATGGCTTCTTTAAAATCTGTCAAATAGGGACGCCTGGGTGGCTCAGTCGGTTAAGTGTCTACCTTTGGCTCAGGTCATGATCCCAGGGTGCTGGGATCAAGCCCCACATCAGGCTCCCCACTGAGCGGGGAGCCCGCTTCTTCCTCTCCCTCTACTGCTCCCCCTGCTTGTTCTCTCTCTCTCTGACAAATAAATAAATAAAATCTTCAAAAAAATAAATAAAATCTGTCTAATTTTAACATTTTCTGTTATCTCAGTGTTGACATCTATAGATTTTCTTTTTTTCATCCTTGGTATGACGAGTGATTTTTTTATTGAAATCTGGACATTTAGGATATTAGGAGACTTTTCTGTTTTGGTTTGTGTCTCTGACACCACTCCAGCAGGGGAAGGTAGAGGCACTGCCTTGTTATTGCCAGATTGGGGTAAATGTTCTGGTTCCCACTTGACTTCTGTTGGCACCCAAGATATGGGACTTCTCATCATTGTTATGCAGGGAATGGCATTCTGGTTCCCCACTAGGATTCTGTTGATATCTCCCTAGCTGAGAGGGGTGTGAGTACCTCATTTCTCTCCCCAGTTGGCCTCCACTGACACCATGTTGGGGTGAGGTGGCCTCATTACTGTTGGGCAGTAGTGAAAGTCTTGATTCTTCATCAGGCTTTGTTTGAGACCAACCCAGTAGGAAAAGGGAGGAGCACCTCATTACTGCCAAATGAATGTGAAAGTCCAGGCTCCCCACATGGTATCCATTGCCATCATAGGGGAAAGAGTGGTTCTTACCGCCCAACATGGATGAAAATCCTGGCTCCCTACTCAGACTTCTCTAACACCTCCCTGTGGGGAGATTGGAGCAACTAGTTACAGCTAGCAAGGGTAAGAGTCTAGGCTCCCCTCATGGCATTTGCTGGTGTGGGGGAGGGTGGGACCACAGTCTTTTCTGTGGTATTTGGCTGAAGTAAAGTTCTTGTCTAAAAGTTTTCTGTCTTGCTAAACTTTTTTCCTGGTTCTTTAGCTACAATGAGATGATTTTTTTTGGAGCTGTTTTTTGTTTTTTGTTTTTTGTTTTTTAAAGATTTTATTTATTTATTTGACAGAGAGAGACACAGCGAGAGAGGGAACACAAGCAGGGGGAGTGGGAGAGGGAGAAGCAGGCTTCCCGCGGAGCAGGGAGCCCCGATGCGGGGCTCGATCCCAGGATCCTGGGATCATGACCTGAGCCGAAGGCAAACGCTTAACGACTGAGCCACCCAGGCGCCCTGTTGTTTTTTTTTTTTGCCTCCGCTTCTCAGCATTTCTGGGTTACCAACTTCTTCAACTTTAAGTCTGGGATATATGGAGCAAGAAAAAAACTCAGGAACCTCACCATATCATTTTTGGGGTCCCAAGGTCCCTGGCTGATCTGCTTTTCTTCCCTTTATCTTTCAGCGTTATCTAGCCCTAACTTACCTTCCCACCTCATTTCTTGCCTCTCCCCACTTGCGTGCTTAAATCTCCGGGATTGCATCATGTTCTCAGTCATATCTAGGTCTTTACTAATGTTCTTCCCCTCTTTATCAGGGAAACATCTTATAGCTCTGCCTGTTTCTCACGTTCAAGCAATGTAGAACTACTTGCCATTTTCTTTTTTTTTTTTTTTTTAAAGATTTTTTATTTATTTATTTGACAGAGACAGAGACAGCGAGAGCAGGAACACAAGCAGGGGGAGTGGGAGAGGGAGAAGCAGGCTTCCTGCTGAGCCGGGAGCCCGATGTGGGACTCGATCCCAGGACCCTGGGATCATGACCTGAGCCGAAGGCAGTCGCTTAACCAACTGAGCCACCCAGGCGCCCTCTACTTGCCATTTTCTAACTATGTGTTGTGCTTTTACATCTCTGAGGCCTTTTGGGGGGGCATTTTAAAATGGAGATAAAATTGACATATAACATATTAGTTTCAGGTGTACAACATGATTCGATATATGTATGCTAAGGCTTTGTTTATGCTATTTATTCTTCCTTTAATACAACCCTTCTTTCTCCATCCTTGAATTTTTCCTTCATCTTCGAAGGACTTACTCAAAGATTACCTCTGCTGTTGAATCTTTCTAGATCTTCAGGAATGATGGGTTGCTTCTTTTTCTTTGTTTCCATGGTACTTTGTACTTGACTCTGATACAACATAGATCTCATTTTGTTACACTGTTTGAGACTTTCACTCCGTGGAATTTTGAATTCTTTGAGTATAGGGGCATGTCTTAATTTTCTTTGTATACACATTTGATAGTGTTTGACATATAATAATTGTTTAATAACTGTTCAATGGCTGGAACCTTACCATGAAATGTACTCCCCTGAAATAGAATTTTAAGACTATCTCTAGAACCGCACTGCCCAATAGAAATATAACATGAGCCACAAATGTGAGGCACGTATGTAATTTTATTATTTTTTTAAGATTTTAGTTATTTGTCAGAGGGAGAGAGAGAGCATAAGCAGGGGGAGGAGAAGAGGGAGAAGCAGGCCCCCCACTGAGCAGGGAGCCCAACACAGGGCTTGATCCCAAGACCCTGAGATCATGACCTGTGCTAAAGGCAGACGCTTAACTGACTGAGCCACCCAGCTACCCCCACATATATAATTTTAAATTTACTAGTGGCCACATTTTAAAAGTAGAAACTGGTGAAACTAATTCATAATTTTATTCAACCCAATATATCCAAAATACCATTTAACATGTAGTCAATATGAAAGTTATTAATGAGATATTTTACATTTTTTGTACTAAATCTTCAAAATCTGTTGTATATTTTACACTTACAGCATACCTCAGTTTGGACTATCTGCATTTCGAGTGCTCAGTAGTTGTGTGTGGCTAGTGACTACTGGTTTGGACAGTATAGCTCTAGAATAATGGAGTTCCTAATATATAGTCATTTTTGTCCACTGTGACAGGTAAAGGTTTTTCTTGATTTTAACTTTTTTTTTTAAGATTTTATTTATTTATTTGACAGAGAGAGCGAGAGCAGGAACACAAGCAGCAGGAGTGGGAGAGGGAGAGCAGGCTTCCCGCCGAGGAGGGAGCCTGATGTGGGACTCGATCCCAGGACCCTGGGATCATGACCTGAGCCGAAGGCAGACACTTAACAACTGAGCCACCCAGGCGCCCCGATTTTAACTCTTTAACCATGAATAAGTCTGCAGAATCCACTAGAAAGCAGTGTTCCCTTTAAAAAAATACTTTAGTTCTAATATAAGGGTGACTAAGCTAGCAGCCCAAGCTGTATCTTTAGTATGAGTCTCCAGAGGTGCCGCTTGGAGTTCTTCCCTTGACTCCAGGCTATTTATTTACCTGGTCCTAACTGTTCACTCACCCTAGACTGTTCTTAGGCTGTTTTTTATTGGCATGGCTGTTACTTTCACAGGAAATATTTAATTGATATGGTGATATGGTTGAGATTGATGTGGTTCCAAAGCATCATATACTTTCTTGCACTATTAATTGCTAGTTGGGTGGATCTCTAAGGGACTTTAAGAGGTTCCTGTATCCACTTTATTTGAATTTATCTGACAGAAAGTGACTATAACCTCTAGATCCTTTTAATAAGATTTCGGATCTAGCCAGTGATCTCAATGTAGATATGTATGTGCTAAATATATGTGTGTATATATATGTTTGTGTGTGTAATAATGTATTATAGTGAAATTGAAGGATAGACTAGTAATGTATTGGTAACAAATTAATTCCCCAAATTCAATAGCTTAACATAAAGTTTGTTTATACCTCACTCAAATGCTGCAAGTCCATGGAGGGTTCTGCTCCATGGTCATTCTTGGATCCAAGCTGATGGAGGCTCTACTCTCAGAAATCTATACTGTCTAGAACTTGAAGACTCCTTATTTGTCATAGCAGGAAAAGGTAGCATAGGAAATCATGCACTGGCTCTCAGGTGCTTCAACCTATAGGCCATTGGTCAGAACTAGGCACATGGCCCCATCTAATTCCAAGGATGGGCTGGGAAATGTAGCGGTCTGCGTGTCCAGGAAGACAAGTAGAACCAGATGTTAGTGAATATCTGCAATATCTACCATAGTCACTCGCTAGCCCCATGATCTTGGAAAGCCACTTTTCTCAGCCCTAGTTTACTCATCTATAAGTTGTAATAATAATATTCTTACCTCATGGAATTGTTATGTATATTAAATGAAATATTTTTACATGGGTGTGCTTGGGAGATGTAAAGTGTGCTGGAAATTTTAGCTGTTCTTTAATTATCTTTTGAAATTAAAGTGCTGCTTATTTTTTTCCAGGTCTACTGAATGATGGAACTGTAGGTATTTTCAGGGGCAACCAGATGCGCTTAAAGCGTGCTTGCATTCGGAAAGCCAAGATCTCTGCTGTTGCTTTCCGGAAAGCTTTCTGCCATCACAAGTTAGTGGAACTTGATGCTACAGGTGTGAATGCAGACATCACGATTACAGACATCATCAGTGGGCTTGGCAGTAACAAATGGATCCAGCAAAATCTCCAGTGCCTCGTGCTGAACTCATTAACTCTTTCCCTCGAAGATCCTTATGAGCGGTGCTTCAGCCGGCTTTCTGGCCTTCGAGCATTAAGCATTACCAATGTTCTCTTTTACAATGAAGACCTCGCTGAAGTTGCCTCATTGCCAAGATTAGAGAGCCTGGATATTTCTAACACCTCAATCACAGACATCACAGCTTTGCTGGCCTGCAAAGACCGACTCAAGTCTCTAACCATGCACCACTTGAAATGTTTAAAAATGACAACTACCCAGATACTGGATGTTGTTCGGGAACTAAAACATCTGAATCATCTTGATATTTCAGATGACAAACAGTTTACATCAGACATAGCTCTTCGCTTACTAGAACAAAAGGACATCCTACCCAACCTTGTCTCCCTAGATGTTTCTGGGAGAAAGCACGTGACAGATAAAGCTGTTGAAGCCTTCATACAACAACGGCCCAGCATGCAGTTTGTAGGTTTGCTGGCCACTGATGCAGGTTACTCTGAATTCCTCACCGGTGAAGGACATTTGAAGGTTAGACTTTTAAAATGTATTATTTTGTCAGGCTGACCGATGTCTTAGCTGCATAAGGCTCCATTAAGATGAATGTCTAACAATATATGGAACATGTCGACGAAAAACGGCGTTGTATAGTGGAAAGGCCTTGCTTTAGAGTCAGAGAATCCCAATTAAAATCCTAGCTTGCTTGCTTTGTGACCCAGACCAAGATAAGGATGTAACTTTTTGGGTTTCCATTTCTTTATTTATAAAACAGATATTCTATCTAACAGAATTCTTCTAAAGATTAATAATTGTATATGTAAAGTGCAAGTCACGTAGTAGGCCTTGGATAAATGATAGTTTTCATGATGGTAATATTTAGATATTTTGAACCACTGTAACATACCGTTTCTAATTGGTCACTTTAAAAAACTAAGGATACTCCTTGTTGAATTGATACCATTGGGAAGTCAAGTTCTCCAAGGAGATCTTTACTGTAGAAGTGGTGCAATTTTGCTTTTCTTAAGGTGTTTCATGCCTAATGATTTAAATTTGTCTGCTTGGTACTTGGGATTCAAAGATGAAAAAGATACAGGATCTGCCTTCAAGGAGCTTAGTCTTGGTGGTGATACAATCATAAATAACTATAAACCCAAAGATCAGTGTAATGAGTAGAAGAAATTTCTTCCAGCTGGAGAATTTGAGGCTTGATGGAAAAGATGGTATCTGAGTCAGACCTTGAAGGATACAATTGTGACAAGTTTAAGGAAAACTAATATTTTTCTAATATACACTGTGAATCCTCTAGAAGCCTTATATTGATAGGTATTTGCTTCATTTTACAGATGAGAAACATAGACTCAGAAGTTATATGATTTAGGGCGCCTGGGTGGCTCAGTTGGTTGGGCGACTGCCTTCGGCTCGGCTCATGGTCCTGGAGTCCCGGGATCGAGTTCCACATCGGGCTCTGTGCTCAGCAGGGAGTCTGCTTCTCCCTCTGACCATCTCCCCTCTCATGCTCTCTCTATCTCATTCTCTCTCTCAAATAAATAAATAAAATCTTTAAAAAAAAAATTATATGATTTACAGTTAGAACCAACATTTGGATTTACATCTAATTCCAGAGCCCCATTTTTTCCCCCTACTGCCTACACTTAATTAAGCAGAAGCATCCTTTGATCCTACCTGGAGCAGAGTCAGGGATGGCCTAGAAGTGGATATTGTGACCCAAAAGGCAAGGTATCTTTTTTGAGTAATCATGACAGATTCAAAAAAGGAGAAGGAAGGTTAGTTGTAAATATCTTATAAACATCTTAGTTCTTAGGTTATTTGTAAATTTAGACCTTAAAAAATAGAATGTAGAAAATGATTTTGAGTTACTCTTTTTTATTCATTCAATATTTTATCAAGTGCTGGGCATGGGGATTTGATGGTGGGGCCAAACAGACATGATTTTGCCCTCATGGAGCTTGTAATTTAGTGAGGGAGTCAAGCAATCAAATACCATGTGCCAAATGTGTGTGCGTGTGCTTTAAATATACATAAACACATATATTTAAATATATATATCACATACATATATATGTATATCATATATACATGCCTGTATATAGGCTTTAAACTATATTGTGCTAAAATCTAGAAGATAATGCAGTATTATATATGAGAGTGTTTAACAGAGAGACTTGACTTAATTTAAGGCTTCTCTGAAGAATTGATGAATGAGTGGAGATCTTAAGGGTGAGTAGCTTGGTAGAGAACATTCCAGGCAGAGAGAATAATATATGCAAAATATGTGTGGTAGGAAGGAGCACAGTACATCCAAGGAACTGAAAGAAAGGCCACTGTGGCTAGAGCTCAACAGTAGAAAGTCACAGAGCAATGAGATGAGGCTGGAAAAGTAGGCACCAGGGCCAGACTTGGAAAGGTCACATAAGCCAGGTGCAGGGCAACAAGAAGTGTGAGGACCTTACTTAACTTGTTATAGAACAAAACAGATTTTTAGCACAGGGCTTGTTGATGAAGGAAATATAAAAACGTAAATTACTATTGTAATGTTACTTTTTTTTTTTTTTTTTAGATTTTATTTTTATTTATTTGAGAGAGAGCGAATGAGAGACAGAGAGCATGAGAGGGGGGAGGGTCAGAGGGAGAAGCAGACTCCCTGCCAAGCAGGGAGCCTGATGCGGGACTCGATCCAGGGACTCCAGGATCATGACCTGAGCCGAAGGCAGTCGCTTAACCAACTGAGCCACCCAGGCGCCCTATTGTAATGTTACTTAACTGCCTAACAAATTGGTCTAATAGTAAAGAATTCTAAAAATTAAAAGGGGAAAAAATCCCTGTGTGCTGGGAGTTAAGGGAGAATTTCCGAGATGAGGTGAGCTCGACCTTCATCCTAAAGGATGAAAGGAATGTGTCCCTGGTATGTTAAGCTAAATAATATTCTTAAGGCAAAGATCCTATAATAGGTATGATCCCAGAGCAGTACAGTTTTTGCTTATTTCTTCTTACAACCAACAGACCCTCCAGTGAATTAGACTAAGTTATAAAATTGAGACTAGTAGGACATCTGTATTTCACAATGCCTCTGTGAAACAAGTTTGTGGGGTTTTTTTTGTTTTTTATTTTTTATATTTTATTCTTTTTTGTGAAACAAGTTTGATTTCACAAATGGAGCTGTTATTACTTTGAAATATTGACCATATGAAACACCTACTTTATTTGGAATCATTATCTAGTTTCCTCCTCTGTAAACATTGAAGTAGTGATTCTCAACCTGGACTACAATTAAAATCACCTGGAGTGTAATTATGTGAAATGTTGGATATGTTAACCAACCTTATGGTAATCATTTCCCAATATATACATGTATCAAATCATCATGTTGTACACCTTAAACTTACACAATGACATATGTCAATTATATCTTGATAAAGCTGGGGGATTTATTTATTTATTTATTTATTTATTTATTTATTATTTCTTAAAGATTTTATTTTTAGGTAATCTCTATACCCAACGTGGGGCTCAAACTCACGACCCCAAGATCAAGAGTCACATGCTTTAGGGGCACCTGACTCTTGATTTCAGCTCAGGTCATGATTTCCGGATTGTGGGATCGAGCCTCACGTGGGTCTCTCCACTGGGCATGGAGCCTGCTTGGGATTCTCTCTCTACCCCTCCTCCCCCACCAAAAAAAAAAAAAAGTCACATGCTCTACCAACTGAGCCAGCCATACACCCCTGGGGAAAAAAAAAATTTTTTTTTTTAATTTTATTTATTTGACAGAGAGACACAGCGAGAGAGGGAACACCAGCAGGCTTCCCGCAGAGCAGGGAGCCCGATGCGGGGCTCAATCCCAGGACCCTGGGATCATGATCTGAGCCAAAGGCAGACGCTTAATGACTGAGCCACTCATGCGCCCCAAAAAATTTTTAATTAAAAGAAATCACTTATGGAGCTTGAACAATTAAATCAGAACCACAGGGAGGTAGCACTCAGGCATCAGTATTTTCTAAAGCTCCTTAGGTGATTGCAATATTCCAGCCAAAGTTGAGAATCATTGTTTTAAAAGAATTTTTTTTTTTTTTTTTTAAGAGATCACTGGGGGCGCTGGTTAAACGTCTGTCTTCAGCTCAGGTCATGATCCCGGGGTCCTGGGATTGAGCCCCACATCGGGCTCCCTGCTCAGTGAGGAGCCTGCTTCTCCCTCTGCCTACTCTGCCTGCAACTCCTCCTGCTTGTGCTCTCTCTGTCTCTCTCTCAAATAAATAAATGAAATCTTTAAAAAAAAAAAAAAAGAGGGCACCTGGGTGGCTCAGTCGTTGGGTGGCTGCCTTCCGCTCGGGTCGTGATCCCAGGGTCCTGGGATCGAGCCCCCCATCAGGCTCCCTACCCTGTGGGAGGTCTGCTTCTCCCTCTCCCACTCCCCCTGCTGATGTTCCCTCTCTCGCTGTGTCTCTCTCTGTCAAATAAAAATAAATAAATAAATAAATAAAATCTTTTTTAAAAATTAAAAAAAAAGAGGTCACTGGGGGGCACCTTACTGGCTCAGTTGGAAGAGCATGGGACTCTTGATCTTGGGGTATGAGGTCAACCCCATGTTAGGTGTAGAGATTACTCAAATCAAAACAAAACACAAACTTAAAAAGAGATCATTGAACTTTCCCTTTTGTTCAACTATATACAAAAATTGATGTTCTTTTTAAATTATTTCCTGATTTGAGAACTGAATAATAGTAAGTCATGTTAAGGGAGGAGAGCTGAGATTGCCACATCTCCTTTTTAAAAATTGTCCAGTTTAGGGCGCCTGGGTGGCTCAGTTGGTTAAGCGACTGCCTTCGGCTCAGGTCATGGGATCCCAGGGTCCTGGGATCGAGTCCCACATCAGGCTTCCCCTGCTCTGCGGGGAGCCTGCTTCTCCCTTTGCCTCTGCTTGCCACTCCCCTGCTTGTGCTCTCTCTCTCTGTCAAATAAATAAATAAAATCTTAAAAAAAAAAAAAATTGTCCAGTTTAGCAAAGTTGTTGAAACACTTGTCTGAAATGATTGTTTTAGGATTGTGATGCTTTAAATTAGTTGAGGGGGCACCTGGGTGGCACAGTCAGTTAAGCATCTGATTCTTGGTTTTGGCTCAGGTCATCATCTCAGGGTTGTGAGATCAACCCCGCCACCCCAACCACCATGTCAGGCTCTGCAGTCAGTGCAGAGTCTCCTTAAGGTTTCTCTTTCCCTCTCCCTCTGTGCCCCTCCCCAAATCCAAACAAACACACAAACCAGCTGATACTGGAGTCTGCCTTTGTATCTTGGACTGTTTGATTCCAAAGCATGTGTCCTTTCCACTACATCTCATTGTCTCTGTTGGAGAATCTTAGTTCTTTACTTTCCCCTCAATTTCTAGTCCCAACACAGAGGGTTTTCTTACCATAGAATTTCTAACTCTGTCATTGTTTCCCCACCCAATTTGCTCTTCTGTCATCATCAGTTTTCTGAACCTTCCATTTTTCCACAACTAGGATTCGTTGGCCATCTCATTCCCAGACTTTGGGGTTATCTACTAAGCTGTGGTTCCAGTTCCTGAGAATCACTGGAAATGTGCAAAACTCAATATTAGTTCTCATTTTTACTTAGCTTCCTAGATATCACTCTTATCTTTTTTTCAAGCTTTTCTGACTACCATGCTTAATTTCCTTTATTGGTTCTTTCTCATTTCCCAGGTCTCTAAATATTTAAAAATTTCTCGGTCCTTAGATCTCTATGCTAGACTTCTCCCTTGAACTAAGACTCCTATATTGAACTGCAGTAATCAATACGCAGTGAAGATCCATATAAGTCTTTAGGCAGAAGAGTTGATCCATTTCAAAAAACATTTACTAAGTACTTTTTATTTTATTTTTTTTTATTTTAATTTTTATTTTTTAAAGGTTTTATTTATTTGACAGAGACACAGTGAGAGGGGGAATACAAGCAGGGGGAGTGGGAGAAGGAGAAGCAGGCTTCCCACTGAGCAGGGAGCCCAACGCGGGGCCAATCCCAGGACCCTGGGATCATGACCTGAGCCGAAGGCAGACGCTTAACTGACTGAGCCACCTAGTTGCCCCTGTTTTATTTTTTTAAATTTTTTAAAGATTTTATTTATTTATTAGAGAGAGAGAGCAGAGGGGAAGGGCAGAAGGAGAGGGAGAGAGAGTCTTAAGCAGACTCTGCACTGAGCATGGAGCCTGACACAGGGCTCGATCTCCTGACCCTGAGATTATGACCTAAGCCAAAACCATGAGTTGGACTCTTAACTGACTGGGCCACCTGGGTGCCCCACCTCTATTTTAAATTGTTTGCAGAAACCGGTACATACAGATACTTGTTTTTTTATCATCTAGTATATGAAATTGGTTGAATTGAAGATGCTTGTAGTTTGAGGAGTCAGACTACTTGACTTGAGGGTTTATCACTGGCTAGAGAAGTATTGATCACTGAATAAAACATACATGCAATGAAATTCATTTAGAATATTTAACATTCCAGTAACAAAGTTCTTTTTTTTAAATATATTTTTTTTAAATTTTATTTATTTATTCAACAGAGAGTGAGAGAGTACAAGCAGAGGGAGCAGTAGAGGGAGAGGAAGAAGCAGGCTTCCCACTGAGCAGGGAGCCTGACGCGGGGCTTGATCCCAGCACCCTGAGATCATGACCTGAGCCGAAGGCAGACGCTTAACCATCTGAGCCACCCAGGCACCCCGAAAGTTCTTTAATTTTACATTCAAAGATAACTTGAGGCTGTATTTCATATAGATATTATAAAGCAGTTGAATCAACCAAATATGGGTAAATTAAGTCTTACTGAGATAATCGTTAAACATTTTCCCTCTTACAGTCTTTTTTATTTCACACAGTATTTCACTGTCTTTACAAATCAAAAAAAATCTAAGAGAAAGTTCAGGGGTCCTGGGATCGAGCCCCACATAGGGCTTCCGGCTCAATGGGGAGTCTGCTTCTCCCTCTTCCCTCTGCCCCACCCCCCCACTCACGCGTGCACGTGCACGCTCTCTCTCTCAAATAAATAAATAAATAAATAAAATCTTAAAGTAACCACTACACCAAATGTGGGGCTTAACTCACAACTGAGATCAGGAGTTGCATGCTTTACCAACTGAGCCAGCCAGGTGTCCCTGAACAGAATCTCTTGATGCTGAATGGGAGCTAGATAAATCTGGGAGAATTAATTGACACAGTTATTTGGTGAATACTTATTGAGCGCTTATTCTAAACCACACATAATGCTAATTGTTGGGGTACAGTGGTGAATGGATCAGTTGAGTGGGGGGATTATGATAATGGTTATGAAGGAGATGTTTAGGGAGACCTGATTTAGATTGGTGGGTCAGGAAAAGCCTCCCTAAAGAAGTGTCATTTAACTTGAATTGGGAAGGATGACTAGAAATTAGTCAAAGAAAGTGGAAGATTTCAGTCAGAGAAGATGTTATATATAATGGCCTTTTGCTGGGAAAGAGCTTGGCTTATTGAAAGATCAGGAAAAAAAGGCCAGTGTAGCTTTAACATGAGTTAAGGGGAATTAAGGAGTTACTCTAAGAGACAGATAAGGGCCTAATCACGTGGTAAGGCTTTATAAATAGTGTTAAATATCTTAAGATTTACTTTAGGTGCAGTATAGAAAATGTTAACCATAGGCTTATAGTAGGGTAAGCCTTTCTAACATACATCTCTTTAGCACCTTCATAGGATGACTATTCTGGGTGGGTTGGAAAGTAATCATTCGCATTTGTTTCAAGACTTAAATGGCTATCCTGGACGCCATGTATACAAATGATGTTTGGCTAGAGAAAGTTAGAGGGTTGAAGAAATCCTAAAAGCTAATCTTATGGCTATGTTCAAAGGTATCTGGAGAAGCCAATGAAACTCAGATTGCAGAAGCATTGAAGCGCTACAGTGAGCGGGCATTCTTTGTCCGGGAAGCTCTATTTCACCTTTTTAGCCTGACTCATGTGATGGAAAAAACAAAGCCAGAAATTTTAAAGGTAAGAATAAGAAACTGGATACAAAAATTTTGAAATTATCTCCCTGGATACAGATGATGGCTTTGTGAAGAAAATTGGTGAAAATTTGCATTTGTCTTTGTTTGTTTGTTTGTTTGTTTTGGTAATGGGATTGATGAGGTATGATTTCAGCTGTTAGCCATAAATGAGAAAGAGAGAAGGTAGTTGCATAGTGTTATTGACGTTTTATAGTAGTGTCAGTAAGCGGTATAAATGCCTTCCACTTCACCTTTAACTACCTAAAACCAGTGACCAGTGTGATACTTTTTTCACCATCTACAGTAGAAAATGAAAGTATATGACTGGAATCACAACACTGTATTGTATTGCTTCCATATGGACTTTTTAAAGAAATATAATATTGGAATTCCATAAGGTACCTTCCCATGCCACTTTTGAACCACCTGTGCTTTCTTTTTTTTTTTTTTTTTAAAGATTTTATTTATTTATTTGAGACAGAGAGAATGAGAGAGAGCAAGCACATGAGAGGGGGAGGGTCAGAGGGAGAAGCAGACTCCCTGCTGAGCAGGGAGCCCGACGTGGGACTCGATCCAGGGACTCCAGGATCATGACCTGAGCCGAAGGCAGTCGCTTAACCAACTGAGCCACCCAGGCGCCCCGAACCACCTGTGCTTTCATCATTAATTCATGATATTTCCCAATTAAAATCTTTTAACCAAGATAGCTTTTGAAGAGCAAGAAAGAAAGATTCTTAATTTTTGTTAATTGCTTAGGGTTGTGTTTATCAGATTGTGGTCCTTGGTCCACCAGAAGTCTGGAATATTATTTATTTTTAAAAGCATATTTGTGAACCCCACTCTAAGACATTTAGACTCAATAAGGCTGGATGAGGTACAAGAATCTGCATTTTAATAATCTCCCAAGATAATCCTAATACACATTTGAAACCAGTGAGTGTAGGACTGTATTATATTTGATGCCTCATTTAGTGGGCACAACAATTCCAATAGATAAGTTTTATCTTTTATTTTACGGATTGTGTAACTAAAGGTATGTGACAGTTAAGTAGCAGTAAGTTAGTGGCAGAGCCAGAAATTACTTAACCACCCCGTTATCTTAAATTTTGAGAATGGGGTGCTTAGACAGAAACCAATAAAATTTCAGTCACTGGGATGTTATCTCTAATACCAGTCACCCTTCCATATATACCAGAGGATATTGGCACTTGGTATATGAATTATCTTTTTTTGGTTTTGGTTACTGTGAACCTGAGCAACAAAGGACCTCTAGTCCTGATCTGAAATATTTACTCATTCATTCATTCAGAGAATGGTGCAGAGAGAAATGAAAGAATATAGAGAATTCTTTTAAGGAATTTAGTTGCAAAGGAGAGCAGAGGAAAAAGATGGTAGTTGGCTGAGGAACTGTTTTTTTGTTTTTTGTTTTTTTTTCTTTAAGATGAGAGGAAAAATAGCTTTTTTGTATGCTGATATGAATGATCCAGTACAGAATAAAAAATTGATATAAGAGATAGAAGAACAGCCAAAGCAATGTCCTTGAGTAGACAAGAAGTGACAGATGTAGCATGTAAGTGGAGGGATTACCTTTAGAGGGGAACCCAAAAAGATAATTTATGGTAATAGGAAGGCAGCATATGCATGTTTATGTACTGATAAGGAGGATGCATGTAGTAGTGAGAATCTGAAGTTCTTTTCTGAATGTTTCAATTTTCTCAGTGTAATTGGAAGCAAGGTTCTTTAGCTGATAGTGACAATTGGGAGGATTTGTTGGGGTCTGAGGAGAGGGGAAAAGATGAGAAACAGTTATCTAGGCCAGAGGGAAGCAAATGGATTTTATTGTACTATAACTTTAGCAATGTTCTCAAGAAACTGAATGTTGGGGATTTGAAAGTGAAAAGTTTGCTACTGGTTTACTCTAAAATCAGTAAGAATTTATTTAGTGCTTAGCATATAAGAGGCACTGTACTAGGTCTGGGAAATACAAAGATGAGTTATCTGAATAGAAAAGATTCATTAGCCCTACAGAAAAATCCCTCGGTATGAACAACTTGATACCTTCCTGGACCAGGTGGGCAGGAACTACGTGTTGATAAGTGATTGCTATGCCCTAGGCTCTTTGCACATGAGGATAAAAAAGATAACTTAAGACATCTTAGAAATTGTTATAGATCAACAAAGTAAAGTTTCTATGTTAAGAGGGCTGGTATTAATAATGTGAATAAAGAGAACTAATTTTTTTCCAGCTTGTGGTTACTGGGATGAGAAACCACCCTATGAATTTGCCAGTACAACTTGCTGCAAGCGCCTGTGTGTTTAACTTAACTAAGCAGGATCTTGCTGCAGGAATGCCTGTCCGACTCCTGGCCGATGTGACCCATTTGCTGCTCAAAGCTATGGAACATTTTCCCAATCACCAGCAGGTAAGCATGTGGAAATTCCTATTCAAATAGTCCTTTTAGTGTCCCCTACCCATCTTCTACCAACATACAGTTCAATTTAGTAGACCAAGGCTGGAAATTAAAATGCCTTTGTAGACGGTAAAGTAATAAATTTATGGTACGACTGAGTGTAGGAAAACAGAGAAGTAGAAAACTAAAGAGTACATTCCCTGCCTAAAAGTATTTAAATCCAAATGCTGAGGGAAATAGTGCAAACCATAAAAAACTCATCTTCCCCCTCAATCTTGACTTTGTGATAATTTCAGCAAATAGCCATAGCACATTTGTTCTGAGCCAGGCACTGTCAAGTACTGGCATACAGAAATGAGTAAGACGTGGGTTTTCTAATTCTAGCTGTATGGTGGGCTTCATAACCTGTCCTAGCCTCAGATGAAAATTGAAAATATAAAAATCATATTTTTAATTCTTAAAACTTAGCAGCCAGTTGGCAAGTTAATAAAAAATACTCAGAGGCCAAAAAATAAATCTCAAATCTTTTTTAAAAAAAAATGGCAATCCAGATTGGTGAGTGGATCATTAAAGCCAGCTTCCCTCATTGAGGGCAGTTGCCAAATTGGATGAGCTTTAAGCTTTGTTTTTTGTGTGTGTGTGTGTGTTTTTTGTTTTAATTTTATTTATTTATTTGTCAGAGAGAGAGAGCAAAGGAGCACAAGCAGAGGGAGCGGCAGGCAGACTCTATCCTAGGACCCCGGGATCATGACCCGAGCTGAAGGCAGACGCTTAACTGACTGAGCCACCCAGGCATCCCTCGTTTTTTTTTTAGATTTATTTTTTTTTTTTAAGATTTTATTTATTTTACAGAGAGAGTGAGAGCACAAGCAGGGGGAGCAGTAGAAGAGAGGGAGAAACAGGCTCCCCGCTGAGCAGAGAACCCGATGCGGGGCTGGATCCCAGGATCCTGGGATCATGGCCCAAGCTGAAGGCAGACACTTAACCATCTGAGCCACCCAGGAGCCCCAAGATTTATTTATTTATTTTAGAGAGTGAGCATGCATGTGTGTAGGTTCAGGGAGAAGTATAGGGAAAGGGAGAGAGAATCCTCAAGCAGACTCCCCGCTGAGAGTGGAGCATGTTTTGGGGCTCAATCCCAGGACCCTGAGATCTTGACCTGAGCTGAAATCAAGAGCTGGTCACTTAACCGACTGTGCCACCCAAGCACCCCTAGGCTTTGGTTTTTATGGCCTCTGGGAGCCAGGTGGATAGAGGACAAAGCAGGACCCACCCAAAGGTCACCGGAAGGGAGGGAGATTAGCTGATATTAATTCTTTTTATTATCCTGTCTCATCTAATAGAAAAAACAAAAATATGCGCAAGTAAATTCACATGGATCCAGTGGAAGTTAGTCTTTCAAAAGTAGGGAGGCAGAACAAAAGTTGTAAGAAATAATTGGTGTTTCATCAGTGATCTTCCTTTTTTTATAGAAGCTACACCTAGTTAAAAAATAACAAAACAATATTTTATTCAGGAATTTTTTTTCTCCCTTTGGTTCTTTAGTTACAGAAGAATTGCCTCCTTTCACTTTGCAGTGACCGGATCCTTCAAGATGTTCCATTCAACAGGCAAGTGTTAGCCCCAGAACTTAAAATGGACCAAAATGGAATTTTAGAATTCTGTCTCGGGCCATTTCTTACCAGTTGGCATATCCTTGGTGTATAGTTAATCAAGTGGATGGGATTCTACACTACCTTAAAGAATGTTAACTCTACTTTCTCTCATTTAGTGTTTAGACATTCCTGTTAACAGATGGGCCTGTTTTCGTAGCCCTTTGCTTAAAAATTTATATTATTATAGTTTTTAGAATATCCACACAGTATTGTAGGCTGAAGAAACTGAGGCATATAGATTCAGTGTCTTGCTCATGGTTTTGTGTCTAGTAACTGCAAGGCTGGAAAGACTCAAGTCCAGTGTTCTTTTCTCTGTATCATACCTCTTATTATTATTGTTATTTGATACTGAATTATAGAAGAAACTTTTTAAGTAGAGGTTAAGGGAGGTTATATAGCTGGATTCAAGTAAATATAAAGTGTTCTTCCCTTGCTTTCTAAGATGTGATTTGAGAGCTAAAAAAGATTTTTTGTCATCTTACTATTTTAAATATAATTTTTAATGATGGTATTGAAAAAGAAAATATACTTATGATTTAATGAAACATATATTTCTCAAGCAGCAATTTTACTGTGATTTATTTGGGTAACAGTACACTGTTATCTGGCACAGCTGAGGAATGAAATGTTCCATTTACTATTTCAAATAAATAGTTCAGATAAAAATATAACTACATATATCTCTCATGTAGATTACTAATTTTATTTTGTAAATACTGAGCATCTGTACTGATTACATGAAGTCATATGTAGGAAAGACATAGTCACTTTCCTAAAGAAAATTGTCAACTAACCCAGGGGTTGACAAACTTCTTTTAAAGGGCTAACTAATAATATTTTGGGCTTATTAGCCATAGGGTCTCTGTTGCAACTACTTAACTCAGCCATTGTACCTCCAAAGCAATTGAAGATGATATATACACAAATGGTTTTACTATGTTCCAATAAAACTTTAGAAAACAGGCAGCTGGACCCACAGCTATAAAATCACTATATGTAAGCTATACTTTACTTACCTCTGATCTAGCCAATACACTGCTAGATTTGAGCTTCTTTGTGGTCAGAGACTGTGATTGGTTAATCTCTTTGTCTCTAGTGCTTAAGTGGATGTTTGATGGATGAATGAATGAAAAATGAGTATGACAGAAGACAGAATTTTTCATAGAAGAAGATGACAGAATGCATTGGGCCCCCAAACGAGGAGGGAAAGATTTCATCTGATTGGTGATCATTAAAGATTTCATGTTAGTGATGGCATTTGAGATAATAAAGATAACGACTAACCTGTATAAAGCACTTCTATTGCCAAGCACTGTGCTAACTAAGTGTTTCACATACGTGTATTCAGTCCATACAAAAGTCCTGTGAAATTGTTGTTCTTATAATTTTCATTTTATAGATGAAAAAACAGGCAGAGAGAGGTTTAGTAACTTTCTCAAGGTGATTAAGATATAGCAAGTAGCAGAATTTAGATTTAAATCCAGAATGACTCCAGAACCTCTACTTTTTACATCCTTGCTGTATTGCTTTGAAGATGAGAGCAGGTTGAATTGATTGTTTTATGTTGTGGGATCTGCACAAATACAGGTACAGAGGAAGTTTATAATAATAATAGGAAAAAACCTTTATCAAAAGCTTGGTATGTGCTAAGTTCTGTACTAAGTCTTAAGTTTTATGTGTAATATTATTTAATCCTCACAACAATCCTATTGAATAGATCTTATTATTTTACAGATGAGAATATTGAAGTTCAGAGAGATTAAGGAAATTGCCCCAGGTTCCCAAAGTTAGTAAGTGGTAGAAGTGGTATTTGAAACTGGGCTGACTCCAGAATGTGTGATGTTCTTAACGACTTTCCTGCATTGCTTCATATGATAAAATAACGTATTTTATTATTATCAACAACATTAGGTAGAACTAGAATTTAAACCCCAAAATACAAGGAGCTTTAGAATCTGTGCTCTTTTAACAGTAGGGCTATCTTAATCATAATTGTGGGCATGTTTGGGGACTAATGAGTAGTCCACTTTGCAGTAAGCATCGGGTAGGCAGGAAAAAAGATTTGAAAGTACGGGCCCATTGTTAGAGTCTGAAAATACTGTGAGTACAGGAATGACATCATACCTAAGTTCTCTGACAGATTTATATATTACCAATGTGTAGGCACAAATTGAAGGGAAAACAATGAGGCAGAATGGCCCATTAGGAATCTACTGTAAAAGAATCTGAGATGGCCTTGGGAGTAGAAAGGAGGTAACAGTAAATTTGAGAGATTTGCAGAGGAGTAATTTATATCTCTGTAATTCAGCCAACATGTATTAAACACTATTCATGTGTAAAGCTCTGTATTGGGTTCTTGGTATAAAGGGCTGAATAGGACATAGTCCTTTACCTCAAGGAACTCACGGGCCAGTGGAGGATTCATGTGAGGCTACAGATAATCACTCTGACAGAGTTACAAACAAATACTAAGGAGCAGTGAGAAAGCAGTAATAAACTTGTCAAGGAAAACTCCTCAGCGGAAGTGATATTTGAGCCAAGTCTTGAAAGATGAAAGATATATTATGGATATATTCCTTGGTGTGTCGTCCTGATTTCTCTCCTCATTTCACACCCCACATTCTGTCCTTTGACAAATCCAACTATCTTCCAAATATATCATGAATTCAACCATTTCTCTTCACTTCCATTTCTACCATTTGGACTAGACTAAAAGTGATTTCTCTCCTGAATTATTGTGGTAGCCTCTGAACTGCTCTCTTTGCTTCTTTCTTTTCCTTCTTGAAGTTTATTTTAAACACAGCTAATAGAATAATCCTAGTAAAAACATAAGTCAGTTCATGTCATATCTCTGCTCAGAATCTTTCTATGGCTTTCTGTCTCCAAGTAAAAGCTAATTCTTTACAAAGACCCTATGATCTGGCTCCCCTGTTACTTCTAACCTCATGTCTTAGTACTACTCTTGTTGTTCCCTCTGCTCTGGCTCTCACTGGTTTCCATGCTATTTCTCAAAACCTCCACGCATACTCCCATTTCAGGGTCGTTGTGTCTTCCACCCTCTGCCTAGAATGGTTTTCCCTTAGATGTCCACACAGCCAGCTCTCTTACTTCCTCAAAAGTTTCAGTGAGGCCTTTCCTAAGTAGCCTTACCTAAAATTCAACATTTCATATTCTCTCTTTACCTGCTTAATTTTTTTCTCTATAGCACATACCACATATTTTACTTACTTGTTTGATTTATTATCTGTCTTCCACACGACAGTGTAAACTCTATGAGAGTGGAGATATTTTTCTGTTTTGTTCACTACTCTGTCTCCAGCACCAGGAACAGTATCTGGCACAAATCAGGGGCTCAATAAATGTTTGTGAGTGAATAAATGAATATTTCTGTTGTGCTAGGTACTATAAGGACCCAGAAAATACTCATTACAGTATAGAAATTACTACAGGATAGAAATATGTTATAATTCTAGAAGATAAATGCCAGATAGTTGTGATCATATTTCCCAAACTCTTGTTTCTTTGCAAAGTGTTGTCAGAATTTACAACTAGGCACCATTTCCAAAACACTCAAGTGTAATTATTATTCTGTATCAATTAGGAATTTTCCCGTTCTTTCTCACCTACCTAAATTGTAGCATCAGTTCCCAGCTAGAGCTCTGAAACTGCCTGCACCTCCGGGATTCATTCATGGAAACCTTTTGTGTGTTTTCAGGTTTGAAGCAGCCAAGCTTGTCATGCAGTGGCTCTGCAACCATGAGGATCAAAACATGCAAAGGATGGCAGTTGCTATCATTTCCATCCTGGCTGCCAAGGTATCTGAACTCCTATTATTGAACAATTTTCTGTAGGCAGCTATTTCCTGTTACAGTTACTATTTTCCCCAAAATCTGGGTGCCAGAGAAGTTAGCCTCTTTGCCAGCCTGTTTATTCAAGCTACATTCAATATTGCAGAATTCCATGTTGATCAGAGATTTTAGTCTGACCTTTGGAGTCTGTTGCGGTGAATGATATTAAACTCACACTAGTGAGTTCTTGGACATTTACTTTGTCTTCTGCTTGCTTGCAGCTTTCTACAGAACAAACTGCACAGCTTGGTGCTGAGCTCTTCATTGTCAGGGTAAGTCTATTATCTCCTCTGTGCAGACCACTAGACAGTTTCCATTTTCATTGTTTTCAGGCAGTGTTGTGTATCTTCTGACATTTTATATTTCAAAACATTATTTTCATTACTTCTAACTGGATGTATTCATTTATTTTTATAGAGGCAGCTTTATTCCTTAACAGAGATGGAAAGAGCCCTGAACTAGGAGTCAGATGACCTAGGATCTAACTGTAAAGTCAGTTTGTGAACTTAAGACAAATTATGTGAACCATAGGAGCTGAAATAAGCCTTAAGATCCTACCTAGACCTAAAATTCTGTTATTTTGTTATTTATGAAGAAAATGTAGAGACTATTGTAGGCATAAAATTGTGCTAGATGCTTTGGGAAAAAAGATAATTTAAATAATTAACAAATAATTTTGCTTGCTTACACTCAGTTAAGGAGATGATACAACAAACAGTGAAAAGTTAAAAAAGCTTTACATAGAATAAATATAAACAGTGTCCTAGGGAGGACTGGAGGAAAAAGTCTAGTTCAGAGTTTCTTGCTACAGTCCTGGCATGAGGTGTTGAAACAGTAATGGTAAATGAAAAAGTCAAATGAAAGACTCCCTCTTTTTTCTTTTTAAGATTTTATTTTTAAGTAATCTCTACACCCAACATGGGGCTCGAACCCACAACCCCGAGATCGAAAGTTGCACGCCTCACCGACTGAGCCAGCCAGGTACCCCAAAAGACTCCCTTTTTCTGATTTACATATTATGTATGTAATGAGAAAGTCATTCCTTTGATAAATATGTGTAGAGTACTTACCAGGTACCTAGCACCTTACTAGACGTTAGGGATTCGCATTGAATTATATCTGAAATTTCTGTCCATAAGAAGTACTGGAGAAAATAGCTATCTAGACATGGTTGTAATACAGTCTAATATGTATAATAATAGCAATATGAATGAAAAGAGTAATGTAAAGAGAGGAGAAAGCTGTGGTAGTATAATGGAAAGAGTAGGAATTCTGGAGTTGACACATTTGGGTTTATTCCCAATTCTATCACTTACTAGCTTGGGCAGTCACATAAATTTACTTAGGGTGATAAACTACTTTGTACAGTTATTATGAAGATTAAATGAAAAGGAAATTAAGATTAATTGAAGGGGAGGCACCTGGCTGGCTCAGTTGGTAGAGCATGAGACTCTTGATCTCTTGGTCGTGAGTTCAAGCCCCACATTGGGCATAGAGCTTACTTTAAAAAAAAACCAATTATTTGAAGTAATATATGCTAAGTGCTTAGCACAAAATACAGTATATGTTAGATAAGTAGAAAAGGATGCTGATTTTATTTATTTTTTCTATTTTCAGGGATGACATTTTAGTTATAAATACGGCTTTTCATTGTTATATATGTGTTTCAGTAATTTTGGTTGAGGGTATATTCAAAGATTTTAAGGAAGTAGTGCACTTATATGCTTTGGGAGAAGATTAAACTTAGTTTAAGCAGGAATTAGTAGCAGTAGTAGTGGCAGTAGTGATGATGATCACTAGCTTTTTTTAATCTCTTATCACCTACAATTTATAGATGAGGAAACAAAGGATTAAATTGGCAAACAGGGTTACATAGATGCAGATTCTAGTGCCACACTCTTAGCCACTATGCTATTAAGTTACATAATTGCACTGAGATGTTTTTATTTCTAAAAATTTTTTTTCCTGAATTGTGTGTAACTTTACAGAATAGTGTTCATTAATGTTTTCTTATATCTGTTTGAACAGAGCTCCCTTTTACCCCCAAAACTATAATCTAAAAATGGAATTATGGGGTGCCTTATCTAGGTCTCAAAACATTCATCTTTCAGACTTAAATTTCTTAGGTTAAGGCTATGATAGAAATAATTTACAAATGGAATTTCAAAGCTTTTATCTTATTCAAATCCAATATAGACTTTAATTCTCTTACTATTGTATATAATTTGTTTGTTCTTTATTTTCTTAAGGAAAACTTGGAATTAGATAGAATTAGGTCTTCCAATTCTTATTTTCTCTTACTAAGTTGACTATGATCAAATTACTTAATATTTCTCAGACTCAATTTCCTTTCCTGAAAAATGGACATAACAATACTATAATATAGGATATAATTTGCTGATACTTGATAAATGTTAGCTTCCTTTCCCCTTCTCCCCCTCCACTTTTTTTATCCCAGGATCTGAAATGAATATATGATGTGACTGATTGGGTAAGATAGTTTTCCTAAGCTTTAATCAAGCTTTAATCATTTTGGTTTTTATTTTATTTACAGGGTATTAGATTATAGGTATCATCAGAATAATAAAGTATTTCTGAAGATCCTATACTTTTGTTGAAGGAAAAATCTGATCCAAGAAGATGTTTGTTGTACTTATAAAAATGTTTATAGGAAATGTTTTAAGCCATGAGACCAATTTTCATGACTTGTGATTATCATCACTAATTATAACAGTTTCATGATGAGAAATTCATTCTGTTTTTCTTCTTTCAGCAACTTCTTCAAATAGTGAAGCAAAAAACCAATCAAAATTCAGTGGACACTACTTTGAAGTTTACTTTGAGTGCACTTTGGAACCTCACGGATGAATCTCCAACCACTTGCAGACATTTTATTGAAAACCAAGGGTTAGAACTCTTCATGCGGGTTCTAGAGGTTAGAATGGGAATTTAGCCTATAGTTTTGACATTGATTGATTTTAAGTATTCATTTATTATATTTGGTTCTTTAGGTAGTTATAGGTTTCTCTTTCTTTTTACAGTCTTTCCCAACTGAGTCATCCATTCAACAGAAAGTCCTAGGACTTTTGGTAAGATATAAACATTTCCTGCTAAATTCCAAGCTGTAATTAATTATTTTCCTTCTGAGGTAATACGTTGAAAGTTATTTCTCAAGGTGACTGGGTGGCGCAGTTCGTTAAGTGACTGACTCTTGGTTTCTTGGTTTCAGCTCAGGGTGTGATCTCAGAGTTGTGAGATTGAACCTCACGTGGGGCTCCATGCTCAGCACAGAGTCTCCTTAGGTTTCTCTCTCCCTCTCCCTTTGCCTCTTGCGCATCCCCCTCCCCCAAGGAACACACACTCTCTCTCAAATAAATAAATATTAAAAAAAAAAAAAAAGGATGGGGCGCCTGGGTGGCTCAGTTGGTTAAGCGACTGCCTTCGGCTCAGATCATGATCCTGGAGTCCTGGGATCGAGTCCCGCATCGGGCTCCCTGCTGTCAGCAGGGAGTCTGCTTCTCCCTCTGACCCTCCCCCCTCTCATGTACTCGCTCTCTCTCATTCTCTCTCTCTCAAATAAATAAATAAAATCTTTAAAAAAAAAAAAAAAGGAAAAAAGTTGCTTCTCTATTTGTAAACACCTAATGACATTAGAAAAAATATACACTATAATAAAGTGAGAAAAGCAGGCTATAAACAATGTATACATATTAAGATTTCACCACATTAAAAGGAAAAACATAAATTACATACTTTATTATATATTGTTTGATATAGTACAAAGCTTCACTGTGAGCAATTTTACTTTTATAATCAGAAAAAAAAAAATCTCATGAAAAAATGTCACTAACTGGGGCACCTGAGTGGCTCAGTTGGTTAGGTGTCAGACTCTTGATTTTGGCTCAGGTCATGATATCAGTCTTGGGATCGAGCCCTGTGTCTGGCTCTACACTTGGCAAGGAGTCTGCTTGGGATTCTCTCTCTCTCTCTCCCTCTGGCCCTTATTACCCTGCTCACACGCCCTCTCAATAAATAAATAAATAAAATGAGTTAATAAATCTTTAAAAAAATGTTACTAACCTCTAACTGTTCTTACATGCTATGTTTGGTAATTAATAATCAGTACTTAAAAGGCTGCTTAAAAAATTAGATATTCCATAAATATATTGGATATAGATTAAAGTGAGCCCTCTAGGATTTTGAGGCAAAGGTGAAGGAGCAAATGTTTATTTATTTATTTATTTTTTAAGATTTTATTTATTTTTTTGATAGAGAGAGACACAGTGAGAGAAGGAACACAAGCAGGGGAAGTGGGAGAGGGAGAAGCAGGCTTCCCGCAGAGCAGGGAGCCCGATGTGGGGCTCGATCCTAGGACCCTGGGATCATGACCTGAGCCGAAGGCAGAGCTTAACCAACTGAGCCACTCAGGCACCCCGGAGCAAATGTTTATTATGCTTAATCACTGCCATAGGAAAAGTGCCTATGTGGTGAAAGCTATTTTAGAGTCGACCTCTGCTCTTGAGAAATTAGATAATAGGAGGCATAAATGAGTGAGTAAAAAAGGTTGTAGATTAGTGTTTGTTTTACAGATGCAAGAGTATGAGATACTAAACAATGAGAGATGGATTTTTGGGAAAGCTAAGGGCTGGCATTTAAAGACCTATCTATTCACTATAGCTTTAGTTATATATAAAGTAGAAAATGTAAAAAGATCCAAATGCCCAGAAATAGGGAAGTATTAAACAGATCATAGTATTTGATTGTTTTATTCAAGGTTCATAGGATTACTAGATACAGAAGTTGGTTCACATCACCATAAGAGGAAAAGTGGAATTCATTTTAAATATTTAGAGAGCTTTCATAGAGCTTTAGAAATGCTTTTTTAGGGTGCCTGGGTGGCTTAGTCGTTAAGCGTCTGCCGTCGGCTCAGGTCATGATCCCAGGGTCCTGGGATCGAGTCCCACATCGGGCTCCCTGCTCTGCGGGGAGCCTGCTTCTCCCTCTCCCACTCCCCCTGCTTGTGTTCCCTCTCTCGCTGTGTCTCTCTCTGTCAAATAAATAAATAAAATCTTAAAAAAAAAAAGAACTTTATTTTTGTTTTAATTAATCTATACCCCCAACATGGAGTTCAAACTTACAACCCCAAGATCAAGAGTTGCATGCTCTACTAACTGAGACAGACAGGTTCCCCAATAATGGCCATAATTCTTTTGATGTTCTATTTTGCTCTATTCCAAATCTTTCCTTTGTTTCTTGTTTTAATAGTGGTGTCTTTGTTGGGGGGGGGTGGCGTTCTTTTGTTTGTTTGTTTTTACTTTTTTTTTTTATCGGATACTATCTCACAGTATGAAGTTTGGGGAGGGGAGTCTATCTACTGTTGTGTTTGATGATTCTTACTTATTATGGATTGTATTCATTGCGAATTGTAATTTAGCACTGTGATGTGTCATCTTTCTGGGGCTTTAAGTTCCAAGTGTGTTCTTCTCAGAGGGTTTGTTTCTTTACTTTCCTTTTTTTCTTCCTTTTCTTGTTTTTGTCACTATAAAAATGCTATGTGAAAAATATAGGGAAGAATATGAAAAACGAATGTGAAATACCTTTTCTTTTTTAAGATTTATTTATTTATTTATTTATTTATTTGACAAAGAGAGATGCAGCGAGAGAGGGAACACAAACAGGGGGAGTAGGAGAGGGAGAAGCAGGTTCCCGCGGAGAGGGAGCCTGATGTGGGGCTCGATCCCAGGACCCTGGGATCATGACCTGAGCCAAAGGCAGATGCCCAACGACTGAGCCACCCAGGCGCCCTTTTCTTTTCTTTTTTAAGGATTTTATTTATTCATTTGAGACAGAGAAAGCATGAGCAGTGGTGAGGGGCAGAGGGAGAGGGAGAAGCAGACTCCCTGCTGAGCAGGGAGCCTGACGCAGGGCCCGATCCCAGGACCCCAGGATCATGACCTGACCCGAAGACAGATACTTAGCCAACTGAGCCACCATGCGCCCCTGAAATGCCTTTTCTTATTTGAATGTGTGAGATTAGAGAGGGGTGATGATTAATCATTGATGCTGGTGAAAAATAGATTATACACATTCTAAAGTGTATATAGTTAAACTTGTCTCTTCTATCCTCACTCTTTTTCATATTGAAGAAGAAAACTTGTTAGTCCTTACAAAGTATACATTTGGACATGATGCCTTTCACTTTCATTTATTATAGAATGACTTAAGCTAGGGAGTGAATAGTCTCTTAACAATCAAAAGCTCAGGGTCCTGGTTCCTAAGAAATGGAATCAACGTGTTAGGAAGAAAATTGCTATTTTATAGTAGATCAAATGAAGTTTTAAGAATAAGGATTAATCTTCAGAATAGTAAGTTGGATCTTAGATCCTTTGGAAGATCAACAACAGTCTAAATTGGAAACCCCTCAGTTGTTTCCCATGTGAACAGAGGTCTTCTTATGTACTGCCTAGGGAAGCCATTCTAAGAAGGAACAGAGACTGCAATTATATAAACATGTATTGGCATATGCACAAATGTGAAGACTGTTATTATTAAGCACAGTGGGTTCCTTCTTAGAAGGTAAAGGGTCATTTAGCCATTTATTATTCATAATACTTTAATTTTTATATTTTCTTTTTTTCAGAATAATATAGCTGAAGTACAAGAATTGCATTCTGAATTAATGTGGAAGGATTTCATAGACCACATCAGTAGCCTCCTACATAGTGTTGAAGTGGAAGTCAGTTACTTTGCAGCTGGGATTATTGCCCATTTAATATCTAGAGGTGAACAAGCTTGGACATTGAGCCGTAGCCAGAGGAATTCTCTTCTGGATGATCTGGTAGGGTCATTTGGTATTTCGTAGAAGCATACAAACAACATTTATAGTAGTTAAACTGTCAGAGTCTCGTAATGCAGCAATGCAGTGCTAAATAAATATTGTGTTCTGTCTTGTGTGTCTTGTGTCTTGCAGCATTCAGCTATTTTGAAATGGCCAACTCCAGAGTGTGAGATGGTAGCATACAGGTAATTAACAAGATAATTAATATTAAGCTAGTAACCTAGTCATTTTGCTTTCTTAGAGATCATTCCTACTAGATATATAATGTATTTTTCCCTCAGGCATCTATCTTTTTACTGACTTTTAAAAGGATCAGAGTATTGTTACTTTTTTCTACTACCTGTCATTCATCAGTTCTTCGCTCATTCCACATTTATTGAAGACAGTGCCAAGGACTTGTTCTGTGCTCTTGAAATTCAAAGATGAGTAAGACATGGTGCCTACACACAAGAACCTTACAGCTGGGGTGCCTGGGTGGCACAGTCGGTTGGATGTCCAACTCTTGGTTTCAGCTCAGGTTGTGATCTCAGGGTTGTGGTTGTTATCCGAATACGATCCTTTCTCAAATGGCTAAGACAAAGAAAAGATGTTCTATAGTTCACTTATAGTTTGAAAATAGTAGATGAAATTTCTAGAATGAAAAACTCAGGAATTTTGCTTTAGAAAATGACACTAAATATAGGATGTAACTTTTACTCTTTTCTTTTGAAATTTTAGGTCCTTTAATCCATTTTTCCCATTACTTGGCTGTTTTACAACACCAGGAGTCCAGCTATGGGCAGTTTGGGCCATGCAACATGTCTGCAGCAAGAATCGTACGTACCAAAAAGAACTATGTTTTTCTTTTTTCAGTGAAATTCTTAGGCAGGAAAACCATTTCTACGTGGTATATTGAAGTGATTTTTTTAAGGATACAGATTTTAAAAGATACAATGTAAGAGAATCTTTAGGGATGCCTGGCTGGCTCAGTTGGTAAAGCATATGACTCTTGATCTCAGGGTCATGAGTTCAAGCCCCATGTAGGACAGCAAGATTACTTTAAAAAGAAGAAAGAGGGACGCCTGTCTGTTAAGCATCTGTCTTTTGGGGCACCTGGGTGGCTCAGTCGTTAAGCATCTGCCTTCAGCTCAGGACACAATCCCAGGGTCCTGGGATCAAGCCCCACATCGGGCTCCCTGCTTAGTGGGGAGTCTGCTTCTCCCTCTCCCTATGCCCCTCCCCCTGCTTGTGCGCTCGCTCTCTCTCTCAAATAAATAAATAAAATCATTAAAAAAAAGAGCGAGACAGAATCTTAAGTTATAAACTAAATTTATTCTTTCAGAATTAGCTTAGTAATACTAGATACTGAATGACAGTGGTGAATGAGGCACTGTTCTGACCTCATGGAGTATGAAGATTAGGAGCCTACAGTGAGTCCATATACAAAGCAAAAGTTTTAAGGCAATCCAGTGTTTATGGTTCATTCCAGTGCCCAATCCTCATCCACACAAAATCCCATTGTTTAATAAGATACTGCTTTCAGCACCCATAGTCTCTGGAGAAGCAAGAATTTAGATCAGATTCTGTATTACTCTTTTTTGAGGGTTGTGATACAACTCTTTGTTGTTTATTTATTAATAAAAACTCATTCCATAAATGATTTGAAACATTACACAAGAACAGTTTAATTGTAAAAACACTTTGAGTATAAATTAAAATATTTGAAATTAGAAATCAGGACACAGAAAAATAATTTGAAAAGAAATTAAAGATTATAGGGAAAATAATAGAATGTAAATATGTAGACCATACATGGTGATTCATGTTCTTTTTGTGACGGGGCTGCAAATAATCAGCTACAGGATTCTCTTTCCATATAAGGAGGAAAAACTATTCCATATCCTCATGGGAAAGCTTTTCTGAGCAATTAACTACAAATTAAATTTCTTTTATAGAACCTCGATAGTGGTGATATTATAAATGGCCTTATATAGGAAATGCGAGTGTTGTTTTTAACAGTAGTCTTGTAGAAAAGAGCAGTAACATTTTATTAGATACTTTCTTATTCTTTGATGAAAACTCAGTGCATACTGCAAAAAGGGGACTCAGTAAAAGCTCTTTTCTGTGGGATAGACAGGGGAGGAGTGTTTAGGGAATGGGATGTGACAGACAAAACTGCTTTGTACCCAACTAAACTTCTACCTGGAAGCTTTTCGGACCCTTCCTACTAAATTCCCAGTTTATTCATAAACATAAGCTGTCTCTGATCCAAAAATTTCCTCCTTTTATTGTCCCTACAGGTTCTGAGAACTCCCTAGTTTCTTAACAGCCTATCCCATGTTATACCCAGCCTCTAATCTCTAGGCTTCTTTCCTTATTACTCAAACAATGGGCTTTTCACAGTTTTGTAAGAGAAGAGAAAACATAAAGAATAGTGTATTTTCATATAAGTGGGTTTTTTTTTTTTTTTTTATGACTACTTTTAGGTGTAGGTGTTCTTTTAAGTTTACTCTGTGGAGTGACCACCCTGAAAAATTTATTCTAAAATGCACTGTGGGGGGGGGGGCGGTGCCTGCCTGTCTTAGTCGGTAGAGCATGCAACTCTTGATCTTGGAGTTGTAAGTTAGAGCCCCACAATGGGTATGGAGATTACTTAAAAATAAAATCTAGAGGGCGCCTGGGTGGCTCAGTTGGTTAAGCGACTGCCTTCGGCTCAGGTCATGATCCTGGAGTCCCGGGATCGAGTCCCGCATCGGGCTCCCTGCTCGGCGGGGAGTCTGCTTCTCCCTCTGACCCTCCTCCCTCTCATGCTCTCTGTCTCTCATTCTCTCTGTCTCAAATAAATAAATAAAATCTTTAAAAAAAAA
>NC_138372.1:38635628-38748166 GCF_054177405.1 Leptonychotes weddellii
TGTTAGAGTAGTTTATCTCCAACTCAGGTAGTTCAGGTTTCTGCATTCTTGCTTCCCAGGCTTATTTGGTTTATATTTAAATGGAATTAACTTCTCAGTTTGCATTAAAAGTTCTAATGCTGCTTACAGCTTTTAATAATTAAGAGATAGTATGGCATAGTAGTTAAGGGCACACAGGAATCTACCTGGATTCAAATCATATTCCAGCACTTACTATGTATGCCAGCTTGAGCAAATTATTAAGTCTGGGATCTCAGTTTCCACCTTTGTTAAATGGGAATAATAATAGTACCTATTTCACACATTATAATGAGTATGTTCCCATATTTTAGAAAGTTTAACAACATGATTTTTAATAATCACATTATCTTTATTGTATGACATTAGTTTCCTAGTACTCATAACAAAGTTCCACATGTGGGTGTGTTAAAAGAACAGGAACGTTTGGGGCACCTGGGTGGCTCAGTCAGTTAAATGTCTGCCTTCGGCTCAAGTCATGATCCCAGGGTCCTGGGACCCAGCCCTGCACTGGGCTCCCTGCTCAGTGGAAAATCTGTTTCTCCCTCTGCCCTTCACCCCTCTTGTGCTCGCTCTTGCTCTCTCTCGAATAAATAAGTAAAATCCTAAAAAAAGAAAAAGAAAACTCTCGGGGCGCCTGGGTGGCTCAGTCGGTTAAGTGTCTGCCTTTGGCTCAAGTCATGATCCCAGGTCCTGGGACCCAGCCCCACATCAGGCTCCCTGCTCAGTGGGGAGCCTGCTTCTCCCTCTCCCGCTCCCCCTGCTTGTGCTCTCCCCCTGTCAAATAAATAAATAAATAAATATCCTTAAAAAAGAAAGAAAGAAAAAGAACTCTCAAAACTTAGGGGTGCCTGGGTGGCTCAGTCAGTTAAGTACCTGACTTCAGCTCAGGTCATGATCTTAGGGTCCTGGGATCAAGCCCCACATCGGGCTCTTTGCTCAGCGCGGAGCCTGCTTCTCCCTCTCCCTCTGCCTGCTGCTCCCCCCGCTTGTGCTCTCTCTCTCAAATAAATAAATAAAATCTTTAAAAACAAAAAGAACTCTCAAAACTTAATAATAAGAAATAATACAAGTAAAAAGAAAATGGACAAAAGAGTTGAACAGACCCTTCACCAAAGAAGATTAATGGATGGCAAGTAAGCCCATGAAAAGATGTTGAACATCATTAAGACAAACATATATGTCAGTGCATTAGAATTGAGAGTCCAGAAATAAATCCATGTATTTATGGTCAATTGATTTTTGACAAGGGTGCCAAGACTATTCAGTGGGGAAGGAATTGTTTTTTCAACAAACGGTGCTGGGAAAACTGAATAGGCACATGTGAAAGAACTTGATTCCTTACCTCATACCGTATATAAAACTTAACTCAAAATTAACTCAAAATGAGGCCAAGGCCTAAATGTAAGAACCACATCTACATACATATAAGCATATAAAATTTTTAGGAGAAAACAGAGACATAAATCACCATAACCTTGGATTAAGCAATAGCTTCTTAGGATACCAAAAGCATAAGTGACAAAAGAGAAACTAGTTTAATTGGATTTAATAAAAAATTTTTAAAACTTCTATGCTTCAAAGAATACCACCAAGAAAGTGAAAAGACAACTTATAGAACGGTTGAATTATTTGCAAATTATATAGCTGATGAGGGACATGTTCTCAGAACATATAAAGAGCTTTTACAACTCAATGATAAAAATAACCCAGTTTAAAGATGGGCAAAGGATCTAAATAGACTTTCTACAAAGAGAACACATGAATGGCCAATAAGCAGATGAAAAGAAGCTCAACATCATTAGTCATAGAGAAATATAAATTAAAACCACAGTGAGACACTACTTCACACCTCCTAGGAAGGTTGCCTATAAACAAAAAGATGGATGATGACAAGTGTTGGCAAGGATGTGAAACAACTTTCTCATTCATTACTGATGGGATTGAAAAATTATAAAATCAGGGGCGCCTGGGTGGCTCAGTCGTTAAGCATCTGCCTTCAGCTCAGGTCATGATCCCAGGGTCCTCGGATCGAGCCCCGCATTGGGCTCCCTGTTCCGCGGGAAGCCTGCTTCTCCCTCTCCCACTCCCCCTGCTTGTGTTCCCTCTCTCGCTGTGTCTCTCTCTGTCAAATAAATAAAATCTTAAAAAAAAAAAAAAGAAAAAGAAAAACCTAAAACTACTACATGCATATGTGTATAACAGTATGGATGCATCTCAAAAATGTCATGCTGAGCAAAAGTAGACAGACTCAAAAGAATACATACTGTATGATTTTATTTACATGAAGTTCTAGACCAGGCAAAAGTAGTCTATATCATAGAAATTAGAAAAGTGGTTGCCTGGGTGAGGCTGCAGAGATTGACTACAAAGGTGCATAAGGAAACTTTTTTAACATTCCATATTCTGATTGTGGTGGTAGTTACAGAAGTGTATACATTTGCCAAAACTCATCAAATAATAGATTAAATTTGGGTATATTTTATTGTGTATAAATTATACTTTAATAAATATGACTAAAATTAAAAAAAACTTTTTTATTTTTTTATTTTAAAGATTTTATTTATTTATTTGAGAGAGAGAGAATGAGAGAGAGCAAGCACATGAGAGAGGGGAGGGTCAGAGGGAGAAGCAGACTCCCCACCGAGCAGGGAGCCCAATGCGGGACTCTATCCCGGGACTCCAGGATCATGACCTGAGCCGAAGGCAGTCGCTTAACCAACTGAGCCACCCAGGCGCCCTAAAAAAACTTTTTTTTTTTTAAGATTTTATTTATTTGACAGAGAGAGAGAGAGGGAACACAAGCAGGGGGATCAGGAGAGAGAGAAGGAGGCTCCCCACTGCACAGGGAGCCCAATGTGGGGCTCGATCCCAGAATCCTGGGATCATGACCTGAGCCAAAGGCAGATGCCCAATAAAAAAAAACGTTTTTAAGATTTTATTTAAGAGAGAGAACACGAGCAGGGGGAGGGGTAGGGGGAGAGGGAGAAGCAGCCTCCCCGCTGAGCAGGGAGCCTAATGCAGGACTCGATCCCAGGACCCTGGGATCATGACCTGAGCTGAAGGCAGACACTTAACTAACTGAGCCACCCAGGCACCCCAAAACTAAAAAAACTTCCAAAAGTCGTGTATATAAAAAGAAGAAATACTTAAAAACAAGGCAAAGAAAATATTTAAAAAGAAAACTACATGTACAATATGAATACATTAAATTTTTTAAAAAATATATAGGAAACGCATAAAAGCGTAACAGTACCTATCTTACCTGTGATTTGGGATCAACGAAATTTTCTTCTCTGGATTGTCTGTGCTTTAAGGTTATGATTTTTATTTATTTTTGGTAAAAAATGGTTTATCAGTTCCATTTTTGTATAAAACACATGGGAGAAAACTAACCTAACCAGTCAACATACAACCTGCCCCATGGAAAGGTACTTTTATCAAACTTTGAGTTTAAGAACATACAAATGTTTCTTTTACCATGTCTAAAGTAATTGTCTATGCTTTTCCATATAACTTTTAAAATTTCCACATATCTCATTGTTTCTTCCGTCCCAGTTATAGTACAAGGACAGGGAGGAGGAAGATTGGTTAAAACATCTCTCTAAGCAGTTTTCTGCTGTCCTTTCTTTCCAAATAGAGACTTGTGGATGTGAGGGACCAACACCCTCCCCCCACCCAGCTATGGTAGCCTTGATAAGGGAACCATATATATGAGTATGAGAATCATATATATATATACATATATGATTGAGAATCATTATTATTTGTGGGGACTAGCAGTGTAGACATCATTACAGAGGTATTTATCAAGCTGTAGCATATGTTAGTGGTCAAAACGAAATAGCTAACATTTAAGTGAAAATAGAACTTTTTTGTGTGTGGGATAATTTTTAAGTGTTGTAAGAAAAGCTCTCCTCTTTTTCAGCTTCAAGGTATTGCAGCATGCTGATTGAGGAAGGAGGATTGCAGCATTTATACAACATCAAAGAACATGAACAGACTGATCCCCATGTCCAACAGATCGCTGTGGCCATTCTGGACAGCTTAGAAAAACACATTGTGCGCCATGGCAGACCACCTCCCTGTAAAAAGCAGCCCCAAGCTAGACTAAATTGATAGCCATAGGTAGTTGGATAATTGAATCACAGGAATCCTCTTTGTGATAGGCTCATTTGGAATATCTTATCTTCTGTGATGTTTTAGGGGTTTCTATGACAAGAGTCATAAGATCAGTTTGGGATTGATGGTGTACAGTACTGCCGACGTGAACAGTCTCTAATTTGTCTTGTGATTTTTAACTTCTGAGGCAAGAAGGGTCTCTTCCTTCGTCATTGCCTTTTAGGAAATTTTCCACATCTTTCTGTGTTTGAACTTACTGTGCTTGAAATTCTACAGTTTTATGATAAAGTTTGCACGAACCCTTAGGCCAGACTTTTCTGATCTTAAAGTCCCTTCCAATCAATTTGCAGCTTCAGATAAGCTGTTAACCTGATTTCTGGCACTGCTTCAGTTGTAAGTTTTATACTGCTTCTGTATAAAATGCCTTTATTCTCTGTCTGTGTACCTTTTATAAGATGTCCTTAGTGTGAAAGAATGGAAATCCGAGTCCTCTTTGAAAGCTACTCACTGACTGGAGCCTGGGTAGTTGGCAGAAAAAATGTATTAGAAAGAAAACTAGTAAGGGAGAAAAAAGATTAGGAACTGGAGAAAGGTCTGCTCTTACAGTTCTTAAACTGGAACAAGCTATCCTTCTGGAACCCGTACTTCTCCTGAGGCAGTGAGCAGTAGCTTGTTCTTCATATTTATTCCTGGGAGCATGGGCTGCTGCTTCCTACACGGACTGCTGGTTACTCTCTAGAAATATTTCCCCAGGCATCACAATGTAAAATATTACAGCATTCTGTGTTAAAGATTAACTGTCTGAATCTCTATACATCATACTATTGTGAAAATGTGAATTTTTATAAAATTGTCTCTTGTTAAAACTGACTTCTTTTCCCTCTATTTCAAAGTCATTTTGTTCAGTGAAATAGAGACTACACATGGTATTACCTGCTCAGTTAAAATACAGTTAACAACAGTAAATTTTGTCACAAGAAGTTAAATTTTCTTTTGTTTCAAAATACATGTATTTTATGTTCTCATGTTGGAGAAAGATGTCCACATCTCACTGCCAAAAATGAATGAGAAGCACTAGGCTATTATTAAATGTAATGATTCTAGTTGCGGTGCATAAAAGAAAATATTTTTGATGGGTTATTTTTTAGACAGTTGCCTTTCCTTTATGATACCCATTATAGCATAGTAAAGAATCAGTTATCATTATATCAATAATGAAAGCTGGGAGGCAGCAAGTCACCAAGAAACTTAATTTCCATTTTAAATTTTAGTTTGTGAGTGAGGTTAATGACAAATTTCAGATGATTTTGTTTTCTTCATAGATGGCCAAAATGTTTTCAATAGAGATTTTTTTTTTTTTTTAAGATTTTATTTCTTTATTTGACAGAGAGAGACACAGCAAGAGAGGGAACACAAGCAGGAGGAATGGGAAAGGGAGAAGCAGGCTTCCTGTGGAGCAGGGAGCCCGATGCGGGGCTCGATCCCAGGACCCCAAGATCATGACCTGAGCCTAAGGCAGATGCTTAACGACTGAGCCACCCAGGTGCCCCTTCAATAGAGATTTAAATGGTTTAAATTATGGTGATTATTTAGAAGCATTTTTATTTAGAAAGGAGCTGGCTTATTAGTATGCTGATAACATTTTTGACGTATGTATTTCAAACCACTATCACAAAAGTCATACTTGAATTATTTTGTACTCCTTCGCAGGGATGAAAACTTAAACTAAAAGAAAAGAGGTATTTAGAACCATTAAAACCCATATTATATTCTGGGTTACTTCTGACTTGATGGGTTTAAGGAATTTTTATAGGCTCAAGATAAATTTTCACAGATTGTCTATTTCAGAGGAAGTGGAAAATTCTTTTAACTTTCCCTCTTTTTCCCAGATTTTAATGTCTAAGGCAAAATGTAGAAAATATAGCTTGGAAGTTGCTAGCTATGTTGACTATCTTCAGGTCTCTTAGCTTGCATAGTTAAGGGAAAGCCTGTTTGAGAAGTTTGGCTTCAAGTTTCTCTTATGTCTTGTTCAAGACAAAAGTGCATGTTCCTTACACGCTAATCTTAGGTTTTTATCTTTACAAATTGTTTTCAGAAATAGCTAAAAATGTACAGAAAACAATAACTCCGTTCATTATTCAGAATAACTTGATAGATGAAGACTCAAAAATATTTAAAATTAATTCTAAACTTACTACTTTGAGCATTGGTAATGGTGGGATATTTCTGAGTCTTAAGAGCAAAATAATTGATCACATCCCATATATAAAAATGGTAGTGCCTTTGTGGTTGGGATGGTTCTTAAAATTGTGTATCTAACTAAGGCACAGAATTGTCTGTAAGGTCTTGAATCTGGCTAAAATATAGTAGATGTATATATTGAAATTATGAGGCATAACTGGCCTGTGTCTACAGTTAGAATCTGTTAGGCCTCCTTTTACATGTGTATACTGGAATGTAATAGTACTTGGTGCCTTCAAGGGTTACCTCTTCAGTGGCTTAGAGGTGCTATTTCAAGCACAATTTAGACTAGGGTTGAACCACTCATTGCTCAAATCATTGGTGCACTCAGATGTTATAAAATGTCACTCCATCAGTCCACAAGCAGCAGCAAGGTTTAGATCTACCAAAGAAAATGGAATTAGACTTTTTAAAGTATAATTATGCATGTTGGTATCATTGAGTAAAACAAGAATGGTCTGAAATTAAAGCAAAAATAAGGGATCTCATTCTTTCCATCAAGTGAGTTTTGCTTGTGGTCTTTATATTCTAAAAAATCATTTTTCCTGTTGGCAGTTGAAACATAAATCAAGTAATAATAAGGGGTTAATTTAATTTACCCTCTGGCCAAGGACTCAGTGGCTACTGATCTTAGTTGAGGATTTTTTGAATTATCAGACCCACAGTTCCAGGAATTGACCTTAAATATTGCTACTCTTTAGCCCTAGATAGAAATGCCATTTGGTAGCAATAGTCCACTTAATTACCCAAAGTGGAGGTGAGTCACCACAAAAGGGTGCTACGGGGATTTAATTTCATGATCTCTTTTGTTTGCAAACTTCCAAAGAATCAAAGATTCATGTTTAAAACATTAGTCTATCCAGCCTAGAAAGTTGTTCTTACTATTGAGACCTTTTGAGTTGGCCCTTTTTCTCCCTCATCACTTTCATTTGGCTGTATGTTTAATTATGCTATGTATCAAGAGCGCATTGGGCCATCTTCTAGCCCTTTGGAACACATTTTTATGAAAACATATTTTATGTGCTAAGTTATGATAGATTAATGAATGATGGTTTTGACTTAGTATTTTAAAATGCATGACCATCCATAGAACACCGTGCAGCAGCAGTACCCACAGTTGAAAAGAGGTCATGAGTAACAGGGAAAACAAACTTAGTTTTGTTTTTGTTGAAACCCACCCCCCTCCTGCCCTCTACTGGTATGTTTACACTATTTGGTCATTGTGCAGCTTTTATTATGGAATAAACAGTATTATTAAACTGAAAGTCTAAGTTAAAAGCAGTATCATAATATCAGCGGACATGGCAGTTTTATCTGTATGTTACTTGTTTGGGAACTTTATGGGTAGGACTTCAGAGTACTGTACCAAGACAGCTTACAGAGCAGTTTTGTAAAACTTACAGTTTCCCTCTCAAATCCATTGTAGCAGTTTCAAATGACTGTGTGGATGTTGGATGTTTAATCTTTACCATTTATTTTGTATTGACACATTTTTTATTTTTAGTGTTAACTCATGTACTACTTTAGGAATAATGCAAATCCAGCCTTCATCCAGTGATGAGAATAGCAGTATAATAGGCATTTGCTGAATGTGCTTTAAATGGGTAATTGCTTTATCTTTTTTAGTATCTCATAGACTTTGCATGACACGGTACACTCCTAATTATGCATTCTTTAGTTTCCAAATCTTAACCTAAGACATTCTATGTTAACTGATTGGCAGCCTGAGAAAGAGCTTTCTCTGCCTGTTTCTCACATCACCCAATTTTTTGGGGTAAATTATGGGAAAATCAGTGCTATTTCTCATTTCTCTGGATGAAGCAAGGTTTGTTTGGACGGCACAACCAAACTTTAGAGCTAGATAGAATGGCTATTAAGAATATTTAGAAAATCCACATTGATCAAAATTATTCTGGGAAATCATAAATCTAGTTCATTAATAGTATGTGCTTAATTTTGAACTTACTTTTGGGAAAACTGTTCAAATGGGTTCTTTTAAGATTATTCTAATCAGCTTAGAAGCAAGAAGCTACTTAGCTAATGAAAGCTGAGATACTTTCATAAAAGCGAGAAATTCTTGAGAGCATTTTTTTTAAAAATGGGATAATGTTAATGTCAAGATTTATACTCAGATAATCTGCAAGAATAAAATTTTAAAATCCTTGATTTTTGTAGAAATCCCACTGTCAAATTCCCACGGACTTGTGAGAGAAAAGCTATCTTTGCCTTGAATTCTGATGGAAGAGTTTAACTCCTTTCAAAGGATATGAAAAATTCATTGGGAAGTGTAATGTGTTCATTTCAAAGGCTCTCAGTTATCTGGACTGAAGGCACTGTTCTCACTGTGGCCAGATGAATGGGAGTGTTCTGTACATGAATCATGCTATATTTTAAATCAGGACATCCCTTAGGTATTAATGTTGTGTGTGTACAGAGTTGTTTTGCAATTTTTTTTTTGCCTAAATAAATGTATAAATTTTATGTAAAGTGCGTCTTGTGTATTTTATTTCTAGACATTTGCTTTAAATTTAATGCAAGATTTAGATTCTTTGGTTATTCACTCGTAACAATTGCTTACCAGTGGTTTTAGTGCAGAAATTTCTAGTATTGGAACTCCATTCATTCATTTCATTAAATACCTATGGCAGGTACTGTTAAAATTTTGGAATTTATATAATTTATAAGTCCCTCAGAGAACTTACAGTTTTTTGGAGAAGAAATATCAAGCATATAAATATTATCTAACATTGTATCACAGACCAGTCCAAAGTGCTTGTTAGAGAGGCATGGAGATCACACTTAATCCAAAGTGGGCACCCATTACACAGCCCAACAAGACTTCCTAGAGAACATAACATCTGGGTTGACATCCATTCATACAACTATTGAGATAATTAACAATATTATGTATATTAAATACATTTAATGAGGGACTACCAAACAACAAAGTATAAGAACCCCATAGCCAGGAAGAATCCTTAGTTATTTTAGTTTCAGAAACTAATTTTGTAGTTGAAGAAATGTAGTCTTAGATAAAATGAGCTTGTCTGTCACACGCAAGTCAGTGACAGACTCTGCCCTATAGTTCTAATTTCCAACTTCCAATCAAGTGGGCCTCTCTTCCCCACCATGTTGTTACATAATAGCATGAGATTTCTTAGATCTTAGGCATTATGTGATTAAGCATCAAGTGAATGGTACAGAAAATGATGTACACCAAATGGTCAAAGAAGTGGAGATTGTCCATGAGGAGGTGTTCTAAGGCAGCATTAGTGTTTAAATGCTATAGAATTGTTAATGAATGGCCACTACAAATTGTATTGCTTCACTAATACACAAACATGAGGTTAGCTGTGTTCGGGTGATAGGGTTTGTTTTTAAGTTTCAATATAATTTTTATAATAATTACTAGTTTTAACTTGTTTATCTGTCCAGTAATTCACTCAATAGTGACATGGTATTACTATGGTCCATACATACTGAGGAAAAGAAATACTTTTGGCTAATATTTAACCAACTAAGTGGATGAGCTGTGTAGTCTATAGCCAACACTCCAAAAAGGAAAAATTTTAAAGTCCTCCACTCTTCCCCCTCCCTCACCCTTTGTCACAGTTTTTATTATGTAAATTGACCCAATCTCTCGACTAAATTCTTCCTTTCCTCCCCATTACCCTTCCATCTCCTATTCTCCATTCTTAATCTGCATTTTAGGAGTCCAGTGAACAGATCTGACTAACCGTAACTCCTCGAATTGAGAGGAGGGGATGAATGTAGAAACCGTGAGCATTCACATTAATCATTTTTGTCTCATAATTTTAGATTCCAATGCAGCCTCAAAATCCAGCCTTTACACAGGCTCCAGCCTGTGAAAGAGCAAATCGTAGGGTAGGAGTACCCGCAGTGAGCTCTTAGCTTTCAGAGTAAGCCTTTGGAACAGGTTTGGGGAAATGGCACTAGTAGCCAGATGCTGCAAATGAATGGCTTACTCCCATGCATTCAGTAGGACAGCTGTTTAAACTCATCTTGTAATGACTCAAAGACCATCTCTAATGAGTATCCCTCCTAGACTGGGATGTGAATATAAGAGCTAAGAACGAAAAAAAACTTTGCTCAGGCGCCTGGCTGGCTCAGACAGTGGAGCAAGCGACTCTTGATCAAGAGTTTGAGCCTCACGCTGGGCATAGAAATCACTTAAAACAAAAAAACCTTAGATCTCCTGTCACTTCCCATTAATACACATTATAAAAGGAACCATTTTCAATTACATACGAATGGTGATTGTCATATTTGAATATGGAAATTAAGGAGTTACCAAACACATTTTCTACCTATTTCTCCGTCTCATCAATTCAGCCTTAAACAAAACACTTCAAAACTGCAGATATTATGAATAATGAGCCAAGTGCCGTGTTTAACCCTCAAACATCTTGTAAGGGAAGAGAATTATCCCCTTTAAAGGGAAGGCTAAAGAGGTCAACAGACTTGCCTCAAATCATAAGACAGTACATAGAGGAACTTGTACATTAAACCTAGAAACTGTTTTGACACTAGTGTCCCCACTATTGGTAGAACATTGGCTACTTTGTAAAATACTAGTACTGATGTCTTTCAATGTGAAGGCAAAGGTATAATTATAATTATAATCAAAAGCCCTCTGAAACGGCTCATGAAATAAATCACATTGTTTGTGGATATTAGCAATGGATTTAAAGACTTTTCCCCTTTAGGGCGCCTGGGTGGCTCAGTTGGTTGGGCGACTGCCTTCGGCTCGGGTCATGATCCTGGAGTCCCGGGATCGAGTCCCGCATCGGGCTCCTTGCTCGGCGGGGAGTCTGCTTCTCCCTCTGACCCTCCCCCCCTCATGCTCTCTCTCTCATTCTCTCTCTCTCAAATAAATAAAAAAAAATTTTTAGGGGCGCCTGGGTGGCTCAGTTGGTTAAGCGACTGCCTTCGGCTCAGGTCATGATCCTGGAGTCCCGGGATCGAGTTCCGCATCGGGCTCCCTGCTCAGCAGGGAGTCTCCTTCTCCCTCTGACCCTCCTCCCTCTCATGCTCTCTGTATCTCATTCTCTCTGTCTCAAATAAATAAATAAAATCTTTAAAAAAAAATTTTTTTTTTAAATAAATAAATAAAGACTTTCCCCTTTAAAGACCTATGGGAATAAATCAACCATAGTTTAGGATTTGGGGTTAATCAATTAGCACTATGCAGCAAGTACTATTGTAGGGGGTCTATAATTTCAAATACTACTAGTTATTTGATAGATTCCAATGGCTGACTTGGAATTCCAATATAACCAGAAAGTATATCAAGGCAAGCACTATGCTAAGCCTTTTTATATCTGTTTTCTCAGCTAAGCCTTGCAACAACCTTGTAAAGATGATAATTATTCCATTTTATGGATACAGAAATTGTGAGGTATTAAATAATTTTGCCAAGGTCACAAGCTATTAGGTGTCAGAGTCACACATAAGACTCAGGTCTGTCAGACTCTGAAATCTATGCTCTTAATCCCTGTGCTATGAAGAGGGAAAATCCAATTTAACCTTTAAGGCCAATCTCAAATCCAATTTAAACCTTTCCTGTTTAGAGCTCTGGCACTTTGTACTCCTCCGTGGTTCCAGTTTCATTCTTTATATCCTAGGCATGCTTTTTCCATAATAAAGGCTTTGTTGCTGATCACTACAATGGGAGAAATAAACCAAAGCTAACAGACATAAATATGGGTAAACCACCAATGTTAATAGCTTATTTTTGTGTGTTTCTTTGATGCCCAGAAAGAGACAAAGACTTGCTCAAAGTTACAGACCATCACATGACCCTTTCCCTTAGAAAGCATCCTTTCTATTTGAGAAGCCAAAAATAACACATGGGGTAGATGTTCTATTAGTTTTTGAAATTCTGCAAGTTTGGTATTTTTATTAAACTAATTTTCCAAAAAAGGAAACTGAAGCTCATAGGTTAAGTAACTGCCCAAAGCAGAGGTGAAGTGGAATTTGAATTCAGGCTTCTTTGACATCAAACTTCGTGATCTTTCCCCTATACTTCAGGGCAACAAAGCTTAAGAGATTTTATAAAGTTCTTTTTTTTTTTAAGATTTTATTTATTTATTTGACAGAGAGAGTGAGAGAGCACAAGCAGGGGGAGCAGCAGAAGGAGAGGGAGAAGCAGGCTCCCAGCCAAGCAGGGAGCCTGACGCAGGGCTCGATCCCAGGACCCTAGGACCACGACCTGAGCCGAAGGCAGACGCTTAACCATCTGAGCCACCCAGGCGCCCTGAGATTTTATAAAGTTCTTAAAGAAATTCTACCATAATTTAAAGAGATCTTGACTAGGGTTTTCTAATTTCATTTCAGAAGTTTAATTTCTTTAAACTTCTCAATTTGTCTGCATCTGCACTATCATTCCCCTACCTTTTCTTCAGAGTTGGCAGGAAGAGGGTGGGGTATGTCAATAAGACTTTCTAGAGGAAGTGACATCTAAGTGAGATCTAAAGGATCAACAGGAATTAGTAGGGGCAGGTAGAGTGGATAACAACGAGTGTGCAAAAGTACATTTCTGGAAGTGAAACAACTTCAGTACACAATGGCCAAAGGAAAGGTTATAATGAGAGTACTCATGGTTTAAACTAGAGAGGTAACCAGGAGCCTGATCATGAAGAGCCATTGAAAACCATTCTAAGAAGTTTGGGTTTCATTCTGAGGACAATGGGGACATGGAAGTGTTTTAAACTGGGAAGAAAGGTGATCAGATTTGTGTTTTAGGTAGAGCACTCACTGAAAGTGGGTGAAGAATTAGAAGGGATGAGTCTGGTAACAGATCAATTAGGACCATGGACTAACTCTTCAAAAATGGTTAAACTGAATTGAAAAACTGACAGGGGCACCTGGGTGGCTCAGTCGTTGGGCGTCTGCCTTTGGCTCAGGTCATGATCCTGGGGTCCTGGGATCAAGCCCCGCATCGGGCTCCCTGTTCAGCGTGGGGGCGTCTGCTTCTCCCTCTCCCATTCCCCCTGCTTATGTTCCCTCTCTCACTGTCCCTCTCTCTCTATATCAAATAAATAAATAAAATCTTAAAAAAAAAAAAAGAAAAACGGACAAATTGATGGGGGGATAGGCATAGAGAAGATTAGGGGAAGAAGGGATAGAGGAACAGGTTATCACAAAACTTATCCCTCCCTAAATAGAGGCAATCTTGTCTGTGATTTCAGAATGAAACTTTCCTCTAGAGCTACAATTCATTTTTTTCCAGGTAGCCATGTATTTTTTCAACAAATATTACTGACCACCTTCTAAAAGTTAGGCAGTGTTTTAGGCCTGGGGATACAACAAAGCAAAGTCTTTGTCCTCATGTAGCTTACATTTTTTCCCCCTTAGAGAGGAGCAGTCAGAAGATTAAAAGAAATAAAATAAATAGCATGACAAATAGTGTTAAGTTTGAAAGCAGAGCAAAAGGGACAAGCAGTATGGGGATGGTGTGGTGATGCAGGTGAGGATTGCTATTTAATGTATCCCAGCCAGGGAAGTCCTTATTGATAAGGCAGTATTTGAGCAAAAACTTGAAGGAGGTAAGAGAGCCATCCATGAGAATAGCAAGGAGTCCAACAGAGCTGGGGTGGAATAAGCACAGGGGAGAATGGCAGAAGGGGAAGGGAGAGAAGGGCATGAAGAGAACAGACTATGTAGAATCTTATAGATTCCAGATAGGAGGATATTGTAAAAAGCCAAGTGGGCAGTGACAGGCACTTGGCCTGGGGAAGAGGTAAGACATAGTCTCTAGATATATTTTGAAGATAGAACCAACAGAATTTCTTTTTTTTTTTTTTAAAGATTTTATTTATTTATTTGACAGAGAGAGACAGCGAGAGAGGGAACACAAGCAGGGGGAGTGGGAGAGGGAGAAGCAGGCTTCCTGTTGAGCAGGGAGCCCGATGCAGGGCTCGATCCCAGGACCCTGGGACCATGACCTGAGCCGAAGGCAGACGCTTAACAACTGAGCCACCCAGGCGCCCCGAACCAACAGAATTTCTTACCAGATAGGAGGGGGGGATATAAGAATAAAAGATGAGGGGGCACCTGGCTGGCTCAGTTAGGAGAGCATGGGACTCTTGATCTTGCAGTCGTGAGTTCAAGCCCCATGTTGGGCGTAGCGCATACTTCAAAAAAAAAAAAAAAAAGAGGGGCACCTGAGAAGGCGCCTGCCTTCAGCTCAGGTCATGATCCAAGGGTCCTGGGATCGAGTCCTGCTTCAGGCTCCCTGTTCAACACGGAGTCTGCTTCTCCCTCTCTCTCTGCCCCTTCCCACTGCTCATGCCCGCGCTCTCTCTCTCAAATAAATAAATAAAATCTTTTTAAAAATTAGAAAACAAGAATAAAAGAAGAGTTAAAAATGATTTCCAAGATTTTATAAGCAACTGAAATGAAGAAGTTGGCATATCCTGAAATAGGAAAGACTGACAAGAAAAGCAAGTTAGGGAAGGATATCAAGAGTTTACTTTTGGACACATTAAGGCTGTTTTCATAACCAGGTGGATATGTTGAATAGACAGCTGGATATGAGTCTGAAGTTTTAAAGTGAGGCATAGGGTGGACATATTAAAATAGGGATACATCAGCATATAGATTGCTTTTAAAATTGTGAAACTAGATAAAATCCCCATGAGTAAAAGAGAATGGATAGAGGAGAGGTATACAAGTGTTAAGTCCTGGCATACACAAAGATGTAGAACTCTGGAATCAAGAGGATGAGAAGGAGCAGCCAATGAGGTAGGAGGAAGAGAGAAAGAAAGAAGAAGGAGGTAGGGATGGGAGGGGAGGAAGAGATACGTTCTGGAGGCCAAATGAAAGTATTTTAAAGAAGAAGAAATCACTTGGGTCAAATGCTGCTGAATTGTCAAGACAAAGAAAGAAAAGTGACCACTGAATTTAGCAACTTGGAAGTTGACAAGAACTGTTTAATGGAGTGGTCAGGGTGAAAGCAAATGGTAAGAGACAGTGAATACAGACCATACTATGGAGAAGCTTTGCTGTAAAGCATAGAACAGATATGGGGGTAATACCTTGTCAAAAGTTCAGAAATAATTGAAGTAAAACCAGTGAATCACCAAAGTAGTGATTAGTAAAAGTTTATTGTGCACACCAAAACTTTGCAAACCAAGAGCACTCAAAACCAAAATATGGATTGAGGTTCAGGGGTTATAAAGCCGCTTATATAGTGAGAAAGCAGGGATTGTTTACTCTTCACAGTGGTTGGTTATAATACTAGAGTTTTCTTAAATGATAGGGAATTGGTCAGTGGTTACCACATAGGAACCTTGGGAAACAGTTTAAGTTCTGTGGGTTGGTTTTTTTTTTTTTAAGATTTTATTTATTTATTTGACAGAGAGAGAGAGTGAGCGCGAGCACACAAGCAGGGGGAGCAGAAGAGGGAGAGAGAGAAGCAGGCTCTCAGCCGAGCAGGGAGCCCAATGCTGGGCTTGATCCCAGGACCCCGGGACATGACCTGAGCCGAAGGCAGATGCTTAACAGACTGAGCCATGCAGGCACCCCAAGTTTAAGTTTTGCTTATGATTTTCAGAAGCATAGGCAAGAAATGACCTAGGTTAAGTTAGCTTTGCAAAATAAGCTAAAGTAAACTTTTTTTCTGTTCAGGGAATTTTCAAAGCTGGTCTCCATTTGTTTTGATTTTAACAACCTGAATAGAGAAATTAGGTTAAAAGAAGTATTTTTGTTTTTAATTATGGGAAAAGTATCAGTTTGACTTATTATTTATTTTTAAAAGATACTTATTTATATATATATTTGAGAGAGAGCACACAAGCAGGGAGGAGGAGCAAAGGGATAGGGAGAAGTAGACTCCCCGCTGAGCAGGGAGCCCAATGCAGGGTCCATCCCAGGACCCTGGGATCATGACCTGAGCCCAAGGCAGACGCTTTCACTGACTGAGCCACCCAAGTGCCCCAATTTTTAATTTTTTAAAAAATATTTTATTTTTAAGCAATCTCTGCACCCAAAGTGGGGCTGGAACTTAACAACCAAAATCAAGAGTCCCACGCTGCACTGACTTAGCCAGTCAGGCACCCCTCAGTTTGTTTGTATGCTGTGGCAATGATCCAAGAAAGAGGGAAAAAATGATAATGCAGGAGTAAGAAAGGATGCTGCTGGATGATATCTTTGAGTAAGCAAGAGGGGATGAGATCTAGTGGACAAGTCCAAGTGCAGGAGTCGGCCTTAGGTAAGAGCAAAATAGGTGATAGTAATAGGTGGTAAGGCAAAGCCAGCCAATACAGATAGGTGGGTAGATGTGATGGCGGGAGCTTGGTACGGTCTTTTTTTTTTAATTGCTTTTCTTTTTTCAATAAAACAGGCAGCTGAGAATATGGTTGGGGGAGGAGGTGTTGGAAGTTTGAGGATAGAGAAGTTATGAAATAGTCCACTGAAAACCCCCCGAACATTTACTGGCTAGGAGTTAGAAAACTGGATTTTGACTGTCAGGTTTTCCACTCATCAGGTGGGTACAATTTACCTTGTCTATTCAACCTCTCAGGTGTTCAGTTTCTCTGTGGGTAAAACGGAGATACCTACTGAGAAGGATTTTTTTTTTTTGTATGAGGATTAAATAAAAGAATAAATGTGAAAGGAAAGCATTTTGCAAAGTATTTGTACTTTGAATCCACTTATCAAGGACTTGCTTATTATGTTTTTTATGTACATTATCTTGTTTAATCTTTACATCAACTCTGTGTGCTAACACATTCTTACCCTACTTTACCAAAGGGGATGTTGCGTTTCAGAGAAATTAAGACTCTTGCCCAAGGTTTACAACTTAGTAGATAGGGCTGAGCAGGCATTCCAATCCAGGATTCAAATCCAAGTTTCATACTCTTATAGAACTACCCTTTTCAAGACATATTTTTTCTTAAATTAGCTAAAGTGTACTAATTTACTGCTCTTTAAGGGTTTATTTCTTGGAGCAGGTTATAAGGATCTTCTTGGAACCTTGTAGGTTAGAAGAAAGTGGACTAGTTCATTTTGTGGACCTAAGAGGTCAGAAGTGGTTTTGGTATTTGATTCCTCCAATGTCAGTAGGAGTTGAAACAGAGAAGGCTGATATAACAGAGGTGCCTGTGCAGGAGTTTTAGGAGAAAGGTCTTTAAAATATATATATTTTTAACATTATATTAAAATATAAATATTTTTAATATATACATATTCTACAGGTGCCTGGCTGACTCAGTGGGTACAGTATGCAACTTTTTTTTCCCCTAGATTTTATTTATTTCACAGAGAGAGACACAGCGGAAGAGGGAACACAAGCAGGGGAGTGGAAGAGGGAGAGGCAGGCTCCCACCGAGCAGGGAGCCACATGCGGGGCTGGATCCCAGGAATCTGGGATCATGACCTGAGCCAAAGGCAGACGCTTAACGACTGAGCCACCCAGGCGCCCCAGTATGTGACTCTTGATCTTAGGTCCTGAGTTCGAGCCTCACGATGGGTATAGAGATTACGAAAACAAAAATAAAAACATATTCTACTTCCCAACTTCATTGAAGTGGTCTGTGGGCAGGCTTTAGAGGGGCGCCAGGAATGCGCTATCAGTCTTTGAGGTGTGGGTTTGAGGGAAGTTGGTCTCAGAGGGGTGAGTAGAAGTTGGGTGAGTGGCACAGCAGGTATTAAGCTGCTTGCGATGGGGTGCCCGAAGGGGTGCACTTGGGCCCTGAGGGGGTGGGGTAGTGGTCGGCTTTGTGGGGGGGAGGGGAGAATAGGCGAGGGGAGAGCCCATCCTGGGGGCGGGGTCTGCGGCGGTCAGGCCTCCGCGGGAGGGGCGAGGCTGCGGCGGGCGCGTGCGCGCCGCCACGCCGGGCGTTTCAAAACTCTTGCGGCCGGGACGGAGTGGCGTGAGGGCTGCGTACTCTGCCTAGGAGCCGGCGCGGCTCAAGCTGCTTCCCGGCTGGAGTCGACTCCTCTCGCGGGATCCGGGTCCCGGCTCGACTCCCGGCTCGACGCCCGCTCTCTCCTGACGCCCCACCGAAGGGGGTCGCCATGGTTCACTTCTTGCACCCGGGCCTCTCGCCCCGGACCATCGAACCTCCTGACGCTCAGAAGGATGCGCTGGGTTGCTGCGTGGTGCAGGTGAGCACGGGGGCGGGACCTCGGCGGGACGCCACGGTCGTCAGGGAGTCGTCGGGGACTGCGCGGAGGCACTTGCTGGTTCGTTTGCCCGACGCGGGGATAAAGTCTGAAAGGCTGAGCCGCGGCTGGGCTCCTGTCGTCGCTGGGAAGGTGCTTGCTGGAAGGGAGTTTTCTGCCCGGGGCGTCCCAGCCTCCGGGCGGAGCGCGCTGACCTCGCGCCTTAGCGTGGAGGCGCGGCGCGGGCAAGTGCCGCCCCCCGAGTGACCTTGGGGAGGGGGTAGTCCTCTCCTCCGGTCTCCGACTTTCACCTGTGTTTGCGGAAGGCAGCCGGTCTTTTGCAGGGTGGGATAAGTTTGCAAGTAAGCTCTGGTCGTAGCACTAGGCTTGGCCGGCAGTAGACGGTGGCGCTTATTACTGTCAAAATGGAGCCAAATGCCCCAAACCTCGACCTTACTGCCACGTGCGTTGTGGGCGTGGTACCCCACAGAGGCTGTGACCCAGCAGTCCCTATTACCCGAGGCCTTGGGCCTGGCAGCTCTAACTGGAAGGCCCTCCTGAGCCCGGCGGGGAGAACTGGAACCCCAAGACTGAAATTCCTTCATTTCACGTGTTCTCTCCCCCCCCCAACGGAATTCCTATTAAACTAAACTTACCAAATGCAAACCAAAAGAGTGTATTTGCTGCTTACTGTGTGTTAAGTGTCTCGTTTCTAGAGTAATTTGGTTATCTCCTGTCTTTTGTAGGCATTGATAGTCTCTATTTTACTGGTGTAGATCCCAGGAACTTCTATTTTACTAGAGTGTAGAGAAGTTGAGAACTCTGAAAGTTAGTTGATTTGCTCAAGAACCTGAACCTGACATCAGGTGTTCTGAAGTCAGACTCCACATTCTACAGCGCCTCAAGGGTCACCTTCGTAGAACTCAAAATCTAGTGAAGGCTCTAGTGAACCTAAAATACGGAGGGAAGGAAATATTCACTGAGGTTGTACTTTGCATACAACGCCTTGTTGGAAGGCTTTTGTGCCCTGCAAAGATCTTGCCTGTGCTCCTGTACTTTTTTTGGACTCACTTTTAAATGCTGGTATATGATTTGTAAATTTGTTTGTACCTAATAGAAAAGCTGGGATTTTAAGCGTGTGCTAGCGCAGTATCTCAAGCACATTTTTTGTTGCCGCTGCCTGAAATTAAAACAAATTTCCTTAGAAAAGTGATCAACCCGTTTTCTGTCTGGTTCCATAGTGTACTGTATACAGTCGTTTTATTTTTAAGATTTTATTTTAAATTAATTTTAAAAATTAATGCAATGCACGAATACATTTTCACTTATGATGTCTGTTTCTCCATTTGTCTATGTTGCTTTTATGTGTTGTGGTTTTTGATATAAAGGTCTTTCACATATTTTGTTAAATTGATCTCTATTTTTGATACTGTAAATATTTTTAAAAACAATACAATTTTTTTTCTTTTTTTGGTTTATTGATCTTGTGTTCTCCAACCTGCTAGGTTCACTTTTCTCTAGGTTTTTTTTTTTTTTTAGATTTCTTAAGGTTTTCTTCACAATCATGTCATCAGCAAATAAAGACAGCTTTACTTTATTCCCTTTTAGTTCAGCTTTTTTTTTTTTAAGTCTATGCTTTTTATTTCCTTTCCCTTTTTTTTTTTTTTAAAAGATTTTATTTATTTATTTGGAGTGGGGTGAACACAGGCTAGAGTGAGAGAGAGAAGCAGACTCCCCTCCAAGCAGAGAGCCGGAGGCGGGGCTCCATCCCAGGACCCGGAGATCATGACCGGAGCTGAAGGCGGACGCCCAACCGACTGAGCCACCCAGGCGCCCCCTTGCTTCCTTTTTTTAAATTGCATTTTCTAGGACCTTTGTAGAACGTTGACGTTGTGAGAGTAGACATCTTTGTATTCTAGATCTTTCACCTTTAAGTATGATACTGGCTGTAGGTTTTTCCATAGATGCCCTATATCAAATTAAGGAAGTTTTCTTCTATTTTTGCTAGAAATAGAAATGGATTTTATTGTGAATTTAACTTTACATTCTAGGAATAATCCCCACCTGGTCATGATGTATTTTTTATATATCACAGGATTCTATTTACTGATATTTTGTTAAGTATTTTTATGTCCATGTTTATGAGGAAAATTGCTCTCCAGAAATATTTTATCTAGTTTTAGTATTAGGATAATGCTAGCCTGAAAAAATGAATTGGGAAATGTCCCCTATTGAAATTCTTTTTTCCTATTCAATTTTTTTGGTTTGTGGAGCATGGGTATTCTTTTTTTTTTTTTTTTTTATAATTTTTTTCTTTCTTTTTTAAAAGATTTTATTTATTTATTTGAGAGAGTCAGAGAGAGAGCGGGGTGGAGGGGCAAAGGGAGAGAGGGTCTTTTTTTTTTTTTTTAAAGATTTTATTTATATATTTGACAGACAGCGAGAGAGGGAACACAAGCAGGGGGAGTGAGAGAGGGAGAAGCAGGCTTCCCGCCGAGCAGGACCTGGGATCATGACCTGAGCTGAAGGTGGACGCTTAACGCCTGAGCCACCCAGGCGCCCCAGGAGAGAGGGTCTTAAGTAGACCCTGAGCTGAGTGCGGAGCCCAATGTGGAGCTCGATCTCACAACCCTGAGATCATGACCTGAGCCGAAATCAAGAGTCCGGCGCTTAACCGACTGCGCCATGCAGGCACCTCCTATTTATTTCTTTTAAGTAAACTCTACCTCCATTGTGGGGCTTGAACTCAACCCCAAGATTATTTCTTCCTTTGATGTTTAATAGAACTCACCAGTGAAGCCATTGAGACTTGAATTTCTTTGGGAGAGCTATTCATATACTTTCATTTTATATTTATAAAAGGGTCAATTTATCAAGAAGTGCACACACGTTTAGGAATCTTATGTCTAACAGATTGTCAGGTTTTTTTTTTAAAGATTTTATTTATTTATTTGAGAGAGAGAATGAGAGACAGAGAGCACAAGAGGGAAGAGGGTCAGAGGGAGAAGCAGACCCCCCGCTGAACAGGGAGCCCGATGTGGGACTCGATCCCGGGACTCCAGGATCATGACCTGAGCCGAAGGCAGTCGCTTAACCAACTGAGCCACCCAGGCGCCCCTAGATTGTCAGTTTTTGTAGTTTGTTATTCTAGTAATTTCCGTATTTCATCTGAATTACCAAATTTATTGGCAAAATTGTTCACACAATTCCTTTATTATCCTTTTAATGCTTATAGGATCTGTAATGACGTTCAGTCTTTTGTTCCTGGTATTGGTGTTTTCTCTTTTTTCTTTCTCTTAGTCTTTGTACTTAGGGATTTGGTAATAAGTTTTTTTGAAGAACTGACTTTTGGCTTTGATTTATATCCATTGTACATCTGTTTTCTCTTATTTCTGCTCCTATCTTTATAGTTTCTTATGTTTACTCTGGGTTTAACTTACTCTCTTTTTTATCTTTTTAAGGTGGGAACTTAGGTCATTAATTTTATATCTTTCTTGTTTATAATAGAAACATTTAGAGCAGGGCGCCTGGGTGGCTCAGTTGTTAAGCATCTGCCTTCGGCTCAGGTCGTGATCCTGGGGTCCTGGGATCGAGCCCCGCGTCAGGCTCCCTGTTCCGCGGGAAGTCTGCTTCTCCCTCTCCCACTCCCCCTGCTTGTGTTCCCTCTCTCGCTGCGTCTCTCTCTGTCAAATAAATAAATAAAATCTTTTAAAAAAAAAAAAAAAGAAAGAAAAACATTTAGAGCTATACATTTCCTCTAACACAGCTTTGGTTAATACCCATAAATTCTGACACATTGTTCAAATTATTTTCTAATTTCCATTATGAGATCTTATTTGAGCCATGGGATATTTAGAAATGTATTGCTTCATTACCAAACAGTTGGGGATATTTCACAATTGTTTTTAAATTGATTTCTAATGTAATTGTTGTCAGAGAACTATGATCATAGAACTCTCTGATTTTAATCCATTTATATTTATTGAGATTTGTTTTATGGCTCAGATATGGTCTATCCTGGTGCACATTCATGTGCACTTAAAGAATAATATTGTACATTTGGATATAATATTCTATGAATGTCAGGTCAAGTTGGTTGATAATATTAGTTTTCTATATTCTTACTCATTTTCCAACTACTTGTTTTTTATCAATTGCTGAAGATGAGTGTTTATTTCCAAATGTAATTGTGGATTTTTCTTTTTATTCTTTCAGTTTTTGCCTCATGAATTTTAACGCTGTTAGTAAGTGCATATACATTTAGGAAGTATGTCTTCTTGATGAATTAATCCTTTTATTTTTATGATTTCTGGTAATATTCTTGCCCAGAAGCCTTCTTCTTTTGACACTAATATAGTTAACTCCATTTTCCATATGATTAGTGTTTAACAGTCTTGTATTGTTTGTTTAAAGCACATCTCTTGTAAACAAAAGTCTTTTTTATCCAGTTTGACAATGTGTGCCTTTATTTTTATTTTTTTAAAGATTTTTTATTTATTTATTTGAGAGAGAGAGCACATGAGAGGGGGGAGGGTCAGAGGGAGAAGCAGGCTCCCTGCCGAGCAGGGAGCCCGACGCGGGACTCGATCCAGGGACTCCAGGATCATGACCTGAGCCAAAGGCAGTCGCTTAACCAACTGAGCCACCCAGGCACCCAATGTGTGCCTTTTAAATTAGAGTAAATGTAATTACTCAAAATTGTGAGGTTTAAGACTACTATGTTGCTATTCGTGTTCTATTTGTCCTGTTGTTTGTTGTCTTGTTTCTTCCTTCCCTGACTTTTTTTTTAAGATTTCGTTTATTTGCAAACGGGGAATGGTAGGCAGAGGGAAAAGCAGGCTCCCTGCTGAGCAAGGAGCCCCTCCATCTCAGGACCCTGGACCACAGGCAGATGTTTAACTGACTGAGTCACCAAGGCGTGCCCTTCCCTGACTTTTGAATTGAACATTTTTTAAGTTCCATTTTATCTTTTCTGTTGACTCACTGTTCTGTTTCTCTCCTTTCTTTTTTTCTTTTTCCCTTCCCTTGGTCTTTTTTTTTTTTTAAAGATTTATTTATTTATTTGAGATTTATTTATTTATATTGAGATTATATGTATAAATATATATAAATATTTATTTATTTATTATAAATAAATATAAATTTATAAATTTATTTATTTATAAATTTATGATTTATCCTGGGATCGAGCTCCGCATCAGGCTCCCTGCTCAGCGGGAAGCCTGCTTCTCCCTTTCCCCCTGCTTGTGTTCCCTCTCTCCCTGTATCTCTCTCTGTCAAATAAATAAATAAAAATCCTTAAAAAACAAACAAACATATTTCATTGGGGCACCTGGGTGGCTCAGTCAGTTAAGTGTCCAACTCTTGGTCTCAGCCCAGGTTTCTATCTCAGGGTCATGGGTTCAAGTCCCGTGTTGGGCTCCATACTGAGGACGGAACCTACTTAAAAAAGGTAATTCATCGTCTTCTGGCTAGTCTTGCATCTGATGAAAATTCAGTGGTCATACTTTTAAAAAAAGACCTGTACCACAATCCGCCCCTCAACCTTCCATGTTAGGATTTTTCTTTTCATCGTTGGTTTTTAGACATTTCCCATATTGTGGGATCTTTAGTTTATTTCATTTTGGGTCTGTTTTGCTTCTGGGATCAGTGGGTTTATATTTTGTATCTAATTGGACATATTTTGACTTTTTAAAGAAAGGCATTGCATTTGTTTAAGTTGTTCTTTGTACCCAGTGAATTAACTGTGAGATTCAATAAATATTTAACAAAAACAACTGCATAGATTCCAAGGATAGGACAGTGTCTTTGTTGACCATTATTTAAAAAAAAAAATTTTTTTCCCCCTCTATCTCCTGTCTTCTGAAGTTTCAATCACATGTTTATATTAGACTGCTTAAGACTGTGACTTGGGGCTTTATGCTTACTTTTTATTTATTTATTTTTTGCCAACATTTTCCTGTTTCAGTTTAGATAGTTTCTATTGCACTACCTTCAACTTCACTGATGTCTGATTTTGTAGTTTCTAATCTGTTAATCTCATCTGCTGCATTATTTATTTTAGGCATTTTACTTTTCAACTCTAGAAGTTCCATTGGGTCTTTTTCAGATCTTCCATTTCTCTGTTGAGATTCCATACTTAATCTCTCATTATGCTCATGTTCTCCTTTATATCCATGAATTATAATATCTGTTTTAAAGTCCTTGTCTTTATTTTATATTTTTTTAAGATTTTATTTTTAAGTAATCTCTACACTCATGGGCTCAAACTCATGACCCTGAGATCAAGAGTCACATGCTTTCCTGACTGAGCCAGCGAGGTGCCCCTTAAAGTCCTTGTCTTTAAAACATGTTAAATATGGTTGGCTCAGTTGGTTAATTGTCCAACTCTTGATTTTGGCTCAGGTCATGATCTCAGGGTCGTGAGATCGAACCCTGCATCGGGCTCTGTGCTCAGCACAGAGTCTACTTTTCCCTCCCCTTTATGCTCCTCTCCCTGCTTACTCATGCTCTCTCTCTCTCTAATAAATAAAATCTTAATAAATAAAACATGTTTATTAGAGTTACATGGTACAGTTTATATTTTAGAAATGATGAGTCTAGACTCCAGGTAGAGATGGATTGGAAAAGGATTAGGAGCAAAAGTAGAGAAATTAATTTATAATTTCTCAGTATTCTAGGTAAGATATGGTAGTAACTTGGATTAGAAATTGGTAGTGTAGGGGCGCCTGGGTGGCTCAGTCGTTAAGCGTCTGCCTTCGGCTCAGGTCATGATCCTGGGGGTCCTGGGATCAAGCCCCGCATTGGGCTCCCTGCTGGGCAGGAAGCCCGCTTCTTCTGCCACTCCCCCTGCTTGTGTTCCCTCTCTCGCTGTGTCTCTCTCTGTCAAATAAATAAAATCTTAAAAAAAAAAAGAAATTGGTAGTGTTAAAAAAAAAAAAAAAAGAAGAAACTGGTAGTGTAGCTAGAAAGAAGGGGATGGACTAGAAATTAATTTGGAAGATTTAACAGGCATATGCACAGCAAGAAATAGATGATACATTCAGAACAGGATGTGTCATCTGTTTCTTGCTGTGCATATGCCTGTTAAACCTTCCAAATTAATTTCACCCATAATTAAAGGACTACTTCCAAAGATAATAGGGTGAGTTATGGAGAAGCACAATAATGTATTACTCCATGCCCACTAAGTAACTATTGCCATCCTTGGGCCCAGATGACCTCCCAGAAGGAGTGTCTTAGTCTTCAGGCTGCCGTAACAAAAATACCATAGACTAGGTGACTTATAAACAACAGAAATTTATTTCTCGTAGTTTTGGAGGCTAGGAAGTCCAAGATCAAGTCCATATCTGCTGGCAGATTTGGTGTCTGGTGGGAACCCACTTCTTGTTTCATAGATACTTTTTGCTGTGTTCTTACATGGCAGAAAGGGGAAGGGAGTGCTCTGGAGTCTCTTTTATAAGGGCACTAATTCCATTCATGAGGGCTTATGACCTAATCACTTCCCAAAGGTTCCTACCTCCAAATATCATCAAAGTGGGGGTTAGATTTCAACATAAGAATTTTTGAGGAGCACAGGCATTCAGTCTATAGCCAGGAGAGAGAGCTAACTTTAAAGCAGTAATTGGCGGGACACAGCCCCTCAAGGCAACCTTAAAGAGAGAGAGCAGGGGAAATAATCTGTAGTGGGTTGAACCATGCCCCCCAAAAACATGTTCACGTCTTAACTCCTGGAATCTATAAATTTGACCTTATTTGGAGATAGGGTCTTTGCAAATGCAATTAAGTTGAGAATGTTGTTTGTTTGTTTGTTTTTAAGATTTATTTATTTATCCTAAAGAGAGCTAGAGCACAAGCAGGAGGGGCAGAGGGAGAGAGAATCTCAAGCAGACTCCGCATCAAGTGTGGAGCCCCACGTGGCTCGATCCCACGACCCTGAGGATCACAACCTGAGTTGAAACCATGAGTTGGACATTCAACAAACTGCGCCACTCAGGCGTTCCTAAGTTGAGAATCTTGTTGAAATTATCTGGATTTAGGGTCCACCTAAATCCAGTGACTGGTGGGATCTTTATGAGAAAAGGGAGGGAGATTTGAGACCTAGAGACACAGGGAGGAAGGTCATGTGAAGATGGAGGCAGATATCAGAGTTATGTTGCCACAGCCAGGGAAAGCCAGGAGCCACCACAAGCTAATAAAGGAACAGTTTTTGCCTAGTGCGTTCAGAGGAGAATGGCTCTGCTCACAGCAGACTTGATTTTTGGATTTCTGTCCTCCAGAACTCTGAGAGAATAAATTTCTGTTATTTTGAGCCATTCCATTTTTTGTGGCATTTGTATAGTCACACTAGGATAGGAATACATGTTCTAACTTAATTCACCTTCCTGTCTTCTTTGGGAGTTTCACATTGTCAGAACCAAACTGATAGCAGGGCAAGGGAATCTCTTCATGGGATCCACTGACCTCCAGGAATAGAGAGCAGGGTGAAGAATAAGGGGGTGAATCTGGGTGGGAGGTAGGTGGCAAATTGAAGCTACCCGATAGGTAGAACTGTTAGGATTTTGCTAAAGTATTGGAAATGTGTGTTTGTATGGGGTGTTCATTAAGAACAAGAAAGTATCAGTAATTTCTCTGTCAGTGGAAGGACCTAGACTTCTTAGCACACAGTGTATGTGCATTGCCTCTGTAACCTTAGATTAAAATTCTTTTTTAGGAATTGTGGAGGTTAGTGATAATCCATCCACATTTATATAAAACTTCATGTGTCACACAGCTCCTGACTCTAAATCAAAAAGTTTGTGACAATGGAGTTTGACTTGGTGGTTATCCTGGACAGGGAATTGATTTATTCTTAGAATGTATAGGTATTTATTTTATTTATTTATTTACTTTAAAAGATTTTTGTTTATTTATTAGAGAGAGAGTGAGAGAGAGCACAAACGGGGTGAGGGGCAGAGGAAGAAGCAGGCTCTCTGCTGAGCAGGGAGCCTGATGTGGGACTAGATCCTGGGACTCCGGGATCATGACCTGAGCCGAAGGCAGCCGCTTAACCGACTGAGCCACCCAGGCGCCCCAGAAAGTATAGGTCTTTAAAATGAGAAATAATGGAATCTATATTATGCTTAAATAGAATTTCACATTCACCATTGATATAGCATGGGCTTTGAATGTGATCTTGTAATAATCACATACTACAAGGAGCATGTTCCAAATTCACAAGAGTACTTTATAAAATTGTGTATTTAGAATATATGGATAGAAGTGCTTGCTTCGGCAGCACATATACTAGAATAAATGGATAGGAGGGGTGCCTGGGCTTAGTCAGTAGAGCAGTCTTGATCTTGGGGTCAAGAGTTCAAGTCCCACATTGGGTGTAGAGCCGACTTAAAAATAATGTATATATGGATAGGATTTTGTTTTAAATTGAATTTACGGTATACCTTCCATATAAAGCACGGTCATGTAAAACAAAAGAAATAGAAACAGTGGGTTTTGATAGGTTGATACTGCTTGTTCACCCCAGTTCTGTTCAGATGTTCTACTCTTTATCAAATTATGTTATTAATCCTGAGAAATCTTCTTTCAGTACTGTTCCATTCCCCAATATGTCTGTATAAAGGAGTGGTTAAAAATAATCATTTGAATGTACAGGTACTTCACTTTTTAGTTATTTATATTTATCCTCTTCATACTTCCAAAATGAATTTGAGATATCTTCATACTTACTTTTATAAAGAATGAAACAATAACAAATCCAGTATCATCAGTTATGAAATAGATAAATTAGGAAATTATTCACATTCTTTTTTTTTTTTTTTTAAAGATTTTATTTATTTATTTGACAGAGAGAAACACAGCGAGAGAGGGAACACAAGCAGAGGGAGTGGGAGAGGGAGAACTCGCAGGCTCTCCGCTGAGCAGGGAGCCCGATGCGGGGCTCGATCCCAGGACGCTGGGATCACGACCTGAGCCGAAGGCAGACGCTTAACGACTAAGCCACCCAGGCGCCCCAATTATTCACATTCTAACAAATAGTCACCAAACTTTTCTTTATAGGATGCAGTAATGCAAGGTCATCTAGATAGCAATTCATATAGCAAGGTAGATTGGTAATGAAGTAATTAATTTATTTATTTGAGAGAGAGTGGGTGGGTACTAGCAGGGGGTCAAGGGCAGAGGGAGAAGCAGACTCCCCGCTGAGCAGGGAGCCGGATGCAGGGCTTGATCCCAGGACTCCAAGATCATGACCTAAGTGGAAGGCAGCTGCTTAACAGACTGAGCCACCCAGGAGCCCCAAAATGAAATAATTTATAAAGATCATATATGTAACTTTTTTTGCAGCTTGATCTATTGCCAAAAGTAAAGCTGTGTGAATACTTCTTACTTTTTGGTACATATTGTAAACTCTTGAACCTTGACATTATTTTTATTGTTTATTCTTTTAACATATGCTCATTGAGCCTTTGCTATGTGTCCCGGGTTGTACTCCTGCTGGGGAAAAGTCACATAAAGACATAGCTGCTTTTTATTCTAATTTCAACATTGGGGAAATTTAATATCTGAGTGAAAGGTCATTGACAGCCTATTGGTGGGTCAGAATTTGTTTTCATGTTCTGGTTTTCAAGAGATGGTACTTGAGCACAGCAACTAGTTCCCATGCATGCTTTATGACAGCTGATAAATAGAATTAGCCACAATAAACAATTACTGATCTTAAATTGGTGTGTCTTATAGAAACTGTTAAAAATTCTCTACTGTCTGTATTTCAAGGAATTAAAAATAGTGTTTTTGAGTGCAAATTTTTCTTGTTAGTCTGTATCCATCCAAGACAGTAGAAGGAATACAATTACCCATTATGTTAGTTTATTTGAAAACGTGCTATTTTTAGCACACTAATTTCTAGAAAAGGGGGAAATGTGATTAAAACTAGATTGATCCAGATTGCAATGTGAACTTATATTGCTTGATTCTCTTGGAAGATTTGGAATTGATTGTAAGAAAGGGTTTGGCAAATGATGCTTTTTAAAAGAAATGGTCTTGTTTCTTGTGTGCTCTCAACGCATTGTGGAAATCAAAACTCTAATGCCATATGTAATTGAAATGCCAAAGGTAGAGCTGCAGCATGAGGGCCTGACAACTTGATTATGATTTGATTCAGCATTTTAATGTATTTTCTAAATTATTAGCCATGGCATTAGTTTAAGAGGTTTTTTTTTTTTTTTTTTTAAGATTTTATTTATTTGATGGGGCGCCTGGGTGGCTCAGTTGGTTAAGCTACTGCCTTCGGCTCAGGTCATGATCCTGGAGTCCCGGGATCGAGTCCCGCATCGGGCTCCCTGCTCAGCAGGGAGTCTGCTTCTCCCTCTGATCCTCCCCCTCTCATGCTCTCTGTCTCCCATTCTCTCTCTCAGATAAATAAATAAAAAATCTTTAAAAAAAAAAAAAAAGATTTTATTTATTTGAGAGAGAGCACAGAGGGAGAGGGAGAAGGAGAAGCAGACTCCCCCTAAGCAGAGAGCCCAATGTGGGGCTGGATCCCAGGACCCAGAGATCATGACCTGAGCCAAAGGCAGGTGCCTAACTGACTGAGCCACCCAGGCACCCCATTTTTTTTAAAGTAGGCTCCACGGGCACCTGGGTGGCTCAGTCGGTTAAGCATCTGGGATCGAGCCCCATGTTGGGCTCCCTACTCAGTGTGGAGCCTGCTTCTCCCTTTCCCTCTGCTGCTCCTCCTGCTTGTGTTCTCTCTCTCTCTGTCAAATAAATAAATAAATAATCTTAAAATAATAATAATAAAGTAGGCTCCATGCCTAGCTTGGAGCCCAAAGCGAAGCTTGAACTTACAGCCCTGAGATCAAGACTTGAGTTGAGACCAAGAGTCAGATGCTTGACTGACTGAGCCACCCAGGTGCCCCTAAGAGGTTCTTAATATAAAATTACAGGGGATACTGACAAGTAAATATCTGCCGTTGTTGATAAAAAATTAAAGCCTAAGCAAGGAAGAAAAAAAAAGAAAGTATTGGTAAAGATTAAACAGCTAAATAGATGTGATGCCATTTTATTGAGCAGTAAAAGACTGGGGAAGTTCAGTTTTCTACATGGTGAATTTGACGTATTTGTGACAGTTAAGTAGACATATCAGGGAGGCAAGGGTATCTAAGACTAGCTTAACGAGAGATATGACCTGGAGATAATCTGGAATTCATTGGGTTTATAGATTAATATCTATCTATCTATCTATCTATCTATTTATTTTTAAGTAAAGTCTATTCCAGCATGAGGCTCAAACTCACGACCCCGAGGTCAAGAGTCGCATGTTCCACCGACTGAGCCAGCCAGGTGCCCCTATAGATTAACATTTAAAGTCATGTAATCAGTAGTCAAATAATACAGAGGTAGAGGCATTAGTCATTAGTGGTCTTGGTGGTGGGTGGAAACCTAATAGAGTGATTTGAAGAATGAATGGCATAGGATATTTCTCTAAAACATACACTGATTTATGAAATAAAAACCAGTAGCAGAATACTGTAGTATAATTCTGTTTGCATAAAGTTCACAAACATGGAGAACTAAACAGTATTCAAGATGATTGCCTCTGGGTGAAGGGATGGGAAATAACATCAGGGAGGGACACAATAAGGGACTCCAAACATATTGGTATATTCAATTTAAGCTATGGGGTATATAAGAATTTTTTTTTTTTTTAAAGATTTCATTTATTTATTTGACAGAGAGAGACACAGCAAGAGAGGGAACACAAGCAGGGGAGTGGGAGAGGGAGAAGCAGGCTCCCCATGGAGCAGGGAGCCCGATGTGGGGCTTGATCCCAGGACCCTGAGATCATGACCTGAGCTGAGGCAGCCGCTTAACCAACTGAGCCACCCAGGCGCCCCTATATAAGAATATTTAAAAATAGATTTATATTGTTTTATATTTTATTACATTTTTATATTTGAATGTTTGATAACTTATATGTGGATTTAGTCTTTAATATACGGTATTTTTAAAATGGGGCTGTCATGTTCAGCAATATGGCAAATAATGTCAGAAAGTCTTAAAACTAAATATTTGGGATAAAATGTTACGAACACTCTCAAAGTAAGAGAAATCCCCAGCATTCCCACCTAATTCAGAGAAGCTGGAAAACACTGTAAGCGGACCCTGAAGCTTTGATATTTACCAATGTCAATAACCAGGGATTGGAGGCTAGGCTTTTTCCAAAACCAGGTAGGGAATTTGAGTGGAGACTGTAACTATAACTATATGTATAATATAGTTAATATGGGCTAACAAAGGCTGGTTTTACTTTGGTGAAGTGGTAGATCTAAAAAAATCTGCTTAGGGAAAGGGAATTGGGGAATCTTGTCAGTTTTGGCTTGTATTTTGAGTGGAAAGATATCTCCTAAAAATTTGCTATCACAGGCCTGTCTTCACACAAATTCAGAGTTGTAAATGACATATCTTGCTTGGTTCAGGAAATCTGTAGCTGAGAAATCATCAAAGTGATCCCTGGTAATGCCCCTGGGGTAACTGGTGTTTAACAGAATCTCTCTGATGTGACATATATTCTACTCAGGCCTCATAGGAGTCCTACAAATAAAATCCCACTAAAGATCCACTCACAGTCTTGATTTATAAAGCATGAGTCTCCATGAGTAAGAATCAATGACTAAAAGAGTTATATTCCAGGAGACCTCAGAAAATGGAATTCCAGGGCGCCTGGGTGGCTCTAAGCAACTGCCTTCAGCTCAGGTCAGCAATAAAGAGGAACTAAACACAAAAACACACAACAACATGGATGAATCACGAATGCATTATGGAAAGTGAGAGAAATCAGATTCAAAAAGCCTACATACTATATGATTCTATTTATATGACATTTTGGAAAAAGTAAAACTCTGGGGACAGAACACAGATTGTTGTTGTATGGGGATGGTGGGAGGGAGTATCTACAAAGGGACACTAGGGAATTTTGAGGTCATAGAACTTCTCTATATGGTGGTCGTGGTACATGACTGCGTTTGTTAAAACTTACAGAACTAAGGATACAACAAAAAGTAATCTTTTTGCTATATGTAAATTACATTTCACTTAAAAGAACAAAACCAAAAATGAATAGGAAGAAAGTGATTACAGTAGTCCCCCTTTATCTGAGGTTTCACTTTCTGTGGTTTCACTTATCCGAAATCAACTGTGATCTGGAAGCAGGTGATCTTCCTCCTATTGTATTGTCAGAAGGTCATCCGTGTCATTTACCTAACTACATTTCATCACATAGGCATTTTATCATTTCATATCATCACAAGAGGGGTGGGTTATAGTACAATAAGATATTTTGAGAGAGACTGCATTCATATGACTTTACAGTCATATGAACCTACATATACAGTAGGTTAATCTCTTACAATGCCTAATTTATAAATGAAACTTTATCGTAGGTATGTATGTATAGGGAAAAATAGTGGGTATAGGGTTTGGTACTGTTGGCAGTTTTAGACACCCACTGGGGTCTTGGAACGTATCCTCTGCAGATAAGGGGGACTACTCTATAGCATGTGAACTTATCGGAGAAATTCAGTTATGAAGAGGAGTAACTGAAGAGAATATGGGGGTCAGCAGAAGGTTTTTTTGTTTTTAAGGTATATAGTAGGGCATAAGTTATATATTAAGAATGATCTATTTGAGGGGCACCTGGGTGGCTCAGTCGTTAAGCGTCTGCCTTCGGCTCAGGTCATGATCCTGGAGTCCCAGGATCGAGTCCCGCATCAGGCTCCCTGCTCAGCGGGGAGTCTGCTTCTTCTGATCCTCCCCCCCTCTCATGCTCTCTCTCTCTCTCTCAAATAAATAAATAAAATCTTAAAAAAAAAGTGATCCATTTGAGGAGAGTTTGAAATATGTATGTACGAATGAAGAAATGACAAGAGGAACCAAGGCAAGGAGGGATGAAATCCAGTCAGCACATGTGGAAGTGTTGGCCATTTCAAGGAGGTACATATTTTCCATGTAAGAGGAGAATAAAGAAAAGATCCATGTGGTTTCCAGCTAAGTTTAATGGTGAGATGGCTTCATTTTTCTCAATGAAGTGAGTCAGATTCTGATAACAGCATAAAATGTGTTTAAGGAACAAGTGGAAGCCAAGGAATAATTCTTGCTTGATGTTGGGAGAGTACCCTGTCTGGAAGAGATCTTGTGAACAGAGCTATTGTCTCAGAGCTACTGAGGGCTCATTTGAAGTTAAATGATTATGAATTTCCTGTGACAAACTATGTTATGTGAGTCTTTCCCCTCTCCGTAGATGCTTAGCTGCTGCATGTTGCTATAAAAAACTGGATAGTGAAGTTCTTCCAGGAATGAAATTTTGTCTGGAGAGGGAACAAGGAGTTGAGGGTATTTGCAAAGGAGTAATTTAAACTTTGGACCATGGAGGTCAAAGAATTATTCCATGTTGAAAACTTTGACAAAGGTAACAACCTCAGTTTGGCCTTTGTCTAATACAGTCGTGTCTAATACAGTGCCATGCCTTTCAAATATTTGTTGAATGAACAAATGCCAGTTTCTCTTAGAGGAGAAAGGGACCATAGGTCTCACCTCTCTTAAGGTTCTTATCCTTCTACAGCACCCTGGGTATAGCAGCCTTTTACATTGTGAACGCTTGAGGGTAATAATAGGCATTCCTTCTTATCCTCTGGGACATAGTAATCACTGAATAAATATTTGTTGAATGAATGACCATGTGATCTCTGCTTGAGTTGTCCCTTGTGTTTTACTGAAATTGTCGGATTTCTTGGTTTTATTCCCCACTAAATTGTAGCTCCAAACAGATTAGAACTATATTTTGCTCATCCTGTATTTTCAGTGGCTGGTACAGAACAGGTGATGAGTGAAGGATTGAGAGAACTTAATTTTTTTTCAAGATAGAACAGAAGGTATAATAGATAAAGTTTTCCATTCAGTTAACAGTTGGAATAAGGTGGTTTCATTGCATATAGATCATATAAATCACTATTAGGGTAAAGAGAATGTATCTTCAGATATCCTCATCAAGTAGTTAGATGTATTTTGCATGACCACTTTTATGTTGAATTTTTGTAGATGTATTCTAACAAAGTTTGTTTTCTAGGAGGAGGCATCTCCCTACTCTTTGGTCAATATCTGCCTGAACGTCCTGATTGCTAACCTAGAGAAATTGTGTTCTGAAAGATCTGACGGAACCTTGTGCCTTCCAGAGCATTGGAGTTTCCCTCAGGAAGTAGCTGATCGATTCCTTGGGGTAATGACATGGCAAGGTAAAGATAAAGCTTCTTTATTTTTATTTTATTTAATTTTTTTTGATAAGGCTCCTTTATATTGTACTCTTATAGCACTTTACTATTTGAAAAGCACTTTCGGGGCGCCTGGGTGGCTCAGTCGTTAAGTGTCTGCCTTCGGCTCAGGTCATGATCCCAGGGTCCTGGGATCGAGCCCCGCATCTGGCTCCCTGCTCAGCGGGAAGCCTGCTTCTCCCTCTCCCGCTCCCCCTGCTTGTGTTCCCTCTCTCGCTGTGTCTCTCTCTGTCAAATAAATAAATAAAGTCTTAAAAAAAAAATGCTTAACTGCTTACTCTGAGCCTATCAGCTAAAAACTCTTTAAAAAAAAAAAAAAAAAAGAAAAGCACTTTCATATACAATTTCTGTTTTGCTCCTCGCAACAAGTGGATGGGAAATATGGAAATTATTACCATTTTATTTGTGTGGAGATTTGAATCTCTGAGTCTTTTGGGGATCCCTTGATGGAAATTTATCTTGCTTCTAGGCTTATGGCTATTGGCTTAGCAGAGTGAAGATGGTGGGGAACTAAACCCAAGTTCCCACTCCTCCATCAGCTCTCTAGCTTCTGAAATGCTGTTGCTGTAGTCTTGTCTCCTACTCTTTTTTCGTTTTATTTAAGTAATCGCTACACCCAACATGGGGCTCAAACTAATGACCCCAAGATCAAGAGTCACATGCTCTTCTAACTGAGCCAACCAGGTACCCCTCCTACTCTTTTCATTGTGAATATGAGACTTTAAAAAAATTTTTCTAGGGTGCCTGAGTGGCTCAGTTGGTTAAGCAACTGCCTTTGGCTCAGGTCATGATCCTGGAGTCCCTGGATCGAGTCCCGTGTCGGGCTCCCTGCTCGGCAGGGAGTCTGCTTCTCCCTCTGACCCTCCCCCCTCTCATGTGCTCTCTCTCAAATATATAAATAAAATCTTTAAAAAAAAAAATAAAAATAAAAAAATTTTTCTAGGGCACCTGGGTGGCCCAGTCGGTTAAGTGACTGACTCTTGATTTCTGCTCAGGTCATGATCTCACAGTCCTGGGATTGAGCCCGCATCTGGCTCCATGCTTGGTGAAGTCTGCTTGAGATTCTCTCCCTCTACCCCCTCTGCTTGTGCTCACTTGCTCTCTCAAATAAATCTAAAAAAAAAAAAAACCCTTAAAATTTTTTTTTTAAAGATTTTATTTATTTATTTGACAGAGAGAGACATAGCGAGAGAGGGAACACAAGCAGGGGGAGTGGGAGAGGGAGAAGCAGGCTTCCCGCCGAGCAGGGAGCCCGATGTGGGGCTTGATCCCAGAACGCTGGGATCACGACCCGAGCCGAAGGCAGACGCTTAACGACTGAGCCACCCAGGCGCTCCAACCCTTAAAAAATTTTTTACTTTACTTCCCATTGTAGTCGGGCCTTCAAGGGCTATGTTTAATTTACCATGTTACAGTTTTGTTTTGTTTTTTTTTCAAGATTTATTTATTTGAGAAAGAGCAAGTGAGCAAGCATGAGCCAGGGAAGGGGCAGAGGGACAAGCGGACTCCTCACTGAGTGGGGAGCCTGACACGGGACTCCATCACAGGACTCCGAGATCATGATGCTTAACTGACTGAGCCACCCAGGCACCCCTACAGTTTTTTCTTACTAAGAAGGCTTTTTTGTAACAAATTATTGAGATGTAATTTCACATACTATATAATTCACCCATTTAAAGTGTACAATTCAATGGGCAGGGGTTTGTTTTGTTTTTTTTATCACAGATTTGGGCAGCCATCATCGCAATCAATTTTAGAACATTTTCATCATCTTAAAAAGAAACTCCTAACCCATTTCCCCAACCCTAAACAACTACTCATCTTCTTTATGTCTCTATGAGTTTGTCTTTTCTTAACATGTAATATAAATAAAATCATGCAATATGTGACCATTTATGTCTGGCTTTTTTTACTCAGCATAATATTGTCAAGGTTCATCCATGTTGTAGCAGCAGTCACTACTTCATTTTTATGGCTATGATATTCCACTGTATGACTGTACCACATTTTATTCATTTATCAGCTGATGGACATTTGGGTTGTTTCTACATTTTGGCTATTCTGAATAATGCTGTTTAAAAACATTCGTGTAGGGGCGCCTGGGTGGCTCAGTCGTTAAGCGTCTGCCTTTGGCTCGGGTCATGATCCCAGGGTCCTGGGATCAAGCCCCGCATCGGGCTCCCTGCTCAGTGGGAAGCCTGCTTCTCCCTCTCCCACTCCCGCTGCTTGTGTTCCCTCTCTCGCTGTATCTCTCTCTGTCAAATAAATAAAATCTTTAAAAAAGCAAAACAAAACAAAAAAAAACATTCGTGTACACATTTCTGTGTGAAGATATGTTTTCATTTCTCTTGGGTGTGTACCTGGGAGTAGAATTGCTGGGTTAAACAGCAACTCTATGTTTAACTTTTTGAGGAATTTCCAAATTGTTTCCCAAAGTGGCTGCACCATTTTATGTTCCCATCAGCAGCATGCAAGAGTTCTGATTTCTCTACAACCTCACCAAAGTCATTGTTTGACTTTTTGATTATAGCCATCCTCGTGGGTGTTAAGTATTTATTGTGGTTTTGATTTGCATTTCCCTAATGAGTAATGATGTTGAGCATATTTTTATATGCTTTTTGGCCATTTGTATATCTTCTTTAGAGAAATGTCTATTCAGATCCTTTGCCCATTTCTTTTTTTTTTTTTTTTTTTAAAGATTTTATTTATTTATTTGAGAGGAGAGAATGAGAGAGAGAGAACACATGAGAGGGGGGAGGGTCAGAGGGAGAAGCAGACTCCCTGCCGAGCAGGGAGCCCGATGCGGGACTCGATCCAGGGACTCCAGGATCATGACCTGAGCCGAAGGCAGTCGCTTAACCAACTGAGCCACCCAGGCGCCCCCTTTGCCCATTTCTTAATTAGGTTGTCCTCTATTATTGAGTTATGAGAGGGGATTTTTTTTTTTTAAGATTTTATTTATTTAGAGTGTGAGCAGGGGGAGGGGCAGAGGGAGAGAGAGACTCTCAAGCAGTTCCATGCTGGGTGTGGAGCCCATTGCAGAGATCCATCCTATGACCCCGTGATCATGACCTGAGCCGAAATCAAGAATCAGTTGCTTAACCAACTGAGCCACTCTGAGCCCCAAGAGTTTTGTTGTTGTTGTTGTTGTTTTAAAGATTTTATTTATTTATTTTGACAGAGAGAGACATAGCGAGAGCAGGAACACAAGCAGGGGGAGTGGGAGAGGGAGAAGCAGGCTTCCCACCAAGCAGGGAGCCCGATGTGGGACTCGATCCCAGGACCCTGGGATCATGACCTGAGCCGAAGGCAGACGCTTAACGACTGAGCCACCCAGGCACCCCTGTTGTTGTTTTTTAAGATTTTATTTATTCATTTGAGACACAGAGATACAAAGAGAGAGAGAGAAAGCATGAGCAGGGAGAGAGCCAGAGGGAGAGGGAGAAGCAGGTTCCTCGCTGAGCCAGGAGCCCGATGTGGGGCTCGATCCCAGGACCCTGGGATCATGATCTGAGCCGAAGGCAGACGCTTAACCATCTGAGCCACCCAGGCGCCCCCCCCCTTTTTTTTTTTTTAAGATTTTATTTATTTGACAGAGCACAAGCCGAGGGAGAGAGAGGGAGAAGCAGGCTCCCTGCTGAGCAAGGAGCCTGATGGGGGACTTGATCCCAGGACCCCGGGATCATGACCTGAGCCGAAGGCAGATGCTTAACCGACAGAGCCACCCAGGCGCCCCAAGTTCTTGTTTTTTTTTTTTAATTGAGGTATAATTGACATCATTAGGTGTGCAACACAGTGATTCATTGCATATGTTACAAAATGATCACCTTGGTAAATCTAGTTGCCATCTGTCACCATACAAAGTTTTTACACTATTACTGACTATATTCCCTATGCTATACAGTATGTCTCCATGTCTGTTTTCTTTAAATATTCTAGATACAAGTCCCTGATCAGTTACTGGCTTGCAGTTATATTCTTCCATTCTATGAATTCTCTTTTCACTTTGCTGATAGCGTTCTTTGACTCACAAAAGTTAATTTTGATGAAGCCCAATTATTCTGCTTCTTTTATGGCTTCTGCTTTTGGTATTCTATCTAAAAATCCATTGCCAGGTCCAAGGTCCTAAGTATTTACACTTGTATTTTCTTCTTCTAAGAGTGTTGGTTTCTTCACCCTTTACACACTCTAAGGTTTTTGATCCATTTTGAGTTTATTTTGTATATGGCATGAGGTGTAAGAGTCCAGCTTTATTTTTAACATGTTCCTATACAGTTGTCCCATCACTATTTGTTGAAAAGTCTACCTTTGATTATTGAGTGGTCTTGGCACCCTTTTTATTATTTTTTATTTTTCCTTTTTTTATTTTTAAAAATTTAAGTAGGCTCCACACCCAACATGGGGTTTGAACTCACAACCCTGAGATCAAGAGTTGCAAGCTGGGGGCGCCTGGGTGGCTCAGTTGGTTGAGCAACTGCCTTCGGCTCAGGTCATGATCCCAGGGTCCCGGGATCGAGTCCCACATCGGGCTCCCTGCTCGGCAGAGAGTCTGCTTCTCCCTCTGACCCTCCTCCCTCTCATGCTCTCTGTCTCTCATTCTCTCTCTCTCAAATAAATAAATAAAATCTTAAAAAAAAAAAAAAAAGAGTTGCAAGCTGTATGGACTGAGCCAGCCAGGTACCCCTGGTCATCCAGTTTTTAAAAAAGGTGCCAGTGGGGTACCTGGCTGGCTCAGTCAGAAGAACGTGAGACTCTTGATCTCAGGGTTGTGAGTTCAAGATCCACATTGTGTATGGAGATTACTTAAAAATAAAATCTTAAAAAAATATATTGGAAGACCATAAAGGCACGGGTTTATTTCTTACTCTCAGTTCTGTTCCATGGAACAGTATGTCTGTCCTTATGTCTGTATGACTCTATTACTGTTGCTTTGTAGTAAATTTTGAAATTGGAAAGTGCAAGTCTTCCAATTTCGTTCTTTTTAGGATTGTCTTGGCTATTCTGGGTACTTTATATTTCCATATAAATTTTAGAACCAATTGGTCAGTTGTTTTTTTTTTTTAAGAATTTATTTATTTGAGAAAGAGAATGCACAAGAGAGCGCAAGCAGGGGGAATGGCAGAGAGCAAGGGAGAAGCAAACTCCCCACCAAATGGAGCCCGATGCAGGGCTTGATCCCAGGACCCTTAACCGACTGAGCCACCCAGGTGCCCATCCCAGTCAGCCAATTTCTACAAAGAATCCAGCTGTGGTGGGGTGCGTGGGTAGAAGTCGTTAAGCGTCTGCCTTTGGCTCAGGTCATGATCCGAGGGTCCTGGGATTGAGCCCCAAGTTGGGCTCCCTGCTCTGCGGGAAGCCTGCTTCTGCCTCTCCCACTCCCCCTGTTTGTGTTCCTTTGTTTGGCTTTGTCTTTGTCAAATAAATAAATAAATAATAAAAATAAAAAATAAAGAATCCAGCTGTGGGGCGCCTGGGTGGCTCAGTCAGGTAGGTGTCTGCTTTCGGCTAGGGTCATGATCCTGGGGTCCTGGGATACATCCCGGTGTTGGGCTCCTTGCTTGGTGGGGAGCCTGCTTCTCCCTCACCCCCCCGCTCGTGCTCTCTCGCCATCTCTCTGTCTCTGTCTCTCTCAAATAAATAAATAAATAAAATCTAGTTTAAATAGAGAGCTAACCCAAACTCAAGAATGAAAGATTTCAGGGGCGCCTGGGTGGCTCAGTTGTTAAGCGTCTGCCTTCAGCTCAGGTCATGATCCCAGAGTCCTGGGATCGAGCCCCGCATCGGGCTCCCTGCTCTGCGGGAAGCCTGCTTCTCCCTCTCCCACTCCCCCTGCTTGTGTTCCCTCTCTCGCTCTCTCTCTCTGTCAAATAAATAAATAAAATATTAAAAAAAAAATGAAAGGTTTCAAATTGTTAAGATGACAAAACACGGGGCGCCTGAGTGGCTCAGTTGGTTAAGCGACTGCCTTCGGCTCAGGTCATGATCCTGGAGTCCCTGGATCGAGTCCCGCATCGGGCTCCCTGCTCGGCAGGGAGTCTGCTTCTCCCTCTGACCCTCCCAACCCTTCCCCCTCTCATGCTCTCTCTCTGTCTCTCTCTCTCAAATAAATAAAAAAATCTTTAAAGATGACAAAACACTGGTGAAAATAATTAAAGATGATCTAAATAATGAGACACCATGTTCATAGATCAGAAGACTTACAGTTAAGATGGCAGTACTCCCCAGATTTACATACATATTTGATGCAATCCCAATTCAAATCCCAACTGGATTCTTGTTTTTTGTTTTTTTAAGATTTTTTTTTTTTTTTAATTACTAGATTTTTGGGGTATCTGGGTGGTCCATTTGTTAAGCGTCTGCCTTTGGCTCAGGTTATGATCCTAGAGTCCTGGGATCGAGCCCTACATCGGGCTCCCTGCTCAGCGGGAAGCCTGCTTCTCCCTCTCCAACTCTCCCTGCTTGTGTTCCTTCTCTTGCTGCCTCTCTCCCTGTCAAATAAATAAATAAAATCTTTAAAAAAAACACAAAAACCTAGATTTTAAATTTTTAAAAAATATTTTATTTATTTGAATGAGAGAGAGAGAGAGAGCACATGAGTGGGGGTGAGAGGCAGAGGGAGAGAGAGAAACAGATTCCCAGCTGAGCAGGGAGCCTGACGCAGGACTTGATCTCAAGACCCTCAAGACGGATGATGGATGCTTAATCAACTGAGCCATCCAGGCACTCTTTTTTTTTAAATTTCTTTCAACGGTGTTTTCTAGTTTATGCATATAAGTTTTACACTTATTAAATTTATTTTTTAGGGGCCCCTGGGTGGCTCAGTTGGTTAAGCATCTGCCTTCAGCTTGGGTCATGATCCCCGGGGTCCTGCGATCGAGCCCCATGTCACACTCCCTGCTCGGCGGAGAGTCTGCTTTCTCCCTTTCTCCCTCTGGCCCTCCCCGTGCTTGTGCTCTCTCTCTCTAATAAGTAAATAAAGAAAATCTTCAAAAAAATTTTTTATTTTTTAAGTTTTTGTGTTTTTGTGGGGTTTTGTTTTGAGAGAGAGAGCAAGAGCACATGCACTTGAGGGGGCAAGGGGAGAGCAGAGGGAGAGGGAGAGAGAATCCCAAGCAGGGATTCGATGATGCAGGGCTCAGTCTCTTGACCCTGAGATCATGACTTGAGCTGAAATCAAGAGTTGGACACTTCACTGACTGTGGCCTCCAGGCACCACAGTATTTTATTCTTTTAATGCTATTTTACATGGAATTGCTTTCTTTCTTTCTTTTTAAGATTTTATTTATTTGAGAGAGAGTATGAGCAGGGGGAGGGCCAGAGAGAGGGGGAGCCCGACCTGGGACTTGATCCCAGGATACTGGGATCAGTCAGAGGCTTAACTGACTGAGCCACCCAGCCATCCCTGGAATTGCTTTTTTAATTTCATTTTTGGATTGTTCATTTTTAATGAACAGAAATACAATTTTTTTTAAAAATGTAGGCTCCACATCTAACGTGGGGCTTGAACTCATGACCCCAAGATTAGATTGGCATGCTTTACTGCCTGAGCCAGCCAGCCCCTACAATTGATTTTTTTTTTTTTATGTTGATCATAAATCCTGGAAACTTTCTGAACTCATTTATTAATTCTTAATAGTTGTTTAGTGGATTCCTTAGGATTTTCTATTATAAGATAATGTCATCTGCAATGAAGATAGTTTTACTTCTTCCTTTCTGTTTTGGATGCCTTTTATTTAATTTTTTTTCCGGTTTCCCTGGCTAGAGCCTTCAATACAGTTTTGAAGAATTGAACATTGAAGTTGAGGTATTGAAATGGACATGCTTCTCTTTTTTCTGATCTCAGGGGGAAGGCATCTAGTCTTTCACTATTAAGTATGATGTTAGTTTTGGGGTTTTGGTAGCTGCCCTTAACAGACTGAGGAAGTTTCCTTCTATTTTAGTTGTTGGACATTTTCATCAGGAAAAGTGTTGGCTTTTTCTTCATATGTCAAAATGCTCATGGGAGTTTTGTTTATTCTATTAATATGGTGTATTATGTTAATTCCTTTTTGGATTTTTTTTTTTTTTTAAAGATTTTATTTATTTATTTGACAGAGAGAGACACAGCGGAAGAGGGAACACAAGCAGGGGGAGTGGGAGAGGGAGAAGCACGCTTCCTGCTGGGCAGGGAGCCCGATGCGGGGCTTGGTCCCAGGACCCTGGGATCAGGACCTGAGCCGAAGGCAGATGCTTAACGACTGAGCCACCCAGGCGCCCCTCCTTTTTGGATATTAATACAGTCTTGCTTTCCTGGGATAAATCCCACCTGGTCATGGTGTGTAATTCTAGCTAGATGGTTTGCTGTTATTTTGATGAGGTTTTTTTTTTTGAGATTTGTTCATTATTTTATTTTTTTAAAGATTTTATTTATTTATTTGACAGAGAGAGACACCGCGAGAGAGGGAACACAAACAGGGGGAGTGGGAGAGGGAGAAGCAGGCTCCCCGCAGAGCAGGGAGCCTGATGTGGGACTCGATCCCAGGACCCTGGGATCATGACCTGAGCTGAAGGCAGTCGCTTAACCGACTGAGCCACCCAGGTGCCCTTGTCCATTATTTTAAAGGATTGTTGGTCTGTTCTGCTTTTGTGATGTCTTTATCTGGGTTTGGCATCAGGATAATACTGAGTTGGGAGGTGTTCCCTCTTCTCTTTTTTTTGGAAGAGTTTGAAGAATTGTTATGAATTCTTTCAGTGTTGGTGGAATTCACCAGTGAAGCCCTTGTGGCCTCCTTGTGTGAGTAGGTTTTTTGTTTTTCGTTTTTTTAAAGTAATCTCTAGGCCCTGAGATCAAGAGTTGCATGCTCTACCAGAAGAGCCAGCCACGTCCCCCTGTGTGGGGAGTTTTTTTGTTTTGTTTTGTTTTAAAATTTTATTTATTGGACGCCTGGGTGCCTCAGTCGGTTAAGCATCTGACTCTTGATTTTGGCTCAGGTCATGATCTCAGGGTTGTCAGATCAAGCCCCACATCGGGCTCAATGCTCAGCTCAGAGTCTGCTTGGGTTTCTCTCTCCTCCCTCTGCCCCTCCCCTTCCCGCCCACCCCCCCCCCAATAAATAAATGAAAATCTTCAAAAAAAATTTCTTTAAAAAGATTTATCTGTCTATCTGTCTGTCTATCTATCTATCTATCAGTATCTGAGAGAGATGGAGAGCAAGTGCCTGTGAGCAGGGGGAGGGGCAGAGGGAGAGAACCCCCTCCCTTTTTTAAAGATTTAATTTTTATTTATTTATTTGTCAGAGAGGGGGAGCGGCAGGCAGAGGAAGAAGCAGGCTCCCCGCTTAGGAAGGAGCCCGATGTGGGACTCGATTCCAGGACCCTGGGATCATGACCAGACCCAAAGGCAGATGCTTAACCTACTGAGCCACCCAGGTGTCCCAGAGGGAGAGAATCTCAAGCAGACTCCCTGCTGAGTGTGGAACCAGATATGGGGCTTGATCTCATAACCCCAAGACCATGACCTGAGCCAAACCAAGAGTCGGATGCTTAACCAGCTGAGCCACCCAGGCGCCCCTGTGGGTAGTTTTTTGATGATGAGTTCAATCTATTGTTATAATAATGAGTATTGTTACATTGCCTATTCTTTTTTTGTTTTATTTTTTAAAAAAATTTTTAAAAAGATTTTTATTTGAGGGAGCACAAGCTGGGGGAGAGGTAGAAGAGGGAGAAGCAGACTCCCCACTGAGCAGGGAGCTCTATATGGGGCTCAGTCCTAGGACTCAGTCATCATGACCTGAGCCGAAGGCAGACGCTTAACCGACTGAGCCACCCAGGTGCCCCTATTTTTCTCTTTTTTTTCCCCCATTTTTCTTTTTAAAGAGTTTAGTTTACAGATTTATTTATTTATTTTGGTGGGGAGAGAGGCAAAGGGAGAAGGGAGAGAAGCAGACTCCCAGCTGAGTGAGGAGCCGACCTGGGGCTTGATCTCATGACCTTGAGATCACGACCTGAGCCAAAGGCAAGAGTCAGATGGTTAATCAACTGAGCCACAGGTACCCCAAGATTTTATTTTTACATAATTGCTACATCCAGTGCAGGACTTGAACTTAAAAGCCTGAGGTCAGGAGTTGCATGCTCTACTTACTGAGCCAGCCAGGTGCCCGCATAATCTATTTCTTCTTGAGTAGTTTTGGTAGTTTGTGTTATTCTTTGAACTTGTCCATTTCATTTAAATTATCTAATTAATGGCATACGATTGTTCTTAGTATTCCTTTGTAATATTTCTACAATGTAAGTAGTTCTGTCCCTTTTCATTTCTCATTCAAGTAATTTGAGTCCTCTCTTTTAAGGTTTATCAATTTTGTTGATCTTTTCAGAGAACCAGCTTTTGATTTCATTGTTCTTTTTTTCTTCTTTATTGTCTTTTCCATTCTCCATTTCATTAATTTCCACTCTAATCTTTATTATTTCCCTCCTCCTACTCACTTTGTTTAGTTTGCTTTTTCTTTTCCTCTGTGTATTAAGGAAGAAGGTGAGGTTATTGATTTGAGATCTTTTTTTTAATATAATGTGATTAGAATGACAGATTTTCCTCAAGTACTGCTTTAGCTGCATAAGTTTTTGTGTGTTGTCTTCATTCTGCATTCATCTCAAATTATTTTTGATTTCTTTCTTCCTTTTGATTTCTTCCTTGACCCATTCGGTTTTTAGGAGTGTATTGTTTAATTTTCACATACTTGTGATTTCCCCAGATTTCTTTGTTATTAATTTTTAATTTATTTCATTGTAGTTGGAGAACATACTGTGTTTTATTTCAATTCATTTAAATTTATTGGGATTTATTTTGTGGCTAAATATATGGTCATTTCGGGAGAACGTTCCATGTGGTCTTGAGAAGAATGTGTATTTTGCTGCTACAGGGCCAGTTATTCTGAAGATTTCTGTGAGATCTAGTTGTTTGTTTATAAAAAGATTTTATATATTTGAGAGAGAGAGCATGAGTGGGGGCAGGGAGGGAGAAGCTGAAGCAGACTCCCCACTGAGCGCAGAGCCAGATGCAGGGCTCCATCCCAGGACCCAAGATCGTGATCTGAGCCAAAGTCAGCCACTTAACCAACTGAGTCACCCAGGCACTCCTGAGATCTAGTTGTTCATAATGTTGTTCTAATTTTCTGTTTTCTTGTTGGATCTTTTGCCTACATTGATAAAGTTTTGAATCCTTTTTGTTATTCATGCTACATAGGATACACCTGTATTCTTAAGAAATTTAACAGGGAAAGAAGAAAAAGGGGGATGGGTAATTTTTTATGAGGGTGCAGGTGGGGGAGGGGATAGCATGGACCTATTGCATGGAAAAAGAGAAAAGCCTGTGAAGAGGGAAACATTAAAAATATAAGAGCTGAGGGCGCCTGGGTGGCTCAATTGGTTAAACGACTGCCTTCGGCTCAGGTCATGATCCTGGAGTCCCGGGATCGAGTTCCGCATCAGGCTCCCTGCTCAGCGGGGAGTCTGCTTCTCCCTCTGGCCCTCCTCCCTCTCATGCTTTCTGTCTCTCATTCTCTCTCTCTCAAATAAATAAATAAAATCTTTAAAAAAATATATATATAAGAGCTGAAAATTGATGACGCAAGGTCCTGGTGGTGACTGAAGGACAGAATCATGAGCCTAGGTGTGTAGGGTTTGCCTCAGAAGGAAGAAATGACAGATAACTAAAAGGAAAATAGCGAGGGTGGAATAAGAGCCGTGTTTGATGTTGGTGTGGAGGAATGTCATTCTGAAAGATTCTAGGTTATTTGCTGGCTGAGGGGAGGTGAGGTGATAAAGAGAAGGAAATAAAAAGATTTATTTTTCCAAGTTGAGCTTGGAGATAACCAATTTGTAAAATCAGTGTTTATTGACTCACTCAATTTATTTATGGGAGACAAACAATACCTTTGGTGTTCAAGGATCCATAACTTCACAAGGGTATAGTTCCTAGAGATTTGGTGACTGAGGCTGAAGATTGGGAAGTTTCGTTCTGTGGTTTAATTAGGAACAACCCTCCCCCCCCATCATTTTTCCCAATTGAGATAAGCAATATATCAGCCATATGTTATTAAGTTTATATAATAATAAAGCCATTAAAGTTATAATGGCTAACACTTTGACAGACACTATAGTAAGAACTTTTTGTATATACTGTTATCTCTTTTTTTTTCCCCCTCTGTTATCTCTTTATAGATGAAGAAACCGAGGATCAGAGAGATTAAGTAACGTTTGGTTCAAGGGTCGTATAGCTCAGAAGTGGCAGTCAGGATTTGAACCAAGGCACTCTGGATCCAGACACAGTGGTTTTTTTGTTTGTTTTGTTTTGTTCTTTAACTACCATGCTATCTGTGCCTTCATATGTTCACTTAATGTGTTGAATTGTTTGGCTAGAATTTTACTAGGTGATAATTTGATAACCTTTTCAAGAGACTTGTGGCAAATTTCTTAAATAACTATGTGCATATAGCTATTTTTACTTCTTAATTTATCAAGTCCCTACTACTCAGCAGACACTGTGCTGGGAGCTAAAGCTATGAAAATAAACCCCAAGTTCTATTCCCCTTAAGGAGTCCCTGAAAGTGCTACTTTGTATTCAGTACCCCCTGCCCATTTTAGGTATTCAGTGTTATTTATTTTATTGTATTTTTTTTAAGTAGGCTCCATGCCCAACCTGGGGCTTGAACTCATGACCCTGAGATCAAGAGTCACATGTTCTACTGACTGAGCCAGCCAGGCATCCCTCATATTTAGTTTTAATATAAAGATGCTATATGCCACCAGTTAAAAATTTTGCAAAAAAATTAAAAGAAAATGCATTTGGGGGCATCTGGGTGTCTCAGTCGTTACGCGTCTGCCTTCGGTTCAGGTCATGATCCCAGGGTCCTGGGATCGAGCCCCATATGGGGCTCCCTGCTTTGTGGGAAGCCTGCTTCTCCTTCTCCCACTCCCCCTGCTTGTGTTCCCTCTTGTGCTCTCTCTCTGTCAAATGAATAAATAAAAAAAATCTTACAAATCAAAAAAAAAAAAAAGAAAAGAAAATGTATTCTATCATGTGGCTTTTACCCTCGGAGCACCATATATTCTTCAGAGTGTATATAGTTTAGTAAGAAAAGATAAATTTTATATCTTCTAATCTCTCTGTAGATTTGAGTTTTTAAAAACTATTATGTAAATATTTTGAAATGTACAAAACTAGAGAAACTAAACCTCAGTATATTCAACTTAGACATTACCAACTCATGGCCAATCTTGTATCATCTATACCTCTGCCCACCCTTGTCCTGCCCCCACATATTTTGAAGTAAATCCTAGATATTTGTCATTTCAACTGTAAGTGTAGTTGGGGAGTGGGGACTTGTTGGCGTGTGTGTGTGTGTATATATATGTGTGTGTGCGTGTGTACGTATATGTATATACATAACACCGTAATTTTAATTTCACATTTAAAATTCTAATATTTTTAATATTATCAAATATATAGTGAGTGTTCATTTTGACTGTCTCACAACTTTATTTTTTTTAAAGATTTTATTTACTTGAGAGCGCGCAAGAGCCGGGGCAGGGTGAGGGGGAAGAGCGGGGGTGGGGGGGTGAGAGGAGAAGCAGACTCTCCGCTGAATGGGGAGCTCCAAGCGGGGCCTCGATCCCACATGACCTGAGCCACGCAGGTGCCACTTACTTATTTTAGAGAGAGAGAGAGAATGGGGAGAGGGACAGAGGGAGAGAATCCTGAAGCAAGCTCCCTGCTGAGCACGGAGCCCACAGGGCTTGATCCTAGGACCCTGAGATCATGACTTCAGCTGAAATCCAGAGTTCGCTGCTTAACCAACTGAACCACCCAGGTGCCCCCGTCTTACAACTTTTAAAAAACCTTTGTTTTAATTAGTATCTAGGTGAGGTCCATATATTGTGATGGTTGATGGGGTTTTTAGGACTCTTTTAATCTATAGGCTTTCCATCTATTTCTTGTATTATTTTGCAATATGTATGGTGTGTGTGTGTTTCTATCTTTGTGTGTATGTGTATTTTTTTTTAAGACTTTATTTTTTAGAGTAGTTTTAGGTTTACAACCAAATTGAGAAGGAGGTACAGAGATTTCTCATTAATTCTGCCCCCACACATGCATAGCCTCTCCTGTTGTCAATATCACTCATCAGAATGGTACTTTTTTTTTTTTAACCAAGGGTGACCCTACATTTGACACATCATAATCACCTAGAGTCCATGTTTTACCTTATGGTTCACTCCTGGTGTTGTGTATTCTATGGGTTTGGACAAAAGTATAATGACATATTCATCATATCAGAGTATTTTCACTACCCAAAAAGTCTTCTGTCTTCTTCCTATTCATCTCTTCCTCCCATTCCTGGCAGTCACTTATCTTCATACTGTCCCCATATTTTGCATATTTGGAATCATACAGTATGTAGCCTTTCAGATTGGCTTCTTTCACCCAGTAATATGTGTTTCACCATGTCTTTTATAGTTTAATAGCTCATGTCTTTTTTCTTTTTTTTAAGATTTATTTTTTTATATTCTTTTTTTTTTAAGATTTTATTTATTTATCTGAGAGAGAATGAGAGAGAGAACACAAGAGGGAGGAGGGTCAGAGGCAGAAGCAGACTCCCTGCTGAGCAGGGAGCCTGATGTGGGACTCAATCCTGGGACTCCAGGATCATGACCTGAGCCGAAGGCAGTTGCTTAACCAACTGAGCCACCCAGGTGCCCTAAGATTTATTTATTTTAGAGAGAGAGAGCACACAAGCAGGGAGAAGGGCAGTGGCAGGGGGAGAGGGAGAGGATCTTAAGCAGACTCCCTGCTTAGCATGGAGCCTGACTTGGGGCTGGATCTCACGACCTGAGCTCAAATTAAGAGTTGGCCACTTAACTGAGCCACCCACGTGCCCCTAGCTCATGTCTTTTTAGTGCTGTATAATAGTCCATTGTCTGGATGTGCCACACTTTATTCATTTACCTACTGAAGGATGTCTTGCTTCCAAGTTTCGGCAATTATGAATAAAGCTTCTATAAACATCTCTGTGTAGGTTTTTGTGTGGGCATGTTTTCACTTCCTTTGGGAATGCGAATGCTAGATCATATGGTAAGAATATGTTTAGTTTTGTAAAAAACTGACAAACTGTCTTCCAGATGGCTTATGTACCATTCTTCATTCCCACTAGCAATGAGAGAGTTCCTGTTGCTTCACATCCTGCCCAGCTTTGGGTGTTACCAGTGTTTTGAATTTGGGCCATTCTTTTTTTTTTTTTTTTTAGAGATTTTATTTATTTGACAGAGAGAGAGACAGCGAGAGCAGGAACACAAGCAGGGGGAGTGGGAGAGGGAGAAGCAGGCCTCCCACCGAGCAGGGAGCCCGATGTGGGACTCGATCCCAGGACCCTGGGATCATGACCTGAGCTGAAGGCAGACGCTTAACGACTGAGCCACCCAGGCGCCCTGAATTTGGGCCATTCTAATAGGTGTACAGGTATACAGTAGTGTCTCCTTGTTGTCTTCATTTGCATTTCCCTAATGACAGATGATGTGGAGCATCTTTCTGTATGCTTATTTGCCATCTATATATTGTCTTTGGTGAGGTGTTTGTTCAGGTTTCTGGCCCATTTTTTTTAATTGGGATGTTTGTTACTGTTTTTGTTTTTTTATTGTTATGAGTTCTTTGTATATTTTGGATAAGTTATTTACCAGATACGTGTTTTATAATGATTTTCTCCCAGTCTGGCTTGTCTTTTAATTCTCTTGATATACTCTTTCACAGGGCATAAGATTTTAATTTTTTTAAAATTTATTTATTAATTTATTTGAGAGAGTGTGAATGAGAGGAAGAGGGAGAGAGAACATGAGGCGGACGCTGCACTGAGCACAGACCCTGACATGGGGCTCAATCCCATGACTGTGAGATCACAACCCGAGTTGAAACCAAGAGTTGGACACCCAACCAACTGAGCCACCCAGGCACCCCAAGATTTTAATTTTAATGAAGTCCAGCTTATCAGTTATTATTTTTTATAATTTTATTTATTTAAGTAATCTCTAACCCCCCCCGCCATGGGGCTCTAACCCATAACCCTGAGATCAAGAGTCATATGGTCTTCCAACTGAGCCAGCTAGGTGCCCCTCAATTATTTCTTTCATGGATTGTGTCTTTGGTGTTGTATCTAAAAAGGCATCACCATACCCATTGGTTTTCTCCTATGTTATCTTCTAGGAGTTTTATAATTTTGTGTTTTACATTTAGGTGCTGCATGATCTGTTTTAATTTTTGTGAAGGGTGTTAGGTCTGTGTCTAGATGCGTGTTTTTTTGTTTTTGTTTTTTTCATGTGGATGTCCATTTGTTCGAACATCATTTGCTGAAGATACTGTATTTGAGCCATCGAATTGCCTTTGCTCCTTTGTCAAAGATCAGTTGACTATTTCTGGGCTCTCTCTTCTAGTCCATTGATCTCTTTCTCTATTCTTTGAGCAGTACCACACTGCCTTGATTACTGTAGCTTTTATAGTAAGTCTTGAAGTTGAGTTAGTAGTGTCAGCTTTCCAAGGCAATTCTCTTTCAATATTATGTTGGCTATTCTGTGTCTTTTGCCTCCCATTTAAACTTTAGAATCAGGGTGCCTGGGTGGCTCAGTCGGTTAAGCATCTGCCTTCAGCTTGGGTCATGATCCCGGGGTCCTGGAATTGAGTCCCGCATCGGGCTCCCTGCTCAGTGGGGGGCCTGCTTCTCCCTCTCCCTCTGCCTGCCACTCTGTCTACTTGTACTCTCTCTCTGTCAAATAAATAAATAAAATCTAAAAAAAAAAAAAAAAAGATAAAAAAAAAGTTAAAAAATAAACTTTGGAATCAGCTTATTGATATTCACAAAATAACCTGCTGGGATTTTTCTTAGGATTGCATTGCATCTGTAGATGAAGTTGGGAAAGACTGATAACTTTTTTTCTTTTTCTTTTTAATTCCAATGTAGTTAACATACAGTGTTATATTAGCTTCAGGTGTACAACTTAGTGATTCAACAGTTCTGTACATCACCCTGTGCTCATCACAAAAAGTGTATTCCTTAATCCCCATCACCTGTTTCACCCCCCATTACACCCCCCGTGTAACCATCAGTTCTCAATAGAGTCTATTTCTTGGTTTGTGTGTGTGTCTCTCTCGTTTTTCCCCTCTCCTCATTGTTTTGTTTCTTAAATTCCATATGAGTGAAATCATACGGTATTTGTTTTTCTCCGACTGACTTATTTCACTGAGCATTATACTCTCTACCTCTGTCTATGTTGTTGCAAATGGCAAGATTTCATTCTTCTTTATGGCTGAGTAATGGGAAAAACTGATATCTTGATGATATTGAGTCTTCTTATTTGTGAACATGGAATATCTCTCCATTTATTTAGTTCTTTGAATTCATTTATCAGTGTTTTCTAGTCTTCCTCATATAGATCTTGTACATATTTTATTAGGTTTATACTTAAGTATTGAATTGTTTTGGGGTGCTGATGTCATTGTATTTCTAGGAAGGAGTGGTGAGAGGGGACATCCTTGCCTTGTACCTGATCTTATTAAAAAATCTTACTTTCTTACTACTAAGTAGATTAGTTGTAGATTTTTTGTAGGTAGGCTTTTCAAATTGAGGAAGTTCCTGTAGTTTATTGAGAGTTGTTATTAGGAATGAATGTTGGATTTTGTCAAATGCCTTTTTTTTTGCGTCTATTGATATAATCGTGTGATTTTTTTTTTCAGTCTGTTGATATGGATTACATTAATTGATTTTTTTTTTGCATTTTATTTTACATTAATTGATTTTTGAATTTTGAACCAGCTTTCCCATACCTGGGATAAATTCATTTGGTTGTGGTGTGGAATTCTTTTTATACATTGTTGGATTTGGTTTGCTAAGATTTTGTTGAGGATTTTTGCATCTGTGTTCATGAGATTTATTTGTCAGTAGTTTTCTTTTCTAACATCTGTGTGGTTTTGCTGTTAGGATATTGCTGGCCTCAAAGAATGAGTTAGGAAGTATGTCCTCTGCTTCTATCCTCTGAAATTGTGGAGGACTGGTATAATTTCTTGTTCAGTGTTTGGTAAAATTCATCAGTAAACTCATCTGGACCTGGTGCTTTGTGTTTTGAAAGGTTATTAATTATTGATTCAATTTCTTTAATAGATAGGCTGTTCAGATAATCTATTTCTTCTCGAGAAGTATGAGTTTTGGCAGATTATGTCTTTCAAGGAATTGGTCCATTTATTTAGGTTATTGTATTTGTGGGTATAGAGTTGTTCATAGTATTCTTTTCTTACCCTTTTTTTTTTTTTTGCCTTTTCTTATCCTTTTAATAGTCATGGGATCTAGAATGATGTCTTCTCTTTCATTTCTGATGCTAGTAATTTGTCTCCTCTCCTTTTTTTAGTTAGCCTGGCTAGAGGCTAATTTCTTTAATTAGCCTGATTTTTTTTTTTTTTTTGACAGAGAAAAAAAAAAGCACGTGCGCACAGGTGCACAAGAAGCGGGGAGCAGGAGAGGAAGAAGCAGGCTCCCCACTGAGGAGGGAGCCCGATGCAGGGCTCGATCCCAGGGTCCTGGGATCATGACCTGAGCCGAAGGCAGATGCTTAACCGACTGAGCCACCCAGGTGCCCCAGTTAGCCTGATTTTTATAGATCTTTCCAAAGAATCAGCTTTTGGTTTTGTTGAATTTTCTCTATCAATTTCTGTTGATTTCACATTTTCAATTTCCTTGATTTCTGTTCTAATTATTATTCTTTTCTTCTGCTTACTTTGGATTTAATTTGTTCTTTTTCTAGTTTCCTAGGGTGAAGACTTAGATGATTGATTTTAGATCTTTTTTTTCCTAGTGTATGTGTTCAGAACTATAACTTTTCCTCTAAGCACTGCTTTCACTTTATCCCACAAATTTTGATAAGTTGTGTCTTCATGTAGTTCAAAATTTAAAATTTCTCTTGAGATTTCTTCTGTGATCCATATGTTTATTTAGAAATGTGTTGTTTAATCTCCATGTATTTGGGGATTTTCCAGTTATTTTTTTCAAAGAAACCATGGTGGTTTGTTATGTAGAGTTTTTCCAGTCTGGATTTTGCCATTGTTTGACAGTACTATGATTTTTGACTGTTCCTCTGATCCTTGTAATACCTCCAAATTGGAAGTTAGATGTAGAGACTTGATCAGATTCAGGTTTGATGTTTTTGGTAGGGCCCTATACTTCCTTAAGGGGGTTAATTAAGTTTGGTTGTCTGGTTTTGTGACTTTGGTGGCCATAAATGAGCATTACCTAGATTCATTAAATCATCAGGGATTCATGTACCTTTGACTTTTAGTATTAATTACTCGACCTTTCTGACTTAGAGTATTTCATTTTCCCTTTTTTTAAAATTTTATTTATTTATTTATTTGACAGAGAGCACAAGCAGGGGGAGCAGCAGGCAGAGGGAGAAGCAGGCTCCCACCGAGCAGGGAGCCCAATGCGGGACTTGATCCCAGGACTCTGGGATCATGACCTGAGCCGAAGGCAGACGCTTAACTTACTGAGCCACCCACGTGTCCCGAGTATTTCATTTTTCTGTTTTTTTTTTTTTTTTTTCCCTTTGTATCACTGGTTACTCTTCCACAATTTCCTTTGTATGCTGTTGTTTTTCTGTATGTACCTTAAGTGTTTTATGTTCCTTGGGGTTCCATCTTGGGTACCCATCTCACTTTGAACATTCCGTAGGCCTTTTTTTTGGTTTAGCTATCACTTCTACTCTGATTCCCCGGAGTCCCAGCACATTTTTATTCTAAACTTCAGAATCACATATCCAGGATGCATCCTGCATATACTGTATTTCTTTTCTGGGCCGTTCAGTCATCATATTCTTCTGGTTTTCTTCCTGCCTCAGTGGCTGCTGCTGATCTGTCTCCTTATCCAGCTTCCCTTGAAAGACAGTACAAATTAAGGTTTAAGAGTTCTGGCTCTGGTGTCAGACCATTTGGGTTTGTACACTGTCATGACTATTAGATATGTTTCCTTGTGCCAGTTACTTAACTTTCCTATGCTTCAGCTCATCTGTAAAACGTGACTAATAATAATCCCTTCCTCATTGGGTTTTATGAGCATTTAGAGAGTTTAGTATTTCTAAAATGTTTAGAACATTCAGCAGCTGTTATTTGCTATTATGACTTATTCCTCATTCTACTGACCTTAAATGTAGATGTTTTCAGTACTTCGTCCTTGCTCCTTCTCTTTCATTCCCATATCATCCATTCCCATAGCTTTAAATACTTTCTCTATGCCAGTTAATTCCAAGTGTTTATCCTTCTGTCTTGTAGAACACCTCAGCTGATCTTTGGGGAATCCTGAAGGTGGAACAATTACTCAGATCTGTATAGAGTTGGAATGTGAGGGCTGGACCTTTATACCTCCCAACTCAGTATATGGGTCTGCATGGGAAATGGTGTGACCTTGGGTCATTTCAGCTGATGTCCCATGGATGAGGGTTCTTAGCTGGTGGCACTCCCAACAGCTCTAGTAGTAAGTCCTTTGTTCCTATAAAGGATCTTGGTGTCATATTACAGCATCTACTGCACTACCATTTCCCCCATCTCCAAAATGACTTGGCCATCCACCTCCTTGTTCAATGACTTAGAAGGAGTCATTTTTCATTTTTCGTTCTTCTCTCCTTGGTTCTATTGAAACATTTTCTACCTTCAAAATATCTGTCTCAAATATTCTTTTTCCTCTTAGCTCCTATTAATGACACCTTTCTCTTTCCTCTCCCCTGACTTCACAAGTGCCCTCCTTACCTCCTCTTTTGCCCCTTGCCAAACTCTGCCACATAGCAAACAGCCCTCTTAACAGATCTGGCCACTCCTCTGTCACCCTTGAAAGGCTTCTCCTTGTACTTAGGATAAAATGTCAATTCTTTGCCCTGGTCTGCGAGATCTGACTTTTGCTTTTGTCTCTACCCTGTCAGATGCTGGTATCCCCTTCATCAGCCGTGCTTTAGTCTCATTGGTTTCCTCTCATTTCACAGAAACAGACTACCTATTTCCCATATCAGGATTTTAGCTCTTCCTTCCATCTAGAATGACAGTGACCTTTATCTTTCATGTCCTTTAGGTCTTAGCTTAAAACATCACCTCCTCAGACTCTACAGAGAGACAGAAAATTCTTGTCATCCTTCTTTCTTTCCTTATCCCTGTATTATGTTCTTGTTTGTTTCCTTTAAACACTTACTACATTTTTTAAAGTTTTTATTTAAATTCCAGTTATTCAGCATATCGTGTAATATTAGTTTCAGGTGTACAGTTTAGTGATTCAGCCATACATCACCCAACACTCATCAGGACAAGTACACTCCTTAATCCCCATCACCTATTTATAACCTGCCCCGCCCCTTCCCCCGGTAACCATCATTTTGTTTTCTCTAGTTAAGAGTCTGTTTCTTTTTTTTTCTTTTCTCTTTCCTTTTCTTTCTTTTGAGAGAGAGAGAGAATCCCAAGTATGCTCCCCATCTAGGGCAGAGCCTGCCTTGGGGATTGATCTCATGCCTGAGATCATGACCTGAGCTGAAATCAAGAGCTGGACACTCGACTGAACCACCAGGATGTCCCAAAAGTCTTTTTCTTGGTTTGTCTCTCTCCTTCTTTTTCCCCTTTGCTCTTTTGTTTTGTTTCTTAGATTCCGCATATGAGTGAAATCATATGGTATTCATCTTTCTTATAACTTATTTTGCTTACCATAATACTCTGTAGCTCCATCTATGTTGTTACAAATAGTAAGATTTCATTCTTTTTTATGGCTGAGTAATATTCCATTGTGTGTGTGTGTACACACATATATGTATATGTATATACATACTTCCCTTCTTTATCCATTCATCAGTCAATGGACACTTGGGCTGTTTCCATAATGTGGCTGTTGTAGATAATGCTGTAAACATCAGGGTGCATGTATCCCTTTGAATTAGTACTTTTGTGTTCTTTGGGTAAATACCTAGTAGTATGATTGCTGGATCATAGGTAGTTCTATTTTTAACTCACTATGTGTTTTTTTCCTCACTATATTTTTAATATTAGTAGTTTTCTGCTTGTTCAGTGTTCTCCCTCTAGGGTGTAAATAAACTCCGTGTTGGGAGGAGCCATGTTTGTCTCATTCACCATTCTTAGCACTTAGCATAGCTAGCACTTCACATACAGCGAACACTCGCTATTTGTTGGATAAATGTATGAATGAATGTACTGAATTCTTCCTCAAAGTCTGAAGTATAGGGACTTCCTTCCTCCTGTCTTGGTAGCATAACCCAGTTCAAACTCAGAAGCTGGGAATCAGCTTATGTATCTTTTTTTTTTTTCCTCAGTTCTCCCCCAGTCTGTTCAGCCACCATGTTCTGTCAGCCTTAGTTTAAACCTTTATCTCACATTATGAAAAGCATTAATAAAATCTTGCCCCATCTCATTCCCACCAAACACCATCTTAATTATTTTATAGTCACATATTGGTCTTTCTTTTTTTTAAAGATTTTATTTATTAGAGAGAGAGAGAGAGAGAGAGAGCATGAACGGGGGAGGGGCAGAGAAAGAGGGAGAAGCAGACTCCCCACTGAGCAGGGAGCCCAGCGTGGGGCTCAATCCCAGGACCCTGGGATCATGACCTGAGCCGAAGGCAGATGCTTAACTGACTGAGCCACCCAGGTGCCCCGCTCTTTCTAAAAATATAATTGTGACCATTTTTTTTTTTCTACTTCAAAATTGAATTATCCATAGCTTTGTGTACAGGCCCCATCTGCCTTTTTACCTTCCGTTCCACTTTCCTTCCTCACTTTATACCACTGTGTTCCAGTAGTGTTGATCTCCTTAGGGCCTTTCCAAATAATCTGCTGGTCTGTGCCTCCTTGTCTTTGATATGTCCTTCCACCCTTCATCTTCTCCCCCACTCCCCCAAACTGATATTTAGTCTTCAGAACTTTTCCCAAAGCTAATCTCATCTGTTCTAGTTCAATAGCTGGTGCAAATCAGTACTGCATGTAATACATTATTATAATCATTTATTTGCCTGATGTGCCTCCCGAGACTGGAACTCCTTGTGGCTGCAGAGGTCTAATCACCTTGTGTGCCCATTACTTAACACAGGATCTCACACATAGAAGATGCTTAGTAAATCTTTTCTAAGTAAAATCTAATATAACCCATTTATTTTATAGATGAGGAAAATGAGGCCCAGAGAGGTAAGTGAATTGTCAGAGGCTATTGATTAATTTGGTTAAAAGTAATCATTAGTAGTGTTATTTGTATATTATATATCCCGTACTTATTTACTTATTTACCTATTTTCTATCTTTCTTTCTTTTTTTTTTTTGTGTGTGTGTGAACAAGGTTATTGTGGATAAAACTATGGGCTCTGGAGTTGAACTGGTTTTCATTCCTGATTCTGCTACATATTTTGACTTTGAGCAAGTTACTTAACCTCTTTAAGCTCCAGTTTCCTCAGTTATGATAGTAGTAATAATAGTATTATAGTATTATTATGGTATTATAAAGAATAAATGAAGTAATCTGAGTAAAGGGTTTAGAACAATGCTTGGCACAGAGTAAGCAGTGAATATAGTCACTGTTGTTAGCATCTGTCATTGTTCATTGGCCACAATGTCTGCTGGAAAAGGCATGAGATTTAGTTGTTATTACAGCTGGTTTTGGTTCTCTTATAGGCAAGCTGACTGATAGGACAGCAAGCATTTTCCAAGGCAACCAAATGAAACTGAAGCTGGTCAATATTCAAAAAGCTAAAATCTCGGCAGCTGCATTCACAAAAGCCTTCTGCCATCACAAAGTCATTGAGCTAGATGCTACTGCTGTGCACACTGACCTCCCAATTCCAGACATCGTAAGTGGACTCTGCAGCAATAGCTGGATCCAGCAAAACCTTCGGTGTCTCCTGTTGGACTCGGCAAGCATCCCTCGAGATTCAAGACTACTCTTCTTTGGTCAGCTCACTGGTCTTCGCATTTTAAGTGTTTTCAATGTTTGTTTTCATAGTGAAGACCTGGCTAATGTTTCTCAGTTACCAAAACTGGAAAGCTTGGATATCTCCAATACTCTGGTCACTAACATCTCTGCACTCCTTACCTGTAAGGATCGACTCAAATCTCTGACAATGCACTATCTGAAATGTCTGACTATGACCAAACCACAAATTCTTGCAGTTATTAGAGAACTTAAATGTCTGCTTCACCTTGATATTTCTGATCACAGGCAACTCAAATCAGATTTAGCTTTTCATTTGCTGCAGCAAAAGGATATTCTGCCTCATCTTGTGTCGCTGGATATTTCAGGGGGCAGTTGCATCACCGATGGAGCAGTAGAACTGTTCATACAGCAGCGACCTGCAATGCAGTTTGTGGGACTGTTGGCTACAGATGCTGGTTATTCTGACTTCTTTACTGCAAAGCAAGGCTTCAGGGTTTGTTTTTTATCTGAAATAAGTTTGTTTCCTTTGTTCAGAACGTTACTAGGTTTTTGTTCTATATAAGAATGTACACGAGGTATTAGGGTTACAGAGACAGATAAAAAGTCCTTAAGGAGCTTAATAATTACTCTCTAGCTACCATGTGGTAGGTTCTGGAATTATGACCTTAAACAAGATATGGTCCTGGCCTCCAGGTCTTCTAGTCTAGTTTGGTATGGTAAGTATAGCCATTTATACATTCACTCCTATGTACCAGATGCCACATTGTGCATGTTGTTTTCCTCTTTAATCCTCCCATTTTACAGATGAGGAAATGGAAGCTCAGAGTTAAGCTAATCATATAACTGTGTATTAAATTATAGAACTAGGACTTGTATCCAAGTCTTTGTGATTCTAAAACTTGTGTTGTTTACCTAAATATAATTAGTAAGGCCAGGTGATCAACGTTTTTGGTAAAGATACGAGAGAAAACAATTTTGGAAAGAGTCTTAAGACAGGGTGCCTGGGTGGCTCAGTCGGTTAGGTGTCCAACTCTTGATTTCGGCTAATGTCATGATCTCAGGGTTGTGGGACTGAGTCCTGCATCAGGCTCCATGCCCAGCCATGGAGTCTGCTTGAGATTCTCCCTCTCCCTCTTCTTCTCCCTTTTCTTCTGCCCCTCCCCCTGCTGGCACAAATTGTGCTCACACTCATTCTCTCTCTCTCTCTCTCTCAAATAAACAAATCCTTAAAAAAAAAGAAGAAGAAGAAAGTTTTGAACATTGCCAGAATAAGTTTATAGCCAGTCATGGTGCTATTTTTTTAATTTGTATTTTTTAAAATGTGAAACACTTTACAGATTTGCATATTATCTTTTCGTAGGGGCCATGCTGATCTTCTCTGTATTGTTCCAGTTTTAATATATGTACTGTTGAAGGAAGCACTCATGGTACTGTTTTTAAAACAGCATATATTTAAATATTTGTGTTTCAGAATATTTCTTTTTTAAAACAGTGGTCCTCTACCTTGGTTGTACATTGTAATCACTTTGGAAGTTTTGAAATGTACTGATGCCTGTGTCTGATCTCCCAGAGATTGATTTAATTGGTCTGGGACTTGGTGTGGGCATCAAAATTTTGAAAGTTCCCAGGTAATTCTAATGTGCAGCCAGGGTTCAGAAACACTGCTTTAAAATGCTTTATAATTACACCATATGTAATTCTTTCTAGGATGAGAGAGCAAAATGATTTGCAATCATTAGTTGTATTTATTTATTTATTTACTTATTTACTTACTGTGCCCAGCCTGGGGCTCGAACTCACAACCCAAAGATCAAGAGTCACATGCTCCATCGACTGAGCCAGCTGGGTGCCCCAGTTGTTTTCACATTTTTATTCTCCCCCCCGTCCCCCAACAGAAGATCTCTCATGTAATTACTGAACCAGCCTACTGGTGCAGAAGCATAGTGACAGAGAAAAATCATTTCCCCAATAAAACATATCTGTTGTTCAGGTAGCAGTGATGTTTACAGAGTGATAGGATATGAGCTCATGACCTTCATGCAGCATAAATGTGTGTACCATCTCATGTGGGATCCCTTTAGACCCAGCTTGGTTCTTCTTCAATGCCTCTTCTTGGAGTTGTACTGAATTTTTTTATTCGAATAATTTTCATTCGAATCCACTGGGGAATGGGACGCTTCTGCTTTTGTTTCTTGGCCAGGAATTGCTTGATCCTGAAAGTCTTGTGAGAAGACATGGCAAAGGACAGTCAACCGCATACACCATGATGGCATAGAAAAGGAGAGAGCTATTTTCACATTTTTATTCTTTGATTTGAAAATAGCAATTGTAATTTGAAGTCCTTTTATATTTTAGAAGAAATATTTATTTATTTATTTGAGAGAGAGAGAGAGCACGCGCGGGTAGGGCAAAGGGCAGAGGAAGAGAATATCCAAGCAGACTCCCACTGAGTGCGGATCCCTACATGGGGCTCAGTCTCATGACCTGTGAGATCAGGACCTGAGCCCGAAATCAAGAGTATGACAGTTAACTGACTGAGCCACCCAGGTGCCCCTGAAGTCCTTTTAATTTTCTGGCATGTCTATTGAAGCTGGAGCCATCAGTTACATCATTAGCCTTGAAATAGAGGTAATAATGTGCACTTTCAGATTAAATATGTAGAGAATTGTTTACTAGGAATGTATGCCTAGACCTGTTTTAGATTAATAGCATTTTTTTTTTAAGATTTTATTTATTTAAGAGAGAGAGTGAGAAGGAGCGTGAGAGGGGAGAGACTCAGAGGGAGAAGCAGACCCCCCGCTTAGCGGGGAACCCGATGCAGGACTTGATCCCAGGACTCCGGGTTTATGACCTGAGCCAAAGGCAGTCGCTTAACCAGCTGAGCCACCCAGGCGCCCCAGATTATTAGATTTAGTGTCGCAGTGATCAAAAGACTGCCGCAATCGGGGAAAAATTGTTTTTAGCTCATAAACTCTTGGTATATGCAATAATATGGGACAAATGTTGGAATATTCTGTAGACGGATTATGCATGTAGTTAAAATACTGTCAGAGTGGGTACGCCAAAAGAAAACCAGAAGCTGTGTTTCAGTAAACTTACCTGGTATACATGTGAGTTTAGTTTATTTTTTGAAATTTTGAAATTTTTGAAAATTTAAAATTATGCATTATACGCAGTGTTAGATATTGTTGGGATGGAGAGGAGAGACCACAATTCTCCCACTACTAAGAAACTCTAAAGATCTTAAGCCAGCCTTATATGGAGTGTAAGGTATGGCACATTTAAAAGGTATGTTTCAGGGGTTCCTGGGTGGCTCAGTTGGTTAAGCTTCTGCCTTCGGCTCAGGTCATGATCCCAGCGTCCTGGGATCGAGCCCTACATCGGGCTCCCTGCTCCGCGGGAAGCCTGCTTCTCCCTCTCCCACTCCCCCTGCTTGTGTTCCCTCTCTTGCTGCCTCTCTCTGTGTCAAATAAATAAAATCTTTAAAAAAAAAAAGGGTGGGATTATGTTTCAGGAGACCTTTTATTTAATGGAAACAGATACTTATTGCACTGCAAATTAGAATGGGCAACATGTACTTAATTCCTCTAAAATAGGCAGAAAGTGGGGGGTGCCTGGCTGGCTTAGTCGGTAGAGCGTATAACTCTTGATATCAGGGTCATGAATTCAAGCCCCATGTTGAGCGTGGAACCTACTTATAAAAATAAAAATAAAAAATAGGCAGAAAGGACACCCAACATTAGTATTAAAAGCCACGCAACATCTTCATTTGGTAGGGAATCCTTGTTGATGCATTAGTGGGGTGTGGCAAGAATTCCTTCTGAAGATTGTTTTGTAATGGCATCTGCAGGAAGCCAAAGAGAAGAGAGGGTGAGGCAACAGCTATCTGGTCTTCTGCTTGGTCTTGCTGTGGCTTATCCTTTGTTCCTTTTCAGGTCTTAAATCTGGATGATCATAAATCTTTTAAAAATTTTAGAATATATCCATTGTTTAGATTCTTAATGTGTAGGTCCTTGGCAATTTATGTATAGTGCTTAAAAATTGTTTTGATATAATTTTTAACTTGTGGGTCACTAATTTTGAACATTTGCCACATTTGTTTTATCATACCCTCTTTCTATGCACAATTTTTTTCTGAACCATTCAAGAGTAGGTTGCATACATCATGCCCCTTTAGCCCTTAATGCTTGATTTTGTATTTCCTAAGAGCAGTGATACTCTCCTTAATGGCCATCGTGCAGTTATCAAATTTCAGGGAATTTAACATTGATGCAATACTATACATAATCTTACTGTACATATTTACAGTGTTGATTATCCCCATAATGCCCTCTGTAAAATATTTTTCCTTTTAGTCTAGTGTCATTTTTGCATTCGTTTGTCATGTTCCTTTGTAATTTAATCTGGAAGAGTTCTTAGTCCTTCCTGTCCTTTGTGACATTGATATTTTTGAGGAATACAGACTAGCTTTGTTTTGTTGACTTTTTTGAAGAATAGAATGTTCCTCATTTTGGGTTTGTCTGATGTTTCCGTATAATCAGTTTCTTCGTTTTTGGCCAGAATTCTGTGTGAAGGATATTGTGTCAGTCTCAAGAATATTAATCCTGAAGCGCACAGTGCCTTTCATTAGTCATGTTACTTTTTATCACGTGGTCAAAAGTATTGTCCAGATATTAGATAAAATTGTACAGATAAAATACTATTTACATAGTATTGTTATTCTTTCTACACATAGTAATATTTTTTTCTCTTGCAACTAATAAGTGGTATATAAGATACTTGAAGACTGTGAATATCCTGGTCCTCATCAAACTTTCTAATCTGGATTTGGCGCCACTGAAGATTCTTACCTGAACCAGTCTTTACTGGAATCGTTGCAAAGTGATGATTTTCCAACTCCAGCCCTCCTTTCTACAGTTAGTAGTAGGCTTCCTACTGTGAGGAAGAACCCTGTCTTCTCCCTCTATGTCTAACCTATCATCAGTATGAACTCATTGATTCTTGTTTTCAGGGGTTTACCATTCATTACTGTCCTTAATTATTTTGATGCTCAGTTTGTTACAGATTGGCCAATGAGAGCTCCTTCATACTGGCTCCTATATTATTTTTTACATGCTCCCATTATTATAATTGTTGTTATAATTTTGAGTACTTCCTCACTTTTAGCACATTAAGGTGTTCTAGGCTTCTTTTTTTTTTTTTTTTTCTAAAGATTTTATGTATTTGACAGAGAGAGAGATAGCAAGAGCAGGAACACAAGCAAGGGGAGTGGGAGAGGGGGAAGCAGGCTTCCTGCAGAGCAGGGAGCCTGATACGGGGCTCGATCCCTGGACCCTGGGATCATGACCCAAGCTGAAGGCAGACGCTTAACAACTGAGCCACCCAGGTGCCCCAGGTGTTCTAGGCTTCTTATGCTTCCCTGTTTTAGCCCTTCTGACATTTCTACTAGGCGCCCAGGTTCCTTTTATTAAGAAGCTAATCTGAATACTGGTATGCTCATTGTTGTTGGTGTACTTTGTTTTTAAGTCCTTTTGGCAAACAGGGCTAAGAGATATATGAAATAAGTTTAAAAATAATACTTCTGGGGTGCCTGAGTGGCTCAGTTGGTTAAGCGACTTCCTTTGGCCTGGGTCATGATCCAGGAGTCCCGGGATTGAGTCCCGCATCGGGCTCCCTGCTCAGTGGGGAGTCTCCTTCTCTCTCTGACCCTCCCCCCCCCTTTCTCTCTCTCAAAACAAATAAATAAAATCTTTATTTTTTTATTTTTTAAAGATTTTTATTTATTTGATAGAGACAGTGAGAGAGGGAACACAAGCAGGGGGAGTGGGAGAGGGAGAAGCAGGGATCATGGGATCATGACCTGAGGTGAAGGCAGACGCCTAACGACTGAGCCACCCAGGCGACCCTAAATAAAATCTTTAAAAAAATAATAATAATACGGGGTGCCTGGGTGGCTTGGATCGTTAAGAGTCTGCCTTCGGCTCGGGTCATGATCCCAGGACCCTGGGATCGAGCCCCCCGCATCGGGCTCCCTGCTCGGCGGGAAGCCTGCTTCTCCCTCTCCTACTCCCCCTGCTTGTGTTCCTTCTCTAGCTATGTCTCTCTCTGTGTCAAATAAATAAATAAAATCTTTTAAAATAAAAAAATAAATAATAATACTTCCAAGTGGCCATCCTCACACCATTTTCCTTTGCCCTTCCCCATTCTGTTTTGTATCTCTTTCCACAGTGAGAACTTGGTTCTTAGCAGCATTGGCACATTTGCTTAATCCTACAGCACATGTAAAAGAGTTTTCAGAATTGCTGTACTTATACTATAGAAAACACAGACCTGCTAAAAAAGAGTTGAAGATTTGTTTGCAGTTCTTTTTTTCTTTTCCTAGACTGAGGGTATAATCAGGATACTAAGCAGATGTACTTAGGTTCTCTTATTTCCTCCTCTTAATATGTAGTAGGCACTTTGCATTTATTACTTAATAATATGTCTTGAAAATCACCCCATGTCAGTTCATATTTCCATTCTTTTTTTTTAAACTTTTTTTTTTAAGTAATCTCTACCCCCAATGTGGGGCTCAAACTCACGACCCAGGGATCAAGAGTAACATGCTGTACCAATTGAGCCAGCCAGGTGTCTCTGTATGTCCATCCTTTTAAATTTTTTGGATGGCAAACTACACATAACATAATATTTACCATCTTAAGTTTAAATTAAGATGGTAAGTGTATAGTTCATTGATACTAAATACCTTCATAATGTTGTGCAACTATCACCACCATCCATCTCCACAGCTCTTTTCATCTTGTAAAACTCAAATTCTATATACCCATTCAACACTAACTCCTCATTCCCCCTTCTCTCCAGACCCTGGCAAATGCCATTCTACTTTCTGTTTCTATGATTTTGACTAATTACTTCCTATAAGTGGAATCATACTGTATTTGTCTTTTTGTGATTGGCTTATTTCACTTAGCCTATGTCCTCAAGGTTCATCCATGTTGTAACATATTGCAGAATTTCTTTCCTTTTTAAGGTTGGATAATATCCATTATGTATATACCATATTTTGTTTCTCCATTTATTGTCAGTAGACACTTTGGATGCCTCCATGTTGCTTCCAGCTATTGTGAAAAATGCTATGAACCAGGGTACTCAGATATCTTTTTGAGATCCTGTTTTCAGTTCTTTTGGAATATAGCTAGAAGTGGAATTGCTGGATCATATGGTAATTCCATCTTCCATTTGTTGAGCTGTCACACTGTTTCCCACAGCAGCTGTACAGTTTTATATTTCACAAATGGTTCATAAACATTACAGTTTCTCTGCATCCTTGTTAACACTTGTTATTTTCCGTTTTTGTTTTTGAACACTAACAATCGTAGTGGGAGTGAGGTGGTATCTCATTGAAGTTTTTTTTGTTTTTTTTTTAAAGATTTTATTTATTTATTTGACAGAGAGAGAGATAGCGAGAGCAGGAACACAAGCAGGGAGCCCGATGTGGGACTCGATCCTAGGACCCTGGGACCATGACCTGAGCTGAAGGCAGACGCTTAACGACTGAGCCACCCAGGCACCCTCATTGAAGTTTTGATACGCATTTCCCTACTGATCAGTGATTTTTAAGCATGTTTTCATGAGCTTATTGGCCATTTCTTTGTCTTCTTTGGAGAAGGTTAAGTCCTTTGCCCATTTTTGAGTAGGGTTGTTTTTTGTTGTTGAGTATAGTTCTCTCTATATTATGAATATAGGTATCTATTCATATATCTGTCCCTTACCAGATACATGATTTTCTGATACTTTCTCCCTTTCTGTGGATTGCTTTTTTACTCTGTTGATAATATAATTTGAACAAAATTAAAAAAATAAAATTTAGGTCCAGGGTGCCTGGCTGGATCAGTTGGTAGAGCATACGGCTCTTGATCTCAGGGTTTTAAGTTCAAGCCCCACACTGAATATAGAGATTACTTAAAAAAAATTTTTCTTTTTAGGTCTGATACTTAAGATTTTTTTCTTTTATTGCCAGTCTTTGGTATCCTATCTAGTAAATCGAGTCCCGCATCGGGCTCCCTGCTCAGTGGGGAGTCTGCTTCTCCCTCTCCCGCTCCCCCCTCTTGTGCTCTCTCTCTCTCTCATTCTCTCTCTCAAATAAATAAATAAATTCTTTTAAAAAAAAATCATATGATCACGTATATGACCGTATGTGCAAGGGCTTTCTATTTTGGAGCTTTCTGTTCTATTCCATTGGTCTGTATGTCTTTATGCCAGTACCACACTGTTTTGATTTCTGTAGCTTTGTAGTTAAGTTTTGAAATTAGAAAGGTGACTTCTCCAGTCTTGTTCTTTTTTAAGATGGCTTTGTCTATTTGTGGTCTTTTGGAACTCTATATGAATATAGGATGGATTTTTCTGTTTCGGTAAAAAAAAGTCTTAGGAGTTTGGTAGGGATTGCATTGAATATGTAGACCACTTTGGGTAGTATTGTTATCTTACGTCTTTTGATCCATGAACATGTCTGTCCATTTATTTATGTCTTCTTTCATTTCTTTTAGCAGTGTTTTGTAGTTTTCGTTGTGTAAGTCTTTCACCTCTGGGGTTAATTCCTAAGTACTTTATTATATTATTATAAATGGAATTGTTTTCATAATTTCCTTGGCAGATTGTTCATTGTTATTGTACAGAAATGTAGCTGATTTTTTTTTTTTAAAGATTTTATTTATTTGACAGAGACACAGCAAGAGAGGGAACACAAGCAGGGGGAGTGGGAGAGGGAGAAGCAGGTTCCCGCAGAGCAGGGAGCCCGATGTGGGGCTCGATCCCAGGGCCCTGGGATCATGACCCAAGCTGAAGGCAGACGCTTAACAGCTGAGCCACCCAGGCGCGCCTGTAGCTGATTTTTTAAAAAGATTTATTTATTCAAGAGAGAGACTGTGGGGGAGGGGCAGAGGGATTGGGGAGAGAATCCATAAGCAGACTCAGCACTGAATGCGGAAACCAATGTGTGACTTGATCTCATGACCCTGAGATCATGACCTGAACTGAAACCAAGAGTTGGATGCTCAACTGACTGAGCCATCCAGGTACCCTGAAATGTATCTGATTTTTTTATGTTTGCTTTGTTTCCTGCAACTTTTAGTTCATTTATTAGCACTAATGGCGCTTTTGTGTGTGTGGGATCTTTAGGGACTTCTGCATATGAGATGATATTAATCTGCAAAGAGAGATAATTTTACTTTTTCCTTTGCAATTTGGATGTCTTATTTCATTTTCTTGCCTAATTGCTCTAGCTAGGACTTCCAGTACTATGTTCAGTGGAAGTCATGAAAGTGGGTAGCCTTGTCTTGTTCTTGATCTTAGAGTAAATGCTTCCAGTCTTCTACCATTGAGTATGATGTTCACTGCAGGTTTTTTTATACATGGCTTTAAAAAAAATTTTTTTTAAGATTTTATTTATTTATTTGACAGAGACAGACGCAGCAAGAGAGGGAACACAAGGGGCGCCTGTGTGGCCTAGATGGTTAAGCATCTGCCTTCGGCTCAGGTCATGATCCCAGGGTCCTGGAATTGAGTTCCGCATCAGGCTCCCTGCTCAGCAGGGAGCCTGCTTCTTCCTCTCCCTCTGCTGCTCCCCCTGCTTGGGCTCTCTCGCTCTGTCAAATAAATAAAGAAAATCTTAAAAAAAAAAAAAAAAGGGAACACAAGCAGGGGGAGTGGGGGAGGGAGAAGCAGGCTTCCCTCAGAGCAGGGAGCCTGATGCGGGGCTCGATCCCAGGACCCTGGGATCATGACCTGAGCTGAAAGCAGACGCTTAACAAGTGAGCCACCCAGGCACCCCTTTTATACATGGCTTTTATTAAGTTGAGGTAGTTTCCTTCTATTTCCAGTTTTTTGAATGTTTTTGCCAGGAAAGGGTTATCAGATGCTTTTTCTGCATCAGTTGAAATGGTCATGTTTTTCCTTAGTTCTGTTAACATGTATTACACCTTTCAATTTCCATATGTTAAACCATCTTTGCATTCCAGGAATAAATCCCACTTGGCCATGGAATATAATCCATTTAATATGCTGCTGAATTTAGTTTGCCTGTATTTTGTTGAGTCTTGAATCACTGTTCATAAAGTGTATTTATCTGTAGTTTTCTTGTAGTATCTTTATCTGGCTTTGGTGTCAGGGTAATGCTGGCCACATAGAATGAATTAGGAAGTGTTTTCTCTTCAATTTTTGTTAAACTTTATGAAGGATTGGTGTTCTTCCTTAGATGTTTGGTAGAACTTAATAGCAAAGCCATCAGATCTGACTTTTCTTTGCAGGAGATCTTTGATTACTCATCGATTGTCCTTACTAAGTTACAGGTCTCTTAAAAATTTTCTGTTTCTAGAAATTTGTTCATTTCATCTAGGTTATTCAATTTGTTGTAGCATAATTGTTCATAATACTCTTATAATTTTTTCTTTATTTCTTTAGAATTGGTAGGAATGTCCCCACATTCATTTCAGATTTTAGTATTTTGAGTCCTTTCTTTTTTTCTTATTCCATCTAGTAGCTAATGGTTTGTCAATTTTATTCCAAGAACCAACTTTTGGTGTTACTAATTTTCAGTGTTATTTGTCTATTCTTTATTTCATTGATCTCTGCTGTAATCATTATTATTTCCTTCATTCTGCTAGTTTTGGGTCTAATTTGTTCTTTTTCTTGTTTCTTAAGTTGTGAAAAGATAGTTGTTGACTTGAGATTTTTCTTGTCTTCTTAATTTAAGCATTTATAGCTATAAATTTCCCCCTAGCACTGCTTTCACTGGGTCCCATAAGATTTAGTATGTTGTGTTTTTTGTTTTCATTTGTCTCTAAATATTTTCTAATTTCCCTGTGATTTCTTCTTTGATCCATTGGTTGTTTAAGAGTATGTTATCTAATTTCCATAAATTTATAAATTTTCTAGTTTTACCTCTGTTATTTCTAACTTCATCCTGTTGTCAGAAAAAACACTTTGTATGATACCTATTTTTTTTAAATCTATTGAGTCCTAATTTGTGGTCTGACATATGGTCTATCCTGGAAAAGTCCCATGTGCACTTGAAAGAATGTGGATGCTGGTGTTGTTGGGTAGAGTGTTTTGCACTTTTAGATCTAGTTGGTTTATTGTGTTAAGTCCTCTGTGTTCTTACTTTGTTCTATCCATTATTGAGTGGGTTGTTGAAGTCTCCATTATTGTAGAAATGTCTATTTCTCCCTTTAATTTTGTCAGTTTTTGTGTCATGTGTTCTGATGGTCTGTCATTAGGTACATAAATATTTATGCTTATTATATCTTCTTGGTGTACTGAACCTTTTCTTAATATATAATGTCTGGCTTTGTCTCATAACCTCTTTTGATTTAAAGTCTACTTTGTCTGATAGTATAGTCACCCCTGCTCTCTTTTGGTTATGTTTGCATGGAATATTGTTTTCCATCCTTCCATTTTCCATCTAGCTGTGTCTTTGGGTCTAAAGTGAGTCTTTTATAGACAGTGTATAGTTAGATCATGTGTTTTTTTTATTCATTCTTCCAATCTTTGTCTTTTGATTATATATAGCATTTAATCCATCTACATTTAAAGTGATTAGTGATAAGGAGGGACTTACGTCATTTTGCTCTTTGGTTTCTGTATGTTCTGTAGCTTTTTTGTTCCTCATTTCCTGCATTACTGTTTTCTTTTTTGTTCAGCTGATATATTTTTTTTAATTTTCTGAGAATGAGTTTTCTTTTTTTTTTTTTTCAAGATTTTATTTGAGGGGCGCCTGGGTGGCTCAGTCGTTAAGTGTCTGCCTTCGGCTCAGGTCATGATCTCAGGGTCCTGGGATCGAGCCCTGCATCGGGCTCCCTGCTCAGCAGGGAGTCTGCTTCTCCGTCTCCCTCTCCCCCTGCTTGTGTTCCCTCTCTCGCTGTGTCTCTCTCTGTCAAATAAATAAAATCTTAAAAAAAAATTAAAAAAAAAAAGATTTTATTTGAGAGTGAGCACAACAGACAGCACAAGCAAGGGGAGGGGCAGAGGGCGAGGGAGAAGCAGACTCCCCACTAAGCAGGGAGCTGATTTTTTTTTTTATAGCAAAATGTTTAAACTCCTTTCTCATTTCCTATTGTGTATATTCTGTAACTGTTTTCTTTATGGTTACCATGGAGATTACATTTAATATCCTAAAGTTAAAATACTCTAATTTGAATTTATACCAGCTTCACTTCAATAACGTAAAAAACTGCTAATTTACATCTCCATCCCCAACCCTTTTAATCAATGATGTCCCCAAATTACATCATTATACATTGTATGCCCCAAAGTATAAAATGATAATTCTTTTTAGTCCATTTGCCTATTATGTAGAAAACAGGGGCACCTGGGTGGCTCAGTCAGTTAAGCATCTGCCTTCGGCTCAGGTCATGACCTTAGGGTCCTGGGATGGAGCCCTGTGTTGGGCTCCCTGTTCAGTGGGAGAGTCTGCTTCTCCCTCTCCCTCTGTCCCTCCCTCCTGCTCATGCTCTCTTGCTCTCAAATAAATAAAATCCATAAATTATGTAGAAAACAAAATTTGCAGTTACAAACCAAAGTTACAATAATAGCTTTTAGAGTAATATTTTTTAGAACATGTATTAATTTCTTAAATCCTGTAGAAAACAAAAAGTAGAGTTACAAGCCAGTTTTTGGGTTTTTCTGTTTGTTTGTTTAAGTAATTTGTATGCCCAACATGGGGTTTGAACCCACGACTCCCAAGATCAAGAGTTGCATACTGTACCCACTGAGCCAGCCAGGGACTCCTACAGACCAGTTTTAATATATCACTAGCTTTTAAAATTGCCCTGTATTTACCTTTTTTTGAGATCTTTATTACTTCATATGGTTTCTTCTTACTGTCTAGTGTTACTTTATTTTGCCCGGCAGGATTCCTTTGAGCATTTCTTTTCTTTTTTTTTTTTTTTTAAGATTTTTAAATTTATTTGTCAGGAAGAGAGAGAGAGCACAAGCAGGGGAGAGGCAGGCTATGGAGAAGCAGGCTCCCTGCTGAGCAAGAAGCCCAATGCGGGACTCGATCCCAGGACCCCCAGATCACGACCCGAGCCAAAGGCAGGTGCTCAACTGACTGAGCCACCCAGGTGTCCCCATCCTTTGAGCATTTCTTAAAGGGCAGGTTTAGTAGTAATGAACTTCCCCAGCTTTTGTTTATCTGGGAATGTCTTGATTTCTCTCTCACATTTGAAGGACAGTTTTGCTGGATATAGGATTCATGGTTGACAGGGTTTTGGTGTGTTTTTTTTTTTTTTTTTTTTCCTTTTATCAGTTTAAACATACTGGCCATGGTCTTCTGGCCTTTAAAGTTTCTGATGAGAAATCTGCAGATAATCTTATCAAGCATCCCTTGTGTGTGATTCACTTCTCTCTTGCTGCTTCCAAGATTTTCTGTCTTTAACCTACAAAAATTTGATTATAATGTGTCTTTGGTAAGAGTCTTCTTGAGTTCATCGGTGTTCATAGTCATGTCTTTCATCAAATTTGGGAAGTTTTCAGCCATGTTTTCTTCAAATAGTGTCTCTCTCTCTTCTTCTGGGACTGCCACAATGTGTAGTTTGGTCTGCTTATTGGTATTTCATAGGTTCCTGAAGTTCTGTTCACTTTTTTGAGGTCTTTTTCCTTTCTGTTCCTCTGACCCAGTAATTTCCATGGTCCTATCTTCAAGTTGGTTGATTCTTCTGCCTGCTCAAATCTGCCTTTGAATCCCTCTAGTGAATTTTGCATTTTAGTTATTGCACTTTTCAGCTCCAGAATTTTTCTTTTCTTTTTTGTTTTCTATCTCTGTTGATTTTTCTCTTTTGATCATACATCATTTCTTTGATTTTATCTGTATCTTCCTTTAGTTCTTTGAACATTTTCAAGAATTCTTTCCTAATAGATCTGCGATCGGGTTTTTTTTTTTTTTAAATATTGTATTTATTTATTTGACACAGAGAGAGACAGCGAGAGGGAACACAAGCAGGGGGAGTGGGAGAGGGAGAAGCAGGCTTCCCGCCGAGCAGAGAGCCCGATGTGGGGCTCGATCCCAGGACCGTGGGATCATGACCTGAGCCGAAGGCAGATGCTTAACGACTGAGCCACCCAGGCGCCCCTGGTTTTTTTTTTTTTTTTTTTTTCTTTCTTTACAGGGACAGTTGCTGTTGATTTCTTTTTCTTTTTTTTTTTTTTTTTAAAGATTTTATTTATTTATTTGACAGAGACGGAGAGAGAGAGCACAGATAGGCAGAGCAGCAGGCAGAGGGGAGGGAGAAGCAGGCTCTCCGCTGAGTAGGGAGCCCGACATGGGGCTCGACCCCAGGACCTTGGGATCATGATCTGAGCCAAAGGCAGACACCCAACTGAGCCATCCCCTTTTTTTTTTTCTTTTTAAGATTTTACTTGAGAGAGGGAGAGGGACAAGCAGACTCCCCACTGCACAAGAGCCCGATGGAGGGCTCGATCCCAGGACCCTGAGATCATGACTGGAGCTGAAGTCAGGCACTTAACCTACTAAGCCACCAAGGCATCCCCTAGATAATAGTTTTAAATATTAGTTTGTTTTCCCCTCAGGAACTTCAGGTATATGCATCATGGATCTTTGTCTTTTTTCCGTATCAACACTTAATCTTAGATCTTTTGTACTTCTTTCTTTTAAAAAATTTTCTTGTTTTCAGGGCGCCTGGGTGGCTCAGAGGGTTAAGCCTCTGCCTTCAGCTCAGGTCATGATCCCAGGGTCCTGGGATCAAGTCCCACATCCGGCTCCCTACTCAGCGGAGAGCCTGCTCTCCCTCTCCCTCTGCACCTCCCCCTGCTCATGCTCTCTCTCTCTCTATCTCTCTGACTCAAATGAATAAATAAATAAATAATATTTTTTAAAAAGTTTTTTTTAAAATTTGTTTCTTGTTTTCTTGCATTTCTTCCCCTTACTAAATTTTTATTCAAATCTGTCCTTCCTTGGGTACCTTTTAACTTAGTTTTTTTTTTTTAAAAAAAGATTTTATTTATTTGACCGAGAGAGACAAAGAGGAGAGGGAACACAAGCAGGGGGAGTGGGAGAGGGAGAAGCAGGCCTTCTGCCGAGCAGGGAACCCGATGCGGGGCTCGATCCCAGGACCCCAGGATCATGACCTGAGCTGAAGGCAGACGCTTAACGACTGAGCCACTCAGGCACCCCTTTAACTTAGTTTTTATATTTGATATAATTTTGTCTTTTTCTTCCCTTTTTAATGAATTGTTTTTTCATCTTTTTGTTAAAGGTATTTTTTCACATCCCAAAATGCTTATTGAGAATATTTAATTCAGTTTAAAGTGCCGTGTTAAAATTTTCTTCTGATTTGTTGTTGAGTTTTTTTGTTTTTGTTTTTAAAATAAGCTCCACACCCAGCATGGAGCCCAACACAAGGCTTGAACTCACAACCCCGAGATCAAGACCTGAACTGAGATCAAGAGTTGAACGCTTAACTGAGCCACCCAGGCGCTCCTGTTGTTGGTTTATAGGAAGAATTTTTCTCAGCTGAAATGTGTAGATTTGCTGCTTAAATATTTCTTATAATAGCCTTATATGGAATTGGTTTGAATTTTTAATTTTTTGTTATTTAATTGACATAGTTCCTAATTCAGAAGCATTATCCATTAGTGATGTCAATTAACAATGTGAGGTTTCTTGAGTGATGTTGTTACTGGTCATGGTAGAGTAGAGAGGGGAGTGTTTTTCTTTTCATTTTTGCAAGATCTGAGTTTCCCCCTTTATTTTCTTTTTTTCCCTTCACTAGGAATGCTGAAAATTGGGTCATACCTAGTTTTATTTGCATTCCTTGTTAATTTTATGTTTTGGATCTGGGGGTACCATTATCCTCCAGACCCAAAGTCTATGTATAGATTTTTAAAAACTATTACCTAAGTGGTAGCAAGGAAAAATTATGTTAACATTTAATTAATAATGAATAAATAATATTTATATAATAATTATATATTATATAATATATAATATATATTATAATAAAATATATTTATATAATAAATAATAAATAAAATAATATTACTACAAAGAAGTCAATTCCCTTTTTCATTTTAGTTGTTTTATGTGGCCTTTTACCTTTCTCTTATGACAATTTATTCTGTATGAGTAGTACTTAGAAGATATGCAGTCTTGGTTTTGATTAAAAATTTATATGCGGGGCGCCTGGGTGGCTCAGTCATTAAGCGTCTGCCTTTGGCTCAGGTCATGATCCCAGGGTCCTGGGATCGAGCCCCGCATCGGGCTCCCTGCTCGGCGGGAAGCCTGCTTCTCCCTCTCCCTCTCCCCCTGCTTGTGTTCCTTCTCTCGCTATCTCTCTCTGTCAAATAAATAAATATTTAAAAAAAAAAAATTATATGCTACCCATTGTTCAGTTGAAGTCTTAACTGTAATATAGTTGTAGGGAGATGAGTTTGGCTCCACTGCTTAATTGGTTTGTTACATTTAGCACCATACTTCATCTCTCTGGCCCCATTGTAAAAATGAGGTTGAGGAGAACATTTACCTATTAGACTTAGGATTCGTTTAACTTTGTAAAGCCCCTGGAACATTTAATTGAACACCTGTCATTGTTTCAAACATTCAAAGCCCCTAAAAGCCTGAACTATGAAACCCATTGGTAACATCTTTGTTTTTCAGGTTGCTGGAGGAGCCAATATGAGTCAGATTTCAGAAGCCCTGAGCCGATACAGGAATAGGTCATGTTTTATGAAGGAAGCACTCTACAGGCTCTTCACAGAGACATTTTCAATGCAGGTAACCATGCCTGCTATTTTAAAGGTAACTACACTGCAGAAAGGTAGTTTTTGTTACTACTTTTTGCTTAGTTCAATTAAAGGTGTTCACCAAACACACGGAGTACAGTAACTTATATGCCTTATTCTATAATGAGCCAAAGTACCCTCATGGAGAAAGGAAAACAGTGTTAGGCTTAATTAACTGCCAGATCATCTCTCATTTTCAGCATCTAAATTAGTTCAAGTCATCCAGTGTTTTGATTTAGTCTGAGAAGGAGATATAGGACATATGTACTATTTTGCCTAAAATAGGAGATCTTAATCTATAAACAAAGTATTCACTTTGCTGCAAATGTTTCTTATTTATTCATTCATTTACTCTTTAAAACCTAACGTCTGGTTTTCTAAAAGAAAACAACAGTGTCTTCAACAAGAACAGAGCAAAAAAATGGAGGTGCCAGATTTACCATATAAAGTATTTTGTGAATAAAGTAAAATGACCAGTATTGATAGGGCCAAACTTGGCTTTGGTTTATAGAAAAATGAATTTGTTTTAAATGTTATTGGAAGTATTAAGTGGTTTGGGAAAGAAAAGTGCATTTATTTAAGGTGAAACGTAACATGAAAATGAAGACTTGAAGTCACTTTGTCTTTATTATTATTTGTAATTCTTTATAGTTCCTTAAAAAAATTGGGTATTTCTGCACTGTGGGAGATAAGCTTTGTTCATAACTTAAAAGCAGTACTGTATAAAGTGAAAAAAACTCTGGACCTTTGTTTCCCATTTGTAATGAGGAGATTGAATTAGATATTCTAAAAGTCCTTTTCATATCTAAGATTCTCTCATTTTTGAAAATCATGTTTTGTGTTTTGCTTTTTTTTCCCCCCTATGTATTTAACTTGGATGATGGCAATCCAGTGAAATCCTAGGAGCAATTTATCAATATAGAAAAAAGTCATTTTCCGTAGTGGAACTGTGTCCCACGTCTGTCTCTAGGCTCTGTTACTTCATGCAGCTGTCAGAGTGAGGGGCTCTGGTCTCTTAAAATCATGGTTCATGCCAGTATCAGCAGACTGGTTTCTGAGGTAGATAGAAATGGACAGAACAGATTGCACTGTCCCTGAATGTTAGTGCAGGTGTGGTCTAAGCTTAGTACAACGCCTTCATGTTATATTTGTGTTGTAGGTCTTCCACAGTCTGTCTTCTAATGACCTTTCTCATGTTATGTTTGCAGTTTTCAAATTCTTTCAAAATTCTATTAAATTCAAATTTTTTCCTCCTCTGTTGGATTCATCCCATCCTTTTGTCTGTTTTGTGTATTTCCTTATCACATTTCCATTCCTTAGGAATTCCCTTTTCATTCCATCCCTATCTCTACCTCCTTCTGTCCAAATCTTATCTGAGACCCTGCCTTAAATGTGCTCTCTGAATGAAGAATTCTGTTCCATACCAGAAATGAATGCTCCTTCCACAACTACCTTAGGTAGCACTTTATATATATGTTTATGGTGCTTTTTTTTTTTTTCCAGTTTCATGTTTTGATATCCCTCTCAATGTTATTTGTTTACATACTGTATTTTTCTCACAGGGCTTTATGCTAAGGAATAGGGTGTAATTCATGTTTGTGTCCTGTAGTGCTTATCACAATGCCTTGTATGGAGTAAGGTTCAATAAATGATTATGAAATCATGGAGGAAATGGAAGAAGTCCAGAGAAGGGAAGTGACTTGCCTAAAGTCACACATCTAGTTAACAGCTTCATTTGGATGGGAAGTTATTGCTGTTGCCCTAAAAAATAAATGCTGAGGGTAGGGAAAGATCTTTTACTTTCTGTCCCAATGAGCAAATATTTTTGCCAACACAAAAACAAGACAGTATAAAGAATGTTTGGGGCACCTGGGTGGCTCAGTCGTTAAGCATCTGCCTTCAACTCAGGTCATGATCCCAGGGTCCTGGGATCGAACCCTGCATCGGACTCCCTGCTCAGCAGGGAGTCTGCTTCTCCCAGTCTCTCCTCCCCCTGCTTGTGCTGTCTCTCTCTGTCAAATAAATAAAATCTTTAAAAAAAAAAAAAAAATGCTCATGTTGTCATATGCCACTAAAAACAAGTTCATCTTCAGCTTGTGGCTGTAGGAATGAGGAATCATCCATTGGATTTGCCAGTGCAGTTCACAGCCAGTGCTTGCGCCCTCAACTTAACACGCCAGGGCCTGGCCAGGGGGATGCCTGTTCGTCTGTTGTCAGAGGTCACCTGTCTGCTTTTCAAGGCTCTGAAAAATTTCCCCCATTACCAGCAGGTAATTGAATACTTGACTGCTTCTTACTTCAGGACAAATAACATGAAAAAAATTATTAGTATTAGTTAATATTAGCTATTATTAATATTAGCATTATTTTGTTTTAATTTTTCATCCTCCCTGAGAGAGAATAGATAAGGAATTTATGTTTGTTATAGAAAAAAATAGCAAATTTGGATTAGCAATTGGGTTTAAATTTTAAAAATTTTTTTAGAAATCATTGACCCAGAAATCCATATACTGTTAACACTTCAGTACATCCTTACAGGCTTAACATCATATGTGAAAATTAAATTAAAAAAAAAAGTTGAATTGAATCATAGATGTAAATATAAAAACTGAAAACCATAAAACTTCTAGAAGAAAACAGGACAAAATATTGGTGACCTTGGAGTAGGCAAAGTTTTCTTAGGATACAAAAAGCACATGTCATGAAAGAAAAATAATAAATTAGAATTCATCAATATTAAAGGCTTCTCATATACACAGACATACACAAATTGAAAAGGGTAAGTCATGGGATGGCAAAAATGTTTGTTTTGTTTATATGAAAAAGGACTTTTTATAGAGAACATAAAGAACTCTTAACTCCGCATAAGACAAGCCCATTTTTTAAAAAGGCAAAAGATTTGAGCACTTTACTAAGATTAAACAGATGACAGATGAGCATATGAAAAGATGCTCAGTGTTTTTAGTCATAAGGGAAATGCAAATTAAAACCACTTTGAATTACCAGTGCATACCTAGATACTACTACACACCCTCTAGATTGGTTGAAATTAAAAGATTGACAATACAAAATGTTAGCAAGGGTGTGGAGCAACTGAAATTCTCATATACAGATGTTAAGAATGTAAAATGATAGAACTATCAGTTCAACAGGCTGGTAGTTTCTTTCAAAGTTAGACATATACCTTCTTTACTACCTAGTCTTTCCACTCCAAGAGAAATGAAATCATATATTCATACAAAGCCTTTTACATGAATATTTATAATATCTTTATTCATAATATATCCCGTAAACTGAAAACCTTTCTATTGTTGAACAGCAGGTGAATAGATAAACAAATTGTGGTATTTTCATATAAGAAACTCCTCTATTTGGCAATACAAAGGAATAAAGTACTGATACATGCAACATGGATGAATCTCAAAAGCATTGTATGCTAATAAGCAAAATAAGCCAGACACAGAAGAGTAGATATTATATGATTCTATTTATGTGAAACTTTAGAAAAGATTAATCTGTAATGACAATGTAATTTTCTGAGGTTGGGATTGATTAGAAGGTGGTACAGTGCAACTCTTTGGGTGATGGAAATATTTTTTATCTCAGTTATGGTGATGGTGGATGGTAGTGGTTATACAGCTGTATCAATTTGCCAAATCTAATTGAAGTGTGTACTTACAATGGAAATTTTTAAAAAATATAATAAGGAAGGTGGTCTTTCTTCAATAATAAAAAAAAAATCTGCATTTTCACTTTCTCTTGAAAAGTTGGAAGCTCCTTCACAGTTCAGAGTTTATTCCTTCATGGAAGCCATCAGTTGGAGTAACAACTGCCCCTATAAAAGGGCATGAATTCTCCAGTTGTTCATAATTCCCACCACTGCTCTGCTGTGTCACAGTCAGCCCTCCTCACTTGTTTCTGTTACTGCCTAGTTCCTGTTGGCATTTCAGGCTTGCTGCCCCTGCCTCCTGGCCTACTTGTGGCCTTTCAAAGAGATGGTGTATTTTTCTATTGCTACAGCTTTCTCAGGAGGCCTTTTCTTTCTTTTCTGTAAAGGCCCAGTTCAACCCTACCAGTCTTAGGTTGAAAGTACAGCTCTATCACAGAGTTAGTTATAAGGTCTGGTAAGGACATTTGTAGATGGCCAGGCTTCAGGTAATTGGTTTGGATTGACACACAGGCAGGCCACTAGGGTTCATGGGGAAAAGACCCCCTGCTTTGCCAAAAAAAAAAAGAAAAAAAAAAGTGGGGGCAGATTATTCTTTAGGCAGAGGTGAATGTGACAGAGTAAGATTACATGAAGAACTTGGAGAGGGCCAGGTATACAGTGAGTTCTCAGTAAGAAAAGCTCGTTGGTAGTACCTTCCAAGTGCTTAGAATCTTTATTTAGAATGGGGTATCCCTTTGCTCAAAATTATTTTTCTTTATTCCCTTAAAGTTACAGAAGAATTGTCTTCTCTCCTTAACTAATTCCAGGATTCTTGTGGATGTTCCATTTGACAGGCAAGTATAAAACTTGGTCATCTGATTTTGGGGTGTTGACCAGTGTTACTCTGAACATTGTTGGCTTTTGGTTATTAGCTTATTAGCAAGGTTTTGATTAAGTCTGGGCTAAGATGTTTGAGGAGAATGTTCTGTTGAGCACCTGCCAGAGAGGTGATTGGAAGTACCCTACAGATGACCCTTGAACAATGCGGGGATTAGGGACACTGCCCCCCCCCCACCTCTACCCTGCACAGTAAAAAATGCATGTGTAACTTTTGAGTCACCAAAAACTGAACTACTCATAGCCTGTTGTTGACTGGAAAGCCTTAGTGATAAATAGTCGATTAACACGTATTTTGTATGTTAAGTAGTATTATATACTGTATTCTACAATAAAGTAACCTAGAGAAAAGAAAATGTTATTAAAATCATAAACAAGAGAAAGTATAATACATTTACAGTACCATACTGTATTTATCAATATGAAAAGCTTACATTATCTGTTTATAAGATGAATCATCCGTCAGTACCTACATCAATATCTTACATCATACAAAACACTGTAGATGTATGTATTACTAAGACTAGATATCAAAAATGAAAAGGTAGGGGCGCCTGGGTGGGTCAGTTGGTTAACCGTCCTGACTCTTGATTTCAGCTCAGGTCATGATCTTAGGGTTATGAGATCGAGTGTCAGGCTCCATGCTCAGCAGGGAATCTTCTCTTCTTCCTCCTCTCTCTCCTTCTGCCAGATATCTAATGTCAGCCCCTCATGCTGCTCATGAACTCTCTGTCTCTAAATAAATCTTTACAAAAAAAAAAGAAAAGACAGGGGCGCCTGCGTGTCTCAGTCGTTAAGCGTCTGCCTTCGGCTCAGGTCATGATCCCAGGGTCTTGGGATCGAGCCCCGCATCGGGCTCCCTGCTCTGCGGGAAGCCTGCTTCTCCCTCTCCCACTCCTCCTGCTTGTGTTCCCTCTCTCGCTGTGTCTCTCTCTGTCAAATAAAAAAAAAAAAAAGAAAAGACAATGTAGGGCACCTGGCTGGCTCAGTCGGTAGAGCATGTGACTCTTGCTCTCATGGTCATGAGTTCGAGCTCCACGTTGGGAGTGGAGTTTACTTAGAGAGGAAGAAAAGATAATGTGAAAAAGAAATACTTATTTACAGGGCACCTGGGTAGCTCAGTCAGTTAGGCACCTGACTCTTAATTTTGGCTCAGGTCATGATCTTGGGGCTGTGGCTCTGTCAGGCTCCGCCCTGAGTGTTCACGTGTACACACACACACTCTCTCTCAAAAACAAAAACACGCATATATATTTATTGATGCGTGATTCATGCACCGATAATGGAGAAGCAGCAATATGATTGCTTTATGGTAGTGTTGTATAATCAATAGAATTGCTTCACGGTAGCGTAGCCTCCCACTAATGAATGAATTGCTATGACATTTTTATGGCATACAGCATAACAGTCATATTTATAATACAATATTGGAAACACTGTTACATTAAAAAAAATAAAACTACTTACCTGTGATGATAGGCTGATATGCAGTTTCTCCAGTTATGAAAGAGGCATACTATATGGTAATGTAATTCTTTGAAATCAAAGTTATAAGCTGTAAGAAAACTAACACGTTATTAATTTTATATTAAATATCACTTTATGCCGTATAAGGATAGGCTGTCCACTTTCAGTCTTGCATGTGTTGTTCTGCATCATGAATACTTAGGCAGTGATGATGATGACGACACAGAAACATCTCATACAGTTCTTGCTGTGCAGTTAGTTATTAGATGTTCACATGAAGATACATACACAACGGATAAGTTTATTAACTGTAAGCACGATGATTATTTACTGCTCATTAAGTGGAAGTGGATCATCATAAAGGTCTTTATCCTCATCATTTTCATGTGGAGTAGGCTGTGGAGGAAGAGGAGGGGTTGGTTTTGCTGTCTTGGGGGTGGACGAGGTGGAGGGATTGAAAGGGGAGGCAGGCACACTTGGGGTACCTTGACAGAAATACATCATAATTTCTGTCTGACTTCTTTGCTTTTTCATTTCTCTAAAAATATTTCTATGTAGTACCAATCCTTCTGCTACCATATGCTTTAGTTTCTTTGCCCATATCATAGAAGGGTCCATGTTATAAAAGAAGTCAAAAGCAGTCTTGAATAATCGGGATCCTTCTGCCAGATTATCTAATGTCAGTTTATTTTCTGGCACTGCTTCTCCTACGTCTTCTTCCTCATTGTTGGACACTGGTTTGGAAGAGCTCATCTCCATCAAGTTGACATCTGTTAATTCCTCTGGTGTGGGGTGTATCAGCTCTTGAATTTCTCCAAGATCCATATCTTGAAACTGTTCACTCCCCACCCTTTTTTGGCCTTATCTACAATCTCTTTCATGATTTCCTTGATTGGCTCTGTTATAAATCCTGTGAAGTCACACACAGCATCTGGACACAGTTTCCTTCAGCAGAAATTTATTGTTTCAGGCTTGATGGCTTTTATGGCTTTTTCGATAACAACAGTGGCATCTTCAATGGTGTAATCCTTCCAGACTTTGATGACGTTCTATTAGGATTCTCTTCCATAGCATTGACAGTCCTTTCCCTAGAATACTGTGTGTAATGAGCCTTAAAGGTCCTTATCACCCCCTGATCTAGAGGCTGAATTAGAGACGCTGTGTTTGGGGGCATATAGACCACTTTAGTGCCTTCAGTATTGAACTCACGGGATTCTGGGTGGCCAGGGACATTATCCAATATCAAAAGAATTTTAAAAGGCAGTTCTAAACCAATATTGCACTATATGTTAACTAACTAGAATTTAAAGAAAAAATTAAAAATTAAAAAAAAAAAAGGACAGTCCTTGGGGCGCCTGGGTGGCTCAGTTGTTAAGCATCTGCCTTCGGCTCAGGTCATGATCCCAGGGTCCTGGGATCGAGCCCCGCATCGGGCTCTTTGCTCCGCGGGAAGCCTGCTTCTCCCTCTCCCACTCCCCCCCTGCTTGTGTTCCCTCTCTCGCTTTCTCTCTCTCTGTCAAATAAATAAATAAAATCTTTAAAAAAAAAAAAGAGGACAGTCCTTTACTGGCAAGGTACTTCCTGACTTCAGGGACAAAGTATTGATGGAACCAATCCAGAAAAGGGATTTTTTTTTTTTAAGATTTTATTTAATTAATTAATTTATTTATTTATTTGACAGAGAGTACAAGCAGGCGGAGTGGCAGGCAAAAGGAGAGAGAGAAGCAGACTCCCCACTGAGCAGGGACCCCTACGTGGGGCTCGATCCCAGGATCCTGGGACCATAACCCGAGCCAAAGGCATACGCTTAACCGACTTAGCCACCCAGGCACCACCAGAAAAAGGATTCTTGTCCAAGCCTTCTTGTACAACCAAAAGACTAGCAGCCAGTGTTTATCTTTTCCCTTCAAGTCTTGGGGATTAGCAGCTTTATAGACCAGGGCAGTTCTTATCATAAAGCTAACTGTATTTGCACAAACCAGTAGAGTTAGCCTATCCCTTTCTGCCTTAATTCCTGGTGCTCGCTTCTCTCTCTTACTAATAAATGTCCTTTGTGGCATTTTTTTTTCCCCCAGGATGGAGCATTTTCATCTACATTAGAAACTTGTTCAGGTAGATCTCTTTTCTTCTCCATGATTTTCTTAATGGTGTCTGGGAACTCATCTGCTGCCTCTTGATTGGCAGAAGCTGCTTCTCCTGTTATCTTGACATTTTTTAATTCAAACCTCTTTCTAAAATTATCAAACCGTCCTTTGCTGACATTCAGTTTTGCAGTTTTAGATCCTTCACCTTCCTTTTGCTTTAACTTGTCATATAATGAATTTACTTTTTGTCGAGTCATGTTAGAGTCTGTAAGTATGGCTTTCTCAAAGCAATCCTGTACCCACATAAAAGCTGCATTTTCAAAGAGATAAAAAGGTGTTTTGCAAAAAGTGCAAGGTTTTCATTTCTGCTGGCATAGCTGCACCAACAACTTTACAAATTTCCTTTTCTTTTTTTACAATGGGCCTTATACTGGATTCATTTGTCTTGAAATGATGGGTACCCCCAGGTGCAGACCTCATTCTACGGTAGATATCAGGCAATCAGCTTTTTCTTGTAATGTCATGACTTTTCTCTGCTTCTTGGGAGCACTTCCAACATCGCTAGTGGCACTTGGTACGGGTCCCCCCATGGTGTTACTCAAGGTTTACAGTATTTCACTAAACACAATGAAAACTATGCGAGAACTCTAAGAGATTACTTTTTACTTTTCAATTTACTTGAAAGACGAACTGCTCATATGGAGTGATTAGTTTTGCATGGCATTTTAAGTGGATACTCACAATGCTTGAGCTCACCCCCATATTGACAGGAGGGGGCTGCAAAATAATACAGTTGTATAGTATTACTACAGTTAATTTTATGCTGTTACCATTTAATACTGCATCTTTATGTTTTGTTTACATTTCTCTTGACTGGTCAGTGTTTGTATAAGTTTTAATAAATTTTAACCTTTTATATTAGATGTGTGTATATTTTATGGTTATAAATAGTAAAAGAAACTACTACCTAGTATCTACATATATTTTATGCATTTATAAATACCTAACTTTTTCTTAATTTTTTTGATGTTTCTAGACTATGCGGTTTGTCTGAGTTTTTCCAAATTGTTGCAAATCTCCAAAAAATTTTCCAGTATATTTATTGAAAAAAATCTGTGTATAAGTGGACCAGTACAGTTCAAACCTGTGTTGTTCCAGGGTCAACTGTGCTCGCAAATGTCTCCCGAAGTGATTCCAGTTCAGGGTAGTGAGTGTAAGAACATGGGCTTCAGAAAGTCAAACATACTTGGATTCAAGTTCTAGCCCTTCCATTATCTTTGTGCATTAATTTCCTCATTTATAAAATGGTGATTCTTCTGAGGGTTAGACATGACAATGTAAAGTACTTACGGCAGCGCCTAGCTTAAGAAGTAGAGTCTGTTCTAAACATTAGTCATTCTTATTATTTTATTGATAATAATTAAGAAAATCATCTTCATAGACTCTAAAGGGGCTCCTCCTGAGGACTTCATAGTCTTGCAGATTCATGAGCTCAAAAACATTTATAATAGTTGCTGCTAATGGCAGGAAAATTAAGCACAGGCTAACATGAACAAAGCCTGTGATACGTTGGCACAGAGTTGTAGGCTAAGCCATTCTCAAATCTAATTGAGATGTGTGCTTAAAATGAGAGTTGACTTTTAAAATTACAATAGGGAAGGTGGTCTTCCTCATTAAAAAAAAAAAAATCTATTTCTACCTTCTCTTGAGAAGTTAGATCTTTCTCAACTCAGTCTTCATTCCTACAGTTGCAATCAATAGGAGCTGACTACCAGCTACCCCTTTAAAAAGGCAGGCATTCTCTCTAGCTGCGTGATGTGTTTGCTGTGGCATTTTAGCATTGTCTACAATTCAGATTATAAATTACTACCTCTAGGGGAACTTCTTTCCCTTTTTTCAGACCCATCATAGTAGAAACTGAATGCTTAAAATAAGTCTTTCTTAGATCTGCTTATCTTTCTTTGAATTCTTTGCATTTCACTTACATTCTTATTTGCCTGCTCTCTTCTTCTGATCTTCTCTTTTTGTCAGATGCTCTTGATTTTCATAGCTGAGTCTTTAGAAACCTAAGATACAGGATTTGTTGGGGAGGCTAAGTGATTTCCTTATGTACAGTTTAAAACTTTATTGTGAGAAAAATACTGCTTTTCAGGTTTGATGCTGCCAAGTTTGTTATGAGATGGCTCTGTAAACATGAGAACCCCAAGATGCAAACAATGGCAGTGAGCATCACCTCTATTCTAGCCCTGCAGGTATGTGATCGCTAAAGGCAAGATTTCTCTCTCTAGTCTTGACGGAGCTCTGATAGACCTCCAGTATTTCACTTTCAGCTTTTTGTTTGCTTATAGCTCTCACCTGAGCAAACTGCACAACTTCAGGAAGAGCTCCTCATGGCAGTTAAGGTAGGTGGGTTGTCACTTTCATAACCTTTTTTCTAATAAAAAATTTATGAACATAATCTAAAAAGTCAAATCATTCTAAAAGGCTTATAAAATGAAAAATCTGTAAGACCTGCTCCCCAGAAGAAACTACTTTCTACTCTTGGAGCTACTTCTTCTAGTATCTACCTCCACATCTATAAATAAAATGCTTTTAACTTGATTTATCAGTTTTAGATGTTTCCTAGTGATTCCGCTGCTATGGTAAATAAGAACTTAGCTCTCCCACATGTATCTTTTACAAATTACCTCCCTTCCCAACACATTTATATCATAATTTTTTTATTCAAATTCAGTTTAATTAACATATACTGTATTATTAGTTTCAGAGGTAGAATTCAGTGATTCATCAGTTGCATATAACACACAGTGCTCAATACTTCAGTATATCATAATTTTTAATCAGTATTTACAGTATGATTATGCTAACATTGCTCACTAAAAAAGCATACATTGTTTTATTTTGTACTTATTTTGAGATGAGGCTTGTGATACCTCCCCCCTTCCCCCAGTCATTTATGTTTCCTGTGAACTGTTTATTCATGGCCTTGATATGTTTTCCCTTGGGTTGCTAGCTTTCTTCTGATTTATAAGGTTTCTATATATATTAAGGAATTGAGCCTTTGTAATATGAGATGCATCTATTTTCTCCACTGGGCTGTTTGACTGTTTTTACTTTATTTATGGCATATTTTGCCATGCAGTAACTTTAAAATGTTTATAGGATTCAATTTATTATTTTATTTCTCTGACGTTGATGGCACATTTTGAAAGTATTTCTAAAAATTTCTCATGATTTTTAACATGTAAATACTTGATTTACTTGGAGCTTTTTTTTTTAGATGTAAGGGTCTGTTTTCTTCTCAGTGTCTGTCTCTGCACCTTTTCTTGAGTGAATTATCTTTTCTCCACTGTTATGCATTGCTGCCTCTATCATATATTAAATTCCCATATCTGTTTGCATCTATTTCTGGACTTTGTGCTGTGTTAATTTGTATGTCTATTTATATACTGATATCACACTTTTTATTTATTGGCTTTATAAATTCCTTAATAGTTAAGATCTTTCCTTGGGTTTCTTTTAGTTATCCTTATCCTTTTGTTTTTTGTTTTGTTTTGTTTTGTTTTTAATTTATTTATTCATTTGAGAGAGAGAGTACATGAGAGGGGGGAGGGTCAGAGGGAGAAGCAGGCTCCTCGCCGAGCAGGGAGCCCGATGTGGGACTCGATCCCGGGACCCTGGGATCATGACCTGAGCCGAAGGCAGTGGCTTAACCAACTGAGCCACCCAGGCACCCTCCTTTTGTTTTTTTAATGGGAACATCAGAAGTATGTGGTGTTTTCTTCATGTTGATATTCTGTATTTCTTAAATTTATTCCTGAGGTCTTTACCTTTTGTATTGCTGTTACAAGTGGAAACTTCTGAGTATTTGGTATCTAGTCAGTAGGTTTGGGGGATAAAAATCAGAGTGATTTTATACATGTTAAGTTCTGAGATGCTTGAGATATCAAGGAGGCAGTTTGATACAGGGTGCAGCTCAGAGGATTGGGTGGACAGGGCTAGAGAATAATTTGAGTCATCAGTTCTGATGTGGGATGCAAGTACCTACCTAAAGAGTGTGGAGTATATAGAGAGAAAAGAAAAGGACTGGAATGAGTATGTTGGAAGAGAAGGAGGAGCCAGGAAAAGCGAGAGGAGTGTTTAAAATGAGGTAGTAGAAAAACAGGAAAGAGTGATGTCTTAGAATCCAAGAGAATTATTTCAAGAAAAATTGAGCAGTTAATTCAGGTGCTATTGAGTGGTTGAGTGAAATGAGGACAGAGTTGCCAAGTTGGATTTGGCAAGATAGAAGTCATCAGTTGTCTTGCTTACATTATGTTAGTGCAGTAGTGGGACAAAACCTGTTTGGACTACATGATGAGCAAATGAAAGGTGAGAAATGGAGGCAACTTTTTGATACATTTTATTTTTTTATTTTTAAAGATTTTATTTATTTATTTATTTGTCAAGAGAGAGAGAGAATACAAGCTGGGGGAGCAGCAGGCAGAGGGAGAAGCAGGCTCCCTGCTGAGCAAGGATCCCGATGTGGGGCTCAATCCCAGGACTCTGGGATCATGACCTGAGCTGAAGGCAGACACTTAACAGACTGAGCCACCCAGGCGTCCCTCGATATATTTTATTTTATTTATTTATTTATTTATTTTTTAAAAAGATTTTATTTATTTATTTGAGAGAGAGAATGAGAGAGAGAGCACATGAGAGGGGGGAGGGTCAGAGGGAGAAGCAGGCTCCCTGCCGAGCCGGGAGCCCGATGTGGGACTCGATCCAGGGACTCCAGGATCATGACCTGAGCCGAAGGCAGTCGCTTAACCAACTGAGCCACCCAGGCGCCCCCCTTGGTGTATTTTAATGAGAAAGAAAGAAAAAGGAAGATGCTACATGGGCCAGTAGTTGTTTTTTTTCCAAGATCAGTTACATTAAGATGTATTTTATGCCCATGAAAATAATTCTGACACAAAGGGGAAAACTGATGGCAAAGGCAAGACAGAGAGAAATAATTTGGTGCCAAATCTTTGTGTGTGTACTGGAATTGTACAGCAAGAGTAAAGATGCTGGCTTTAGACTAGAGCAGAAGGGAAAGAGGAATACATTGATGCAAGCAGGTAGGCTGGGAGATTTTGTTAGGAAGAACAGCGATAGTTCTCTGAAAAACTAGATGAAGTGATCAAATAAGAAGAGTAAAAATACCCAGGTGCCCCATGGGTAAAATTTTTGAAGTGGTTTCATTCCTCTTGAAAATAGACATACTCTGATTTGTTTAGTGCTGTTATATTTTATGTACCTTTACATTAGGTGGCTGAGTGAAAACACCTATCTTTTTCCTCTCTTATGACAGTCTAATATGCTTGAAAGAAAGCATGGATACTGGCTTGTGTCCAGAAATATTCTGATCTGAACTGGTGTTTTAGAATCTCTGTTCAAGTGAACCCATGATTTCTTTAAGCTATTAGGACATATGGTTGTTACAAGTGGAATCTTCTGAGTATTTGGTATCTATAGTCAGTAGGTTTGGGGGATAAAAATCAGAGTGATTTTAGGGGAGCCTGCGTGGCTCAGTCATTAAGCGTCTGCCTTCGGCTCAGGTCATGATCCCAGGGTCCTAGGATCGAGCCCCGCATTGGGCTCCTTGCTCAGAGGGAAGCCTGCTTCTCCCTCTCCCACTCTCCCTTTTTGTGTTCCCTCTCTCCTGTCTCTCTCTCTGTCAAATAAATAAAGTCTTTTAAAAAAATCAGAGTGATTTTAGATGTGTTAAGTTCTGAGGTGCTTGAGATGTCAAGGAGGCAGTTTGATACAGGGTGCAGCTCAGAGGATTGTATGTATGTGTGATATGTACTACAACATATGGTTGTAGTACTAGTGTTACCGTCTAGCCATCCTGATCTGCTCAGTGACTTAGAACAGCATACTTTTTCTTTGGCCTGGCTTAACCCCCTCCCCACCATGTCTCCATTTCTTGCTTAACTCACATCTCTCTCTTTCTCTGCTGGTCTCATTTGTCTCAGTTTACATATTACCTTTGCAGGGAGGATTCCCTTTCCTACCTTTTCTAAAATAAATTGTTAGGCTTTTATGTGTTTCCTTCAGAACATTTACCAAAACTTAAAATTCTTTTATTTAGATGAGAAAAACCAACTATTTTTTTAATCTGTCTCACCTGAATAAGTGCTTGATTTCCAGGAGATGTTTACTAAACATTCTCAATAAATGAATAATGGAATAGTTAATATGTACTTGATTATGAGTCTTATTAACAAGGACCAAGAACTAGGTTAAGTGCTCATAAAACTTTAACTTTTTTTCCCCTTTAATCCTCATAAAAACCTTAGGAATTAGGTGTAACTCATTATATAGAGAAAAAATGGATCACAAAGCTATTAAGTGGCATAACAACTATTGCTTTTCCTATATTGTAATCAAGTCAGTCACTGGGGCATCTAACTTTTTGTCTCTTTGGTTTTTAGGAACTTCTAGCAATAGTAAAACAAAAGACTACTGAGAATTTAGATGATGTCACCCTCTTGTTTACTTTGAAAGCACTTTGGAATCTTACAGATGAGTCTCCAGCTGCCTGCAATCACTTTATGGAAAATCAAGGATTGACAACCTTTATCCAAGTCTTGGAGGTGGGAAGACAGGATTGAGTTTGTATGTAAAGTTCTTTTCTTCATGATAAAGTAACCTGTATATTCTTTTGACAGACTTTTTCAGAGTCAGCAATACAAAGCAAAGTACTTGGTCTTTGGGTAAGGTGACTTGTTTTCAGTTAATTCTAATTACTAAAATAAAAAAGTAAATAAAACTAACACTTATGTAGCACCTACTATATGCTAGGCACTTTTATAAGGAATTTCTGTGTATTAACTCATTTAATCTTCACATAATTCCATATAAAGTAATACCGTATCAGTCATCTGTTGCTGTGAACAAACTACAGCTAAAACAGCCGTGTTATTTACTTTCGAATCTGTGGGTCAGCAGATTGAACCCAGCTGTACAGTTCTTCTGGTCTCATATGGAGTTACTCATGTTGCTGCTGACACCTGGTGGTGTCACCTAGGGCTAGAGCTAGATGCTCTAAGATGGCTTGACTCTTGCTGTGACAGTTGGTGCAGGTTGTTAGTTAGGGCTTGTATCTCCATGGGCTTCTTTATTTGGCAGTTTCAGGGTAGCGGTAGAAGGCAAGTCCCGCTTATGTTACATTTTCTAATGTCTCATTGGGCAAAGCACATTAGGTGGTCTGGGGTGTTTCCTAGTAATCACTTCTCCAACTCTCCAGTAGCAACTGGATATCCTACAGTTCAATTCAATTCAGTTCTTACGCTGAGTGCCTGGAGTTATCATCAGAACCCACAAGTTAAAGGGCGCAGTCCCATGAGACTGCCCCCACTTCAGTTGCCAGTCATTAAGTCTTGGGCCACTCGTACTTTTGCCTGACTGGCTGTAAAGTAAGGGTTTCCCCTCCTCAGGTTGATAATTTGCTAGAAGGGCTCACAGAACTCAGGAAGGCACACTTTACTTGCTATTATCAGTTTATTATAAAGAATACAACTGAGAAACATTGAAATGGAAGAAGTGTATAGGGAACGAAGGATGGGTACATGCAGAGCTTCCATACTCTCTCTGGGCACACCACGTCCCAGTACCTTGATGTGTTCACCAACTCAGAAGTTCTCCAAACCCATCATTTAGGACTTTTTATGGAGGTTTCATCACATAGGCGTAATTGATTATTAATTCAGTCTTCAGCTCCTCTCCCATCCCCCAGAAGTTATAGGGTGGGGCTTAAAGCCCAGGCTTCTAATTAAGGTGGTTTTTTTGGCAACCAGTCCTCATCCTGAAGCTATTTAGGTGCCTGCCAAGAGTTGCCTCATTAGAACAAAGATGCTTCTATCACTTGGGAAATTCCAAGGGACTTAAGAAATCCAAGGGATTTCAAGAATTCGGGACAAAGACAAAATGTATATTTCTTATTATATGCCCATGGTTAAGCCCAGATTAAAGGAGGTGAGCACCCCTTGATGGGAGAAGCAGGGAAGTCACATGGCTAAGTCAAACAGGGATAGGAAAAATTGTGCTATGTTCTATACTCTACCACACATTGTTAGTTACATTTTATAGACACACAATCTGAGGCACAGAAGTGCCATTTACCCTATGTTACCTAGGTAGTAGGAGGCAGAATCAGAATTCAAACTCAGGCAGTCTGGCCCCAGACCCTCTGATATTAACCACTTTACTATACTTCCTTGTTATCAAGGCAGTCAGTTGTTTGGAAATTTCTTTGGGGCACCTGGGTAGTGCAGTCAGTTAAGTGTCCCAACTCTTTGGTTCAGGTCGTGATCTCAGGGCCATGAAATCAAGCCCGGTGTCGGGTTCCACGCTCAATGTGGAGTCTACTTAAGTTTCTCTCTCCCTCTCCCTCTGCCCCTCCCCAACCCCACACCCCTTAAAATAAATAAATAAATCTTTAAAAAAAAAATTTCTTTGCTTATACTGTTATACTACCTCTCAATCAGGATATCCATAATTGAGAAATTTCTTTGTTTCCAAAAGATAAAGGTGAAGATTTACAAAAAGTAATGAAGATATACTGTAAGTCCCTTCAGTTTGCTGTGCGTGAAATGTATCAAGCTGATGGTCTTATAACACTTGGGAGGTGGTGGTAGATGGGTATACAAATAGCTTTCCAACTTAAGATTGACTATGGTAAGTGCTAGAAAAGAAGCACAAAGTCTCATGGGAGCTTTTGATTCTAGATCATGCCCTCATTGAAAGCAGGGACTATATCTTTTCCTTTGTATCCCTAGCACATATAGGACTTGGAACAGAGTAGAGAGGATTAAATGATTAATATTGGAAATCTGGAAGGTATAGAAAAGTAGAAAGGAGGGACTAAAGCAGGAGACAAAGGTCTTTTGGCTAGGGAAGATGAGAAAATGTAATCATTTGAGGGACACTGTAATATAGAATATCTAGAATTCTGGGAGATGGTGGGAAGAAGAAAAGCAATAGGAAATAAGGCCAGAAAGGTGGATTGGAGCCTCATATATGCTATATAATGTTAAGTGTCCTACTATTAGCTAACCTTTTTTTTTTTTTTTTAAGATTTATTTATTTATTTTAGAGAGCAAGGGGAGGGGCAGAGGGAGAGAAGAGAGAGAGAATCTCAAGTAGACTCCCTGCTGAGCACAGAGCCCGAAACAGGGCCGGATCCCATGACCTATGAGATCATGACCTGAGCCAAAACCAAGAGTCGGATTCTTAACCAACTGAGCCACCCAGGTGCCCCTCAGCTAACCTATTCTAAAAGATCTTTTGCTTTTTTTCTGAGAGACTCTCAGAATGCTGAGGATTTATGAGTTTGCCCCCTTTCCTTCCTTTTTCTGAATGAAGACCCACATTCTCCTGTAGCTTGCATCTTCTCAACATTTTGTTCATAGACTCTTGAAATGAAAAAGCTGCTAGAAAAGTAGCCTCTGCCAGGCTTACAAGAGAAATCTTGAGATTCATCTAAGGTGTGCTCAGTTATGCTAAGGATGCTATTGTGTTGTCTCTCCTTGTTCGGGGCTTCCATCTGATCAGCTTAATGTTGAAATCCTGCTACTGGTGAGGATATGTATAGCTGGCTTTGGGGAAAAACGGGGGTAAATCTCAAAATAGTGCGGTTCTGCTGAAATCAATAGGGTACAGCTGGTCTTGTGAAAAACTGGGGGAAGTGAGCTCAGAACAATGCAGTTTTCTGCATGGTGCCGTATGCTGCTTTTAACATAATAGTTTCTAGGGTATACTTTTCTGAAAGCTCCTTCAGAAGGAACAATAACTGCTGTGTGCAATTTAAATATGTGTTTCACTTCTAAACCTCTGTTTTTTAATCTCTGTGGTAGGCAGACCCTAAAGTGACCTCCAGTGATTCTTCTCTCCTGGTGTTCATGTCCTTGTGTAATGCTCTCCTGACAAATGTGGGCAGGAACTGTGACTTGCTTCTTACCAACAGAATATGGCAAAGATGATAGGACATCACTCCCATGATTATGTTACAATGTATATACAGTAGACACACCCCCCATCCACAGTTTTAGTTACCTGCAATGTGGAAGCAGGTGATCCTTCTTCTGACGAATAGTCAGAAAGTCAGTAGTAGGCTAACGCTGTCACATGCCTACGTCATCCACCTCTTTATCTTGTCATATAGGCATTTTATCATCTCATCACAAGCAGAAGGGTGAGTACAGTAGAATAAGTTATTTTGAGAGAGACCACATTCGTGTAACTTATTATATTGTTACCATTGTTCTATTATTAGTTATTGTTGTTAATCTCTTACTGTGCCTAATTTATAAATTATACTTTACTGTAGGTATGTATATATAGAAAAAACATAACATAGTATATATAGGGTTTTGTATTATCTGCAGTTTCAGGCATATCCACTGGGGTCTTAGAACATGTCCCCCACAGATAAGAGGGGACTTCTGTATCAGTCCTTCTTGCTAGTAGGTATGCTAAGAGACTCTTCTTAACTGTCTTTGAAAAAGCAAGCTGCCATGAAATAAGTGGTTGGAGAAGGAAGAAACCCACGTGGGAAGGAGCTATGAGCAGCTTCTAGGAGCTAAAGGTGGCCTCCAGCAAGAAACTGAAACCCTCAATTTTGCAGCTGCAAGGAAATGAATTTTGCCAACAGTCTGAGTGAGCTTGGCAGTAGGTTTCCCTCTAGCGGAGCCCCCAGATGAGAATGCAGCCCAGCCAGCACTTTGTGACTTTGTGAGATCTCAGAGTAGAGGGGCCAGCTAAGCACATGGATGAAACTGAGAGAAAAAATATTTTAAGCCACCAAGTTTGCAGTTGTTTGTTAAACAACAACATAGAAAACTCATACATATAAAATACAGTGCCACCTGTCTTTCATTGTTATTGTTAAATTTCAAGCTAATGTAACATATAGTAGGCACTGAGGAACTTTAAGTATTCAGTCAGGCCTGGATTTTATTCTAGTTTAACCAGTTATTAGCAGTGTGAACCTGACAAGTTCACTGACTGACAGGTTAAGTCTTGCTGAGTGACTTATTTATTTGTACAACTATGTTAAAGATTAACTGAGTGGCTCCTGGGGGCACAGTCAGTTGAGCGTCTAACTCTTGGTTTCAGCTCAGGTTGTGATCTCAGGGTCGTGGGATCAAGCTCAGCGTGAAGTCTGCTTAAGACTGTCTCTTCCTCCGCTGCCTGGGTGGCTCAGTCATTAAGGGCCTGCCTTCGGCTCTGGTCATGATCCTGGAGTCCTGGGATTGAGCCCCATATTGGGCTCCCTGCTTGGTGGGGAGTCTGCTTCTCCCTCTGACCCTCCCCCTTCTCATGCTCTCTCTCTCTCTCTCATTCTCTCTCTCTCTCAAATAAATAAAATCTTAAAAAACAAAAAGACTCTTCCTCTCTGTTTGCGCCTCCCCACTGTGCATGCTCACACTCTCTCAAATAAATAAATAAAGCTTTAAAAAAAAGATTAAATGAGATAAGGCAGATAAAAAGACATTTTTGTCTAGTACAGTGCCTGGCACTTAGTAAGTGCTTACTCAGTGATTTGTCGTTACTGATCATCCTTATCATCAAGGGGTGGGATTGTGGGGTATTAGGCTAAATTGAGAGGGAGGAGGATGGGACTAAGTGTTCTGTCTGTATCTGAGCTAAGCAGTAGGAGAGGGAGAGGAGCCAGTGTCTGATTCTGTCTTCCTTTCTATCCCTGATATTTTCTGCTTCATCTGACCTATAGAACAACATAGCTGAAGTTAGAGAACTCTCTTCCAAGCTGGTGACTGAAGATGTGCTGAAACATATTAGCAGCTTGCTCCATAGCAAAGAAATGGAAGTCAGCTATTTTGCTGCAGGCATCATAGCCCACCTGACATCTGACAAACAGCCCTGGATGTCCCATGACCTTCAGAGGAGTGCTCTTCTCCAGGATCTGGTACAAGGACCATTCCTCTTTACAAAATCTGGAGTAATCTCTTCTTGTAGGAAACTTATTTTTCTAGATAATAAGAATTTTAGAAATATGTTTTCATTGTAGAAAATGGGAAACATAATAGAAAAGTATAAAGAAAATATTCTAAATCACTCATACCCTACCATCCAATGCTAACTTTGTTAATATTTTGTTACATTCCTTCTGATATTTTTCTTTTATAAAAGTTACCATTGCAAACAGTTGTATATGGCTTTACCAGTTCTCTTTCCCACTTTCAGCTCCTTTTCAGGCTATTTCTTTTGGTATTTGCCTCCATATCTCTAAGTAACATCTGTTGGTACTTCTTGACTTTGCAGTAATAGGCATTATCTGTTCATTCATTTTCCCTCTCTGGAAAATGAAGATTCTTTTTCTCATTGTCTCTGTGCACACCCTTTCCTATACTCCAAGTATAAATCTCCTTTCAGCATAGTTAAACAAACTCTATCCATTTCAGCTTCTCAGAGACTTTTCTCAGAACCTTCTGTTTTCTTCCATCTGGTCTGCTTATTTGTGTATCTGCCATACTGCTGTCATCTTGGTATATTCCATTACTGTCATTGTGGGGATTTGCCTCCCTGGTGTTGGATTCCTTGTTTTCTGGATTGCATTCCTTCTTTCTCTCTTTTTTTTTTTTTTTTATGTACTCCCTTATTCTGTTGGATCATATCTAGTAGTTTCCTAAGACGAAATGCATGAAATAGAAAACTTCAGACCTCTGTTTGAAAAGGCTGTTATTTTTCCTTCACATTTAATTGGTCACATGGTTGGGTATAGAATTTTAGTTTTGGAATATTTTCACTTCAGAATTTTTAAGCCATTGGCTTCTTTGTCTTTTCTTTCTTGGTATCACTGTTAAGAAGCCACATGCCATTTTCCTTTGGGACCTTTAAGATCTTTGTCCTCAGTGTTTAGAAATCTCAGCAGTGTGCGTTGATATAGGTTTATTTTCTTCTGTTATGTTGGCTACTTATTGCTCTGGAAGCTTGTTTCCTTTAGTTCTGGGAAATTTCTTTCTTTCTCCCTTCTCTCTTCTCCCCTCCTTCCTACCTTCCCTCTTCTCCTCTTTTTTTTTCTGGGTTGTCAGCCTTCACGGACTCAATTTTTTCTTGCCTATTTCCCTTTTTGTCCTTTTTAAAAAAAAATCTTTTTAAATTTCCAGTCCTATTGGATTTTGCATTTATGTTTTTATCTTATATATTTCATTATATATTTTAATATAATTTTATATATTATATAATTTATATAATATAATGTACATTTAATATATCTTTATATTTTATATATATTTTAATGTTTATTGTGTATAGTTACATATTTATATTGTATTTTTATATTTCTGTTTTTAATTTCCAAGAACTCTTTTTTTGTTCTGAGTGCTTCTTTTTTTCTACAATATCGTACTCTTTTTCCATGGTTGCTGTATCTGTTATCTCTTTAAAGGTATTAGTGATTAGTTTGGGTGGTTTTTTTGTTTTTTTAAGTTTTTCTCTTCCTTCAAGGTCTCTGTTTCCTGCAAGTTGCTTTTTTCCCCTTATTTTGTTCCTTTATGTTACAGATTTTCTTAAACTGTATGGTGATCCTCAGCTGTCCAGTCATATCTAAGAGTGGGGCTGTTTGGAAGCTGCGTGCAGATGGGTAGAACTTGTCAACTGTGGGTTTCACTTAGAGTGATCTGGATTAGTCATTGTCATTGTTACTAGATCTTTTGTCCTGAGCTGGTTGGAATTTACCTGAGGAAGAATCTTCTGTTCTTCTGACTGAAAATTACAAGTTTGGTTCCAACGGTCTGAAAGCCCATTAGAGGAAGAGAGTTGAGGACAAGGGACTCTGAGCATTTACCATTTAGATTTTCACTTCATCCCCTGTTTTTATCATGGTACTCCCACCCTCAGTTGTTTGCAAGGTTGCCCAGTCCAGAAATTTTTGTTAGGGGTGGGAGAGAAGATCTGGGAGTCTTGATTCTTTAGTACTTTCAACCAGTCCTCCTGTTTTCAATCTTACCTCTAATCTCATTTCCTGAAGTAACTGGTGTGCAAATTTTTAAGTCTCTTGTGGGTTCTGTTCAAATTGGTTCATTTTTTAACATTCCCCAGTGCTAGATCTATTAATTCAGTTACCATTTTCCTTCTGCTTTGTTCTTGTGTGTTTGCCTTCTTTTATTTTAAACCATTTGTACTATTCTGTTCATGGGATTTAGGGAAGGAATGGATGCATGCTCAATCCTGCATCTTTAAACAGAAGCCCCCTTTTATTGCACTGTTTTCCACACGACTTTGTTCATATTTTACATATATAATGGTTATCTAATTGATATTTTGGCAGGTAGGGATACCTTAATTTGGGTGATCATTCCTATATTTTGAAAATGTTTTTTCATATACATATAAGTATAAATGACATAAAATAGCCTATTATGACCTTTTAAAAATTATGGAACACAATACTAGAATCTTGGTTTCTCTTTCTGTATAGTATGCAACCATCCAGAATTGGCCAAGTTCAAGTTGTAAGATGACAGCATTGGTGACTTACAGGTAATCTCGTGATTGTATAGTACTTCTCTTAAAGCTTGTCCTCATTGTACTATGTAGAGGCCATGGTACAGTGATAAAATATTATAGTCAAATAACCTTGTGTTCAAATCCTATTTCTATGATTTTGGGAAAATCACTTTTAGAAGATCTCTGAGACTTAGTTTTTCTCATCTGTAAAATGAGGCTATCTGATAGTCTGCAAGATTGAGGATGAAATGAGATATTGAATGTAAAGAGTATCTAACACAAATGCAGTTTCTTAAACATTAGCTTCTGATATATGCTCAACAATGTGTCTGTCTCAGTGAGGAAATGACTCTATGTGGAAAAGGTTGAAAATAATTATTATATCTCTGACACTAGCCAGAGTTCTGAATGAACTTCTTTGTGCCTTTTTAGATCCTTCAAGGCATTTTTCCCACTCCTTGGCAACTTCTCTCAACCAGCAGTTCAGCTCTGGGCACTATGGGCAATGTATCATGTCTGCAGTAAAAACCGTATGTATTCAAAACAGTAGTTTTCCAGCTATTTTTCTGTATAAAGACTAAATTCAAGATGGAATTTTGGAAATGTGTTCACCTATGTACTGAATTTAACTCTACTGTTTTATTTTAATTTTTTTTAAGATTTTATTTATTTTAGAGAGAGGGTATGGGGGGAGGAGGGGCAGGAGGAGAGAGTCTCAAGTGGACTCCTCATTGGGCATGGAGCCCAATGTAGGACTCGATCTCATGACCCTGAGATCATGACCTGATCTGAAATCAAGAGTCAGACGCTTAACCAACTGAACCACCCAGGCGCCCCCTGAATTTAACTCTTTTAAAAAAGAAATTGGAAAATGTTTTTGTTTAAAAAATGCTACAGAATTGGGGGAACGGGGTAACTGGGGGATGGGCATTAAAGAGGGCACTTGAAGTAATGAGCACTGGGTGTTGTATGCAACTGATGAATCACTGAATTCTACCTCTGAAACTAATAATATGTATATGTTAATTAAACTGAATTTAAATAAACAGTTTTTTAAAATGCTATAGAATTGGGGCGCCTGGGTGGCTCAGTCGTTAAACATCTGCCTTCGGCTCAGGTCGTGATCCCAGGGTCCTGGGATCGAGCCCCGCATCGGGCTCCCTGCTCTGCGGGAAGCCTGCTTCTCCCTCTCCCACTCCCCCTGCTTGTGTTCCCTCTCTCGCTGTCTCTCTCTCTGTCAAATAAATAAATAAAATCTAAAAAAAAAAAAAAACTTATAAAAGAAAATGCAATAGTATTATATATTTGGGGGTCAATGTCAAGCTGTATAGAAAGTGAAAGTCGGCTCCCACTCCTATTCCCCACAGGCAAGTACTGTTAATAATTTGGTAACTATAACTGTCCTTCCAAATACTTTTCTATACACATACCGTAGTTAATATATAGAATATATATTATTCTTTTTTTTTTTTTTTTTTAAAGTCAGATGATCTTTATTTCCTGGAGGCCTTGTCAGGGATATGGAGCAAACACATTCAAGGGCACCACAGCTGGCGGTGGATGGCTTCTGTCTGCCCTCCTGACTCACAGCGTAGGGCCACCATCCACTCCTCACCCTCCACTGGAGGTGGGGCATGCCGCTGCTCGTACCATCCTGGGCAGCTCAGAAGGCAGAAAAAGGAGGGGGAAGGAGAGCTTATATATGTTAATATATAATATGAATAATTGAATGTTTTTAAATGAAATGGGCTCATTCTGTGCATGATGTCCTATAGCTTCCTCTTTTCACTCAACAGTTTATCATGAATAATACTTTTCCTATAGTAATACATACATCTACCTCTTTGTAATGGTCTGTGGGAGGCTGGGGGATCAGGAGTCAGGAGCTGTTTCCCAGCCAGATTAAATGTTTTTCCATGTTTGGCTGTTTTGAGCATTGGGGGCTTACATTCTCTGCTAAGGATTATTGTAAAAAATTATTGCTCTTATTATAAAAGAAATATAGGCTATATTTTTATGCTAAAAAACTCAAGAGCTAACTTTTAGAATTAATTAAAGGATTAGCTACCAACAAAAGTATAAAATACCAAAAATAACTTTAACAAATATGAGACCTATATGCAGAAAATTGAGAAATAATTGAAAAACCTGAAGTGATTATGAGACATACTATATTCCTAGATGGAAAGACTTTTTAGGAGACAGATGTCAGATCTTTTCAATTTTTGGATATACTACAATTCAAGTGGATGAGTGTGATATGAGGGATTTGAAAATTATTCTAAAGTTAACCTGGCAGAATAAGCAGGAAAGAACTGACCAAGAAAAATGGTTTGTTGTTTTTTTTTTTTTTTTTTAAGATTTTATTTATTCATTTGAGACAAAGAGATACGGAGAGAGAGAGAGCATGAGCAGGGGGGAGACAGAGGGAGAGGGAGAAGCAGGCTCCCTGCTGAGCAGAAAGCCCGATGTGGGGCTTGATCCCAGGACCCTGGAATCATGACCTGAGCCAAAGGCAGATGCCCAACCATCTGAGCCACCCAGGTGCCCCAAGAAAAATGGTTTTTAGGAACCTCCCTTAACACTTCTCTTTAAATTGTAAAAAAGTATTCTGAGGGGTGCCTGAGGGGCTCAGTCAGTTAAGAGTCTGCCTTAGGCTCAGGTCATGATCCCAGGGTCCTGGGATAGAGCCCCGTGTCTGGCTTCCTGCTCAGTGGGGAGTCTGCTTCTCCCTCTGCCTCCCCCCACTCGTGCTCCCTTGCTCTCTCTCTTGCATTCGCAAATAAATAAATAAAATCTTAAAGAAAAAAAAAAGTATTGTGAATGTTGCTGGCATATGAACAGATACAGGCAGATTTGCCAGTCAGAATGGCCCTGGAACAGACTAGCAATAACTATAACAACTAGAACTTAGTTGAGTACTTTCTCTGTGCCAGGCAGTATTGTAAGCTCTTTATGAGTTAACTCATTTAATCTTCACAACAACTAGAAGAGGGTAGCATTATTATTTTTATTATCCATCTGTTACAGATGAGAAAACAAGGCACAGAGAACTTATGTAACTTGCCCAAAGTTAAAATAGCTAGCAACTGGCAGAACTCCACATCACCACTATGAATTAAACTGCTTAGTATTTCTTAACTATATGGATCCAGTTTGCTTTAGATGGACATTGTTTCTATTTCTAGTCTTTTCTATTGTAAGCACTAGTTTAGTGAATATTAACATATTCATATACAATGAATAGACATTTACGCACTATATCTATCAGGTGAAGATGCACATGTGGGTAATTAAGAGGACAGATGCTAGAACCAGACTGTCTGTGCTCTGTTCCCAGTTTCTGCCATTTACTAACTGTGGGAACTTGAGCAAGTTACTTGACCTCACTGTGTCCCCGTTTCCTTATCTATAAAATAATACTTCACAGGGCTGTTTATGAGAATTAAGTGGGTTAATATTTGTTAAGCATTTAAAACACTGCTTGGCTCATAGTATTAGCATTTGTACATAGCATAGTATTAGTTCACACATAGCACATAGCATTTATTAAATAAAATACGTCATTTTGCAAGCGTGTGAGTTCATCTGCAGAATATGTAGAATTGCTGAGTCAAAATGTTAGGAACACTTATAATTTTGATAGTTATTGCTAAACTGTTTTCCAGAGAATTGATTACCAATTTTCATTCCTGCCAGCAATGTATGAGAGCTTGCCAGTCGCCTTACATTCTTACAACAATGTTTAATTGAACTTTTTGATCTTTGCCAATCTAAGGTGAAAGTGATAGTCTCACTTGACATTTTAAGTGCAGTTAACCATCTTATAATGAAGAGTCCTTTTTTTTTTTCCTTGAATTGACTATTGATATTCTTTATTCACCTTTTATCTATTGTTTGTTGGTCTTTTTCTTTTTAATTTGAAGGAACTCGTGCAAATATTTTTTCCCAGTTTATCATCTTGACTTTGTTCATTGTGTTTAGTCAGCCTTTTGTTATATGGCCTCTGGATTTCAGGTCACAGTTAAACTTTTCAAAATTGATGAAAATTCTCAGCTATTTAAAAATATTACCCTTTCCCTATACTTTCCTTATGGAATGTCTAGCAGAATTATCTTGTATCTTCTCTCACTTTATCCTACACATCCTGTAGACTTAAAAAATAATTTCAGGGATGCCTGGGTGGCTCAGTCGGTTGAACGTCTGCCTCTTGATTTCCGCTCAGGTTGTGATCTCAGGGTTGTGGGATTGACCTCACATGGGGCTCCGTGCAGGGCATGGGGCCAGCTTGTCCCTGTCCCTCTCCCCTTCCTTACTCTCACTCTCTCTCTCTCTCTCTCAAAAATAAATAAATAAAATATATTTTTTAAATGTTTAAAAGAACAATTTCCATGTCTGTTTCTTTGTGCTACATTCTTGGTAACTGCAGTGTTTTTAGATCATTATATCTCTCTGTGTCTAATTGGCTTTTGGACTGATTAAGAGAATCTTTTCTAGGCTGCGTTGTAGACGTGTTCCTTCGGCAATTTTGTATTTGCTTCTGTCAGGTGCTCTAGAGGTTTCTCTGGTATTGAACTAATTTTTATGTTAACTTCTCAGCTCAAGGGTTCCCAGAACATTTAGGTGTAGGTTAAATTCAAATCTTATACCAACTCAGTACTGTGGTTAGGAATTCTTGGGAAAGACTTGTCCAGCCCACTCCTGTATACCCACCTAGAGCCCAGACCAATCTTAAAGATGTTTCATTGTCTTATCCCTTCTCCTGTATAGTCCTTTGAGGGACCAGCTTTATGCACTGATATATATTTTATTATATACATACTGCTTTTAACTTCGTAAGTTAAAACCTAAATTCTTGGATTACTGAAACTCACAGTCCCTTTCTGCCCCAGAATAACTCTAGGTAGTTACATGAGTTTAGGTGCTCTCTGCTCTTTGTATCTGGCTCCTGGACAAATCCTTTACTTTGTACACATGAATATGCATTTAAATTTTTTGTTACATTTTTATCCAGCATCTGGTGTTTTCAGGTTATCTAGCTCAACATAATGCCTGAACTTGAAATGTTTATTACATATATAATAAATGAAGTTCTTATTCTTTTAGCTAGGATTAGAGATTTTGAAGCTTAGAGTTGTCTGGAAGTAAACATACTAAAATAATCATTTGTTACCGCACTACACAAGTCAAGCATTATTTAAGTTTTGACATATTTCTTTTGAATTGACTAATTTTATCTGTTAATTCTTATGTCAAGGGGCTTAAACCTTGGTACCCTTTCTTCAAAACGGTGAATGTGGTGACTTGGGAATATTTAAAATGCCAATTTGTCCACCAGGTTTCTTTGTTTGATTTTCTTTCAGCCAGCAAATACTGCAAAATGTTAGTTGAAGAAGAAGGATTGCAGCTTTTGTGTGACATCCAGAAGCACAGTGAGGCAGACCCCCAAGCACAGCAGATTGCAACCTCCATGCTAGATGACTTCAGAATGCATTTCATGAACTATCAGAGACCCCTTCTGTGTTGAATGCCCTTCTTAACCTCTGGAGCTTCAGAGGTGCTCTCTGTTCTCAGTGTCAGGACTTCTGCGTTGCCAGTAATTGAATGTTGAAACCAGTTGTCATTGGAGTTTGTGAGTTGGCCGCCTCACTGGCCTTTTATTGTTGATTTTCTGTAGGCTACAAAAGGGTTGGATTTGAATGATAGCCATAATCCCAAATCAAGTTGGAATCATTCTGAGAACACCCCTTCAATAGTTTTGCAAAATCAAAAAAAAAAAAAAAGTTTTGCAAAATCAAGTCTCGGACTCCGTGGGAAGATCTGTGTGCTTGTGTTGCAACAGCTCTGCCAATTACTTTTCCTAACCCTGGCCAGTTTCTTAACTGTGGGAGTTTGTCAGAGGAAGGGGAAAAGAAAGACCAACAGGGAGACCTTCGTATTTATGTTAAATTTCATGTTTGAAAGAATATCCTGAGTTGTTATTTCTAGTTATGTGAAGCTAATAGAAAAGAAGTATGTGAAAAAGTTCTGGGAAATACATGCTTATTGGAGGCAGAATCTCCATTGGAGGGGAGGAACAAGGTGGGGGGAATTTTTAAAAAATAAATACCGAAGTATCTTCCACTTGTGGGGGTAGAGGGAAGAAAAATAACTTTTTTTTTTTTTTTTACAATTTTGGATATTCTGCCTCTGGCCTTTCTTCCTCCAACTTTACACATTAGACTGAGTGAACATAACATGCTGTGTAAGTGGGTGTGGTGGTGGAAAATAGTAGAATTTAGGATTTCAAGTAGAGTGTTTAGATGAAGATTATATGGGGACTGTAAATCTTGATCCTGTAAGGTTTTGATTTTAGTGGGATTGTGACCAACCCAGGAGGAGGAGGAAGCCAGAAAAAAGACTTTGCTATAGATTTCAAGAGTGCTCTTACCTAGAATGGAGGCAAGAAAAATAGGGGCTTTTGAGAACCAACCTCACCTGCAGTATACAGTACCAGAAGCTTCTGTTTGTGTCCTTTGCAAACCTCCCCTGTGGAACAGAGTATCAATTCCTTCCTTATTACTGACAGCTAACAAAATGTGTCTTGCCATTCATCTGTCCAAAGAACAAAAGTAAATTCCTTTTTGATGAGTAGCGTATTTTCATACTAGATATTTGTGCTTTTAGCTGGCCAGACTCTTAACTGGAGTACTGTATACCATCTTTTGGAATCAAATGAGGCTTACCCTCTGAATCATATTCCAGATTCTTGCTCACCAGTGTCCCACTGGATAAGGGGAATTTGTAACCTGTTTCCTTCTACAGTTCTGAAACTGCACCGTATTTTCTCTTATTCACTGTTCTGCATAATTCCAAAAGGCTGTCTTCATTTCCTGACCTGGGTTCTAGTACTTTAGAACATCCTGCTACCAGATACTAGCTCTTGCTAATGTGAGAGAATGTGGTAGGAACTAGTGCCTGTTGAGGCACCCCTCCAAGTTTCATTTCATTCACAACAGTCGTCTGGGAGAGATAAGTTGTATTCTCCTCATTTCACAGATGAGAAAAAGGACGTTCAGTAAGGTTGTTACTTTCCGGAGTAGTTAGAGCTAATGCATAGTTCCAGCTAATATGGTTGGTTCTGGTTTTATGGCCTGGACTTTTCTCTTACTCTTCCTTCCAGGAAAAGAGCACCCAGCCTTGGGCACACTTGTATTTAGCAGCATATCAACAATGGGGGGGAGGGAGTATATATCTGTGCCCTTGGCTTAGTGTCTCTAGGTCAGACCTAGGCCCCGGAAGCTCAGATGAATTAAAGAATGGCCATAAGGCCGCAGCATAAGATGCAGCCTTCTCTACCTTGGTCCAGGAGGAGGGCTAGCTAGTGTGCATATGTGTTTATCAAGCCCCATCATTTCTAAGTGTGTCGTCCTCTTGCTCACCTTCACTCTTGCTGTTCCCCCTCAGCCCCCCTCTCCTTGCCACAAATGTCTGTTGAACCTTTGGGCTTCACTCCAGTGTTACCTGCCCATTTCCTTTGTTCTCTCCCTCAGACTTAATGCTCCCTTCTCAGTGCTCCTGAGGGCTATACACTGCAGCCATCGAAGATTGCCTGCCACCCTATAGAGTTCACAAAAAGTTTTCTCAGTGATAATTTCATTTGGTTCTATTAAAAACACTGTACATTAATCAATCATAACTCAGGTTTATTGAACATGAGGCATAGGCTTTTTTTTTAATCCTCACAGCAGTTTCATTTTGCAGATGAGGAAGCTGAGGCACACAATGAATGGCAGAGAGCTGGGATCTGCAGTCTGATTCCTGATGCCTGTTTAGCCACTACCAGGGTTTCTGTATTATCTCTGTTGTACAGAGAAAGAAACTGGAGGGTTCTTACAACATTTGCCATCTCTGGTGAGCACCCGATAACTGAGAGGCAGAGGTCAGGCCTGAGAGCCAATAATACGAAGTCCCAGAGTGGTCTGTTTTAATCGTTAGTTTACCGTTTGAGTAGGGAGAGACATACTCTCCAAAGCCAACTTGACCCCAGTGATTATCTAGCCAGGATGACGGATTAGGAATGTAGCTGTAGGTGACATCAGCAGTACCGTGGTGTCAGACACCGTTCCAGTGGTTTTATATCTGTCCTTGTCCTTGTGAGGAGACTGAAGCCCAGAGAGGTGAAATGATGAACAGTCACCCTGCTAATTTTCCTTCTGGATCCTGCCCTGGAAGGCAGGCGTCTCCCATGCTTATAGTTAAATGGGAGTCACTTGCCAACAAATCTGGGGGGCCGCTTCTCCCTGAAGGCTGCCATGCCCTCTAGGCGGTCCTGAGTGGGGATGTTCTGAAACAAGACAGAGTATTAATTTTGGGGGGAGCTGCAGGGCCAGAGGCCAATAAAGACTTGCTCAAACTTGTCTACCCCCTGACAAGGTCAGAGTCCACATCTTTCCATTGTCTCTTGACTCTGGTAATGGGCCAGGCAGAGGTATGGGCCTCAGTGGCTCCTTGGTCTCCTGGGGAAGGCAGGCCACATCTCTAGCATCCGTGGCCTATCACATTAGCCTCTTGCACACTGCTTACATGCCCCAGAGAGATGATAGTCTGCAGCAGTCTGATATGCGGCTGCTTAGTAGAGAAAAACAGTTAAGTTTTGCAGTAAGAAATCTGGCTTTGAGTCTGGTGTGTAGTTAGTTCACACCAGGTTCTGCAAGTTCCAGGACTCCTTGTTTAAGAGTATTGTGGATATTTGTTAACCTCTAGAGATTAGTATTTTTGACTCACCCAGGAGTCCAGGGCTAAATAAGTCAGCCCCAGGTCACCCCTCCGTCCCCCCCTCACCCCCATTGAACACACAGCCTGCAGGCTATAACCAAGGCCGTGACATCCCAACTCCAGCCCGGCCTCTACAGCAGCCGCCGGTACAGAGAGTAGAAGTGGTGCTTTGACAGGCACCTACCTGTGTGCTCCGTGATTCTGGGTGCACCGAGTGTGGCAGGCTGTACCACAATTAGATGGCTGAGGCCGCAGTCCCAGAGGGAAGCAGGTGGGTTCCCTAGGACTGCCCCGGGCTAATTCTAGGAGGGAGTGGTCCAGAGTCGAACTCTTCAGGTTAGGAGGAACCTACTAGATTGGTCACGTATGGCACAAGGCTCCCCACTTTGGCCTGGCCTCTGCTTGGAAGTGTGCGCGGACTGGCAGCAGTCACGTACCTGGGCGTAGCATATTCCTTCAATGGCCATCCCTGATGAGATGTCCACCTGTGAGAAGGAAGTGGGGCCCTGATCAGCCTGCCCACCCTACTGCCTACACCCCCATTCCCTACTGTTGACGGATTCGTCTGGTATTCTGGTATACTGGATTCGCAGTATTACTGAGGCTTACTGTATGCTAGTCCACGTGGACAGAGGTGATTATGATAAGGCATTTCCCACCTGGAGAGGGAACACCGTTTGTAACAGTGATAAAACAATGTTGGGACAAAGGGGTGGGGGGGCTTTGAAAACAGCGGGGAGGACGGCACTCAGCCTGGAGAGCTGAGGAGGAGGGTAAGTGAGCTGTGCTTGCACAGCCGGTGGCCGCCTCTCCATGCCTCCTGTCCCTCCTGGTGAGGGAACTTCACAGGCGTTCTGTTGCCCTGAGGAATAACGTCCTAGGCTTCTATGGCCGGGCCTCTGGCAACTTTCCAGCCTCTGCTGCCGAGTGCTTACTGCTACTACCACTTACAAGCACTGTTCTAAGAGAAGTACCTTGTGTGTATGAACTCATCTACTTTTACAGCAAGGGTTATTATCCCTACTATACAGCTGAGAAATCAGGCATAGAAAGTCAAGGTCACAACAGTATATGGAAAAGCAGGTCTTTGAACCCAGGCAGGCTAGCACCAGAGCCTTTGCCCCTAACTTCTGTGCTATGTGGTTTCACTCATTCCTCACTTCCATTCAGTCAAGTTGCTTATTTATACACCTCTGTGCTTTTGCTCATACCATTCTTTTTCTCAAACCCTAATCCTTCCCAAGGCCTAAATCTACAAAACATCTCTAACCCAACACTACCCAGTAGTAGCCACTAGCCACATCGATATCATAGCTCTCACCCCTCCAGGGTATCTTCTTGATACCCCCCCCTTTTTAAGTAACCTCTGCACCCAATGTAGGGTTTGAACCCACGACTCCCAAGATTAAGAGTTGCATGCCCTACTGACCAAGCCAGCCAGGCACCCCTGCTTGGTATCCTTAACCTTGTATTAGTGTATTAGTGATTCTGTGTTCATCTGTCCTCTCTCCCCACCTTGGTGACAGTGACCATATTTAACTGATCTCTGTGTCCCAGTTCTCAGCTCAGGTCTAGATTCAGTGTGTAAGGAGTGAATTGATGAGTAAGTTGTGTAAGGATGGATTAGTTTGCATCCAAGACACCACCCTGAGCTCTATCCTTGAGGTCACCTTTACCACCAGCACAAACCCAAGAACATGGCCTGGGAGCCACACGGAGCTTCGTTCTTATTACTCACTTGCTGTATGACCCTAGACAAGTCGTTTACCCTTTCTGGACCTCAATTACCTTCTCTCTAATAGAGAGAGATGAAGATAAAATGTAATTCAGAATGTCATCTGGCCGAACTTTACATTTCATGGGTGGGTAAACTCAGGCACAAAGAGAGAGGTCAGACTCAGTGTCTGTTAGAAGAGTCCCATTTCTGAGTTCTTTCCAGCTGTGCCTTCAGCCTGCGTTGATGTGAAAGCACTGCCTTCCAGCCACCCCACTGACGTTAGTGGACCCAAGTCCTGACCCAGAGCCTGCTCACCTCCATTCCTCTATCAATGGCTACTTTGCCCAGCCGCACAGCAATGGGTGCCTAGGGAAAATAAAAAAGAAAAGGCTTGGTTGAGGGGATTAGTGCTGATAATTGGCGGGGGACAGGGGTTTGGAATAAAGAGAGGGACAGAGCTTCATGGTGGGGGAAGAGTCATGGACAGGTAGATCGGTCTGGGTCAAGTTCCAGCTATTCTACTGACTGTTACACTTTGTTAGTGTTAGTACCTACTACTTCTTGGTTGATAGTCTCTCTCTCTCTTTTTTTTTTTTTAATGTTCAGTTAGCCACCATATTGACATTCTTTACCTATAATGAAGGAAGCCTGACTGATCCCTGATCCTCCCAATTCTGACTATCTGAGGTTCTTGTCATTTAATCCATCCCACCAATGTGTATAACATGCTACCATTTACAAAGTGTTTTCCTACCCACAGACTGGTCTAATGGTGCTACCCACCCTTCAAGGATGGTGCCATCTTTAATTGAGGCTCAGGGAGGTGAAGCACTTCGCATGTTTGTCCAAAGAGTGGTGACACTTGGATTGGTTCCCAGTCACCTTTCCCACTGTTGCTGTGTTCCCCTACCTCTCTCATCTTGGCAGATACAAGCCTCCACTGCAAGAAGGTTTCATCCCAGCAGAGTAAACAAAAGGTCAAGATGAGGAACTTGGGCTTTGTGGAGTCTGACCGGCCTGGGTTGAGATCCCAAAGGGCCATTTTACACAGCCACTTGGAAGCAAGTGCATCAAAGTGGCCACCTTTGCTTCGCTGATCTTGCTTCTGATTAACTTGTGCCACTACAGGGCCTGGAACTCCATACCCAGCGTCACCTCCTGGCAAAGACTGCCTTTACTTCCTCTATTGCTTGTATTGTATTATTTGAGGTTTCTGTAAGTACAGCTTGCTCAGAAAAAAAGATTTTTAAGTCTGTTAACATAGAAGCCATAAATGAAAAAGCTAGCTACATAAACATGAATGACCTCCTGTAGGGAAAAATGCCATGAATAAAAGACAAAAGTAGAAAACTGAGAAGATATATTTGTGATACTTTTTTTTTTTTTTAAAGATTTATTTGACAGAGACACAGCGAGAGAGGGAACACAAGCAGGGGGAGCGGGAGAGGGAGAAGCAGGCTTCCCGCTGAGCAGGGAGCCTGAGGCGGGGCTCGATCCCAGGACCCTGGGATCATGACCCGAGCCAAAGGCAGATGTTCAACAATGACTGAGCCACCCAGGCGCCCCTGTGATACTTCTGACCAGCAAATGTCCTTGATTTACAAAGATCTGGCATAATTTTTTAACAAATATTCACAAGGGTAGTTCACAGAAAAGGGGTTATAAACATAAGGATTTTTCAGTTTTACTCTTAAAGAAATGTAGCTCAAACCATGAGGTGCCCCCTTTCACCTAAGAATAGGTAAATCGTAAAATGCTGATAATGCCCACTATTGCTGAGATTCAGGAAATAGGTATTTGCATACATTATTAATGGAGTAAATTGGTACAGTGCTTCTGAAGGCAACTTGGCAAGAACTGGCAAATGTTATTAGATGGATGTATGTACCCTGATGTTGTAATTCTATGTAGGAATCTACCTTACAGATGTTCTCCCAGAAGTACATGAAGATGTTTAGTTATACACTCCAGCTATTCTGCAGTAGCAAAAAGCAACATGTTCATTATTAGAGTACTGGTTAAGTAATGATGGCACATCTGTACTGTGAATGAAAAAGTGTGCAGTTATTTAAAAGAATGAGGTCGGTAAGTATGTGCTGAAATGGGAAACTCTCCAAAATATTGAGTGAAAAAAATCGAGGTGCATACTAAGTATGTATATTGTTATCTCGTTTGTGTAAAAGATGTTGGCATGACATGCCTTTGGGAAGAGTCAGAATGGAGAACTTCACTTTTTGTTTTATACTTTTCCATACTGTTTGACTTCTTTACTATGTATATTGAATTCTTTATGTGTATTTTAATTTCATGTTTTTCAAATGTCTCTTAGAACTGGATTAGCCTCTAAAGGTGTGTTCCTTGTCCCCCAAACCATCTTAAAAGGAATTCAGAGTTTAATATGTGAGTATATGTGCATAATATATATTCTTATATATACAATGAAAATTTCTGGAAGAGTGTGTAAATTGACAGTGGTCATCTCAAAAAAAAATAAATTAAAAAAAAACAAAACAGTGGTCATCTCTGGGGAGAGGGATTGGGGGATTGAGAGCTGTTTTGGTGACCACCTATCCTGGTTTGCCAGGGACTGAGAGTTATCAGGATGTGGGCCTTCTGCTTTTAACTGGGACAGCCTTGGGAAGACAAGGTCACCTGGGTCACTCTACTTTTTTTTTTTTTTTAAGATTTTATTTGAGAGAGAGAGTGAGCATAAGTGGGGGTGGAGGGAGCAGAGGGAGAAGCAGACTCCCTGCAAAGCAGGGAACCCAATGTGGGACTCAATCCCAGGACCCTGGGATCATGACCTGAGCTGAAGGCAGATGCTTAACTGAGCCACCCAGGCACCCGACCCTATTTTTGATTTTTACTTTATGCCCTATATTCTTCTGTTCTATTTGTTTTGCTTGTTATGAATATGCATTATTGTTTAGGTAACTACCTAATAAACTGATTTCTCACCGAAGAAAAGTAAAAACTATATAGATATGGTATGTGTGTATGTGTTGAAAATATAATATTTTTTTCCTGAGTGTATGGATATATATATATACCATTTGGCTCCCTAGTTTTGGTGGTTTATCCACTAGAGAATAGCCCACTACCACACCATCCCCAACACTCACCCCATCCAGGAACCCTCTCATTCTTGGCACCCAGTAACTCTGCTAGGAATTAAAGATTGGGATTAGTGAATGTACAACTAATTTTTGGTAAGCTGGTGTCTTGGTATACAAAGCTAGTTTTAAGTACTGAAATACTAGTAATTAGTAGAATAGCATTGCTTCACTATATTAAAAAATCTGAAACCTGACTCCTCTTGCATTCAGTTCATGCAAAAAGACAAACCCCACAGTCCACAAGTCTTGCTTGCTATAGCCGCCGCCCCCCTTCCGTGCCCCACTGTGGAAGTGCAGTCAGCCATGCACTACCTTGAGTCACTCAAGAGTTTTGTGTTGGTTCAGAGACTTTTTGCTCAAGTGTAACAGAAACCTGGCAGCTTTAAGATGGTCTAGGTAACAGCATCAGATTCCGTTTGTATGTGATAAAGAAAAAAGAAAAGACAAATGCTTTCTTTTAGACCGAACTCACTATTAATTTTTTAAAGTTATAATCTTTACCCTCAAAGAAGACCTCAAAGTTAGAAGAAGAAGGATTATTTAAATTTAAGGGAGACAGATTTTTTCTGAAATAAAATTTTTGTGATTAATTAAAATACTTTCATCTGTTAATATTAAAATAATATATGGTTAACAGTTTTATAAACTTTTATCTTTGTTTTGTAACATGTTTAATTTTTTGTGTTGGAAATGCATTTGATATTTAGTTTGAGTTTAATAATATTCTGCACTCTTTATTTTTTTTAAAAGGGTACTATACA
>NC_138372.1:38748266-38772257 GCF_054177405.1 Leptonychotes weddellii
GTATTTACTATCAATTATAAAACCTAGCTCCATTTCAAGCTGCTTTCATATGGAAACTTGGGACATCCCTCTTGGTCCTCTTAGAGTAGTGAGAAGCCAGCAGTGAGAGGCTCCCAGGTCCTTGGAGACCCCATCAGCCAGATCCTGTCCTGGTACACGTAGGCTGAGTCCTAACACATGTCTTACATGATGTATTTCAGGAATTTCTCCACTCTGCAGTGTGGCTGGAAAGATAAGCTGGTTGTTCTTTATCTGCTTTAGAATTTTGCTTTTTTAGTTTTGGGGACATTTTATTGCAGTACTGTCCAATGTAGTAGGCACTAGCCACATGTCGCCGTTAGCATCTGAAATGGGGAAGTGTAACTGAGAAACTAAATTTTTTTTTATTTTTAAGTAATCTGTACACCAGTGTGGGACTTGATCTCAACTCTAAGATCAGGAATCGTGTGTTCTACTGATTGAGCCAGGCAAGTGCTCAGAGAAACTAAATTTTTAATTCAATTTAAATATAAGTCTGGGGGGCGCCTGGGTGGCTCAGTCGTTAAGCGTCTGCCTTTGGCTCAGGTCACGGTCCCAGGGTCCTGGGATCAAGCCCCGCATCGGGCTCCCTGCTCAGCGGGAAGCCTACTTCTCCCTCTCCCACTCCCCCTGCTTGTGTTCCCTCTCTCGCTGTGTCTCTCTGTCAAATAAATAAATAAACTCTTTAAAAAAATAAAAGATAAGTCTGGATAAGTGGATCTAGTGTGGCCCCATGGGACATACCCCCTGGCCTCCCCACAGTTGCACCCCCCTCCCTCCCCCATGGCACAGGCCCTCCCTCCTGTGCTGGACTGCAACCACACCTGGGGCAGGATCTCCTGGGCCAGTTCCCGTGCCCGATGGTAGGCGGCGTTGCCCTCCTCATTCTGGGAAACAGCGTGGTTCACCAGCCCCAGGGCTTGGGCCTGGGCACCACTCAGTCTTCGGCCTGTGAAGATGAGCTCCTTTGCCAGGGCCACCCCCAGGCATCGAGGCAGCCTCTGAGTCCCTCCTGCCGGGATGGAGCAGGGTTAGTAAATCCACATGGGAAGTGGGAGCCCAGAGAAGCCCAGTTTGGGAGTCAACCAAGACTTAAAGGAGCAGATTCTGAGTTAGGATGGAAGGGCAGAGCCCAGAGCATAAGGCAAAAGAGGAAAGCAGGGAAGTAACCTGGAGAGAATGGGATTAAGTAAGAGAAGGATGGGTGCAGTGGGTAGTTACCTGCTCCGGGGAGGAGCCCTCGGGTTGTCTCGATCAGCCCCATGACAGCTGAGGAAGCTGCTTAAACAGAACAGAGTGAAGCACCCACACTATCCTGCAGGGCCAGTCCCCAGAGGGAAGAGACATCTGCCTCTAGGCTCTGCTCAGCCCTCCAGCCAACCACTTCATGGGCCATAACAGACCTCTCCAGACTCTGCCTTGGGAAGAGCTCTAGCACAGAAGTCCGGAAGCTCAGGCCCTCATCCTACTTCCCAGGAGTGAAGGTATGCATCCAGGCCAATCTCACCCTGAGCCTCATTCACAGGTGGAAAAAATAGGATTACCTTAGAGAGCTGCTAAGGATCAAATGAAGTAATGGTGCTTGTAACAAGGAAGGGATTCTTGGAAGTTGCCCAGTGCCTGTTTGTGGGGTAATGGATTCTCTGTCTCACTTGACCCTTACCTCAGGCTCCTGCTCCTACCAGTTATTCCCTCAGCTTTTCACCAGCCTGTGTTTCCCTGAGTTCCAGTCCACATCTCCTTCCGAGTTCTGTGTCCTCTAAGGAGCTCTCCTGGAGTGTCCCAACCCACAGGCTTCTCCTGAATCCCCTCACAGGCCATCTGAACCACACAGTGTGGCCACAGGGAATGGCCATTCCTTCTGCCTATAAGGGGTTTTATATTCTCTCCGCTATCTACCAAAACCCTGCAAGTTAGTTGCCCTAAACATGGGCCCCTGAGAAGCAAGTTGGAGCATAACAACCTACCTCTATGCCTGGAGGTACATATTTCTAAATGTTCTACCTGGAGTGGCAGGAGAAAGCAGCGAGGGGAAGAGAAGAGAGTGGCACCAGATAGCCCTCGGACTTTTTCTAACTGCCTCCTAGAAGGGCAATCAATTATCTTCATCCCCTCCCTCCACTCTTCAAAGCTCAACCGCTCTGAACAAGTAATGCAAACCTTGGCTGGTGCCAGAGTGAACCAGAGGGCAATGTTCATGCCCAGGCATGTTTGTGAGTAGCTGGACTGGTGACAGACTGCCCCTGTGACTGTCTTTGTGCAAAACATGACACAGAATTGGCTTGCATAGAACTGGAAAGTTGAACAATTAATCTTTGTCCTCAGTCTCCCCTCTCTGTTCTCTTTTTGTCCTCTAGCCAGTTGCTCTGGGGTTGGTAGAAGCATTCTTGAGATGAGGGAGGCTGGTTCTGGGAGGTGACAGGTGCTACAGCGGTCAGTGGCTGGGCCAGGAGGGGAACCAGCTTACACCCAAACTCTGGATCTCCCACATCGCCTTTCTCTAGTTTTGCTGCTGTTTGGAAAGCCCAGAGTAGTGGCTAACTTTGCAGAGTCCCCAGACTTACTCTGTTTTACTTACACTTGCCTCCTCACCCTATCCCACCTCTCCTCCTGCCCAGTACCTGCCACTCGGAGGTCACAGGCCAGGGCGAGTTCCAGGCCTCCGCCCAAGGCAAACCCGTCCATAGCTGCAATAGTGGGCGCAGGGAAGGCTGCTGTGGAGATGAAGAAGGGCTCAGCCTGAGAGGCCCTGGCAGGACCAGGACAGGGACTCAAGGCTGGGGAGGGGCTATGGCCTCACTGGTCCCAGGTTTGGAACATTACCTGGTACCTCAGCCAGGTTATCTTAGAAGTAGGTTTTCCTATTGGGGAAAGTTGGGGAATCAGCTGGGATACTAGAGTGGGGAGATGGGCTACATGATCCCCGCTCAGGCCCACTTTCCTGTTGGCCTCCCTGGGACCAGCCTTTCTGTTCCGTGTCAAGCCCCATACTCGGTGGGCTGGGAACATAGAACTGAATAGACATGGGGAAGGCAGACCTATAAACAGGCAATGATGACCCAGGGTGATCAGTGCTCTGATAAAGCTTCGAGATAAAGCTTCCTGGTGGTCTTAAAGGATGACTAAAAAGTTCAGGTGGCCAAGGAGGGAAATTCCAGGCAAAAGGAACAGTAATTGTCAAAGCCTGAAAGCATGCTTGGTGAAATTTGACTCCTATGGAATGTCCTCCTCCAACCCACTCCAAGAACCTCACCAATCTCATTCATCAGGCCTCGGAGCCGCTGGACAAAGATCCCCACTTCTGCCTCACTCATCTGCTCCCGCTCCTTCAGGTCTGCACCTGCAGACGGTGAGGGGTTGGTGACAGCCTTTGTGACATGACCCATTACTGAATCCCAGGCCGTTGAAGGATCCAGCCAAGAAACTTGAGGAGAAGCAGCCAGAGAGGAAGGTGAAACATCAGGAAAGCATGGTCAAGGAAGCCAGGGAAGAAAAGGGGGGTTGTGTGTCAAAAAAGGACAGGTGCAACAACAACAAAAAGATAAGTTGGACATCAGAATTAAAAACTTTTGTGCATCAAGGGACACTATCAAAAGAGTGAAAAGACAACCCACAGAATGGAAGAAAATATTAGCAAATCACATATCTGATAAGGTAGTAATAATCTAGGATACATAAAGAACTCCTTGAACTCAACAACAAAAACCACAAAGGACAAGGGACTTGAATAGACATTTCTGCAAAGAAGATGCATACAGATGGTCAATAAGCACAAGAATCGATGCTCAACATCATTAGTCATTAGGGAAATGCAAGTCAAATCCACAATGAGAAACCAGCTTCACACCATTTAGGATGGTTATTATAAACAACAACAACAACAGAGGCAGAAAACAAGTGCTGGCATGGGTGTGGAGGACCCTGATGCATTGCTGGTGGGAACGGGAAATGATGCAGCTGCTATGGAAAACACTCAGGTGGGTCCTGAAAAAGTTATACGTAGAATGATATGATCCAGCAATTCCACTCCTGAAACAATTAAAAGCAAAGACTCAGAGACTTGCCTGCCATGATTCATAGCAGCATTATTCACAATAGCCAAAAGGTGTAAACAACCCAGTGCCCATCAACATAGATAAACAAGGGGCACCTGGGTGGCTCAGTTGGTTAAGCGTCTGCCTTTGGCTCAGGTCATGATCCCAGGGTGCTGGGATCGAGTCCTGCATCAGGCTCTTTGCTCAGTAGGGAGCCTGCTTCTCCCTCTGCCTTTCACTCCCCCTGCTTGTGCTCTCTCTGACAAATAAATAAAATCTTAAAAAAAAAAAAAGATAAACAGAATGTAGTATATAAACAATGGAGTATGGTTCAGCCATAAAAAGGAATGAAGTTCTGCCATGCTATACTATGGATGAACCTTGAGGACGTTATGCTAAGTAAAAGAACCCAGACCCAAAAGGACAAATGCATGATTCCACTTGTATGAGGTACCTAGGATAGGCAAATTGATTGAGATAGAAAGTACAACAGAGATTATCAGGGGCTGGTTTGGGGGAGGAGGAATGGGGAGGGATTGCTTAATGAGTACAGAATTTGTTTGGGATGATGAAAAATGTCTGGAACTGGACAGTGGTGATAGTTGCATGGCCTTGTGAATGTACTCAGTGTCACTTAATTTTATACTTAAAAATGGTTAAAATGGGGCGCCTGGGTGGCTCAGTTGGTTAAGCAACTGCCTTCGGCTCAGGTCATGATCCTGGAGTCCCGGGATCAAGTCCCGCATCGCATCGGGCTCCCTGCTCGGCGGGGAGTCTGCTTCTCCCTCTGACCCTCCCCCCCCCTCATGTGCTCTCTCTCTCTCTCTCTCAAATAAATAAATAAAATCTTTAAAAAAATGGTTAAAATGTAAACTCTGTGTACTGTATAGATTTACCACAATTTTAAATGTATAAAATAATATTTAAAATGTATTATTTCTTTCCAGTTTTATTGAGAAATGGCTGACATTGATTATTTTTTAACAGGAGGGGTCAGTGTGGTCCAAGGAGGCTGAGCAGTCAGGTAAGATGAGAACTGAGAAGCAAGGGCAGGACACAGTGGCATGGAGGTGGGCAAGGACCTTGGTGAGAGTAGTGTCATCTAAGGCCAGATGGCAGGGGGCTGGAGGTCGGAGTAGGGGGTGAATATATTCTCTTCAAGTCTGAGATTAGGAAGTCAGAGCTGAGGGCCCTTGCAAGTCTTTGATTAGTTCCAACCCCTCAATGACAGATGGAGAAACTGAGGCCCAGAGAGGAATAGGGGCGATCCCAGGATTCCAGAGCAAGTCAGGGACAGACCCAGACCTCCTACAGCGCCCCATGGCCTCTTCCCACCTCCCATTGACCACTGCTGTCCCTTCCCCAGTCACCCAGAGTGGGTTCTTAGCCCAGCATATCTCTCACTCACTTGCTTCTTGTTGTGGGGATGGGACGTTTTTTGTCTTTGAGACAGAAGTTCATGGTGCTTATCCTCTTGTGAGGACCAAATTGTCCAGGGGCGGTGGAGAGCTATGGTGACAGGGACTGAGATCTTGTGGGTGGGCAAAGGGGCACAGAGTCCCATCTTGGCCACAGACCTTGTGAATGTCACTGGATTCAGTTTCCTCATTTCCTCAATGAAGGGTCAGAACAGAGCATGGTGTAGCAGAAAGAATAAGGATTTGGGGGTCAGAGGTGCCAAGTTAAAATTCTATTCTACCTCTTACTAGCTGTGTAACACTAGGCAAGGAATTTTATGTCTGAGTATTTGAGTTCACATCTGTAAAATGGGAATAGTAAGTCCTATGCTAGAGCTGACCTAAGCCCCCAACCCCCTGTAGGCTGAGGGTATCTTGCTGAGCCCCGGGGTAGGGGCAGGGGAGGAAACCCACCTGCACAGAACACACCCTTCACTCCACTTCTGAATAGCAGAACACGCACTTGCTGGTCCTCCCGTAGCTGGGCCAGAGCTTCCAGCAGCTGCAGAGGAGACCTTGTCAGAAACCTCCCAGTCCAGCCCCGGCCCAGCACCCCCGCACCCACCCTGAGGTCTGCCGTTTCTCACCTCGCTGACCAAGATGTTCCCCAGGGCATTGCGGGCACTCGGTCTATTCATCAGAATCTCAGTGATTCCTGTAGGTGACAGGGCAGCCTTGGGTGCCAGTAGGCCTGCAGCCTGGGTTCTGGGCAACCTCTACCCTTAATGAGCACTGTGACTTCAGGCAAGTCACATACATCCAGGCTTCAGTTTCCCTGACTATAAAATGGAGAGAATAACCCCTTGTTCTTTCTGCCTCACAGAACTGGAAGAGCTTGTAAACTCCATGGATCAGTCTTTCTCCTGTACCCTTGGAGAGCAAATGCTCTATTAACCCAGGAGTCTGTCCTGTTGCTCCCTCTTCCTCACCCATGAAATTTACTCAGTCCCCTTAACCAATTCAACCTCTTAAATAGATCTCAGATCTTTTGGCTAATATCCCTCTCTGCAGCCAGTAACCTGGTGTGGGCTCTCTTCTACTACATGAATCACCCAACTGGCCCTCTTGCCTTCAGTCTTGCTCCTCCTCCCCACTCCACATTCATTCCCTCATTTGGGTCAGAATCCTCTTTCTAACCCAAATCCAGCCATGTCCTTCCCTTTCTCTTTTCACCAAAATTAAGTCAAATTCCTTAATACCACCCAAAAGATGCCCCCCTTCCCCAATCTGGCCATTGCTTCCCACTCTAGCCTCAACTCACCCCCACAATCTGGGCCAGTTGTAGGGAAGAGAGACTGGCTCTGGGCAAGGGCTCAAATACTCTTACACCTTCTTGGCTGTTTTCCCTCCCGTGTTTACCAATCCTTTAGCTTTCAAAGGCCTCTTATTATTTTATCCCAGGGTTCTTAGCCTTGTCTGTGGAACAAGCAGTATTTATTAAGATGGCATTCTCAGTGTGAGTTGATTTGTGTGACACAGGGAAGGGACAATGAAAGTTTCAGGGCTCTCAAGGGACAGAGTTTCCAGCCAGGAGTTAGAGAACTGTGGTTCAGGAGAGAAAACCATAACATTCAGACTAAGTGGGCTCCTTAGCCTCCCTAGAAACCTTCAAAAAGTTCTTTGAGCCCAGCAGGCCTGGAGGTCCCACAGAAAGATGTGCCCAAGGTCTTCTCCAGCTCTAGTGCTCCAGGAAAGAAAATGCTGCAACTTTGGGGAAGGGAAACTCTGGTAGATACAGAAAAACCATGTCAGAGTGTAGAGGTCCAAGGTCTTTGTGGCAGAGAGACCCTAGACTGGGCCCAATCTTCATATCCTCAATAATCTTCCCTGGAGTGTGGGCAGGAGAATTGCTTCTAACCAACAGAATGCAGCTAAGATCATAAAATGTCACTTCCAAGATTGGGGTTCAATTATATGGCAGAAGTGATGAGGTGTTAGTTCCATGATTAGGTTACAATGTATGTATGACTCTGTCTTGCTAGGGTACACTAGACAAACTAGTGGGCCTACAGAGAGGGTCATGTGGCAAGGAACTAGAGGCAGCCCCCAGGAGCTGAGAATGGCCCCCAGGCCAAGAGGAAGAAAACAGGGCTTCAGTCCTACAACCATAAGAGGTGAATTCTATCAACGGGAGAAGCTTGGAAGCAGATCTCTCCTCAGTCAAGCCTATGATGAGACCACAGCCCTGGCCAACTCCTGGATTGCAGCTCAGTAAAACCCTGAAGCAGAGAATCCGGCTAAATTGTGCTTGGACTTCTCACCTACGGAAGCTATAAGATAATAAATGTATATTATTTTAAGCAATAAAGTTTGTAGTAATTTGTTATGTGGCAATAGAAAACTATCACGGTCATGACGTTCTGAGATTGATAGAAACTTTCCTCTCTCCTCTTCACTTTCCTGTTCTGTCTCCTTTCTTTCTGGCTGTCTCCCATATTTCATCTCTATCTGTTCTCTCCATCTTTATCTCCTCCCTGCAGAATACAAATAGGGGACTTGGCTCAAGTCACAGCTTAGCCATTGGCTTTGGGCAAGTTGCTTTACTCTTCTGGCCTTCAATTTCCTGATCCATAAATAGAAATAATAAAAAGGCCATTATGAGGATTTAAAGAAATAATGCCTTGGGACACCTGGCTGGCTCAGTCGGTAGAGCATGGGACTCTTAATCTTGAGGTTGTAAGTTCAGACCCCACACTGGGTGTACAGAGTACTTAAAAATAAAATCTCAAAAAAAAAAAAAAAAGGAAAAAATATAATGCCCATAAGTGCTTAGCCAGAGTTTGTGGGTACAGTGAGCAGGAAAAAGGCATAGATGCTAGGGAAAATTCCAGGATTCAATAAAAGGAAAGAACTTCAAGCTGGGTGCTGTGAGGAGCCAGACAGGGCATCTTTGGCTTTCATTCAATTTGTACTACTCCATGTCAGGTCCTGGAGAAGTAAGAGACGACTCAGCCATGGTCCTTAAGCTTTTAGTTGAGCCCTGATTCTGAGAACATTGCCCTTACGGGACCTCTGCAGTGGGGATAGGTCTGTACCACACCCCATCTCCATTCTTACCAAACCCACCATGCCACTGGCTAATAATTTCCTTAGCAGCTGACCTCGGGTCACTTACGTTTGGATGGCCTAGATCACAGGCTAGGTAATGTAGGTGGGAGTTGTAGGGGCCAAGGGCAGGCTGCTTTGGGTCACTTTGGCATGAAGATTATTTGAGTTAAGCAATCAAACCCAGCAGATTCAGAAAAAGCTCTTTACCTCCCCCACAACTGCCTAAAAAGAATTTAGATAGAGGATCTGATCCAGGAAGAGAGCTATCACCATAGATAACTACATTACTATGAACTAGGTATGGTAGACTGGGAGGAACCTAGCAAGACCTGTTTTTTTTGTTTGTTTGTTTTTTAAGATTTATTTGCTTGAGGGGCACCTGGGTGGCCCAGTTGGTTAAGCGTCTGGCTTCGGCTCAGGTCATGGTCCCGGGGTCCTGGGATTCAGCTGGAGTCGGGCTCCCTGCTCGGTGGGGAGTCCGCTTCTCCCTCTCCCTCTTCTGCTTCTTCCACTCGTGCTCGCTCTCTCTCTCAAATAAATAAAATCTTTTTAAAAAAGATCTTAGAAATAAAAAGATAAAAAGATAAATAAATATTTTTTAAAAAGATTTATTTATTTGAGAGGGAGAGCTCGGGAGAGCAAGCAGGCGGGGAGGGGCAGAGGGAGAGGGAGAGAGTCTTTTTTTTTTTTTTTAAGATTTTATTTATTTGCGAGAGAGAGAATGAGAGACAGAGAGCATGAGAGGGAGGAGGGTCAGAGGGAGAAGCAGACTCCCTGCTGAGCAGGGAGCCCGATGCGGGACTCGATCCCGGGACTCCAGGATCATGACCTGAGCCGAAGGCAGTTGCTTAACCAACTGAGCCACCCAGGCGCCCCGCGAGAGGGAGAGAGTCTTAAGCAGACTCCTTGCTGAGTGCTGAGCCTGAGCTGAAACCAAGACTCAGAAGTTTAACCCCTTAACCGACTGTGCCGCCCAGGTACTCCATTGCCTGTTTGATCAAAGTCCTCTATGTCCCATTGTTTCTGGGTGGCCCAGCGAACATTTGTTTACCAAACATTTACTCCTTTTATCTTCCTGTGAATTGCATTCCCTCCCTCTGAAGTCCCAGACCCCTACCCTCTTCTCCTTAGTTTAGAGTGACATATATATATCTCATTTTGCTTGTTTTTGGAATTTCCATTCTGTGTGAATTCCCTGTACATTCAAAATTAAATTTGATTTTCTCCTGTGTGAATTTTCATGTCAATTTAGTCCAGCTAGAAAGACCTTGAAGGGGACAGAAAATTCTTGCTCCCCGGAAGAGTCAATAGAGAGCTTTTTCTGTATCTTAATAAACTTCTCTCCAGGGGCACCTGGGTGGCTCAGTCGTTAAGCATCTGCCTTCTGCCTTCTGCTTCGAGCCCCACATCGGGCTTCCTGCTTGTGGGAAGCCTGCTTCTCCCTCTCCCGCTCCCCAGCTTGTGTTCCGTCTGTCGCTGTGTCTCTCTCTGTCAAATAAATAAATAAAATCTTAAAAAAAAACTTCTCTCTTGTCAAAACAAACAAAAACAAAACAAAAAAACCTTAGACTCAAGCAGGGAAAAAAGGAAGAAATAAATAGAAAATGTATAGTAGGACACCATCTATGTACATTAGAACTATGTAAATTAAAGCACAAACTCTGTTACATCAAATTTAGGGAGAGGGGTTGGGACTGGGGAGAAAGTAAAGCCAAGAAAATGGCTTTGCCCTGATGGTAACAGGCAGCGGACTGAGGCGTGTGAGTAACGCCACTGAATGCACTTTGGTCTCCTCTCACCCCTCAAAAACAACACAACAGGTGCAATCGGAAAATGTTCTCTGCCCGTTGATGAGGGAGCAGAAGGCAAGCTGAGGGCAAAGCACAAGCTAACACGCGGCAACCTCCCCCCCCAACCCCCGCCGGCCCAGGTGGAATGTGTGTGACATTCCTCAGGGACTCCTGGCTGCCCCAGCACAAAGGAAAGGGGAAAAAACAAATGGTTAGGGCGCCTGGGTGGCTCAGTTGGTTAAGCGACTGCCTTCGGCTCAAGTCATGATCCTGGAGTCCCAGGATCGAGTCCCGGGATCGAGTCCCGCATCGGGCTCCTTGCTCAGCGAGGAGTCTGCTTCTCCCTCTGACCCTCCCCACCTCATGCTTTCTCTCTCTCTCAAATAAATAAATAAAATCTTTAAAAAACAAAACAAACGAACAAAAAAAACCAAATGGTTAACTGATAGGGATCACAGTCCCGCAGGACTTGAGTCTCCAGCAGTTTGCAACTGTCTTAATGATTTCTAAAAAAAAAAAAAAAAAGCAATCTCCAGAAACCTATAGATTCCTGGAGCCCTAACATTACCCACCCCTCCATAGGACAGAAAATCTTACATAATCAGTCACTCCTCACAACCCCAGGGCGCTGTCTGCCCGCGGGTCCTGTCCCTGCGCTTAAATAAAACCACTTTTTGCACCGAATTCGCATCCAGAATTCTTTCTTGGCCATAGGCTCCAAACCACGTCACCAGTGACCAGCGGGAACTTTCTCTCTTTGACGCAAAAGGGCACAAAAGTCGGCCAGCGTGGGCAGGGCCAGAGCGCAGGGAGCCGTGCGCAGCTGACGCCCCAACCTCTGCTCTCCTCTCCCCCTACTCGGCCCTGCCTGGCTGGCGGGATTGGCTCCGCCGCCTGCCCCGCTGGAACCGAGCCAGGACTCTAGGCCGGGACGGACAACTGGCCTTTTAAAGTTACTGGGGTGGAAGCGGTGGGTCGCTGGTGCCTCGTCCTATCCCTGCGCGAGTTCCCCTCCCCTCCTTCACATCCCCAGGCCACCGAATGGGGGACTGAAGGGACTTAGGTTGACGTAGAGTTACACCGCAATTAGGGGTCGGGGCGGCTGGTAAGGTGGTCACCCTCCTCCCCGGCCTTACGAAAGGTTTGGGGAGCCTTGACTGGGAAACCGCAGCCGGGGATCAAATCCTCAAACGCCGCGAGCGGCCTGCCTTCCCCTTACTGGTCCGTCTTCCCGCGCCTCCTGGGCGCTCCCTGGGACAGCGCACTTACCTTGGTCGCGGCCGGTCAGGGCGCGCACTTGGATCTCGGGGTCGCCGGTAGCTCCGTGGGAGGCGCAGCTGCGCGTGCGAAGGGGCCTCCAGGGGCGTGGAAGGCGCAGGCCGCTGGTCAGGGCGCGCAGCATCTGGGCGCAGGCTGGGAAGGTGCCAAGAGCCCCTCCACTGCTCGGTCCGCTGCCGGGGAAAGCTCGCAGCTGGGCCGCAGGTTTTCGCAACTGCTCCACCTCCTGGCGCAGAGCCCACAGCGGTTCTCTACGCCTCTTGCCTTTTGGAGACTTGGAGCCCTGGCTAGGCGAAGCCCACCCAGCCCCGCTGAGCGACGCGGGGCAAGGATGTCAACCTCTTTTTTTTTTTTTTTTTTTTGGATGTCAACCTCTTTTAAGTGTCAGTGTTGTCATCAGTAAAGCGGGGATCGTAATAGTGACTACTGTCAAAGATAAAGGGGGAGGCTGGTTAAAGTCGTGAGAACAGGTTTTACTCAGTAATATAAAATATACTACGGCAAAAGGGACTATCCAGTGTGAACTGAACTCAAACTTTTTTTTTTTTTTTAAGATTTTTTAAATTTACTTGACAGACAGAGAGAGAGAGACAAGTAGGCAGAGAGCAGGCAGAGGGAGAGGGAGAAACAGGCTCCCCCCTGAGCGGAGAGCCTGGATCCTGATCTGAGCGGAAGGCAGACGCTTAACCAAATGAGCTCAAACTCCCGTTTGTACAGAGGGGGCTGAGAGTTTTAAACGGAGGAGGGAATATGGAGGTGGGTGAACCGGGCCTGTATAATAGAATCAGGGAAGTGAAAAATTACAAAAATCATGGAACGCGTTTGGCCAGGTTAAACCTGTCTGGGTCAGCTAAGGGAGGCTTATCCAAAATTAGGCTCCCACAGAAAGTGGGGGTGGAGGGTTGGGGGGGTTGTCTTCAGGTGTTGGCTGGAACAAGCAATAAATTCTTTTGGCAGTGTTGACCTTAAAAATAAAAGTTATTTTACCAGCAAAAATAGGTTTATTTGGGAATAGCAGAGAATTGCAATTTGAGACAAGCCACAGGATACAACCATAGGTTAGTCCAACAGAGGAGAGAAGTTGGGAGGGGTTGTTTTGAAACCAAAACCCACTGGAGAAAAGCAAGAGTTCAGGGTGACAGGGTTTCTCATCAGCTGAGCTGCTGACCTACTGGATTTCTTGAAGGAGATACAATGTACATCCTCTCCTGATGGGTCTGTAATTGACAATTCTTCCTGTGATTGATGTCCAGTGGTAGGGCACCAGAGCTCCACCTTCTAGCCTCCTGACTGCATTTTAGTAAGGTTTCTCTCTTTTTTTTTTTGATAACTTAATGTTTTGTTTTGTTTTACAGGGAAAACCAACACCAATATACTCAAGGTTTCTCTTTATTAATTTCTATAGCTGGCTTATATTTCTCATGCAGGCACTTTAAGGGGGGCTAGGGTCATCTTAGGAATGTGGCCTGGAGTTGCTAGAAACTATATTAGTGTTTAAGTCTTTGTAGGTTAACGTTGAGGCCTAGTAGAGGAGTGTGGCTAGAGTTGGGTGAGGCTCAGAGGAGTGTGGCTAGAGCTCGGTGAAGAAGAGTATCTTTGTTACTATGTCATGGTGGTATTATGATGACTGAATGGGGGGGTGTGAACTTTGCTTACATAAATGCCCAATAAATGTTATTTCATTTTTAAAATGTCATTTCACTTATTCATTCTGGCATTGTCTGCATTCATGGACTTCACTCCCTCACTGCTCAGTTATGCTTCAATCATCCCAATATGCTTCAAAAATCCCATTTCTCCTTCAAGAAATCCAGTAGGTCAGCAGCTCAATAATTAGATTTCAAAAATATTTGTGAATGTGAGTCCCTAGCTTCTGCTCCACTATCTACCCAAACTGCTTGTGCAGAAGTTGTCAGAGGCCCTGTTTAGTTCATTCTGGGTGGATCAATAAAGAGTATTCAGTGCACACTCTCCCTCCTCCACCTTCCACTTGTTGATGACCCCAAAGTCACTAACAATCCACACCTCCAACCAATGGCTGGACTGTTAGGTGATCTAGAAACAAAATCTTCTCTTTTTAAAGCCATTGGTGCTTGCTGGGGTCATCACTATGTCCATTAAGGTTTTAACAAAAATGGGCTCTCATCTCCTTCCTGGGTCTAATGGGAAACTCTAAGTTCCTCTCTGTGACCTAAAATATTAATTGGGGTTTATAGCAGTCCTAGTCATTTTTGATCCCTTGCCTTTGCTTCCAATGAATTAATTCAGATTATGGATCATCCGGCCATCCCTCTGTGTCCCTTTTCTATATATTCCTGGACACAACTCTAATTCTTTCACTCCTTAAATAACAGAGACAGACTGCATAAGAAAGAAAGGCTGAGGAGCAACTGTGGGACTCCACTTCTCATACTTAATGAGGTTAATGCTGTTAGGGACTGTTATGTCCCCCCTAAATTCATATGTTGAGGGCCTATTCCCTACTATATCACAATGTGACTGTCTTTAAAAAGTAATTAAGGGGCGCCTGGGTGGCTCAGATGGTTAAACGTCTGCCTTTGGCTCAGGTCATGATCCCAGGATCCTGGGATCGAGCCCCACATCGGGCTCCCTGCTCAGCAGGAAGTCTGTTTCTCCCTCTGCCTGCCGCTCCCCCAGTTTGTGCTCTCTCTCTCCGTCAAATAAATAAATAAAATCTTTAAAAAAAATAAAAGGTAATTAAGTTAAAATGAGGTCATTAGGGTAGAACTTCATCCAATATGACTGATGTCATTGCAAGAAGTGGAGATTTGGACACAGATAAGTAGAGAAGATAGACCATGTGAAGACAGAGGGAGAAGACAGCCATTTGCAAGCCAAGGAGAGAGGCCTCAGACAAAATCAACCCTGCTGACACCTTCATCTCACACTTCCAGCTTCTATAACTGTGAAAAAACACATTTCTGTTGTTTAAGCTACCCAATCTATAGTACTTTATTATGACAGCACTAGCAAACTAATACACCAATCACAGAATTTCTGTGATTGAGGAGATCTGGTGCCTGGTTTTTAAAATAACAAGGTGCCCCCCTTCCTCTACATTATTATTGTTCCTGGGACTCCAAGGAAAATCAGCAGAGGGGCAATGGGGATAGAACAGTGGTAATAACAATATGGCTATAGGTAATAATATTTTTGTCCTTTTTAATCCTGCAGCTTTTAAGCAGAAGTAATTCCTCAGTAATCTCTTCTGAATTATAAGTTTTTAAAACTATTGTTTTAGGGGTGCCTGGGTGGCTCAGTCGGTTAAGCATCTGCCTTTGGCTCAGTTCATGATCCCAGAGTCCTGGGATCGAGCCCCACATCGGGCTCCCTGCTCAGCGGGGAGCCTGCTTCTCCCTCTCCCTCTGCCTGCCGCTCTGCCTACTTGTGCTCTCTATCTCTCTGTCAAATAAAGAAATAAAATCTTTAAAAATAAATAAATAAAACTATTGTTTTAGTTATAAAAGAATATATGCAAATACTCTCACATTTTTGTAGGAATGTCTTTAATGGAGAGCAATTGGCAATATATATCAGAACTATAAATTATCTCCTTTTTGACCCACAAATTCCATTTTTAGGAATTTAACCTACAGACATACCCACACAGGTGTGCAATGATACATGCACATTGCAGGACGCCATATAATAACAAAAGACTGAAAACCATCATTTTTTTAAAAAATTTTATTTATTTATTTGACAGAGACAGAGAACATAAGCAGGGGGAATGGCAGACAGAAAGAGAGGGAGAAGCAGGCTCCCGGCTGAGCAAGGAGCTTGATGAAGGACTCGATTCCAGGACCCTGGGATCATGACCTGAGCCGAAGGCAGACACTTAACTGACTGAGCCACCCAGGCACCACTGAAAACCATCTTAATATCCACCAATAGGGGAATGGTTAAATAAAGTATGGTACCTCCATAAATGGAACACTAGGAAGTTATTTAAAAAAACAACACAAGCAGCTCTTTATGCACTGATAAAATCTTCAAAATCTATTGTTGTATGAAAAATTTAAGATGTGAAATAGCATGTAAAGAAAGTTAAAATGTGTGTTATAGAGGGGGATAACACCACTCAGGTGTGCATGTACAACGAACATTACTTGGCTGTAGTTACATAAAATATTTCTAGGATAGGAAGAGGAAACTGGGAAATGGAATAGGGGTGGGAGGGAGAATTTTGGCAGTTTGACATTTTGTACTTTTTGAATCTTAATTCATGTGGTGAGTATTATCTACCCCCAAAATAAGGAAAATGAAAACAAAACACGACAAAAATTAAAGACATGACACAGTAAAAATACAAGTAATACACAGGGGCACCTGGGTGGCTTGAGCATCTGCCTTCAGCTCAGGTCATGATCTCAGGGTCCTGGGGTCCTGCGATCAAGCCCCATGTCGGGCTCCCTGCTCAGTGGGGAGTCTGCTTCTCCCTCCGCCCCTCCCCCCAGCTCATGCTCGCTCTCTCTCAAATAGTCTTAAAAAAGTAATATACAAAGTCAAAACATTCAAACAGTACAGATGGGTATAAAATTAAAAGAAAAAATGCCCCTCCTCTATACTGTATGCATTTAAAAGAATATTTATTGCATTTTATCCAGCATTTCTGGGTGTTTCTTGGCAGGAAAAAATTCTTTTTTCTAGATTTTTTTTTTTAAGATTTTTATTTATTTATTTGACAGAGAGAGAGAGACAGCGAGAGAGGGAACACAAGCAAGGGGAGCGGGAGAGGGAGAAGCGGCCTCCTGCAGAGCAGGGAGCCCGATGCGGGACTCGATCCCAGGACCCCAGAATCATGACCCGAGCTGAAGACAGACGCCCAACGACCGAGCCACCCAGGTGCCCCAGGAAAAAATTCTTTTTATTTATTTATTTATTTATTTATTTATTATTTATTTATTTATTTTTCTTTTTTTTTTAATTCTTATGTTAATCCCCATACATTACATCATTAGTTCTAGATGAAGTGTTCCATGATTCATTGTTTGTGCATAACACCCAGTGCTCCATGCAGAACGTGCCCTCCTCAATACCCACCACCAGGCCAACCCATCCTCCCACCCAGGAAAAAATTCTTTTTAAAGATTTATTTATTTGAGAGAGAGAGAGCAAGAGAGTGCATATGAGCAGGGGGTTGGTTGGGCAGAGGGAGATGGAGAGAGAATCCTCAAGCAGACTCCCGCTGAGCATGGAGCCCAATGTGGTGCTTGATTCCAGGACCCTGAGATCATGACCCAAGCCAAAATCAAGAGCTGCCAGCTCAACCAACTCCTAGGTGCCCTGGCAGGAGAATTTTTTTATTATCTAGTCCTCCACATTGAAAATGGAAATATTCTTTCCCAATCTTTTCAGCATTAACAGCAACTTTTATTATCTTACTAGTCCCTCTCCACTTCCATGGACTTCTATTTTGGTTTTTTTTTGTCCTTATGAAATAGTAAAAATTAATTTTATTCAATTTCATCCCATGAGTACATATCTTTTTAATATTATGTGACAAAATGGAAAGTACACATCAAGCACTTCTGCTACAAGCCAAAGCATAATAGCTGATCCCAGAAAACACTCGTGTGTTTGAGTTACCAGCTGAACTAGCCACGTACATATAGAATGCCAATTTTACTTGAATGAACAGCTAACAAACTATAGTTATTCAGACTTGGGTTTTTCGCAGACATTTTTCTCAAATTTGTAAAAAAAAAGTGAGTCTGTCCCTTCAACAAAACAACTGACAGTATTTTTTGCCCAAATGAAAACTTGTTTCTACTACTTTGAGTTTAGCAGTTTAAACTTTTTTCTAAAAAAATGAGATAGGTGGTGATATTCACAAATGTGACTTTCTTGATATTGTATACTGACATTCCACTTGATATTACATTATGGAATTTGAAATGTCAACATTTGGAAGATTTGCTTAACTCAGTAAACTAACATTTTCCAAATGACCAATGCCTAATGTAATAAAATCATACTTGGGTAAAATATCCGAACAAAGGGCAAGATAAACCAACGGATTTTTTTTTTTTTTAAGATTTTATTTATTGGACAGAGCGCAAGCAGAGGGAGAGAAAGGGAGAAGCAGGCTCCCTGCTGAGCAAGGAGCCTGATGTGGGACTTGATCCCAGGACCCTGGGATCATGACCCAGGCTGAAGGCAGCTGCTTAACTGACTAAGCCACCCAGGCATCCCAAACCAATGGATTTTAACGTAACAGAGTACAAAATTCATCAGTATGGTTTCAGATGGCACGCTGTACATACCCTTCAAGAAATTACCACTTGCTAAGTTTTAGTGTAGTATCAAAAAAGAATGTCTACAGTTATTTGAAAAGGCAATTAAAAATCCACGTGAGACCAGACTTTCTTCATATACATCAGTCAAAAGACACAACAGTTTGGTTGCTGAAGCAGAAATGATAGTCTAACTATTTTCTATCAAGCCAGATATTGAAGAGATTTGAGACAATGTAAAATAATGCTATTCTTCCTACCAATTTTTTTTTTGGGGGGAGCATAGCTATTTTTCATTAAAATTATTATTTATATTCAGAAGTAATGGGTTACTGTTATTTTTTAAAGATTTATTTTATTTAGAGAGGGAGAGCAAGTGCACAAGTGCAGGGAGGGGCACAGGGAGATAATCTTAAGCAGACTTTCTGCTGAGCATGGAGCCCAACATGGGGCTGGATCTCAAAACCCATGAGATCATGACCAAGAAGCGAATGCTTAACCAACTGAGCCACGCAGATGCCCCAAGTTTACGGTTATTCTTAAATAGCTGATAAATGAATGTTTTAAGATTTTCTCAGCTTTAATTTCTGATATGGTAAATATCATAGATATAATATACACAAAACACTTTTGAGGTAAGGGCATAAAGGTGTCCTGAGATCAAAAAATATATGAGAACTGTTGTTTTGTAGCAATGTTACATTGATCTTTCCACAAGGCAAACTGCAAATGACATTTTATAATACCTCTGAAGTACAAAAGACATAGATGTCTTTTAAGTACTGTTCAATTAAATAAAAATTTTCCCACACTGCAGTAAGTGGATACAAGGAACAAATTCCCTGAAGGGACAGTGGTGAAATGAGAAAAATGATCTGGATTCTAGCACAGAGGTAACAGTCTGTTTAGACATTAGTCCTCCTATCTTCAAAATGAGATCAGAGTAGCCTATTTTTAGATTGTTTTCAATGGTCAATTCCATGGATAGATTCAGGGAACCCTAAATAGTGGCCCAGGGGAGGCATCTGGCCATCTGGTCGTCAGACTGATTGGCTGTCATGGTTTTAGAGAAGTGCCCCAGGAAAAAAGTCGGTTGGAGCTGAGTGAGCCGTCCTTTCAAAAGGGGAATTGATTTTCAGTTACAGCCCAATCCAACCCATCAGACTTGCCCCTGCAGATATCTGCATTTGCAGCGTCTGGAATGAAGAGCCTCTGAAACCCGTTCCAAATCTCAAACTCTATAATTTAGCTCCAGAGACAGAGTGTCTGGGTTTCTTTCTCACTCTGCCACTTGCTGGCTATTTGATTTGGGGCAAATTAACTTCTTTGAGCCTCAGTTTCTTCATTTGCAAAACAGGATAACACCACTGATCTCAAAGCGCTGTTACGAAGCTTAACGAGGGGGACGCCTGGGTGGCCCGGTGGGTTAAGCATCTGCCTTCGGCTCAGGTCATGATCCCAGGATCCTGGGATCGAGTCCCACATCGGGCTCCCTGCTCAGCAGAGAGCCTGTTTCTCCCTCTCCCTCTGCTTCTCCCCTTGCTTGTTCTCTCTCTCTCTCTGTCAAATAAATAAAATCTTTTTCTTTTTTCTTTTTTTTTTTTTTAAAGAAGCTTAAGGAGGTGTTGCTTGACAGCGCTTATAGAGTTCCTGGTAGCGAACAGTACTAATTATTAACATCAAAGTTCAGAAAGAGTATGCCCTCGTCTTCCCACACCCACCTTACCAACTCCGTTTTCCCAGGAGCTGACGACCGCACTCCCCAGGATGACGCTTACCCCCATAACAACTCCCAGATATCACAGTTCCACATCCGACGAAGACATACAAGACCCCCCTTCAGATTTCTACTTCTCCTTTCCACTCAACCTTTTCTGAGCCCCCGGCCTGTACCGGGTTCCTACACCAACACAGCTCTGCACAGTGGCCAAACCACTGACCACTCCCTCCAGCCTCTTCTTCCCATCCCGGACCAGTAGGGCTCCCTTTCCCTCTGACCAGGGACCACCCTGGGTCAGGCAGTGGTGGCCCAGGGCTCTCTTGCCTAAGATTCTGTGTGAGGGAGCCTCAGGAGAGACGGGAGAATAACTGCCCGAGCGACCCCCATCCCTAGAGGCGGCGGTTCCGGGTGTTCGAACCGGAAGCAGCCCCTACACTGTTTGCAGTTCCCCTGGTTACTGCGGGGTTCCGGACCAATGGCGGTGGAGCCCCGCGGACTGAGCCCACCCCCAAAGGGCGTGGTGTCACGCCAGCGCTCTGGAACTCCTCTTCTGATCGCTAGGTCCAATCCGCGTCCCGGGGCTGCGGATCGTAGTGCGTCTGCGCGCTGGAGGACCCTTCGTGTCCTGGTGCGCAGGCGCCCTGGGAGCTGCAAACTTAAGTAGTAAGGGGCACACTGCAGTCGTTGTTGGACGAGGTGGTCCTGGAGAGGCTTGATGGCTTGTGTCTGCCCGCGCTGTGGAGCCGTCTATTGATGCGAGTGCCTCCCTTCCCGCTGCCTTTGGAGCCGGACACGCAGGAGTTCCTGTGGTGGGCCCTTGCCACGCACCCGGGCATCAGCTTCTATAAAGAGCCTCGGGAGCGACCCGACCTCCAGCTCCAGGCGGGCGGCCTCAGAGGCCGGCGTCTTGGACTTCTGTTTTGAAGCCAGTGTCCAGTGGACAGCGAGCATTCGTTACATAATGATTAATCCGGACCCTGTCATTTGTTCCATTGGGTTGGTAACCCTGTCTTATCGGCCGATCCCATTGCTGTCTTTATTGGCTAATCAGTTTCAAGAAAGAAATCTACACTTAGTAAAAGACTCTTCAGTGCCTTGCTCTATGCTAAGCTCTAGGGATAGGCAGGAAAGAGGGAGATTCTTTGCCCCTTCTCTGAGCAGCCAGGGATTTTACTAAATTGACCTCGTCCTAGCCCAGGAGTTCTTTACCTAACACAGTGGGGGCTTCTTAGAATCACCTGGAAGAATCGTTCTAAATATTGATGCCTAAGCTGTACTCCCAGAGGCTCTGATTCAGTAGGGAATGGGGTCTGGATGTGGATGTTTTGAACCTATGGTGATTTTTATTCGAGGTGGTATGGTGGGTATAATCCATATAATTTCTATAAGGCTTTTTGAAAAAATGAAAATAGCCTGTGAACTCGAGGTCCATTTGGTTCAATTTCCCTCCTGGTGTAAGGCTATCTTCTGCAGTATCCCTGAGCCTGGTCAGCATCAATTTGAACATGTCCCTTCCCCCAGAGACAGGGGACTCAGCCCCCTGCAGAGGCAGCATGTTCAGCCTCAGAACACCTTCACTTGCCCTAAGTTCTTCCTTTAGTCTTTCCTTATAGCTACCCTTTTCCCCCTCCTGCCCAATGGCTCCTCAGCCAAGGAGTTTCTGCTAAATGAACCCCTGGCCTTGCAGTCCTAGGAACAATTATAGGAGGTTTCCTAGAGGGAGTGACCTTCCAGTTCTTTTTTTTCTTTTTTTTTTAAGATTTTATTTATTTGACAGAGAGAGGGAACACAAGCAGGGGGGAAGTGGGAGAAGGAGAAGCAGGCTTCCCGCCGAGTAGGGAGCCCAATGTGGGGCTCCATCAAAGGACCCCGGGATCATGACCCGAGCCGAGGGCAGATGCTTAGTGACTGAGCCACCCAGGTGCCCCCTTCCAGTTGTTCTGATGCTTTATGTCACAGAGATCTGTAAGGGCAGACCCTTAGGGCAGGAAGGCGCCTCTTTATACACACACACACACACACACACACACCTCTCTTTTTTGTAATAGTTATGTTCTAAAAGTTCCTGTGAACATTAAATTAGTGAATACTGAACCATTGCTCCTGGGAAAAATACAGGGTTAGACTTCTGCAAGCCTCTGGTTTGTCAACCTATCAACACATAACCTTACTTGTTTTCTGTTTCTGTTTAAAGGCACCTTATTTAGTATATATTGTTGATTCATTAACATTGAACTCAAGGCCAGTAGCACTATAACTCATGTCTGAACTAAGTTTATCTAACACCTATTTTCTTCATAAGGCATATCATACCCCCCCTTTTTTTTAGCAATTACTATCTTGGTTTAGTTAATCATATTTCATAGAAGCTGAAAACACTCATTTCTCCTTTATATGAATAACCTAAAGCACTATAAATTACAATGTGCAGAATACTATATAAAAGAATTCTCATAAAAACTGGCTCTTTTTCATCATAGGGCAACTACTGTCGTTTCCTCTGACTTGTACAGCATCTACCCGAATGCTTTGTGATGATCTAAATTTAGGTAAGTACAAATCACAGCAAAAAAAATGATCTTGGAAATAACATCTATTCCATGACACCAATACTACAGTTTTCGGAGTCACAGTAAGATACACAGAATTACATCTGTAATTAATATGAATGCCAACATTTCGAGCAATAATTTGTTACATGGCAAACAAAATCAAGAAAGCAACCATCAAACAAAAGAGACTCATAGCTTCAGACAAGGCAAATTCCAGGATAGCAATGAGAACAGCTGCTACTTCGGTGAAAGGTTTCTGGCATAACCAACGATAAGGCTGCTGAAGACTGTTCCAATACCAGCACCAGAACCAGCCACTCCAACTGTTGCAGCAACTGCACCAATAAATTTGGCAGCAGTACCAATGTTTCTGCTGATTGCACTGGTCTGAAACTCCCTTTGGATTCCTGAGACACACCATTCTGGGCCCCATTAAATACCGTAGAGCCTTTGTGGGTTTACTTAATTTCTATTACTGCTATTCTCTCTCCAGTCCTAGCGTCTGGGCAAGATAACGCTGATGGAGAAATTGGTCTGGATGCAACTCTGGATCCAACTCGAATCAGAGTGGGTGTGCAGGCGAGCTTGATGCAGGCGAATATCTTACGCAGGGCAATGCAGCTGGAGGACCTGGGCGACCGGCGACCTGGTCTCCTCTCCCGGGAGGGGTGCCTGCTGGGGTGACGCCAGCAGAGATCAAAGGATTGGCCTCTATCATGCCCTTCATGCACCTAGGAACACTAGACAGCACTCCAGGCACTATGCTTGTGTGCCATTTTAAACAGCAAAAGCACAAACAAAAAGCACAAAAACATGAAAAATGTGGCACTAAATAGATCATGAGATAGACACTCATCGGCAGCATGGGAGTTGAAACAAGAAGGCAGCGGGCGTGGTATTGTTCTACCTCAGCTGGGAACAGATGCCTGGGGCAACTCAATTTTTTTTGGCCACCTCAAGAGCTCTTGAAGTACTGATTTTGGGGTTATAAATAAATTTTTGTTGAGTAGGCAAATTTGTAAATTCAGAATCAGCAAATAAAAATCATCCCACATGTACATGTATATTCCTTCTGTTAAATGCTAAAGGTTTTGCTGCTGTCACCATTTCATCCTCACAAAACAACGTATGGGAACTGTGTATTGGTTTAAGATTTCAAATCCACTTGTTTATGACTTAATGCACTTGTTTTGATCTAAGGGTGAATTTGGAAGGCCATATGAGGATGATAGCAGCCGAACTGTTGTGCTACCAGGTGCTTATAGATAGGAACATATGGAGAAGCAACTATGACATAATGGACATTTAAACTTAAATACCAAGAATTTATGAGGACTTACTGAGAATGTTCGGTCTGGGCAAGGCTACTCTTTGCTGATCTAAACAGATCTCTGAAGATCTTGAGACATTTGTTCCTGTGGTGGCCAGGATACTCTTGGTCCTCAGTGGTGTTAAAGACACAATGGTCTGAAGAAGAGAAAGACATCTTTTCCTGTCTTGGCAAGGCCGTCTTTCTGGGCGGTGGTCAACAGAGTGCCAGCTAGCTGTGTGCCCCAGCAGCAAGGAACGAAAGCTGGCAGCTGATTCCTAGCTTAGTTGGGAGGATTGATTCACAGAGGACCAACTCCTAGACAGCACATCACAACTAAACTTGGACTTTATTTCATCTCCTTTTTGCCTGGAACTATAATGTAATTAATCTATCTTTGTTTTGGAGTATGTTATTATTTTTTTATTTTTTAAAAAGATTTATTGGGGCGCCTGGGTGGCTCAGATGGTTAAGCGTCTGCCTTCGACTCAGGTCATGATCCTGGAGTCCCGGAATAGAGTCCCGCAT
>NC_138372.1:38772757-38806204 GCF_054177405.1 Leptonychotes weddellii
TTTTTTTAAAGATTTTATTTATTTATTTGACAGAGAAAGACACAGCGAGAGAGGGAACACAAGGAGGGGGAGTGGGAGAGGGAGAAGCAGACTCCCTGCCGAGCAGGCAGCCCGATGCGGGACTCGATCCCGGGACTCCAGGATCATGACCTGAGCCGAAGGCAGTCGCTTAACCAACTGAGCCACCCAGGCGCCCCAATATTTCCTTTTTCTTACATAGGGTTTAACTTGCTCTTTATTTTTATAGTCTATTAAGTTGGAAGCTTAGGTCATTGCTTTTAAATCTTTTTTTTCAAGTCCTTTAAGTCCTTTTTTCAAATGTAGGTATTCGATGCTGTAGATTCTTTTAAAACACTGCTTGAGCAGGGGCACCCGGGTGGTGCAGTCCATTAAGCTCCCAACTCTTTGTTTTCAGCTCAAGTCATGATCTCAGGGTTGTGGGATTGAGCCCTGCATCAGGGTCCGCACTCAGTGCGGAGTCTGCTTAAGATTTTCTCTCCCTCTGCCCCTCCCCACACTGTGCTCTCTCTCTCTCTCTCTAAAATACATAAAATAAATCTTTAAAAAAAAACAAAAACACTCAAGCAGCATATCACAAATTTTCTTATGTCAAGCTTTTATTTTCATTTATTTCAAATTATTTAAAAATTTCCCAAAAAAGGGATGCCTGGGTGGTTAAGCATCTGCCTTCGGCTCAGGTCATAAACCTGGGCTCCTGAGAATGAGCCCTGTGTCAGAAGGAGCCTGCTTCTCCTTCTCCCTCTGCCCCTCCTCACTGCTTGTGCTCTCTCTCTCTCTCAAAAAAATGAATAAAATCTTTAAAAAAATTAAAAAAAAAAAAGAGAGAGATAAACCAGAAAACAGACTCTTAACTATAGAGAACAAACTGATGGTTACCAGAGGAGTGCTGAGTGGGGAGGATGGGTTTAATGGGTGATGGATATTAAGGAGGGCACTTGTGATGAGCACTGGTTGTTGTATGTAAGTGATGAATCACTAAATTCTACACCTGAAACTAATATTGCACTGTATGTTAACTAACTGGAATCTAAATAAAAACGAAAAAAAATTCCATTGTGATTTTTCTCTCACCCATGTGTTAGAAGTGTGTTGCTTAATTTTTCAAGTATTTGGGCATTTTCAGATATCTTTCTGTTATTTGTTTCCATTTTAAATCTCTGTGGTGAGAGAATATACTTTGTATGATGTGAATACTTTTTAATTTACTGAGACTTACTTTTTGGCTCAGGATATGGTCTGTTTTGGTAAATAGTCTCTGTGCACTTGAATATGTGCTCTGATGTTATTGGGTAGAGTATTCTATAAATGCTAAATCACATTGATTGCTAATATTGATCAAGTCTTCTATATCCTTTTTTTTTTTAAAGATTTTATTTATTTGAGAGAGAGAATGAGAGAGAGAGAGAGAGAGAGCACATGAGAGGGGGGAGGGTCAGAGGGAGAAGCAGACTTCCTGCCGAGCAGGGAGCCCGATGCGGGACTCGACCCCGGGACTCCAGGATCATGACCTGAGCCGAAGGCAGTCGCTTAACCAACTGAGCCACCCAGGCGCCCCAAGTCTTCTATATCCTTATTGATATTTCTGTCTACTTGTTCTATCAGTTATTGAGAGGGGGTATTGAGATCCGCTAAATCTGTGGGTTTGTCTATTTCTTTCACTTCTATCAGTGTTTGTTTCATGTATTTTGAAGCTCTGATATTAGGCATAGTAACATTTAGGATTGTTAGGTACTTGATAAATTGACCCTTTCATCATAGTGGGATAACCCTCTTCTATCCCATGTAGTGTTCCTTGATCTTAGATCTGTTTTGTCTGTTATTGACATAGGCATTTCAGCTTTCTGTTGAATAGAATTAGAATAGTATGTCTTTTCCCATCCTTTTGCCTATTTCTGTCTTTATGTTTGATTTAGGTTTTTTTTTTAATTGAGGTATAATTGACATACACAATTATATTAGTTTCAGGTATACAACATAATGATTCAATGTTTGCATATATTGTGAAATGATCACCACAATAAGTCTGGTTAATGTTTGTCACCAAATATAGTTATAGATTTTTTTTTGAGAGGCAAATGAGCATTTATTTGGGATTAAAGAATTGCAGTGTGGGGAGGACAAATTCAAGTAAATACCCAAATAGGATTCCCACTTGTCGGGTGAAAGCAACAGGTTTTTAGAGGAAGAGGTAGGGAGCAATTACCTGAGTTGAATGAAAGGGGAAAAAAGGTTTTCTATTCATGTTTACAAGCCAAATTACTCTGGGTTATACATTAACTGTTGACTTTTTCCCCAGAAAGTCCCTAACAATCAGTCTTGTAATCAGGGTGTCTGTTCTCCTGGTGACTTCTCAAACAATTGCTTAACATAATTACCATTTTGTCCAGAAGGTTTCAGCCAGTTCAAACAAAAGCAAGTAAGGTGGTTTCTCTACAATGTCTGCTCCAACTCTGTTTTATTTATTTATTTTATTTTTAATTTTTAAAAATATTTATTTATTTATTTATTTATTTATTTATTTATTTATTAGAGAGCGAGCGAGAGAGAAACAGCACGAGAGGGGAGAGGGTCAGAGGGAGAAGCAGGCTCCCCGCTGAGCAGGGAGCCCCATGCGGGACTCGATCCCAGGACCCTGGGATCATGACCTGAGCCGAAGGCAGTCACTTAACCAACTGAGCCACCCAGGCGCCCTCCAACTCTGTTTTAAAGCGGCTCTAGTCCTGTCAGTTTTACACAAGATCGTGAGGCAGGTAGACTTGTTTTCTTACGATGAGAACTTCTAAGATTTACAGTCTTAGCAGTTTTTGAATATACAATGCAGTATTATTGACTATAGTCATCATGTTGTACATTATATCTCCATAACTTTTTAAAAGATTTTATTTTTAAGAAACCTCTATACCCAGTGTGGGGCCTGAACTCACAACCCTGAGATCAAGAGTTGCATGCTGTACTGACTGAGCCAGCCAGGCACTGCCCCTATGACTTTTTTATAATTGGAAGTTGTACCTTTTGACTACCTTCATCTATTTTGCCTACCTTCTGCCCTCTGCCTCTGACAACTACCAGTCCGTTCTCTGTATCTATGAGCTTAATTAATTAATTAATTTTTAAAGATTTATTTATTTGAAAGAGAGAAAGCATGCATGCATGTGCGAGTGGTGGGGAGGGGCAGAGGCAGAGGGACAGAATCTCAAGCAGACTCCCTGCTGAATGTGGAGCCTAACACAGGGCCCGATCTCATGATCATGACCCGAACTGAAATCAAGAGTCAAATGCTTAACCCACTGAGCCACCCAGGCGCCCCTTATTTATTTTTTTAGATTCCACATATAAGTGATATCATACGGTATTTGTCATTCTCTAACCTATTGCACTTAGCATAATGTCTCAAGTTCCATCGATGTTATCATAAATGGCAAGATTTCATTCCTCTTCTTATTTTTTTCTAAGTTATCTCTACACCCAATATGGGGCTTGAATTCACAACCCTGAGATCATGAGTTGCATGCTCTACTAACGGAGCCAGCCAGGTGCCCCAAGATTTCATTCTTTTTCATGGCCAAATAACATTCCATTATATATATATATGTATGTATATATGCCCCCCCGCATTTTTCTTTTATTTTTAAAGATTTATTTGAGAGAGAGAGAGAGATAGAAGGGGGGAGGGGCAAAGGGAGAGAGGAGAGAATCTTAAGCAGACTCCCTGCTGAGCATGGAGCCCACTGTGGGCCTTGATCTCATGACCCGAAGATCATGATCTCGAGGTCACAACCTGAGCAGAAACCAAGAGTCATACACTTAACTGACTGTGCCACTCAGGTGCCCCCACCCTGCATTTTCTTTATCCATTCATCCATTGGTGGGCATTTAGGTTGTTTCCATATCTTGACTGTTGTAAATAATGCTGCAGTCAACAACATGGGGATGCATATATTTTTTAGAGTTAGTGTTTTTGTTTTCTTTAGATAAATACACAGAAGTGGAATTGCTGAATCATATGGTAGTTTTTAAAAATTTTTTTGAGGAACTTCCATACTATTTTTCATAGTGGCTGAGATTTACATGAGCACCAGTAGAGCACAAAAGTTCCCTTTTCTCCACATCCTCACCTACACTTGTTATTTCTTGACTTTTTGATAATAGCCATTCTAACAGGTGTTAGGTGATATTTCACTATGGTTTTTGAATTAGATTTTTGTAGGCAACATATAGTTGGGTCTTGCTTTTAGCAATATATCAATCTCTGCCTTTTAATTGGGCTTTTTATATCTTTTCATTTAATATGGTTATTGATATATAGGGTTTAAATTAGTGGTTAGCTGAAACTGATACCTCTGGCTCATACTAGCTTGCAAGGTTTGATTGTGCATATCTCTTCTCATCTTTGCTTTCAGTGATTTAAATTAGCTGTGGTAGGAGTATTTACACAACAAAATTTGGTAAATATATCAGTTAGGTCTCTTCCACCCTTGTGAGCCTGTTATTAAGCATTTCCTAGGACAACTCTGGTTTAAATCTACTGTCTTGCTACTTGTTTTCTTTTTGTTCAATATCTTCTTTGTTCCTTTTTTTTCTTTGTCTTCTGTTGAGATTTTTTTTTTTTTGGTAATTTCACATATGTTGTTTTATAAGCTCATTAACTATATCTCTGGTGTTTTGTCTTGCTTTTAGGATTTATAATATATATCTTTTTTTTCTTATTCAACATATCTTTATCATTCTTTTCTCAAGCAGAATATTTTTGTCTTGTGCACCAAAAAATAATCTTCATTTATTCATTCAACAATTATTTGTAGAATGTTTGCTATGTGGCAGTCCATATGCTAGGCATTGGGTATCTGTACAAAGGTGTATGAAAAAGAATTCATGACTTCAGGGAGTTCATAATCTAGTAGGTAAACTGAGAAGAAACTGTTAGCTTTCCCTTTGTGGAATATTAGTAGTAGGAACTATGTTCTTGTACTCTAGAACCACGGAAACAAAGGTGATTATACTCTCTGAATATTGCTTTATTTTAATCTTAATTCACTTCTTTTCTCAAACACCCAAGCATGCTCCTGCCTTAGGATCTTTTTTGTTGCAGTTCCCTCTGCCTAGAATGCTCCTCCTCAAGGTTGCCCAAATGACTTACCCCTTACTGCTTCACATTCCTGCTCAAACACCATTTTGTCGATGAGACCTCCCTGACAGTTGTGTATAAAGTAGCACTTCCTACCTTCAGTCTTTATTCTCTTACTTGGATTTATTCTTCTTTATAGCATTATTAAATTTTTTAAAATGATTTATTTATTTATTTGAGAGTGAGAGAGTAAGTGAGTGGGAGGAGCAGGAGAGGGACAAGCAGACTCTGCACTGAGCATGGAGCTGAGGCAGGGCTTGATCCCACAACCCTCAGATCATGACCTGAGCTGAAATCAAGAGTCAGACGCTCAACTGACTGAGGCACCCAGGCGCCCCTATTTACATTTTAATTTATTTTTATCTTCATCACCTTCTGCCCCCTCCCTGCCACAGATGTAAATGCCAGATGAGCAGAGGCTTTATCTGTTTTGTTCACTGTTTTATCCCCAGCACCTTGAGTAGTTATGGGTACCTACTGGATTCTTTATTTATTTTTATTTTATTATTATTATTTTTAAAGATTTTATTTATTTATTTATTTGAGAGAGAGAGAGCAAGAGGGAGAGGGAGAGAGAATCCAAAGCACACTCCATGCTGAGTGCAGAGCCCCATGCTGGCTCGATCCCACACCGCGAGATTATGACCTGAGCTGAAACCAAGAGTTGGGCACTTAATTGACTGAGCTATCCAGGAGCACACCCTACTGGATTCTTTATAAATATTTCATGAAAAATTAATACTTCACTTGATTATTTTTCCTTTCCATGTTTCCTTGCAAAGCATTTCCTGACTGATTTTATTCACATTGCTTATTTTTGCTTTACTATGTGCTTAGAATATGCATATGTCTTTCAGATTAGAATATGCATATGTCTTAGAATATGCAACTATTACAGTGTAAGAGTTGAATGAGACCCTTATCATATCAAGTACTTATTGATTTTTTTCCCTCTCTCTTAGTCTTCACATAGGACCAACCCAATTGATAAACATCTTGAGGTCCTGATCAATAAATATGGATTGTCTGCCAAACCAGTTGCTCCTCAGATGTTTGCGTGTGCTGGGAAAGAGCACATGGAAAAATATGGTATGTTAAAAAAATTTTAAGGTCTATAGGTAGTTGTATGCATGTGATGAGAAACAACAAGAATTTATTCAGGATCTGTGGACAATGCCAAGATATATAAAATATAAAATGGTTTTTGAATTAAATTGAAGAAATAGTCCACAAAGGGTTTAGTTGTAGAGAAAGTATTATATATAAGACATCATATGGGAAGTACCTAGAATGATCCATGCCAAGAAATTGAAATAGGAAAAATAACATAAATCTTGTCCCCTTTAATCATGAATTATAAATCGAGGTTTCTAAGTTCTGAATATGATGACACTTAAAGCATGCTGTTGGTAATATGTTTATATAGCCAAATTTAATTCTTAGTACTTGAATTCACCAAGAATCCATCATCTGTCATTCCATAATGTTTTATTAGATTTAAATTTCATAGTTGATTTGCATTTTATAGGTTTACATCCTAATTTTTTGACGGATGATCAATGATTGGCTTGCCTTAGACAGTTAGTTAAAGCATGGGATAGTGCAGATGGGATTTTTTTTTAATTGTATGACCCTGAACCAGTGCCTTGCTGTGTACTATTAGATAAGAAAGGAAATGATTATACTCAAAAGTTCAACATTCCTATTCTCTCTAGGAAAAATATCCCAGGTTGTTTGATAGATCAAATAATTAGAAAGGAAAAAAATCTTCAGAGAAGAATGGTGGGAGGAGCATTGCCAGTTTTTGGCCAGGAGAATTTTCTTTCCTAAAGCTATTTCCTACATTTTTAACCTCAGTCCATTCCAGTCTGGCTTCCCTCCTTTCTTAAGGCTACCATTGAACACCATGTTGCCATATCCAGTACATACATTTTAATCCTAATTTAACAGACCTCAGCACTATTAATCCCTTTGCCCACTTCCTTCTTGAAACATACTCTTCTCTTGGCTTTCATGACACCTCATTCTCCTGGTTTTTCTTACCTCTTTGGCTATTCCTTGTCCATTTCCTTTTCAATTAAAATATTATTTGAGCTCTCATTATATTCTAGGCACTGTTCTAGGCATTGGAATATAGCAGTATATCAATTTCCTATTGCTTTGTAATAAACTATGCCAAAACTCAGTGATTTAAAAAAATAATTATTTATTATTATAGTTTACAAGTTAGTAGATTGGGAATCAGCTCATCTAAGCTGAGCTCAGACCTTATTTGGGTTAATCATATGGCTATAAGTTGGTTGGAAGCTCTGTTCCACTCTTGTTTGTCAGGGTCATATGTCTCTCCTCCTCCTGGGACCAGACAGCTGGCCCTGGCATGTCCTTTTCATGGTGACAGCAGGACAAGAGAGTAATTTGCAACATGTAAAGCCTTTTGAGACTTAGGCTGTTGACCAAAGCAAGTTACATGGCAAACTTGGAATCAAGGGATAGGGAAATATATTTCATTTCTTTTGTGGTAGGAAACTACAAAGACAGACCTAAAAGGACATTTAAGAGGGAAAAATAATTAAGTATGTTAGTGCATTCATTCACAAGCTATCAATAAGCAGATGAGATGTGAAATTTTTGCTTAAATTTCTAGTTTGGGACAGACAATATGAAAAAAATGAAGATAATTTCAGGTAATTATTAGTCCTGTGAGGAAAAAAAAAACAAAGTAATATACTTATGGGAAGAGGGGGGCCAGTGATGGCCTCTGTACTCCCATATCCAGTTGGCATCTTGGATCTCTGCTTGTATCTTTAATAGGCATCTCAAATTTAACATGTTCATTTTTATTTTTTTAAAGATTTTTTTTTTTGTCAGAGAGAGAGCACAAGCAGGGGGTGCGGCAGGCAGAAGGAGAAGCAGGCTCCCTGCTGAGCAAGGAGCCCGATGCCAGGGCTCGATCCCAGGACCCTGGGATCATGACCTGAGCTGAAGGCAGACGTGTAACCGACAGAGCCACTCAGGCGTCCCAAATTTAACATGTTCAGATGTAGACTCTTAACTCTGTTCTCCCATAATTTTAAACTTGTTCCTTTTCTAGTTTCCTCGTCTCAGTAAGTGGCACTTCCATCCGTTCAGATGTTCAAAGCAGAAACATGAAATCATCTTTGACACTTCTCCGGCCTTTTCCCCTATTCCATTCCCTCATTATGTCCTGTCCATTCTACCTGCAGACTCCCAGTCCCTCATTATGTCCTGTCAATTCTAACTGCAGACTCCCAGTGTTTCTTCCTTCCAGTTCCTTTCACTACCACAGCTCTTACCCTAGATTTTTCAGTCTGTGGGTTGTGACCTGCTAGGAAATGATGGAATCAAGTTAGTGGGTTGAACCCAGCATTTTTTTAAAGTCAAAACATTTTCAGTGCTGGGTATTAAAACTCAATACAGAAAAGTACACAAAACATAAATATACAGCTTAGTGAATTCTCATAGAGCTCCTCACTGTGATCAAAACCACCTACGAGGTAAAAAATAGAATGTTAATACTCAAGAATGCTCTCTGTAGATTATTCTTAAGAATTTTGTGGGTCTCTTGTGAATCATCTTAGGTCACTCCATTAGACAAAAAGCTACACCTACAAATCCCTTTGAGATAAGCTCTCCTTTCTTGGGTCTTTTCTGAGATGGCTGAGGGACAATATTCTTAAGCTTCCTTGTAGTTCTTATCAATCATGAGAGGATTTGTGAGGCGCAGCCCTTTTCTCTTTAGAGGGCTTTTTTTCTGTTTGAACTATATTCTGAGGCATCACTTTTGATCTGAGATCTTTTTTTTTTAATTTTTTAAATTTAAATTTTTTTTTAAGGATTTTATTTATTTATTTGACAGAGAGAGACACAGCTAGAGAGGGAACACAATCAGGGGGAGTGGGAGAGGGAGAAGCGGGCTTCCCGCGGAGCAGGGAGCCCGATGTGGGACTCGATCCCAGGACCCTGGGATCATGACCTGAGCCGAAGGCAGACACTTAACAGCTGAGCCACCCAGGCGCCCCTGATCTGAGATCTTTAACAAAAGATTTGTCACACCCTGGGCCTCATCTTTGGACCATTTTTTCCTGGCAGTGCCCTGGATTTGATCTTTGCTCAAAGGCCATTTCTTAATTTTAGCATCTCTTCCCATTTGAGAAGCTTGAATTTTCAAAATCATCAAGTCCTGAATTCTTTTTATTTAATAGCCCTCTCCTCTATGTAGCAATATAGATTTTTACTATAAATAGCAAGAAGAAACCATGTGGCACCTTCAATATTTTCCTTATTATCTAATTTTCACGTAACTGCAGATAATAGTGTTATTATAATTTCTGCTTCTATTGTAGCAAGGATTTCCTTTCCTCTAGTCTTCAGTAAGGTTTTATCATTTTGCAAACCCTCACCAACAGCATCCTCAAAGGATCTGGAGGCTTCTAGTAATAGTTTCTTTAAGGCACTTTAGGCTTTCACTAGCAGTTTCTTCATAACCACCTCCTGTTTCCAAAACCATCCACATATTTTACATTTTTTGTTTAGTGTAACCCCAATTCCAGTATATTAGTCTGCTCGGGCTGCTATAACAAAATATCATAGACTGGGTGGCTCAAACAACAAAAATTTATTTCTCACAGTTCTAGAGGCTGGGAAGTCCAAGATCAAGGTGCAAGATAGCTTTTATTCTGAGGTCTTTTCCTTTGGCTTGTAGCTGGCTGCCCTCGATTCATGTGTACTCAGATTCATGTGTACTCAGATTCATGTGTACTCAGATGACCTCTTCTTTTGTGCAGGTGCAGGGAGAGAGAGAAAGAGAATGAGAGAGACAGAGTGAGAAAAGGAAACATCTTTCTCTTCCCCTTCTTAAAAGGATTATTGTAAGGGCACTAACTCATCATGAAGGCCTCACCCTCATGACCTTGTCTACCCTAATTACCTCCCAGTAGTCCCGTTTCCAAATACCGTCACACTGAGGGTTAGGGCTTCAACATATGAATTTTGTCAGGGACACAGTCTGTAGCATTTAGGTACCAAAATGTGTATTCATTATTTGTTATTGTATAATAATGAGACTGTGTATTTTAAAAAATAATTTCTTATTGTTTTCATTCTGGTTGTATAGTCTCCTGGGTTTAAGCACATTGGCCTTTTTATCAGTGTCTTCAGTAAGCCAAACTGTTTTCTGCCTTAGAATCTCATATTCCCTTCCCTTTGGCTACAGTGCTCTTTACTCCATTCTTTCAAGGTCAGCTGTCCTCATCGTTTTTTTTTTTTTTTTTTAAGATGGGACTTGAATTCACAACCCTGAGATCAAGACCAGAGCTGAGATCAAGAGTCAGATGCTTAACTGACTGAGCCACTCAGGCACCCCCATCCTTTAGGTCTTAAAAGAAAAAAAAAAAAACAAAAAAAACTTGTCTCATATATCCAACACTTTACAAAAGTATCTCCACTTGGATGTCAAAGAGGCATCTCAAATTTAATAGGTCTAAAACTGAAGTCCTAATTCTTTCCCTGAATTCCCTTTTCCCTCTGTTCTTCCTGAAGTTTTCCCATTCAATAAATGGTAACTCCATCTTTCTAGGACCTTTGGCCAAAAACCTTGAAGCTGTTCTTGATTCTACTTGAACTTGACATTCACTGTATTGGCAAACGTTTTCACTCATTTTTCAATATCCATTTCTTACCCTTTCTACCACTTATACTATAGTGCAAGCCACCATCATTTCTCACTTGGATTGTAGGAGTCCTAACTTTTTTTGCTTTTGCTTATGTATATCTACAGGCAAATCTTCACTTTATAGCCGGAGCAGTGTTTTGTCTGTTTTGTTTTTTGTTTTTTAATTCAAGAATCACCAGTCAAATCAATATTTAGTTTTATTGACATGTATGAGACCAAGCATCCCTGGCTGCTACAGGAGTATAGCAGACAGTTATAGTTAAGAAGCAACTTTATTTTGAGCAGGGGGAAGGACAACGCCGTACTTAACAGCTGTATTAGAGTCTAAATCCTGCTTCAGAGCAGTGTGTTTAACATATAAGGCAGATCATTTCACTCCTCTGCTCAAAACTCTGCATGTGCTCTCATCACGTTCAGATTGAAACTTAGAAGTCTTACTATAGCCTGCAAACTTCTACACAATCTGGTCCCCCACCCTCCTTAGCTTTCTGACCTCATCTCTTACCATTTTTTTTCTTTCACCATTGTACTCTAGCCACATTATCCTTTCTGTTTTTGAAAACAATAAGCACATTCCTACTTCAGGCAGGGCCTTGCCCTTTCCACTTCTGGAATGCTCTACCCTAAGATCTCATCAGTGCTAGCTCCCTTATTTCAATCAGGTTTTGCTTAAGTATTGTCATCTGCTTCTTTCATCACCCTCTTTCCCAGAACTCCCTATCCTCTGTCTCTGGCTTTACTATTTTATGTAACACTTATAAAAATCTGGCATATGTATTTTTTCTTACTGACTGTCTCTTCCAGCCAGAATCTAAGTTCCATAAGGCCACTGATTTTTGTTTTATTCCCTGTTCATTGACTGTTATTGACAACAGTGCCTGGCACAAAACAGGTATTCTGTAATTAATTAATCTTCAAAGAAAGGCTGTCTTTGACCATTCAAATTGAAGTAGGTCCCTCCTGTTATTCTCGTTCATAGATAGCCCCCTATTGCTTTCCTTCATAGCATCTAGCACTGTTTATATTCATATATATTTTGTGTGTGGTTTTATTTGTTTAATTTTTGTCTTCCTCATTATTCTGTAAACTCCATGAAAGCAGGATCCCTGTCTGTTTTATTTACTTTCAATATACCCAGCTTAGTACAGTGCTTGGCATGTAATCTAGACAGAAGAAAATTGTTTTGTTTGTTTTTTCCTTTCTCTTCTACAGTCCCTAGCATATGTAAATACTCAATAAATATTTGTTGAATGAATTCCCATACCTATATTGTCTTATTCGATTCTCATAACAATCCATTATGGGGGATGTTATTATCCCATTAAGTAAGATTCTGGCTGCTGGCTTCAGGATCTTTTATATATATATAATTTTGTTGTGTTCAGAAAGTATTCGTCAGTTGTTTTCTTGAGGTTTTTTTTTTATCTTTCAGGAATGGGAAGTTGTATTTTGTTAAAGGCTTTTTCCAGCATCTGTTGAATTAATTGCATTATGTCCCTCATTTAGATCTGTTATTAGAATATTTTATTAACGGATTGCTGATATTGAACCAACTTTGCATTTCTGGAATGAATGCCACTTGGTCATGATGTATTGATTTTTTTTTTTTTTAGTGGGGGGTTAGATTCTGTCACTATTTTATTTAGTACTTTAAATCAGTATTCATAAGTGATATTGATGTATAATTTTCTTTTTTTCCTGTCTTTTTTCCTTATCTTTTTCCTTTTCTTTTTTCCTTGTTTTAATACCAAGTTGTATTAATTTTATACTTGCTTTATAAAAAGAAATAGGAAGCCTTTCTTTACTTTTAATGCTCTGATACAATTTGTGGAGTATTGGGACTACCTGATCTTTGTAGGTTTGGTAGAATTCCCTGTGAAAACATCTCGGTCTGTTTTTCTTTCTTTTTGGTAGTTGCTTGGTAATTTATATATTTCTATATGTTTGAACATCTTATCTTTAGTGAGGTCGTTTTGGGCAGTCTGTATATCTCTAGGAAATTATCCATTTCATTTAGATTTCCAAATCTTTGTATAGAAGTCTGAAAAGTAGTCTTTTACAACTTTAAAACTTGTTTCTATCAATGGTATTTCCCTCTTGTTATTTTTTTTAAAGATTTATTTATTTATTTGAGAGAGAGAGAGAGAGAGTGTGTGAGCATGAGCAGGGGGAGGGGCAGAGGAAGAGGGAAAGAATCTCAAGCAGACTCCCCACTGAGTGGTGAGCCTGTCTTGCGGCTCCATCCCAAGACTCTGAGATCACGACCTGAGCTGAAACCGAGTCAGATGCTCAACCAGCTGAGCCACCCAGGTGCCCCTCTCTTGTTATTTCTTATTTTTGTGTATTCCTGCTTTCCTTTTAAATTAGTAGTAGTTTATTTGTTAAATTTTTCAAAATAACAGGATCTTGATTATGTCTGCTCTTTTTATTCTTTACCAAATTAATTTCTGCTTTTATCTTCTTTGTGCTTTCTTTTAGTTTACTTCAGTTGTTGTTTTTCTAGTTTTTGAGTTGGAAATTTAATACATTTTCTTTCTTTTTTTTTAAAGATTTTGTTTATTTATTTGAGAGAGAGAATGAGATAGAGAGAGCATGAGAGTGGGGAGGGTCAGACGGAGAAGCAGACTCCCTGCCGAGCAGGGAGCCCGACGCGGGACTCGATCCCGGGACTCCAGGATCATGACCTGAGCCGAAGGCAGTCGCCTAACCAACTGAGCCACCCAGGCGTCCCCATTTTCTTTCTTTTTAATGACAACTTTATTGAGATATAATTCACATCCCATAAAAGTCACTCTTTTAAAGTGTACAATTCAGTGATGTTTACTATATTCAGAGCTGTGCAACCATTGCCACTACCTAATTTCAGAGCATTTTCATCACCCCAAAAGGGAACCCCATACCCATTAGCGGTCCTCTCCATTACCCTCTCCCTCTCCTCTCCTCCTTGGCAACCACTGTCTGCTTTCTGTTTTTATGGATTTGCATATTCTGAACATTTCATTTAAATGGAATTACTTAATTAGTTTTTTATTGCATTGTGATTTGGGGTGATTCCTTGTTCTATGGCTCCCTCTTATGTCAGTGTAGTAATGTCTTATATCCGTAGTGGATTTTTTTTGAAAGATGGGTTGTGTGTCCTCTGATTTCTCTCTCTCTCTCTTTTTTGTCTTGCAGGACCCTAAAGATTTCCCCTTTTGCTTCTTTCCTCTTTCACTATCCAGCTACCAAAGGACACCTTTCCCTTTCTTTTTGTCCCCTTTTTTTCTCCCAGAGCTATGCTTTTCAAAGATTACCACCTTGAATTTGCTGTACTTTTCAGACCCTTCCTGCAGTCATGCTTTGATCTGTAGTAATATTGTTCAGTATTTTCACATTTGTGGGGGAGTCTTTCTCTTCCCGGTGGTAGTTTTATTTTTTAATTTTATTTTATTTTTAAAGATTTTATTTATTTATTTTTGAGAGAGAGAGAGAAAGAGCAAGCCATGCGTAGGGGGGAGGGGCAGAGGGAGAAGCAGACTCCCCATTGAGCAGGGAGCCTGATGCAGGACTCAATCCCAGGACTCTGGGATCATGACCTGAGCCGAGGGTAGACATTTAACTGACTGAGCCACCCAGGTGTCCCCCTTTAACCCTCTTTTAGACATAATACACATGTAATAATAATAAAGGCTCTGAGTGTCTTGCTATAAAGAAATATGTTTAACTTTGTTTAACCCAGTATTATCTAAACTTATTTGACAGAAGAACCCTCATTTTTAAATTTTTATTTAATTTTTATTTTTTTAAAATATTTTATTTATTTGTCAGAGAGAGAGAGTGAGCACAAGCAAGGGGAGCTGCAGGCAGAGGGAGAAGCAGGCTCCCTGCTGAGCAGGGAGCCCCATACGGAACTCGATCCTAGGACCCTGGGATCATGACCTGAGCCGAAGGCAGGCGCTTAACCGACTGAGCCACCCAGGTGTCCCCCCTCATTTTTTAGTAACATCAAAGTGCTCCCCCCAAACAAAAGAAAAACCAGAACCCACACTATAGTATTTCCTTACCTTGTCCCAAAAGATGTCCTAAGAATTTTAATTTTCTTGCTGATACACAGATACTGTGTTTCATCTGATCTACCAGTCAAACCAATCAAAAAAAGATATAAATCTACTATGGCTTGTTCTTACTAAATCCATATTGGCTGCCTCCTGATCATCACTTTTATTGGTATGAGATCACTAATATGGACTCTACTTTCTTCAAGATTTGCTGAATTATATGTATGTCATTTCTGCTCTGAAGATCATCCTCCTGACAGAGGAGATAGAGATGAAGCAGAAATGGGAACTCTTCATTTTCCTGTGCCATGCATTAACATAACATTATCAGCTCCTGTCAGTGGACTTTTTCTGTCTTTGGCCTTTCTGGCTCTAAAGCAGGTTTCAAAACCTATCTTATGCTGCTTTGTCTTTTTAAAAGTAGTAAAAAAAGAGGGGGGGCGCTTGGGTGGCTCAGTTGGTTAAGCATCTGCCTTCAGCTCAGGTCATGAACCTGAGGTCTTGGGATTGAGCTCCGGGTTGGGCACCCTGCTCAGTAGGGAGTCTGCTTTTCCCTCTCCCTCAGACCCTCCTCCCTGCTCGCGCTCTTGCTCTCTCGCTCTCGCTCGCGCTCTCTCTCAATTGAATAAATACAAAATCTTTAAAAAAAAAGTAGTAAAATTTTTTTACATATTTTACTTTCTTAATGTATGCTTTTGTTTTCCTGACACTAATCTTTAAGCTTTCTGTTAAGGAATTTAAAAACATACATATTTCTTGTTATGCTGTAACTTTTCTGAAAACCCTTTTGCCTTATCATAAGGAAGGAGAAGGATCAGGCCTGGAGGATGTGAGTTGTAAAATTCACTTAATCTAGGGGCATTGGGATGCTTTGGCAGACTCCTTGAAAAATTTCTGGCAGTGCTTTCCTGCCTTATATCCACTGTTAATCCCAGGCTATATTTTCTGTTTTTTGAAACTGGACTCTAGTTATACTAGGTAGAATTGGCCAGTTTGAACTGTTTTCATGTCATATGCTTATTAGTGGATTCAACTATACTCAAGTTTAATTAAAGAAGTATTTATGTGAGGGATCAGTGTTGAAGTTGTCAGTACTGATAATGTGTACCAGGGAAAAGGTAGAAATATTTGGCAGGACACTGAGTACCATTGCAACGTTTGTTAATAAGCAATAGGAAGGCATTGACCCACTAATAGATGTTTGGTTTCCCTACAGGAACAAAAGTTGAACAGTTTGCAAAAATTGGATGGAAAAATCATAAACATTCAGTTAATAACCCGTAAGTATTTTGGAAATATGAAATAGTGAAAATCTGGGTTATCCTGCTATGTAATATATAACTTTATACTTGAAAAGTAAATGCAAGACCTCAAAGATATTAACTAGAATGTTTTATTGTCTTTCAGATAAAAGGCTTGGCCCAAGTAAACTTTTGACTACAGTTTTAGTTTTGGGTCTGTTTGTATTTAGGATGCCATTTAAGTTTACAAAAGAGTGTGAATGGTTGTTCTTAAAGATGTAATTGGTCATACATTGCAACTGCAGTATTGAAATTTTTGTGATAATTTTGGTTGGAAATAACCAGTGACCATTTTAAACCATTCCTTAAAACTTTTCTTAAAGTGTTCATAAAATGCCTATTAGTAGCCATTTTAATTACTTTCTATTAAATATTTGTATTACTTTAGTAATGTGTTTTAGTTATGTCAGTGTCATTAACTCTTATTCTGGTAGAATAATATGATTATTATATCCTAAATGATCTGAAGTAAAATTACATCTTGTGTATTACAGATCATTCATCTTTGAATCCCTCGTGCCTACTGCAATGCCAGGCTTATAGCATGTACTTAATGGTTGCTGAATAAAATTGGTTCACTGGCAATTGAATTAATCTCTACAAAAGCAATACCACTAGGCAATAAGAGAGTAATAACTAGCTTTATTAAATGCCAACTGTCTGTCACTGTGCTAGGTATTTTTATGTACATTTTGATTTAATCCTCTCAAGGACCCTATAAGGTAGATATTTTTATTCTCATTTTATAGATAAGGAAAACGAGGTTTACAGAAATGAAGCAACTTGCACAGGATCATTCTAAGTAGTGGTAAAATAATGTTTATATTTCCTCCTACTAGATTGTAAACTCCTTGAGGACCAGAGCCATCTCTTCCTGATCTTAATGCTTAGCAGGGATCTTGGAACATGATAGGTGCTCAGTAAATTGTTTCTGAACTATTAAACAAATTTTGTCATATTTACTAACATAAAACCATGACAAGGAATATTTTATACCACAAATGGATCATTACCACATATTTCTAATATTTCATGCTACTGCTCGTTCTCCTGATTCTCCTAATTTTAAATTGATGTTTGAGTTCAGGGCATACTTAATTAACAAGTAATATCTAATCCCATACCCTAGATCAAAGGATATTTTATGAAAGATGTAAAGGTATTGCAAAAGCTTTAGTGAATTTTCATTACTTACATGATAAAATACAAATTCCTTCATATGAGATAATAAGATTGTTATAATTTGGCCCACTCTACTTTGCCAGTCTTATTTCCTGCCACTTTCTGGCTATTCCCAATCTCTAGCCTCACCAGATTACTTTTTTCCCCCCAAGTATAGTATATAATACTCACTTTTGTGTTTTTACTTAGCCTGTTAGCTCTCCGTGGAATATCCTTTTGCCTTTCTTTTGCTTGGTGAATATCTACTTACCCATCAATCCCCAACCCAAATGTCATTACTTCTCTTAACATCTTTTTTTTTTTTTTAAGATTTATTTACTTATTAGAGAGAGAGAGAAAACAAGTACAGGGAGGGGTGGAGGGAGAGGGAGAAACTTTAGCAGACTCCTTGCTGAGCTCAGAGCCCAATGCAGGGCTTGATCCCACGACCTTGAGATCATGACCTGAGCCAAAACCAAGAGTCACATGCTTAACTGACTGAGCCACCCAGGTGCCCCCCTGTATACCATCTCTGTCGTCATATTTATCATATTATATTTGTTTGGCACAGATTCAGACTGAATTCCTTGAGGGTAAGGACCCATGGGACATACCCACGTCCCATGAGCCTAGCACAGGATCTGGCACAAATTAGGTGTTTTTGGAAGTTGGTGATGGTCAAAGTTAACTTTAGAAGCAGAGGTACAGGTACTAGTATACAGATCTAAGTTACATGGGCTTTATTTCTAAACATTTGAATTGCTTATTAATTTCCATACCAGTTGAAATTTGCTTTTAGAATCTCCTTTGTGGTGTCTGCTGTTTCTGCTATTTGTGCCAGAGCAGTTTCTGAAACCATCTGATTTTATTTTTATTTTTTTATTTTTAAAAATATTTTATTTATTTATTTGAGAGGGAGAGATAGAGCATGAGAGGGATGGAGGGGCAGAGGGAGAGGGAGAGGCAGACTCCCTGCTAAGCAGGAGCCTGACATGGGGCTCAATCCCAGGACCCTAGGATAATGACCTGAGCTGAAGGCAGACGCTTAACCGACTGAGCCACCCAGGCACCCTTGTTTTGCTTGTAAGGAACTAGTATTTAATAATTCTCCAGGGGGGAAAAAATGGTATCCTATTTTAACCCCCAACTGATCTGACACCTACTAGGTGTACTGCAATTCAATTCTGTCACTAACCACTCGAGTTGATGCAGACCCCCTGAATTAAGGACTTAGTCCTTCACAAGACTGCCCTCACTTAAGATGGCAGCCACAAGTAGGGTCCCCAGGCCACCTGTACTTCTGACCAACTGACTAAATTCAGGGGTTTCCATGATCACTCACGTTTGATAATTCACTAGAGTTACTCACAGAACTCAGGAAAGTGTTATACTTATGATTACAGTATTATTATAAAGAATACAACTCAGGAACAGCCAAATAAAGAGGCACATATGGTAATGTCTGAGAGAATTCCTAAAGCTGAGTTTCTGTACCCTCTTCCCATGGAGTCGGGACACATCAATCTCCTGATATATGAAGGTACTCACCAACCAGGAAGCTCCAGCAAGCTTCAGTGTCCAGAGTTTTTAATTGGGGCTTTATTATGCAGGCATACTTGATTAAATCATTGGCCACATGACTGAACTCAATCTCCAGCCCCCTCCCTTCTCCTCAGCAGTCAAAGTGACTCAAGAGTCCTAATCCTGTATTCACATGGTTGGTGTTTCTGGGTGACCAGCCCCTTGCCTTCCCTCTTCCCCTCCGCAGTTAACAAGGGGCCCACTATGAGTCACCCTATTAGCATAACAGACACTCCTATAACTCAGAAAATTGCAAGGGTTTTAGAAGCTCTATGCTAGGAACCCAGGACAAAGATTAGACAAATTTTTTATTATACAGCATATGGTATTTTGGAGATTAGATTTTTAAAAACTTCAATTCAAACAACTTATATTAAAGGTTGAAACTTCATAAAAGCCTGTCTTTTGGTTGTAAAAACAATATTTACATATTATTCTCTGACTTTTGGATCAGAATATTTTCAACAAAATTGTTATTGCTACCTCCTATTCTATAACTACTTATTTTGTACTTAGGCATTCCCAGTTCCAACAGGAATACAGTTTAGACGAAGTGATGACATCTCGAGAAGTTTTTGATTATTTGACTGTCTTACAATGTTGGTAAGAAAACCACATTTTAATATTTATTTATTCATTTATTTATTTTTAAAAAAGATTTATTTATTTATTTGAGAGAGAGTGTAGCGGGGAGGGAGATTGCAGCGAGAGAGAATCTTAAAGCAGGCTCCCTGCTGAGTGCGGAGCCCAGTGTGGGGCTGGATCCCACGACCCATGAAATCATGACCTGAGCTGAAACCAAGAGTCGGATGCTCAACTGACTGAGCCACCAAGGTGCCCCCACATTTTAATATTTAATAGAGAAAAATAATTGCTCCCTCCCCCCGCCTTAGGTAAACCTTAGGCTTTGTGTCTGGGTAAATCTGTATCTGTATCTGCTTCTGCAGCACTCCTACTAATGTGTCCTCACTCTGGAGGGAGGACCTGTACTTCTTATTCATATCTAGAGACAGACTGTCTTTTCTCTTGGAAAATCCTGTATTTTATTTCCTTCTTTCATGAGTTCTACCTACTTTTTAAAAATTGTATTTTATTCATGTAAATGTGGCTTAGGAGGCCAGTGGAGTCCAGAGTTTCTCCCTTAAGCGTTTTGTTTTCTCTGCTGTATGCTTCTACCTTAGGAAATGTTACTCAATTATAGTAACTAAGAGTAAATGTGAAACAAGAAAAATGAAAAACAAGAGAAAATAGCTCTAATAATGGTAATAGTTGCATCTTGAAAATTGCTCAACAATATCTGTCTCCTGGAAGATACTGGCTAGCATGCAAGTGAACAAACGGAGTCAGCTTTTATCTGTTGCAATATGAAGGTCTGCCCATTTATAAATCCAGCTGAACTCAGAGAAGGCTTTTTGTGTCTGCCACTTTCCTTTACAGCTTGCTATAAGGAAAAGAGCTATTTTGAGGAGATCACCAAAGTCTTAACTAAACCACTTTCTGGTTTGGACTTTCTGGTATCTGTATCCCATCTTTTCCCAGTTTTCAAAAGGATTCCATGACTGGTTATTTGGGAAACAGCAAAGTTGGAGCTAATTAGGCCTATAGTGGAATTTTTATTGTACTAGGATAAAAATAACCTGTGGACTCCTCAGAAGTGACTCTGAGCTGTCTTATGCATCGGCAGAGGCTAATCCAGGGTTCTTTGCAATGAGAACTTTTTGGGAGAGACTCTTAAAGACCAAGCAGTGACTGATAGTATTTAAGTTCTGATAGAGGTTCAGTCCTCAAGTGGGAAGCATGTATAATTTTTAACTGTAGATTTCACAATGAAGACAGTGCAATGACTAGCAAACATCCTCAGTTTTTCTTTCCACATAGAAAGAACTCCTAGTCTATAATCCTAGGATAGAGGTAGACTGGGTGTAAATAATTGTTTTTACCTCCTCTTAGTCCCACTTCAGATGGTGCTGCAGCGGCAATTTTGGCTAGTGAAATATTTGTACGGAAGTATGGCCTGGAATCCAAAGCTGTGGAAATTTTGGCACAAGAGATGGTAACTGATTTGCCAAGCTCATTTGAAGACAAAAGCATTATTAAAATGGTATGTCTGAGATGCTTTTTTTTTTAAATTAAGTTCAATTAGCCAACATATAGGGTATGTCTGAGATTCTATTTTATTTATCAATTGAGGGATTTCTGTTTAAAAATTTTAAGGTGACATCATGTTGTCATTCGCTCTAGAAGTTATTTACTTGAAAAAAAAATCAGTCCAGAAAACTTAGTATTATAACCCATCCTTAAGAATCTGTTAAGGGAAAAAAACTGATGAGAACATATGCTTCTTGTGATAGAGCCATGCATGCATTTTTAACTAACTAAACGTGCTATTTTGGTGGGCTTTTTTCTTTTTGAGTTGACTGGATATGCCCAGAGCTCCTTTCTTACACAGCTGAGGGAAAAACAAGGATATTTTCAGGGAACTTTCTTGACCCTTAGCACTTTAAAAATGCTGATTAAAGATTGAGTAAATATGGAGGAAGTTAAAAAAATGAGAATTCAGACAGAGTTAGTTGAATATTTGAAGATGCACACATACATATTAAAGAAATGCAAAGGTGCATATATATGCACATATATAATAATCAAAAGGTAATTAGAGTTTACAAAATGATATTGCAACAATGCTTTGAATTTGAAAATGTCTCTGTAACTTGCCCAAGATCACAAAGCTGGGATGTGGCTGAGATAGAATGTCTCAGGTTTTCTGAGTACAGTACATTTACACCACAATTTTATTCCTTGGAGAAAAGTTGACTTGTTATTATCTGAGGGCAAAGGGGTGTTAAGATCAAGGATTTGGAAAAATCGTATCCTATATGATTTTTTAAATGAAGATTGTTTATTTTCATGTAGAAATTCCTCATAGTTTTTAGTGTATCTGAGTCATAATGATCTATTGATCTATCTCTTCCAACCTATTTACCACAACAACATATTGTGGTTTGATAAGAGTTTTTATAACTGCACAAGATATGGCCCGAGGAATTATAAGTCCTTTTTATATATCTTATTTAAAATTCTGTTCTTTATAGTACAGAATTCAATATGTACATTCTCCATTCTGAGTATTCTTTTATTTTGACTTTCTGTGTAATATAGAATCAATTGAGATTTCAATATGTGCATTCAATTTTCAGCTATTAAAGGTTATACATATTAATCTCTTATGAATCTTATATAAAAGTCCCAGTTTTGATGCCCTTAATTTATTTATATGTGGTTTTGGTTTTAGGTTGGCTTTGATATGAGTAAAGAAGCTGCCAGAAAGTGCTATGAGAAATCTGGCCTGAGACCAAATGATATTGATGTTATAGAACTTCATGATTGCTTTTCTGTCAATGAACTCCTTACTTATGAAGCCCTGGGACTCTGTCCAGAAGGTAATATCTTTGGTGAGATGCAGATTAACTTAGTAAATTTCACTGAGGAAATTTCATTTTTGCCATTAAAAAGAAGAATTCACTAATTGCTTTTACCTCCATGTTGGCTCTGCCGTACTGTGCAAAGTGAATGTAAGCTATCTTGATACTAGACTTTTTAGAACAGGTAGTCTTGGACAATACCAACACTGAGATAACAGATTATACAAATAATTTGTATTATGTAAATCAGGGGTACTTATTATGAACCATTAAGTAAAAAAAAAAAGGATAAAAATTACATAGGTAATTCCAAATATTTCATATTGTGTTTGAATAAATACTTGCAGAAAGGAAAATGGAAAAACTGGTTGTTGAGATCTGGAGGATTTTTTTTCTTTTCATTTCCAAAGTGGTTGTATTATTTTTCATTAATATCAGTAGTGTATGAGAGTTTTAGTTGCTTCACATCCTCACCAACAGTTTTAAACATCTCAGCCACTGAAAAGAGTATTGTGTGTCCTGCAGCAATCAGATAAGAAAAAGAAATAAAAGACATCCAGATTGGTAAGGAAGAAGTGAAATTGTCACTATTTGCAAGTGACATGATACTATATATAGAATACTCTAAAGATCCCACTAAAGAAAAACTATTAGAACTGATAAATGAATTCAGGAAAGTTGCAGGATACAAAATTAATATACAGAAATCTGTTGCATTTCTATACCCTCATAATGAAGTAGCAGAAATAGAAATTAAGGAAACAATTCCATTTAAATTATACCAAAAAGAATAAAATACCTAGGAATAAATTTAACCAAGGAGATGAAAGTGTTTTATACTCTGAAAACTGTAAGACATAGATGAAAGAAATTGAAGATGACACAAACAACTGAAGAGATATACCATGCTCATGGATTGGAAGAATTAATATTGTCAAAATATTCATACTACCTGAAGAAATCTATAGATCCAATGCAATCCTTATCAAAATACCACTAGTGTTTTTCACAGAACTAGAACAGATATTCCTAAAATTTGTATAGAACCACAAAAGACTCCAAATAGCCAAAACAGTCTTGAGAAAGAAGAACAAAGCTGGAGGTATCACAGTCTCAGATTTCAAGATATACTACAAAGTTATAGTAATCAAAGCAGTATGGTATTGGCAGAAAAATAGGCATATAGATCACTGAACAGGAGAGCCCAGAAATAAACTCACACTTGTATGGTCAATTAATCTACAACAAAGGAGGCAAGCCTATATAATGGGAAGAGACAGTTTCTTAGATAAGTAGTGCTGGGAAAACTGAACCACTGTCTTATACCATACACAGAAATAAACTCAAAATGGATTAAAGACCTAAAGTTGAGACCTGAAACCATAAATCTTTTAAAAGAAAACAAAGGCAGTAATCTCTTGGACACATTAGCCTTAGCAATATTTTTATGGATATGTCTCCTCAGGGAAGAGAAACAAAAGCAACAATAAACTATTGAGACTATACCACAATTAAGCAAAGGGAACCATCAACAAAACAAAATGGCAACTTCTGGATGGGAGAATATATTTGCAAATGATATATCTGATAAGGGGTTAAATATCCAAAATATATAAAGAACTTATACAACTCAACATCAAAACCCCCAAATAATCCAATCGAAAAATGAGCAGAGGACCTGAATAAACATTTTTCCAAAGAAAACATGCAGATGGCCAACAGATACATAAAAAGATGCTGAACATCAGTAATCATCAGGGAAATGCAAATTAAAATCACAATTAGTCAAAATAGCAAATATCAAAAAGATAAAAAATAAGTGTTGGCAAGGATGTAGAGAAAAGGGAACACTCATGCACTTTTGATAGGAATGTAAATTGGTACAATCACTGTGGAGACAGTATGGAAGTTCCTCAAAAAATTAAAAAATAGAAATATCATACAATTCAGTAATTCCACTACTAGATGTTTATCCAAAGAAAGCAAAAACACTAATTTGAAAAGATATTTGCACCCCATGTTTATTGCAGTGTTAGTTACTACAGCCACAATATGGGAGCAACCTGTGTCCATCAATAGATGACTGGATAAAGATGCAGGGTGTGTGTGTGTGTGTGTGTGCGCACGTGTGCGCGTGTGCGTGGGGGTGTGTGTGGGGGGAGGGGGTTTCTGTGTATATAAACACAATGGAATATTACTCAGCCATAAAAAAAGAATGAGATCTTGCCATTTGTGACAACATGGATAGATGTAGAGGGTATTATGCTAAATAAAATAAGTCAGACAGAGAAAGTCTGTAGTTTTCTTCTTTCCCTGGTTTTGGTATTAAAGTTATGCTGGTCTCAGAAAACAAATTGAGCAGTGACCATTCATTCTGTATTTTCTGAAAAAGTTTGTGTAAGATTAGTGTTAGTTCTTCCTTGACTGTTTCATAGAATTTACCAGTATAATCAAGTGCTTTTCAGGTTTCTTTTTGGGAAAGTTTTTGATAAGTGAAAATTGGCTAATAGAGATGGGCCTATTCAGATTTTCTGTTTCTTCCAGGGTCTATCAATTTTTGTAAGTTATATTTTTAAAGAAATTTACCCATTTCATTGTTGTCAAATTTATTGGCGAAATTTGCGCAAAGTATTCTTTTATTATTTTAATGTCTATAGGGTCTATGGTGATAACTTCTTTTTTATTCCTTGTATTGGTGATTGGTGTTCTTTTTCCTTTTTTTTCTTGATCTGTCTAGCTAGATATTTGTCAGTTTTGTTGAGCTTTAACAAGATTCAGCTTTGGCTTTGTTAATTTTCTTTATTGTCTATTTTTCCATTTCATTGATTTCTGCTCTTTTTTTTCCTTCCTTTAACTTACTTTGGGTTTACTTTGGTTTTCTTCTTTTAAGTTTCTTACAGGAGAACCTTAGGTCATTTATTTTAGATCTTTCTCCTTTTCTCATATAAGTATTTAAAGCTGTATGCTTTCCTCTAAGTAGTATTTTAGCTACCTTCTATAAAATTTAATATATTTCATCATTATTCAGCTCAAAATATACTTTTTTTTTTTAAAGATTTTATTTATTTATTCATGAGAGACAGAGAGAGAGAGGCAGAGGGAGAAGCAGGCTCCCAAGGAGCAGGGAGCCCGATGTGGGACTCGATCCCAGGACCCTGGGATCATAACCTGAGCCGAAGGCAGACACTTAACCATCTGAGCCACCCAGGTGCCCCAAAATATACTTTTTAAAGATTTTATTTATCAGAGAAAGAGAGAGCACAAGCAGGGGGAGCGGCAGGCAGAGGGAGAAGCAGGCTCCCCGCTGAGCAAGGAGCCCATCATGAAACTCGATCCCAGGACCCTGGAATTATGACTCAGCCCAAGGCAGATGCTTAACCAACTGAGCCACCCAGGCATCCCCAGTTCAAAACATTTTTAATGTTCTTATAATTTTGTCTTTGACCTGTAAATTATTTAGAAGTGTGCTATTTAGGGACGCCTGGGTGGCTCAGTCGTTAAGCGTCTGCCTTTGGCTCAGGTCATGATCCCAGGGTGCTGGGATCGAGTCCCACATCGGGCTCCTTGCTCAGTGAGGAGCCTGCTTCTCTCTCTCCCTCTGCTGCTCCCCCTGCTTATGCTCTCTCTCTCTGACAAATAAATAAAAATCAAATGCATTTAAAAAAAAAAAAGAAGAAGAAGTGTGCTATTTAATATCCAGGTATTTGGAATTTTCCTGGGTATCTTACTGTTATTGCTCTCTAATTTAATTCTGCTGTGGTCAGAGAATACACTTTGATTTTGATCCTTTCAGATTTATTGAATTTTATCTAATGGCTCAGCATATGGTATATATTATTGGTGAATTTATCTATAAATATGCACTTGGAAAATAATGCAGATTCTGCAGTTATTAGATGTAGTGTTCTAAACATGTCAATTAAATTGAGATGATTGATAGGATTTTCAGATCTATGTCTCTAGTGATTTATTTGTTTTGCTCTATCAGTTACTGGGAGGAGTATTAAAATCTCTTCTATTAATTGTTGAATTGTCTCTTTCCCCTTTAGTTCTGTCAATTTTTGCTTCATTTATTTTGAGGCTTTGTTATAAAGCACAAGTGCATTTATAGTTGTATGTCTTCATTTTTTCATTATGAAATATCTTACTTTATGTCTGGTTATATTCTTTGTTTAGAAGTCTCTTTTATCTGACTAAAATAGCCACTCCAGAGGCACCGGGGTGGCTTAGTCAGTTGAAGTCCAACTCTTGATTTCAACTCAGGTCATGATCTCAGGCTCTGCACTGAGCGTGGAGCCTGCTTAAGATTCTCTCTCCCTTTTCCTCTACCCTCCCCCACCCACTCTCTCTCTCAAAAAATAAATAAATAAAATAGCCACTCCAGTATTCTTCCACTTACTATTTGCATGATATATTCTTTTCTACTCTTTTGCTCTCAACTATTTATGTTATTTATCTGTTTGTATAAGGTGTATCTTTTATAGGCAAAGTGTATTGTTTTTTATCCTTTGTCAATTTCTGCCTTTTAACTGGAGTGTTTAAACCTATGCTGTCTAATACAGTAGCTATTAACTAGATGTGACCATTGAATCCTTGAAATGTGGCTAGTCCAAATTGAGATGTGTTGTGTGAAGTACACATTGGATTTTGAAGACTTAATATGAAAAATAGAATGTAAAGTATTTTATTAATAATTTTTTCATGAGGCGCCTGGATGGCTCAGTTGTTAAGCGTCTGCCTTCTTCTGCCTTCTTCTTGAAACTTCTTCTTGAACCCATCTGTAGTGAGTTTTTTATTTTAAATATTGCATTTTCAATTCTAAGATTTACATTTGGCTCATTTCATAGGTTCCATTTCTTTGCTGAGAACTCATATCTTTTTATTCATTTTTACTGTGTTTTCCTTACCTCATAGTCCAAATGGTTATTTTTGTCTTCGTCTGATAAGTCTATGATCTGGGGCTTCTCGGGTTTTGCATCTGTTGATTATTTTTTCCCTTGAGAGCTGGTCACACTTTCCTTTTCCTGGTTCTTTTCTGTATTAATTTTGGATTGTATTGGGGACAGGTGATTGTTACATTGTATAGATCTTCTAGAGAATGTTCATGTTTTTGTTTTAGCAAGCAGTCAACCCAGTTGTGTTCAGACACTTTCTGTCTTGCCTTCTGTGGGTCGCGGTTAAAGTCTCTGTTCAGTTCTCCAAGCCTTTGCTGTGCGGCTTTGGGTCTGTCCTATTCATACTTAGCTGAAGAGTGAGCCTGAGATTTGTAAGTCCATACACAGAAATAAGGGATCCTCTTCTCTGGCTCTTTCCACTGTGAGCTTACTCTTACACTCTGACCTGTATGGATTTCTTTTCCTAGTCTCTCTGGTTAGAAAGATGGGTTTTTTTTGTTTTGTTTTGTTTTGTTTTGTTTTTAAAGATTTTATTTATTTATTTGAGAGAGAGAATGAGAGAGAGAGCACATGAGAGGGGGGAGGGTCAGAGGGAGAAGCAGACTCCCCGCTGAGCAGGGAGCCCCATGCGGGACTCGATCCAGGGACTCCAGGATCATGACCTGAGCCGAAGGCAGTCGCTTAACCAACTGAGCCACCCAGGTGCCCAGAAAGATGGGGTTTTTGTTAGACTTTTAGCTACCTGTGCTGCCCTGCTGCCAGTCTGCTCCAGGACTCTGCTTACCCTTGGAGCAAAGCTGTTAAGAGAGCCTAAAAAGAGAAAACTTGAAACTCATCCTTGTGTAGCGGCTTCTCCACGTTTTAACTCCCTCCATGATTCCCCTGCTTTTGTTTACTTTTCAGAGTCTTCAGGTAGTTGTTTTTTGTATTTATCCAGTGTTTTCAGTTGTAAACAGTAGGAGACACAGGCTATAGTGAATATATGCTGCCTTAGCAGAACTGGAACCCAATTTCAAGGTTTTAAATATGTATACATTTTGACATATAATGATGATTTGTAAAATTATATCCCAATCTTAAACCACTTCCCTGATCTCTAGACTCATATGTCCAGCTGCCTAATTTTCAGAGGTTTTTGGATATCTTATGAGTATCTCAGACCTAAGTCCAAATTGAATTTCTGATGTGACCCAAACTTCTTCCTTCCTCAGTCTTCCCCATCCTACAGTTGCTCCAGTTCCTCTTTCTCTGGCGGCTCTCATTGAATCCATCTCTAAGTCCTATTGGCTATTGACTCTACCTTCTAAATATATCCAGAATATAACTGTATCTTACCACTCTTTATCACTAACAGCCTAGTCCAGACCACCATTATTTCTCATTTACATTGTTATAGTAGTCTCATAACTGGTCTGCTCCTACCAGGTCTCCTTACAGTCTATTCTCTACAATGAATCTTTAATGATCCTGTTAAAAGCATACAGCAGGGGCGGCTGGGTGGCTCAGATGGTTAAGTGTCTGCCTTCGGCTCAGGTCATGATCCCAGGGTCCTGGGATCGAGCCCCGCATCAGGCTCTCTGCTCAGCGGGAAGCCTGCTTCTCCCTCTCCCACTCCCCCTGCTTGTGTTCCCTCTCTCGCTAACTCTCTCTGTCAAATAGATAAATAAAATCTTAAAGAAAAAAAAAAAGCATACAGCAGATCAGTGTCATTCCTCTGTTCATCTCATTCAGAAATAAAAGCCAAATGTGATCTGTCCTCTTTAGTCCCCTTTCCCATCTCTCTGACTTCTACATCTCTGGCTCTTTTTTTTTTTTTTTTTTTAGTAAAGAAAAATGTAGGGACTAACACACCCTTTTAATATGTTTTTAAATATTTTTAAGGTTTAAAAAGTATTTAAAGTTTGTAATTCCTAGTAGGAAAACATTATCTGAATGAATACCCTAATGGCAAACCACTATAGAATGTTTCAGTTGCATGTGGGGCAGAGGGGTAGGGATTCTCTTCACAGCATCCCAGCTTTCTTCATCTACATCTTTGACTCTTTTACTTTGTGGCAGCTACATTGGCCTCCTTGTTCAAACACTCTAGGTTTACTCCTAGCTCAGGGCCTTTCTTCAAATACCCATAGGATTTGCTTCTTTATTCCCTTTAGGTCTTTGACCAATTGTCACCTTCTCAGTGGAAGCCTTCTCCAGTCACTTGGTTTAAAATGTGAACTCCTTACCTCTGTCTTTTTTTTTTTTTTTTAAGATTTTATTTATTTATTTGACAGAGACACAGCGAGAGAGGGAACACAAACAGGGGTAGTGGGAGAGGGAGAAGCAGGCTTCCCGTGGAGCAGGGAGCCCGATGTGGGGCTTGATCCCAGGACCCTGGAATCATGACCTGAGCCAAAGGCAGACACTTAACAACTGAGCCACCCAGGCGCCCAACTCTGTCTTTTTTGTCCCAACACTTCCTCTACCCCCTTTCCTGCCTTTTTCCCCCCTGTAGCACTTACCACCACTCTACTGTATATTTTATTTACATATTGTCTGTCTCTTCCTCACACCTCTTCTGACAATGAAGTAAATTCCATGAGAGCAGAGTTTTTGACACAGAATAGGCATAATAATTGCTTTCTATTTATTTTCTTATCTGTGGTACATAAGAGTGGTCATTATAGTACTTTTATCTCTGGATCACTTTTAGTTGATGAGCTCAAGACAACTTCCCAGTGGAATCTTCTGATATTTAATAGGATTGTATATATTATGGAAAAAAACATGCAGTGAATTATTGATTTCCTGGGGTTGATTTGTGTTCAGTCTGCTATTACTTGGTACAGTAACAATATTTAGGAGTTTTAAAAGCTGTGATGGCAGGTAGAATACCTGTTATGACCAGAGCCTTGTATCAGGTTCTATGTCAGAAACACACCAAAAAATCAAAGAATGCTGCAATAGATGGTTTTTAATCTACAACCTAGATTTAAAAGAAGTGTTAGTCGTAGGGACACCAGGCTCAGTCAGAGGAGCATGTGACTCTTGATCTTGGGGTTGTGAGTTCGAGCCCTACGTAGGGTGTAGAGGTTACTTAAAAATAGAATCTTAGGGGCACCTGGGTGGCTCAGTCATTAAGTATCTGCCTTCGGCTCAGGTCGTGATCCCAGGGTCCTGGAATCGAGCCCTGCATAGGGCTCCCTGCTCAGTGGGAAGCCTGCTTCTCCCTCTCCCACTCCCCTTGCTTGTGTTTCCTCTCCCTCTGTGTCTCTCTCTATCAAATAAATAAAATCTTAAAAAAATAAAAGATTAAAAAAAATAAAATCTTTAAAAAAAAGTATTAGTCAAAAAATTCTGTGATTAGTGTGCTTCAGTTTACCAATGGAGAAACTCTTTGTTTTTGTTTGTTTTGTTTTTTAAAAGATTTTATTTATTTGACAGAGAGAGACACAGTGAGAGAGGGAACACAAGCAGGTGGAGTGGGAGAGGGAGAAGCAGGCCTCCCGCAGAGCAGGGAGCCCGACGCGGGGCTCGATCCCAGGACCCTGGGATCCAGACCTGAGCCGAAGGCAGACGCTCAACGACTGAGCCACCCAGACGCCCCAACTCTTTGGTTTTTAAAGGCAATAAAATATTTGGTTAAGAACACAGGCTATGGAGCCAGGCTATCTGATAATTAATCCTAGATCAATCCCCTGCTGTTGCCTTGGGCTGGTTACTTAGCTATAAAATGAGAATGATACTACCTACTTCTCAGGGTTAAGAATTAAATTATGTAAATATATGGAAAATAATTAGAACAAGGCCTGACACAGAGTGAGTACTTTAAAGTTATTAGCCACCTCTAACAGCACCACAACCACCTTTATCATCCTTCTTTGGAGATTCCACTTCATTATATGTGTAGAAGAATATTTTATATAATGCATGCATTTTAATTTACTTCTTAACCACCTGGAAGAATCACCAGAGAATTGATAGGAATGTTGAAATCACCAAGCATGTAATTTTCATTTTCTTTTAAGCTTACATTTATGGTTTAACAATATTTTCAGCCACTTCCCTTCATTTCATGTCCCCTGCCCTTACCCCACCCCCTGCACCCTCCATTTACTAAGAATGTTTATATAACATATAACAGTGCAATTGAAAATGGAAATGGGGGCACCTGGGTGGTTCAGGTGGTTAAGCATCTGCCTTTGGCTCAGGTCATGATCCCAGGGTCCTGGGAATGAGGTGCCCTCCCACCCCCCCGCCCTATATCCATAGGGCTCCCTGCTCAATGGGGAGTCTGCTTCTCCCTCTGCCTCTCTGCCCCTCCCCCCTGTGCTCTTTCTCTCTCAAGTAAATAAATAAAATCTTTTTAATAAATGGAAATGAATATATTGGGCAATATTGTGGATTTTTAAAGCTGATATAATTATTTAGTTATAGTATTGTATCCAGTTTCATTCTTTAGGTATCTGAATCTCTGTTATAGTTATAGCAATTTTGGAAGCCAGAGAATTCTTAGGAACTAATAAGAGCTCTGTTTCATGCATGAAACTTTCTGAAAATATAAACCTTTATTACTCAATATTTTTTGTGTAACTTTTTTCTTTTTCAGAGAGAGAGCATGAGCAAGGGGGAAGGGGCTGGGGAAGAGGGAGAGAGAGAATCTTAAGCAGGTTCCATGCCCAGTGTGGAGCCTGATGCCGGCTCCATCTCACAACCCTGAGATCATGACATGAGCTGAAATCAAGAGTCAGCCGCTTAACCCACTGAGCCACCCAGGCACCCCTATTATGTAACTTTTAGAAGTGCTTATATCAATTTAATGTTTGAGCTGTTAAGAAATGTTTGCTATAAGAAAATCTTGGCTATATTGAAATTAAAAAACAAAACAAAACATTTCATTTGGTCCCTTGTGGTTTTTTTTTTTAAGTAGGCTCCATGCCTAGTGTGGAGCCCAATGTGGGGCTTGAACTCACAACCCTGAGATCAAGACCTGAGCTGAGATCAAGAGTCAGACACTTGGGGCACCTGGGTGGCACAGTTGGTTAAGCCTTCGGCTCAGGTCATGATCCTGGAGTCCCGGGATCGAGTCCCACATCAGGCTCTCTGCTCAGCAGGGAATCTGCTTCTCCCTCTGACCCTCCCCCCTCTCATGTGCTCTCTCTCTCATTCTCTCTCTGAAATTAAAAAAAAAAAAAAAGTGTCAGATGCTTAACTGAGCCACCCAGGCGCCCCTGGTCCAATGTTATTTTTAACCTTCATGAATATTATTTTTCCTTCTTTAGGACAAGGTGGAAGACTGGTTGATAGAGGAGATAATACTTATGGAGGAAAGTGGGTCATAAATCCTAGTGGCGGATTGATTTCAAAGGGACATCCACTGGGAGCTACAGGTAATACTACACACAGATTTCCTAATTTTTTATCATTTTTGACATAAATATGAATGGTTTAGCCATTGATTTGAATGAAAGATTGTATTCTCTGAACCTGGTAGCCAGTGCTTTAAGTGATTGTTTAGTCATAGTATTTTTAATTTTCCTTTAAGTGTAGTGCACTTCAGTAATAACTGATGAGAATTTGAATTAGTTGAAACTCTAAATTCAACAGTATGTATATTTTTAAAGTTTTATTATTTTCAAATAAGTATACAGTTTAACTTAAAATGTTTCCAAATAGAGATCTTGCTAGACCTGCTGGATAAGAATAATTTGAAATGAGCACATTATTTGTATATAGTTGTGTATGTCGTTGATGTTACATGGAAATTTTTTTTCTCTTGAGAGAGCTGGACTAAAAGTTATGAAATAAGAATTTTAGGGACGCCTGGGTGGCTCAGTCATTAAGCGTCTGCCTTCGGCTCAGGTCGTGGTCCCAGGGTCCTGGGATCGAGTCCTGCATCGGGCTCTTTGCTCAGCGGGAAGCCTACTTCTCCTTGTTGCTCCCCCTGCTTGTGTTCCTTCTCTCACTGTGTCTCTCTCTGTCAGATAAATAAATAAAATCTTTAAAAAAAAAAAGAAGAATTTTACTGTGGCTCTACTGCTGACTGGCCATTGACTGTTTTGATTAATTAGTCAATTAATCACTTTTAACTTTTAGTTTCCTTAATTGTAAAATGAAATTGTACAAAGAAGTTTATAAAATAACTTAGCACTAAAATCTGGGATTTATTGTTATGAAGATAGGTGAGCTTTGTATTTTTTTCATATTGTCTTATATATTAATTAATAAAAAAA
>NC_138372.1:38806704-38821170 GCF_054177405.1 Leptonychotes weddellii
AGGGAGAAGCAGATGCCCTGCTGAGCAGGGAGCCCAATGTGGGACTCAATCCCAGCACCCTGGGATCATGACCTGAGCCAAAGGCAGATGCTTAATCAGCAGAGCCACCCAGGCGCCCTAATTAATTAAAATTTTTATAAATTATTGTAAATTCCAAAATAAGTTAGAATGAACAGTGTATTCATTACAGCAATTAACTTTGGTTTGTTTCTGTTTATGACTGTAATTTAGTAAGTTTATAACCTGGTAGAAAAAATAGATGTACGTAGATAAAGAGTAAGAGGTAGGTAGACAGGTATGCACACATAGATAGTTGCAGTATAATGTGCTACCTTGCTATTTATTTTGTCTTGTTTATTCTTTGGGTCTTTTCTCTTTTTCATACTATCTTTTTATTAATTGGGTATTTTATAGTATTTTATTTTCTCTCTTCTGTTGAATTATTTCTTTTTCTTATTTTTTAGTGGTTGCTCTAGGATGTACAACATGCATCTTTAAATTAACCACAGTCTACCTTCAATTAATGTTATGCTATTTCACATGTGATGTAAGGGATTTTTACAACAGCATATATCCATGCACTTGTGAATATATCATAAACCCCACAGTATACTATTGTTATTATTTCTCTAAACAATCTAATATATTTCAAAGTAATCTGAAAATGAGGGGAATGAGAGTGATATCATTGGGAGTGATGGAATAACAACACCTGACAAATACTCTCCTTTATAAAAGTTCCAAGAACACTTGTAAAAATTGTCAAGATCAAGTTTTTATAGAACTTTGGAAATTAACCAAAGACTTACAACAATCTGGGGGAACATTTTTAAAAACAAACAGGTGAATCTCCATAAGAATACTAAGCTTTATGGCATTTTGACTTGCTCTAATACCACTCCCCCTTCCCCCAGCTCCATGGTAGACTTGAAAACAAGAGCCTGCAATCCTCCTAGCCAGCACTGGAGGAGTCAAAATGGAATTGGAGCTCTTTCAAAGCCCCATTCTCAGAGAATTGTCATTATTTGATCTGTCTGGCAGTTACCTGGTGAACCATTCTTAAAAGGCTTGTCTTTATGTAACCTGACAGAGAACTTGCGCCAGTGTGAACAGTATTTTCTCAGAGTCATTTGCTGAGAACAAGTAGCAAAAACTGGCTTAACAACATAGCTCCCTGAGGTGCTGATAACAATTGGGGCAAACAGCCCAACCAAAAAACTTAAAAGAAAAAGCTGAGGAATGAAATGTCTATAGGGGTCTTTGAAAAGATCTGACATAACCCTGGGAATCTAGAACACCAAGTATATACATAAGGCTGTGTGTATGTTCAAGGTTGTCTGCATGTTCAGAAAAGACCTGAGAAGGTCCTAACCTTTATCTCTGGCTAACCTTGGGGCTCTGTGCAAGCAGGAAGTAGAGGCTAAGGTGAAGTTGTAAACTGCCTAGCTGAGAGCCCCAACACACACACAGAGCCTCAGTAAAGACTGAGAGACTTACTAGTTCCAGACATTTAAGAAAATCTCTGTCCAGCCATTAGCTAACCACTAAGCTAACCAAGAAGAAAATTTAGTGATCAGTTGTGACAAAGAATACAGACTTTACAGAATTAGTTTGGAAATGTCACTAGGTCAACAACAACAACAACAAACTGTGGGAAAGGGGAAGAATCTGATTTCTAGAGTTGCCACATTATATTATTTAAAATACCTAGTTTTCAAAAAAAAACTATGAGCCATGCAAAGAAACAAGAAAGTATGGCCCATACACAGGGGGAGGAAAGTAGTCAATAGAAATTGAGGTAGCTCAGACATTGGATTTACTAGACAAAGACAATCATCTACTTAAGTATTCAAAGAATTAAAGGAAACTATAAAAGGAAAATATCACAATATATTACCAAATAGAGAATATCAGTTACTAGGTAGAAATGATAGAAAAGAACCAAATAAATTCTGGCATTGAGAATTATAGTAACTGGAATGAAAAATGCACTAGAGGGGCTCAACACCAAATTTGACCAGGCAGAAGAAAAAATCAGTAAACTTCAAGGTAGGTCAGTTGAAATTATCCAGGCTGAGGAATAGAAGGAAAAAAAAAAAAAAGAATGAAGAAAAATGAACAGAGCCTCAGAGACCTGTCGGACCCCAGCAACTCTAACAACATACACATAATAATGGCTCTAGAAGGAGAGGAATGAAAGGGACAGAGAGAATATTTGAAGAAATAACGACTGATAACTCCCCAAACTTGAGGAAAAAAACTTTTATATGCATGTCCAAGAAGTTCAACAAACTTCAAGTAGGAATATCTCAAAGGGGTTTATACTTAGACACATCATAATCAAACTGTTGGGAGCAAAATGCAGAATATTGAAAACAACAGAGAAGATTCATCCTGTAGAAGCATACTCAGTAAGGCTTAACAGCTGATTTCTTTTCAGAAACCATTGAGGCAGTGTGATGAAAGAAAGTGCTAAGCAAGAATTCTGTGTTCAGTGAAACACCCTTTAAAAATGAAGGAGAGGGCGCCTGGGTGGCTCAGTTGGTTAAGTGACTGCATTCGGCTCAGGTCATGATCCTGGAGTCCCGGGATCGGGTCCCGCATCGGGCTCCCTGCTCGGTGGGGAGTCTGCTTCTCCCTCTCACCCTCCTCCCTCTTGTGCTCTCTTTCTCTTCATTCTCTCTCTCTCAAATAAATAAATAAAAATCTTAAAAAATAAAAAATAAGGGTGCCTGGTGGCTCAGTCAGTAAGCGTCTGCCTTCGGCTCAGGTCATGGTCCCGGGGTCCTGGGATTGAGCCCCGCATGGGGCTCCCTGCTCAGCAGGAAGCCTGCTTCTCCCTCTCCCACTCTCCCTGCTTGTGTTCCCACTCTCACTGCTCTCTCTCTCTCAAATAAATAAATAAAATCTCTAAAAAATAAAAATAAAAAATAAAATAAAAAATAAAAATGAAGGAGAGGGGCACCTGGGTTGCTCGGTCGTTAAGCATCTGCCTTCGGCTCGGGTCATGATCCCAGGGTCCTGGGATTGAGCCCCGCATCGGGCTCCCTGCTCAGCGGGAAGCCTGCTTCTACCTCTCCCACTCCCCCTGCTTGTGTTCCCTCTCTAGCTGTGTTTCTCTCCGTCAAATAAATAAATAAAAACCTTTAAAAAAAAAAAATGAAGGAGAAATGAAGACATTCCCAGATAAAAATTGAGAGAATTTACCTATACGAAATACTTTATAAAGAGAGTCATTCAAACTGAAATGAAAGAGCTCTAGACAGTGGAATAAAGGGCATATGAAGAAATAAAGAGCATTAATAAATGTAACTACTTTGGTAAATATAAAGAACAATATAAATGCATTTTTCTTTGTCATGTTTCTCCCCTCCTATCCAACTGCATGAAGCAATAATCTGAGTCAATAGGTATACAATGCATAAAGATATAATTTGTATGACAGTAACAACACAAAGGAGGGTAGAGGGGAAAAAGCTAATCTTTTTTTGTATACTATTGAAATTAAGTTAGTATTAATCCAAACTAGGTTGCTATAAATTGTTAATTGTAATCCCTAGAGCAACCACTAAAAAATAACTTTAAAGATATATAGTGAAAAAATATATAGTAAAATGACAAAGAATGAAAATGGTACACTAGAAAATACACACAAGAAGTAAATAATGGAGAAATAGAGGGGTTAAAAAACACTACATCAAAAACTAATGATGTACTGTATGGTGACTAACATAACATAATAAAAATAAATAAAATATACAAAGAACTCTTAAAACTAAACAATAAGAAAATGAACAGTATGGTTAAAAATTGGTCAAAAGACCCAGACAACTCACCAAAGATGATGATATACAATGGCAAATATGCATATGGAAAGATCTTCAACATCATATGTCATTAAGGAATTGCAAGCCATAGGATACCTCTACATATATATTAGAATCTCCAAAATCCAAAATGGTGACAATACCAAATGTTGGCAAGTTTTTGCAAAGTGAAACATGATGAGCACTGGCTAATGTATAGAATTGCTGAATCATTATATTGTACACCTGAAACTAATATAACACTGTATGTTAATTATACTGGAATTAAAATTTAAAAACTTAATAAAAAAGAAATGAATCATCCCCTTACCATGCAATTCAGTGGGCTCAGCTGATTTAAAAAACAGTGGGCTCAGCTCTGGGAGAGCTGGGCAAGTTATAGGAAACTGTGTCCCAGCCCTTAAAGATATAACACAACATATAGCCCCGTGGAGATATAGTATAAAAGCAGTGGTTTGAAAAACACCTGGGGTATACAGGAGGGAGATTTGTTTACTAATTTCAGAGTGTGTGCTAAAGGGTCAGTGTTCTTTGGGAGACTTCTCTAGAACAAAAGAGTTGGCAGGTGGCATTTCCCTCCCCTGCTCCCTGCCCCCATCAAGCCTAGACACGTGGACACCTGTGGGAACCCGCACACTGCCAACACTCTCCACCTAGCTTGCTAACAGTAGACCTAGTCCCCACAGATCTGTCCCCTCCAACCTGGAGGAGATGTAGCTGACTTTCCTAACACATAGAAACAGACAAAGAGTTAAACAAAATAAGGAGACAGAGGAATATGTCCCAAATGAAAGAACAAGACAAAATCAGAGCAAGAGAGCTAAACAAAACAGAGATAACTAATATGCCTGATAGAGATTTAAAAGTAATGGTCATAAAAATACTCACTGGACTTGAGAAAAGAGTGGAAGACTTCAGTGAGACCCTCAACAGACATAAAAAAAACATAAAAAAGAACCAATCAGAGCTAAAGAACTCAAAAGCTGAAATTAAAAATACACTAGATAGAATAAATAGATTAAGATTTATTTATTTAAGGGAAGGAGAGAGAGCTCAGGGGGTGGGGAGGGGCAGGGTGAGAGTGAGAGAGAGTCTTTTAAGCAGACTCCATGCTGAGCGCAAAGCCTGAGATGGGGCTTGATCTCACAACCCTGAGATCATGACCTGAGCCAAAACCGAGAATTGGACCCTTAACCAACTGTATCACTCAGGTGCCTTGAGAATAAACTTACCTTAATGAGCACTGAGTAATGTGTAGAATTGTTGAATCACTGTATTGTACACCTCTAACTAATATAACACTATATGTTAACTATACTGGAATTATAATTTACAAAAAGACCAAAAAAAAAGAGTTGCAGTTTACATTAGAGACAGTGATTTAAGTTTTTTCAGACAGGTTCCTCACTCTCATATAAAAAACTTCTTTTCATCAGGAGATGAATATGGCATTTCAGATTGTTTTTATTGACACATAACTTTTTTCTCCTCTGAAGGAACATATTTTTATTATAATTAACTTGTTTGCCATTCTGAGATATTTTTGTTCTGCCATTCACTGAAACATTCAGAAATCATGCTTTGTAGTAACAATACGATTTTTCATATCCATATTCTTTCCTAAAATTGAGGTGTAATTTTCACATAATAAAATACACAGTTCTCACAAAACACAATTGTTTATAGCAGCATTATTTATAATAGCCAAAAAGGTGAAAACAACCAAGATGTCTGTCATCAGGCAATATATATGTGGTATATTCATACAATGGAATATTCTTAGGCCATAAAAGAAATGAAGTACTGACAGATGCTACAACATAGATGAACCTTGACTTCCCTCAAACATCTTCCCCATTCTCCAAACCTTTCTCCCTCAGGCAGGCTAAGACTGATCCAAATTTTTCTTGCATCAGTAGCTCATCCTTTGTTATTGCTAAATAGTATTCCTTATACCACTTTGTTTATCCATTCTCCTGTTGATGGACATTTGAGGTCCTTCTTCTTTGAGGCCATTATGAATAAGGATGCTATGAACCTTTTTGTACAAGTCTATTTGTGGACATACCTTTTGCATTTCTCTTGGGTTAATAACTCAGCGAAATGGCTCAATTGGAGGGCAGATATATGTTTAACTTTATAAGAAGCTGCCAAATAGTTCTCCAAAGGTTTGTCATATGGTTTTTAATATTATAGCAGGATGACAAATTTTAACATTTAACATGTCTTTCTCTTCCTTCTTACCCTTAGTTCTATTCCTCAGAGTCAACCTCTTTTACTATTTTTTTGGGTATTTTCCCCAAAATTGTTATGCTTTAACAAATGCATATTTATATGTGTGTTTATACAATCTTTCCTTTTTTTGTTATGAAGTATAGTTGACACATAATGTGACATTACTTTCAGGTGTACTACATAGTGATTGGACAGTCTGTACATTGTGCTATGCTCTCCACAAGTGTAGCTACCATCTGTCACCATACAACATTATTACAATACCATCGACTATATTCCCCATGCTGTATCTTTTGTCCCAATGACTTATTCATTCCATAACTGGAAGCCTGTCTCCCATTCTCCTTCACCCATTTAGCCCATCTCCCCACGCCCTCCCTCTGGCTCCATCAGTTTGTTCTCTGTATATATGGGTCTGTTTCTGCCTTTTGTTTGTTCATTTGTTTTGTTGTTTAGATTCCATACATAAGTGGAATCATATGGTATTTGCCTTTTTCTGTCTGACTTATTTCACTTAGTATAATACCTGCTAGGTATTGTTGTTGCAAGTGGCAAGATCTCATCCTGTTTTATGGCTGAGTAATATTCCGTTGTGTATATATACCTCATCTTCTTTCTCCATTTGTGGATAGACACATGTTTTGCTTTCATATCTTGGCTGTATACAACCTTCTGTGTTTTTTTTTTAAAGATTTTATTTATTTGACAGAGAGAGAGACAGTGAGAGAGTGAACACAAGCAGGGGGAGTGGGAGAGGGAGAAGCAGGCTCTCCACCAAGCAGGGAGCCCAATGCGGGGCTCCATCCCAGGACCCTGGGATCATGACCTGAGCCAAAGGCAGACGCCTAATGACTGAGCCACCCAGGTGCCCCTATATACAACTTTTCTATAGGTATGTGTCATATATGTATATTTACCACATTGTAGACAGCTTTCTTTACTTACATCTTAAAAGTCTTTTTATATTATCACTTAGAGATATTGTTTATTCTTTTTTAATGCCTGCACAGTATTCTCATTATAAGAAATTTACCTAACCATACCTAGCAGACATATATGTGGTATCAATTTTGCTATTATAAACAATGCTGCAATAAGCATCCTCATGTCTTTGCATACTTTTGTGTGTATACTCAAGATAAGTTCAAAACAATGGACTTACTATGTCAAAGGATAGTATATCTTTAAAAACTGGTAGACATTGCCAAATTTTTTTCAAAAAAGACAATGTATATTCCCAACAATAGAGTATGACAGTACTTTTTAAGAAAAATAATATAATATTTTATTAGTCAAATTAGTAAGGTTTTGTTTTTTTTTTTAGATTTTATTTGTTTATTTGAGAGAGAGAGAGAGAGCTTGAGCATGAGCAGGGGGAGGGGCAAGAGGAGAGGGAGAAGCAGACACCCCGCTGAGCAGGAAGCCTAATGAAGGGCTCCATCCCAGGACCCTGAGATTGTGATCTGGGCTGAAGGCAGACAGTTAACTGACTGAGCCACTCAGGCACCCCAAGAGTACTTCTCTTTTAATAACCTTGTCAACATTAGATTCTTTTATCAAATGTAAACAATTTTGTCAGTCTTGGCCAGGTCGTCTACTTCTTTCCCCTGGCACTGAAAAGCTAACCTAAAACACCACAGGAAGATAGAATTTACTCAACTTTTAAATACTTCAAAGAATGTCACACCTTCTGTATGTAGTATCCTTTGAAAACACTTTCCAATATTTTATTTATTTATATATTTTTGTTGTTGTTTTTTAAGTAGGCTACATGCCCAGCATGGACCCCAGTATGGGGCTTGAACTCACAACCCTGAGATCAAGACCTGAGCTAAGATCAGGAGTCTGATGCTCAACCAACGGAGCCACCCAGGCACCCTTTCCAGTATTTTAGTCTACACTGTTGGTAACGTTTTCCTGTTATCATCAGTCATTAGGGATTATGTTTAATGGTGGGGTAGCATTTTGGGGGAAAAACTTACGGATCTTGCTGATTTGATTAGTAGCCTGAATAGGGATGAGGAATTATTGAATTGTAAATGTTTACTTGCTACATATTGAGGATTTGGATATACTTCAAATAAATCTGACACATGGCCATTAGCTGTAGTCCAAGAAAGAATTCAGACTCCTGGAAAATATATTAGAATGACAGCTCTGAGTGGTTTAAATATTTTTCCCTGGTTACTTGGATAACAAATTGCAATAGGATTCTAAGAAAATCAGAAAATGGTCAAGTGCTTCCAAAACATACTAACTTGTGATGGGGTGGGGACGGTGTAAGGTTCTCTTCTACAAATGGTGTTAGTTTAATTGTAAGATATTGCTACTTTGGTGTGAACTCAGTATTGGGAAATTAGCTTTAAAATTAAAGCTTCATGATGTGGTTTCCAATTTTAACTTGTCCAGATCTGGATAAAAAAAATCTTCTAGTTGCCGTAACAGTACCTATAATAGAAAAAAAAAAGATAGATTTAAGTATTTGAAGTGAATATTTTGTTTATTGTTGGTTTAAAATCATGAATTCCTTTTAGATTTTTCTTTCTTTTTTAAAACTTATTTATTTGAGAGAGAGAGCGGGAGAGGGGGTGTAGGGGAGGGAGGAGAGGGAGAGAGAGTCTCAGGCTCTGCACTCAGTGTGGACCCTGATGTGGGCTTGATCTCATAACCCTGAGATCACGACCTGAGCTGAAACCAAGAGTCGGATGCTTAACCGACTGTGCCACCCAGGCGCCTCCCTTTTAGATTTTTCAATTAGAAAAATCACATTAAAACTTAGATTTTTTTAATTGCTAGCATCCATATAATAGTTTCATATTTTATTTCAATTTTTAATGTGCTTTCGTATATATTGCATTAATGCTTACTGAACTGTTGTTTAAAATGAATAAATAAAACTTGACTTTTTCTTATTATTAGCTATCTCTGATTTTTGAAAATGCATATTAATGTTTTTGATTTGCTGAAAGGCCACGAAAGTGATTTGAGATACAGCTCCTTACAATAGATTGTTGTTTTGAAGCTGGAAGATGGTTATTTAGTTTGGCCTTTTGTGCCAATTAAGCCTGGCATTTAGTGCCTTTCCAGTATGGCTTCTACCTAGTTTTAGATCCTGATCTTTCATTTTTCAGTCCATGAAAGTTCAGCAAATGCTTATTGTGTGCCCACTTTATCATTAGGTGATCTAAGTAATTGGTTCTCTTTTTTATTTTTAATTTATTTTTAAAAAAGATTTTATTTATTTATTTGAGAGAGAGAAAGCACAAGCCGGGAGGGGGGTGGGCAGAGGGAGAAGCAGACTCCTCACTGAGCAGGGAGCCTGATGCGGGGCTCAATCGCAGGACCCTGGGATCATGACCTAAGCTGAAGGCAGATGCTTAACCAACTGAGCCCCCCAAGCGCCTGTGTAATTGGTTCTCAAATATAGTGTCTAATGATGTACTGATTCAGAATCTCCTGTAGCTTTTATTTAAAAAAATATATATTTTATTTATTTATATGCCAGAGAGAGAGAGAGAGAGAGCGTGCACAAGCAGGGAGAGCGGTAGGCAGAGGGAAAAGCAGGCTCCCTGCTGAGCAAGCAGCCCGATGCGGGACTCGATCCCAGGACCCTGGGATTATGACCTGAGCCGAAGGCAGATGCTTAACTGACTAAGCCACCCAGGCGTACAAGAGGCAGATAATGTGATAATGCAAATAGTTATTATACAAGGCAGAATGCACAAATTCAGGCAAAGTATAAACCAGAACTATGAGGAGAAGAAAAAGGGAAAGAAAAGTGGCGGGGTGAAGATTTACTAATTGCCTACCACCGGCCAGGTTTTGTGCTAGCATTTATATCTAGCTGGGTTTTGGGTGAAACCAAAATGTTTAAATGTTTAAATTAAAATGGACTGTTTCCTTCCCAGACAACTTTAGTTCCTTCTCACTGCTGCAGACTCTATCTTTGATATTTTCTGAATAACAACAACAGCAAATATTTACACAGTGCTAAGTGCTGGGCACTGTTCTAAGTATCCTTCATTTAATTCTCATGTCTATTTTTGTATTTTATAAAAGTGGAAAATAAAAGCACAGAGTAACTTGCCCAAAGTCACCAAACTAGTGGCAAAGCTAGGATTCAAACCTAGGCAATGTATTTCTAGAGTCCAAGCTCTTAACCACTATACTCACTAAAATGATTTTTTCTCGGGGCGCCGGAGCCCCGCATCGGGCTCCCTGCTCGGCAGGAAGCCTGCTTCTCCCTCTCCCCCTGCTTGTGTTCCCTCTCTCGCCGTGTCTCTGTCTGTCAAATAAATAAATAAAATCTTAAAAAATAAATAAATAAAATGCTTTTTTCTCAGGAGAAATGCCCATCTTCAAGGTCCATCTCAAGTATTATCTGCCTTATGAAGCTTTCCCTAATTTATTCATCCTTTCCATAGATTGAATTATTCTTTCCCTTTTCTGAACTTGTTATACTTTCAATCAGTACTTCTTTTTTGACATTTATACTTATAGTATATATTGTAATTATTTGTGGCTTAAAAAGAAAAAATATCTGCATTTGACTAAAGTGCCTGTAAAGGCAGAATCCGTATTTCCTTTGTCTCTGTACCCTGAACAGTGCTCAGTACAAGAGTCTGCACATATAAAGGGGATGGCTGAATACATTTTTGTTCCTTTAACATCTGAAAAGTGGTATGGGGCAGAGGGGATAAACTTGTCTAGTGTGGGAAGAATTAGGAAAAATTCATGGGAAGCTAGATTTGGGGCTGATAACAGGAAATTAACTGTCGAACATGGCTTCTCAGAAGTGTAGTAGGTTGCTTCCTGATAGCGTGTGTTGCCTGTCACAGAGGCTGTGTATGAAAAATACAAGTTAACAACCCGATGGCAGTGTTGTGAGGGCAATTGCCCATTTGTTGGGGCCTGAGATTCGATGAACTCTTCGATCCTTTCTAATTCGAAGATGTTCTGATCCTGCAAGGTGATATAATTATTTCTCCTACTGAATTCACATTGTTCTTGATGTTTTTAATGGTACACATATTATTCTATCATGTGATTTTTGTTTACATGTTCTAATACCTTTTTAGGTATTATAAAGTTAGGTTGTAAAGATTTGGGTGAAAATGAAATGAGAGTAGATGGAATCTGAGCCGGGAGACCTAGCATATTCAAACTATGGCTTGCCCCTTCTACTCTGTAAAAGGTCACTGAAAGAAATACATCCTAGGATGATGACTGGCAAGACCTAAATCTAATACTGACTCTAAAAAGTCAGTAAGTCAGTAAAGCCTAAATAGCTTTTTGTTTTGTTTTGTTGGTGCAAAATGGTGGTTTTATTAAAGCATGGGGGTAGGACCCGTGGGCAGAAAGAGCAGCTGCCCTAAATGGCTTTTTACCAAAGCATCTATTTTAGCCTCTCGTCATGTCCTATAGGCCACCTATCCTCATTCCCATTGCCCAGAATTTTGCATTTTTGCCACTGTGATTGAGGAAAGTCAAGTTTTATCATTAGATTCTAATGAATACTCTCCAGTGCCAGGGGAAATGGAACCCAAGTGAGAGTGTTTACTCTTGATACCTGTTGGCAGGTAGAGATAGCTAGGAGCAGCTCCTGGCTTTTATTGCACTTGCTAAGTAAAAGTAACGGAGAAGGAAGATCATGCCTATATATCTCATATTTTATTTTATTATCTTAATGGCTTTATTGAGGTAAAATCAACATATAATCAACTGATTTTAATATGTAAAATTTAATAAGTTCTGACATACATGTATATGTATCTGTGAAACCATCACCATACTTGATAGTAAACATATCCATGAACCAGAATTTTCTTCATATATACTTCTGTGTAATCCCTCCCTCTCATTACTCCTCACCCCTCATCCCAAAGCAGCCACTGATCTTGCTTTCTGTCACTGTAGATTAATTTGCATTTTCTAGGATTTTATAAAATGGAACCCTATAGTATGTATTCTCTCTTCTTGTCTGCCTGAGATTTATTTATTTTTGCGTGAATCAATAGGTCATTCCTTTATATTACTGAGTAGTAGTTCATTGTAAGGATATATCACAATTTATTGTTGATGGGTATTTGGGTTGTTTATAGTTTTTGGCTACTATAAATAAAGCTACTATGAACTGTGAACATTCATGTATAAATCTCTGTATGAACATTTGGTTTCTCTTGAGTAAACACCTAGGAGTGGAATGACTGGATCATACACTAGGTATGTGTTTTACTTTTTTTTTTTTTAAGTTTTTATTTAAATTCTGGTTAGTTACCATATATGTAATACAATTTAGTGATTCAACACTTCCATAAAACATCTGGTGCTCATGAGGATAAGTGCACTCCTTAATCCCCATCACCTATTTAACCCATTTCCCCCCACCCACCTCCCTTCTGATAACCATCAGTGTGTTCTCTATAGTTAAGAGTCTGTTTTTTGGTTTGCCTCTCTCTTTTTTCCCCCTATGATCATTTGTTTTGTTTCTTAAATCCTACATATGAGTGAAATCATATGGTATTTGTCTTTCTCTGACTTATTTCACTTAGCATAATACTCTCTAGCTCCAGCCACGTCATTGCAAATGGCAAGATCTAATTCTTTTTGATGGCCAAGTAATATTCCATTGTGTGTGTATGTATATACACACACACACACACATACATACATATACACACCATATATATATATGATATATATATATATATGATACACACACACACACACACACACACACCCCACATCTTCTTTATCCATTTATCAGTCAGTGGTCATTTGGGCTCTTTCCATAATTTGGCTTTTGAGTGGTCATACCGTTTTACATTCCCACTAGTGGTGTGTGAGAGTTCTCGTTCCTCCACATTTTCATCAGCACTTGGTATGGTCAGTCTTTAATTTTAGACATTCTAACAAGTGTGGAGTGGCATCTCCTTGTGGTTTTAATTTACATTTTCTTTTTTTTTAAATAAAGATTTTATTTATTTATTTGACAGAGAGACATAGCAAGAGCAGGAACACAAGCAGGGGGAGTGGGAGAGGGAGAAGCAGACTTCCTGCTGAGTAGGGAGCCCAATGCGGGGCTCGATCCCAGGACCCTGGATCATGACCTGGGCTGAAGGCAGATGCTTAACAACTGAGCCACCCAGGAGCCCCTAATTTGCATTTTCTTAATGACTAATGATGTTGAGTGTTTTTTGAAGGGCTTATTTGCCATTTGTATATCTTCTTCTGAAGAGTCTATTAAAATCTTTTGCCTATTTTGGGACACAATTGGTTGTTCTTTTTTTTTTTTTTTAAAGATTTTATTTATTTATTTGAGAGAGAGAATGAGATAGAGAGAGAGAGCATGAGAGGAGGGAGGGTCAGAGGGAGAAGCAGACTCCCTGCCGAGCAGGGAGCCCGATGCGGGACTCGATCCTGAGACTCCAGGATCATGACCTGAGCCGAAGGCAGTCGCCTAACCAACTGAGCCACCCAGGCGCCCCTGTTGTTCTTTTTTTTTTTTTAAGATTTTATTTATTTATTTGAGAGAGAGAGCACAAGCAGAGGGGAGGGGCAGAGGGAGAGGGAGAAACAGACTCCTTGCTGATCAGGGAGCCCTATGTGGGGCTCCATCCCAGATGGATGGCTCAGTCGTTAAACGTCTGCCTTCGGCTCAGATCATGACCCCAGGGTCCTGGGATCGAGCCCCGCGTCGGGCTCCCTGCTCAGCAGGAAGCCTGCTTCTCCCTCTCTCACTCCCCCTGCTTGTGTTCCCTCTCTCACTGTGTCTCTCTCTGTCAAATAAATAAATAAAATCTTAAAAAAGAAAAAACAAAAAAAAAGAAATCAATAAGCTGATTCTAAAATTTCTATGGAAATGCAAAGGAGCTAGAATAGCCAAACAACTCTGAAAAAGAAGAATAAAGTTGAGAGCCAAGGCGACCTGATTTCCAGAACTATTATAAAACTACAATAATCAAAACAGTATAGTGTTCATGTAAAGACAGACAAACAGATTACTGAACAGAAAAGAGATATAATGCCCACATATTTATGAACAATTGATTTTTGACAAAGGCAATGCTATGGAGAAAATATAACTTTTCTAACAAATGGCACTATAACTGGAAATACATTAAGTAAAAAATGGACTTGGATCCATACTTTGTGCCATACACAAAAATTAATTCAAAATGGGTTATAGATCTAAATGTAAAATTTAAAGTATAAAACATCTATGAGAAAACACAGGAAAAGGTCTTGGTGATCCTGGATTAGATAGAGATTGCTTAGATACAAAACCAGAAGTAAATCCATAAAAGAACAAACAAATAAGTGGGAGTTAATAAAAATAAAAAACTTCTGCTCTTCAAAAGACACTACTAAAGCGATACATAATATATCAAGAACTTTCAAAACT
>NC_138372.1:38821270-38834272 GCF_054177405.1 Leptonychotes weddellii
TTTTTTTTTTCCAGCCTTCTTTTGGATTTCTTTTTATGACTCCATTTTATTTCTATCTTATTTAAAGAGATTTAGATAATTAAAAAAAAGACCCCGGGGCGCCTGGGTGGCTCGGTTGTTAGGCATCTGCCTTCCACTCAGGTCATGATCTCCCCATCCTGGGATCGAGCCCCACGTCGGGCTCCTGGCTCAGCGGGGAATCTGCTTCTCCCTCTCCCTCTCCCTCTCCCTCTCCCTCTGCTTGTGCTCTCTCTGTCTCTCTCTCTCTCAAAATGAATAAATAAAATCTTTTAATAAAAAAAAAGAAAGACCCCCTTATCCATTTACCCATGTAGTTACCACTTCCAGTGCTCTTCATTTCTTTGTGTAGATCCTTTTTTCCATCTGCTATCATTTTCCTTCTCTGTAACAGACTTCCTTTTTAACATTTCTACAGTGTGAGTGTTGCAGTATGGAAATGAAATCTTTCAGCTTTGTATGTCTAAAAATGTCTTTATATGATTTTTCATTTTGAAATATATTTTGTATTTGATAGCATTCTGGGTTGATAACTTTTAGAGGGAAAAACTGCTCTTACATAAATATGCATCCTTTAGTGCATGCTGAGTCCATTAAAGCTTTTTGTTCTCCAAGCTCAGCAAACCTTTTCTTTCTCAAAAAACCAGGCTCTGATAGTAGAAGACCATGCTTTTTTTTTTTTTTAATGTTGTTTATGCTAAGGCCTTTAGATAGCTAATGTAAACTAAAGCTAAATTATGACTTCTTTGTACTTGGCTGTCTTTATGGTATAAGGAAGAGTGATGGGTTCAAGGAAGCAGGAGAAGGAAAAGACCTCAGGTAGTATCTCAAGATGTTTTTCCCTGTAGTTTTTCCATCCTGAGGTTTTCCATTGCACTTAGTACTTACTTTATTAGCACTTTATATTACGCTGTCAATTCTTTATATATTTAATACTTAGTGGAGTGCTTGGTACATATTTGGATGGTTTATTTTCAGTAGCAACCAGACTATGTAGTGGACTCCCAGGCTAATGCTTTCGTAACTGCCAAACAGTGCTTAAGATATATATTCTGTAAATACATACATGCTGCTTGGAACTAAGAAGTGGCAGTTAAATTTCTTGAGGAGGTTGGGGTTTGTTAAATAACAAAAATTCAACTGAGTAAATTTTAAAGACCTAATTTGGCTTTAATAAATGATTCATGAATTGAGCAACATCCCATTTAGCAAGTAGAGGGGAGGTTCTGAAGGGTTGTACAAAATGGAAGGTTTTTATAGGTGGGAGGGGCAAAAAAGTTATTAGCAAAAGAAAAGGATTGTTCCAGGCAAGGCTGCTTTTGCTTAGGTGGAAAAGCAAGGGGTCTTATCATGCAGTTTACCTCATCTTTGGGGGATGCAGAGGGCCCAGATGGCAGACTCAGTGGCACTGATCAAAAAATTCCTGACTAGTTAAGACTGCATTTCTTTCTAAGATTTTATTTATTTATTTGACAGAGAGAGACACAGCGAGAGAGGGAACACAAGCAGGGGGAGTAAGAGAGGGAGAAGCAGGCTTCCTGATGAGCAGGGAGCCCGATGTGGGTCTGGATCCCAGGACTCCGGGATCATGACCTGAGCTGAAGGCAGACTATTAACCACTGAGCCACCCAGGTGCCCCTTAAGACTGCATTTCTGAGGGAGGTTGAAACTACAATAAGATGAGGATTTAAGCCTCGGTTTGGGAACTTGGTCTAAATGACACCATTTTGGACCTGTGGTTTTCTTTTTAACAGGTTCATAAGTAGGAAATTGTCACAGGTACTCAGGAATCAGAAGTGGTGGAAGAACAGACATTGTAGGTAGACCTGCATAGCTCTGCCTCCACGATGGTGGAACCAGTCTATCCTGTTAGAACATTCTTAACTCAGGTATCTTTGAATAGCTGGTCTGGTAGAAAGAAAAACAAATGTAAATCAGGAGACCGGGGTTCTAGTATCAACTCTAGATTAGCCTGTTTTGTGACCATTCACGAATTACTTAATCTTACACTTTCTCAGTCTGACATTATTAAATTCTTTTTTTTTTTAAAGATTTTATTTATTTATTTGAGAGAGAGAATGAGAGAGAGAGAGCACATGAGAGGGGGGAGGGTCAGAGGGAGAAGCAGACTCCCTGTTGAGCAGGGAGCCCGATGTGGGACTCGATCCCGGGACTCCAGAATCTTGACCTGAGCTGAAGGCAGTCGCTTAACCAACTGAGCCACCCAGGTGCCCCTGACATTATTAAATTCTTTCCAGCTCTAAAAACCTTTGGTTTTATTATCCAGGGGATAAATGCTATTCTTATGAAAATCCATTCTTGTTGAGAACTCTTTGGGGAAAATCATAGGAAAATTCCCCATACTAGCTAAACTTTTTAGGGAAAGTGAACTCCCAAATCCTAGATTATTTTCTTTTGATACATTAAAAATGGTAAAATTAGTGAAATTACTTTTATGCCATTTTGCCAGAGAACTGTATGTTCAGTGTTTTGTTTTTCAACATTTCCAAAAAATGACAGGTTGGAATTTTAAAGAGTGCAGGGAATTTCTTAAGCCTGAATATTGTCTAAATACAGACTCAGGAGGGAAAAAAAAAAAAAAACTGGCTGCAGAAACCCTCATGGTTTTTAAGAGAAGTTATTATTTATGCAAACATTGTCTTGGCTTAATTAAATATTTTAATTAAAAGTTACGATTCAGTGTAAGCCCTTGTCTGGCTTGAGAAAGCTGGTTGGGGCAGCTTTCAATAGCAATGGAACTTGACTGCTCTGTGTTCGATTTGTTAGGTCTGGCTCAGTGCGCCGAACTCTGCTGGCAGCTGAGAGGGGAAGCCGGAAAACGGCAAGTTCCTGGTGCAAAGGTTGCTCTGCAGCATAATTTAGGCATTGGAGGAGCTGTGGTTGTGACGATCTACAAGATGGGTTTTCCTGAAGCTGCCAGGTGAGTGGCATTCTGGGTTTTGTCTGTTAATGAATCCTGACTTTTCGCAGCTGATGACGTTGTACAAGTATCAAGTCCAGATTTTATTGTCTTAGTAAATATCCAGTTACTTCGCTTTGGTACCCTGGCTTTAAAACCTTTAAACTGGCAATTAGCTTTTAAACCTAACTAGCCTTAGGAAAATTGTGTTTAAAAAGGAGGCAGCATAAGGGCTCCTGGGTGGCTCAGTGGCTTAAGGGAGGGACTCTTGATCTTGATCTGACTCAGGTCTTGATCTCAGGGTGGTGAGTTCAAGCCCCGCGTTGGGCTCCGTGCTGGTTGTGGAGCCTACTTAAAAAAAGAAAGAGGTAGCATAGTCAAGAGAGTGCTGACCTGAAACTACTTGTCTTAGACGTGCCAACCGGAGTGATTTTAATTTAGGCAAGTTCACTTTTTTGGTTTTCTTTCTCAAAATTGCTTTCTCCCTGAATAGCCTCCCAAGCTTCTGAGGTTGTTTGGAGAAAGTTATCAAATATGCTAATTGGGTCTCTGCACGTGTATGTTTCTGAATGCCCTTCAGCCCTCACTGCTGCTAGAATCCCTTTTGTCTCTTGCTCATTTTCTTCCTGTCCTTACCAAATGCCTGTGCTCCTCAAATCTACAAGCGCTTTCTGTTCCAAGCCTTTCAGGATCCCTGAACTTCCTTGCTCTTGTCTCAGAAGTGCTCATTCATCCTTCCCATAGACAAAAAGTCCCTCTTCCTTTCCAAGGCCTGGCTGTAGTCTCCACATGCTTTTGTTTCCAACCACGTTCTGTAACTTTGTTCCAAGTATACCCTCTCCCTTTTGGATCTTTTCATCTTTGCTTTTCTGTTAACTCCTTTCCTTCTGTTGCAAACATGGTCAGGTCTTACATATGATAAAAATTTATTTTTCTTCTTGCCTTATTTTCTGTTGTGATGAGCCTTTTATACTGGGCCACCTTTTTTTTTTTTTTTTTTTTTGGCCCATGCTAAAATATCTATCTTACGGTCTATTTTTTGTCCTCACCACAGAGGTCAGGTAAGGCTACTAGTGATGTGATTATGAAATGTCCCTGTCCTTGTTTTCTGTTCTTGTTCTCTTTAACCTTGCTGTAGCTGTCAACACTAATTGGCTCCCTTTTTTCTCCTGAAATTCTTGGTAATTATTTATTTATTTTTTCACACTTTTGGTTCCACAAAGGATATGTGACACACTTTTCAGAATCCATTATATTCTTATGTTTTACAAGCTCTAGAGTCTCTTCTGTCTGTCCTTTCACTTTTCTTTCCCTGCCTGGAATATCATTTCTATTGTGAAAATTCTATCATTGAAGGCCCATCTCTGGTATCATCTCCCTTTAAATATCCACAACACTTTGTACCTCTTGGACTCATATCCAGTTTTGGCTTAGTATATCTACATTTTTACTCCCCTTATATGAAATCCTTGAGGCCTAAGGCTGTAGTGACTTCTCTCCACCCTTGTAAGAATCTCTGACATAAAGAGTGAATGTTCCTTGAATTGAATCAAATAAAAAGTTGTTAAAATGTTGAATTTTCTGGGGCGCCTGGGTGGCTCAGTTGGTTAAGTGACTGTCTTTGGCTCAGGTCATGATCCCGGAGTCCCGGGATGGAGTCCCGCATCGGGCTCCCTGCTCAGCGGGGGGTCTGCTTCTCCCTCTGACCCTCTTCCCTCTCGTGCTGTCTCTCATTCTCTCTCTCAAATAAATAAATAAAATCTTTAAAAAAAAAAAAATGTTGAATTTTCCAGTTTCCTCCTAAAGGTGATCACCAATCTGTACCGTCTTCTAGAATTTCATCCAGCTCATATTTGACATTAAAAACCCTCGGTAAAAGCCAAATTCTAAAGAGCTACTGGAGTCAGCATATTAGTATAGTATCTAATTTGCTCAGATTAGAAGTTTGTGAATTTGGGACAGTACATTCTGGGAGATTGATTTGGTTCAAAATACGTACAGTGTTATTTGTGGGAGGGCAGAAGTATGAAAAAAATCCAGATGATATACAGGTCTCCCCTGCTATCCAAAAGTAGAACAGTCCTTTGAAATTTTTCTTAAACCAAAATGGTGTGAGGCGAAGAAGCAACTACCATTAACTTATATGGAAAAATTTTTGAGTGTTTCCCAGACCTCCAGAATAACCTCTTTTATGCTTTTCTGATACCTTAGGACACATCTTGCTAACGGATGTACAAAATAAATTGAGATAAAGCACAGATGCTCACAGGCACAGTTCAAAGCTGTGGCCCCCTGCTGAGTGTAGTTCTTGGGGAGAGAACTTGGGGGAGGTGCCACTCTCCATCTGCACCCTGCCTCTAAAATGGCTTGCTGCAAAACAAACGGTGATTGCTATTATCTCTTTTTACCTTTTTTTTTTAAAAGATTTTATTTATTTATTTGAGAGAGAGAATGAGTTAGAGAGAGCACGAGAGGGGGGAGGGTCAGAGGGAGAAGCAGACTCTCTGCTCAGCAGGCAGCCCGATGCGGGACTCGAACCCGGGACTCCAGGATCATGACCTGAGCCGAAGGCAGTCGTTTAACCAACTGAGCCACCCACGCGCCCCTACCTTTTTTTTTTTTTTTAAACCAAAATCCTCTTTGGATTTCTTTTGGCTAGTAAAAACAGGTACTAGTGTAGGTCTTTCGTAGAAGCAAAGTGGTGTAGCGTGAACTTTTGAAAAGCAGGGATATCTGGATACCAGGGTCCTCGGATCAAGCACCGCATCCGGCTCCCTGCTCAGCGAGAAGCCTGCTTTATCCTCTCCCACTCCCCCTGCTTGTGTTCCCTCTCTCGCTGTGTCTCTCTCTGTCAAATAAATAAATAAAATCTTAAAAAAAAAAAAAAAGGAAAAGCAGGGATACCTGTATGAATGACTAATAAGAATTAATGACTAATAAGAAAATACTGAGGGTGTTATTGATAGTCTTAGTGATACAGCATAACTCACTACAAAGGCCAAAGTTGGGAAAATGATTCTGAATCTCATGGTACAAATATAGTTTTAAAGCAAGGTTGTGGTTTTGTTTTGAACAAGGTCATTTTAAGGTACTCTTTCAGGGTTCCCAGACCCCGTTCCAACATGGGGAATGGGAGTTCCCACAACCTGTCCCTAGACACCAAGCAATTCTCAGACACCAGTAGATCTGAATTCATCTCAATTCTGACACTATCTACCCAGAGAGAGCATCAGATTCCACAGCTTAAGGGTTCAGTCCCACAAGACTGGCCCCCTCCCACCATTTCAGATGCGACACAAACCTCAGACTGTGCTTCTGACCAACTGGCTACAGGTTGGAGGTTCCAATGACCTACTCCTTAGGTTTGACTAATTTGCTAGAGTGGCTCAAAGAACCCAGAAAAACACTTACTTATGTTTTGCCAGTTTATTAAAGGACATGATAAAGTGTACAAATCAATAATAAGATGAAGAGATACATTGGGTGAGGTCCCAAACAAAGGAGCTTGGGGCCTGGCTTGGTGGTATGAGGAAAGGTTCTGGTTTTCTAAGTGCGGAAGCTCTGTGAAAAGGACCAGAAATCTGTCCTGTTGGATTTTTATGGAGGCTTCAGTACATAATATTATTGACCAAGCCATTGGCTATTGGTTCATCAACCTCCAGCTCCTCTCCCCTCCCTGGTGGTAGTGATGTGTGGTGGTGGGGTCCATAAGTCACCTTCAATAATAACAAGACACACGGGGCGCCTGGGTGGCTCAGTTGGTTAAGCGACTGCTTTCGGCTCAGGTCATGATCCTGGAGTCCTGGGATCGAGTCCCGCATCGGGCTCCCTGCTCGGCAGGGAGTCTGCTTCTCCCTCTGACCCTCCCCCTCTCATGCTCTCTCTTTCTCTCATTCTCGCTCTCAAATAAATAAATAAAATCTTAAAAAAAAAAAATAATAACAAGACACTCATTTCACCTTTATGGCTTTGAAACATTTTCAGGAACTGTGGATGGAAGACCAAATCTATCTGAGAAATATATTTTAGTCATCTAAATGACCAAATAATATTTCTTATAAGTCATTATACTGCCGGTAACCATTGCACGTGATCTGATTTACTTAGTTTCTTATTTAGCTAACTTTGATGGAGCAACTGCTACATGCTTAGGCCCCCCCAAGTACGGTCCTCTGTGTATGTGGGGAAGGCAGACATAGTTTTTTCAAAACGCTGTTGAAGCCCAAAGGAAGAAATTATTATGAAGAAGGTAAATTTAAACCAGATGACTAGGATTGCCCAGCAGAAAGGTAGAGGGCAGGGTATTCCAGGCACAGAGATTTGAGATAGAGGGTTTGGTGAGTGGTTTGCACTGTGTGGATACAGAGTAGATTATTTTGTGTGTGCCTTGGTAGATGGGCAGAGTCAACAGTGTGGTGGTGACAGAAGATACAGTTGTAACTATTGAATTATGGTTTTGAAACCTTCAAATCCTCTACTCAGGAGTTTGGAACTGAGCCCACAGAATGAGTTTTATCAAAAAATCATGTGGTTATATTGCCCTTTAAGCAGATCAGTCTGGGATTACTTTGAATTGAATGGTGGAGGAACCAGAGGCCAGGAATCCTTAGGAGGCAGTTGTTAGCAGTGTGGAGAAGAAATGTTTAGTGCTGCAGTAGGAAGTGAGAAAATGAGGAGGAGAGGTCGTATTTAAGAGCTGTGACCAATTGCATTTAATTTATAGTTAAGCTTTTCTTTCCTTTAATTTAGATCACTTTTGAACAGTATTTTTTTTTTTCTGTTACTACTTTTTGATTTTGAGCTGTTTCTTGGATAAATTGAGGCCTGCTGTCTTAGTCTGTTCAAGTTGCTATAACAAAATTTGTCCTCGGCCCCTCAAATTCATGTCTTTCTCATGTCATCACCTCAAAATGTCATTTCTCTCTCCTCTTCGCTCTTTCACTACAATCTGACTTCTATCTTCCCTCACTTCTTCAAATTGTTTTTGTCAGAGTCACCTGTACGCTCCATGGTACAAAATCCAGTGGGTATTTGACCTTTGGCAGCAGTGGACATAGTTTATTCCTCTCTCCCAGATTCTTCTCCCTTCTCAGCTTCTGCAGCACCACGCTCTTCTGGTTTTTCCTTTTGTATCATTGGCTGCTGCTTCCTCTTTCAGTAATAGAGTTCCATAGGAGTTCCATGTTGTCCCCATCTGGGTCCCAGCCACCACCAGCCTGCTTGTGGTATGTCAGAGGAATTACCTAACACCCTCCTCTTCCTCAGACCCCTCAAGTTTCTGTCTGTATCTAACACTTGAGGCTCTGGAGCCTTTACCAGTCATGCTATCACTTTTTACCATGGGCTACAGGCTCTGCTAGGTGCCCCCTCCTCCCCAGGATTCTGTTTAATTATGCAGAGTCATTGGCCCTCTCCACCTTTTTCCTACCTCCCCACCAGAGGTGCATAGAGGTAAAGTTATTTACTCAGAATCATATAGTTAGTGAGTGGAGGAAACCCTTGGGATTCAAACCCAGGCCTTTGTAGCTCTAAAGACTATGTTCCTTCTGCTACATCAGGTCATTTATCTATAGTTGTTCCCTAACTATCAAACAACCAATAGCAAATGGTTGTTAAATTCGTCTCTGTGTCACAGGTAAAGTATAAATCTTGAGTCCAACCTCTGCTAATGATTCTGTTCTAATCACCATCATCTCTTACCTGGACTATGGCAGTAGCCTCTTCACCAGTCTCCCTGCTTCCCTGTTTTGCAGCCTTACAATTTTCCAGCTGGAAATTTTTTTTTTTTTTTTAAAGATTTTATTTATTTGACAGAGAAAGACACAGCGAGAGAGGGAACACAAACGGGGAGTGGGAGAGGGAGAAGCAGACTCCCCGCCGAGCAGGGAGCCCGATGCAGGACTCGATCCAGGGACTCCAGGATCATGACCTGAGCCGAAGGCAGTTGCTCAACCAACTGAGCCACCCAGGCGCCCTCCAGCTGGAAATTTATATATTAAAACATATAAATCAGGGGCACCTGGGCGGCTCAGTCGTTAAGCGTCTGCCTTTGGCTCAGGTCATGATTCCAGGGCCTGGGATCGAGCCCCGCATCAGGCTTCCTGCTCGGTGGGAAGCCTGCTTCTCCCTCTCCCACTCCCCCTACTTGTATTCCCTCTCTCGCTGTGTCTCTCTCTGTCAAATAAATAAATAAAATCTTTAAAAAAAAAAAGAACATATAAATTGGATCTTGCTACTCTGTAGCTTATACCATACAGTTCTTCTCATTATACTTAAAACCCAAACTCCTAACCATAATCTCTAAAGCTCCTTATTATCTTGCTCTACATGTTTCTGTGACCTTGGATCCTTTACTTCTCTGCTCTGCGCCAGTCATAGTGGCCTTCTTATAGTTCCTTTAACTGCCAAGTTAGTTTTTTCCTCAAGTGTTTTTATACTGGAAGTTTAGAACTGGCTTCCCCACCTAAATCTTTACATGGCTAGCTCATTTGCATAATTTAAGACCTAATTTAAATATCACCTCCTCAAGAGGCCTCTCTGACCAGGCTGTCTAAAATAGAACACCCGGGGCACCTGGGTGGCTCAGTCATTAAGCATCTGCCTTCAGCTCAGGTCATGGTCCCAAGGTCCTGGGTTCGAGCCTCGCATCGGGCTCCCTGCTCAGCAGAAGCCTGCTTCTCCCTCCCCCACTCCCCCTGCTTGTGTTCCCTCTCTCACTGTGTCTCTCTCTGTCAAATAAATAAATAAAATCTTAAAAAAAAAATAAAATAAAATAGAACACCCTAGGGGAAGGGAGGGAAAAATAAAGTAAGACAAAATCAGGGGGAGACAAACCAAAAGAGACTCTTAACTCTAGGAAACAAACTGAGGGTTGCTAGAGGAGAGATCGGTGGGGGGATGGGGTAACTGGGTGATGGGCATTAAGGAGGGCACGTGATGTAATGAGCACTGGGTGTTATATGCAACTGATGAATCACTGAACTCTACCTCTAAAATTAATAATACACTAGATGTTAATTTAAATAAAATAATAGAATACCCAACACACACGTATACTTTCTCTGTATCCTTTCAACCTGTCTTATTTTCTTCATTTTTTTTTTTTAAAGGTTTTATTTATTTATTTGACAGAGAGAGCGAGAGAGCACAAGCAGGGAGAACAGTAGAGGGAGAGGGAGAAGCAGGCTTCCCGCCAAGCAGGGAGCCCGATGTGGGGCTCGATCCCAGGACCCTGAGATCATGACCTGAGCTGAAGGCAGATGCTTAACCATCTGAGCCACCCAGGCACCCCTTTTTCTTCATTTTTTAAAAGATTTTATTTATTTATTTATTTGAGAGAGAGAAAGAGAATGGGCAGGGCGGGGGTGGGTGTGGGGAGCAGAGGGAGGGGGACAAGCAGATTATGCTCTGAATGTGGAGCCTGATGTGGGGGCTGGATCTCACAACCCATGAGATCATGACCTGAGCTGAAGTCAGGGGGCTTAATCCCACAACTCTGCGATCATGACCTGAGCCGAAATCAAGAGTTGAGCGCTTAGCTGACTGAGGCACCCACGTGCCCCATTGTTTTTTTCATAGTAACTGTATTCTTTCTTTCTTTCTTTTTTTAATACTTATTTGAGAAAGTGAGCATGTGCGCAAGAGTGGGGGGAAGGGCAGAGGGAGAGAATCTTGAAGCATACCCCCCCTCTGAGGTGGGAGCCTGACAGGGGGCTGGATCTCACAACCCATGAGATCATCACCTGAACTGAAACTAAGAGTCGGATGCTCAACTGACTGAGCCACCCAGGTGCCCCTGTATCCTTTATTTTTTTGCTTGTTCATTGTCTCTCTCCCCAACTAGCATATAAGCTTCGTGAGGATAAGTTTCTTTGGTTTACTGTATTTTTAAGGACAATGCCTAGCACCTAGTGAGCATTTAATACTTGTTGAAGAAAATGGGAAGAAAAGCTTGTTTTATGGACTTAATTGTGATTTTCTTTGGGTAAGAGCCATAACATCTCTGTTCTTAAGAGTTTTTTTGAAAACTACTACTGTTAAATGTTGAAAAACCTAGTATCTGTATGATTCCATGGATTGAAATTGATTGTTTTCCCCAGTTCTTTCAGAACTCATCAAATTGAGGCTCTTCCAACCAGCTCTGCAGTTAATGGATTTAAGGCAAATGTTGTCTTTAAGGAGATTGAGAAGAAGCTCGAAGAGGTAAGTGAGATTTATATAAAATACTGCCAAGAGGACCTTGAGGCTAGAGGAAGCAGATACAGATTTCTGGTGTTACCATGAAATGATACAAATTAAAAATTTATATAATATTGTCAAGTATTGAATGTATTTTAGATTTCTGAGTGTTACTATTATAGTTTCTTTGTAATTCTGATAAGACTGCATTTCAGGGGCGCCTGGGTGGCTCAGTTGGTTAAGCGACTGCCTTCAGCTCAGGTCATGGTCCTGGAGTCCCGGGGTCGAGTCCTGCATTGGGCTCCCTGCTCAGCGGGGAGTCTGCTTCTCCCTCTGATCCTCTTCCCTCTCATGCTCTCTGTCTCTCATTCTTTCTCTCTCAAATAAATAAATAAAATTAAAAAAAAAAAAAAAAGACTGCATTTCATAGATGTACAAATCTCCACACTTGAGTTCTATAAAGAACTGTGGTAAAATGCTGTGACAATCTGAACTGTAGAGGAAAGGCTAGTCCTTGTCACTCTCCTCAGTCCTCTCTTTGTCAGGGAGATAATAATTTTGGACAAAGTTCATATGTAAAGGGATTCTCCCTTATTTTGGTGTAAATTTCCTTCTGAATTAAAAAGACCTTACTTAGAACCATTAAAAAAGAATAATATTTAAAGTGAATCTTTAGGGGCACCTGGGTGCCTCAGTTTGTTAAGCAACTGCCTTCGGCTCAGGTCATGATCCCGGAGTCCTGGGATCAAGTCCCACATCGGGCTCCTGGCTCAGCAGGGAGCCTGCTTCTCCCTCTGACCCTCTCCCCTCTCATGCTGTTTCTCACTCTCTTTCTCTGTCAAATAAAAAAAATTCTTTTAAATCTTAAAAAAAAATTAAAAAAATAAAGTGAGTCTTTAAAGGTACCTAATAGGGGCACCTGGGTGACTCTGTCGGTTAAGCATCTGCCTTCGGCTCAGGTCATGATCCTAGGGTCCTGGGATCGAGTCCCACATCGGGCTCCCTGCTCAGCGGGGAGTTTGCTTCTCCCTCTCCCTTTGCCTACCGCTCCCCCTGCTTGTGCTCGTTCTCTCTCTCTCTCTGACAAATAAATAAATAAAATCTTAAAAAAAACATTCACACTGAACATATGAAAAAGAAAAATTAAAAAACTCCTGAAATTCCATTACTTAGCGTTCACTAAAATGTTAACAGTGGTAGACATTGTTTCAGACCTCTCTCTGTGTATGTGACTATGCAGTTCTACGTAACTAGGATCATACGGTACATGTTCGGTTTTTAAATTGTATTCTGTATACAAATTTATTTTTATGTACAGTAATCAGTTCTTGATAGATAATAATCATACTAAGGCCATCTAACAGTAACTCTTAAAAAAAGAGAGCTTTTTTTTTTTTTGAGAGTTCTTCTCTTTAAGCAAAATTACATATTTACATCATTGTTTGAAACCTAAAAGCATCTCGGAATATCATTACTGATTTTAATTTTCAGACTAATAAGGCACGGTTACAGCCACAGTCACACAATTCCAATTACACATCTATTAAGCTGCCCAAAGGGGGCTGAAATAAAAGGATCAGAGCAGTTAAGCTGTGTATTTCATTTGTTCTACAGTGTGAAAGGCATACATTGTGCATATCTCCTAACTCCTTCATTGTAGCACAAAGAACTTAACATCTAAGGTGATTGCTTGCACTGTGAGTGGAAAACAGTCAGTGCGACTGATGTGTCTTGACAAAGGACACTGTATTTCTAGGATTTTCATGATCAGGACCTTCCTGCGGTAGAGAGGGCCAGGTTTGCCAGTTCTGGGCAGGCAGGCACTGGTCCAGGAGCTGCAGACCTGTCCTGCTACCATCTTGTGGGGATACATCTGCATGGGGGGG
>NC_138372.1:38834372-38855921 GCF_054177405.1 Leptonychotes weddellii
TTTTTTTTTTTTTAAGATTTTATTTATTTATTTGAGAGAGAGAATGAGATAGAGAGAGCATGAGAGGGGGGAGGGTCAGAGGGAGAAGCAGACTCCCTGCTGAGCAGGGAGCCCGATGCGGGACTCGATCCAGGGACTCCAGGATCATGACCTGAGCCGAAGGCAGTCGCTTAACCAACTGAGCCACCCAGGCGCCCCTCATTGTTGGTTTTTTGTTTGTTTTTAAAATAATCTCTACCCCCAACATGGGGCTCAAACACCTGGCCCTGAGATCAAGAGTCACATGCTCTCCTGACTGAGCTAGCCAGGTGCCCCTCTTGTTATTGTTTAATTACTTTCATTATATATGTCCACTGAACTGAAATTGGACTCTATCAGGGCTCAGCTTGAATTTTTTTTTTTCTTGCCACCAATATTTGTCTGCAGAGCAACCCATAGGATAATTGCTTCTGCCAAGTTGTCCTGTTTCTTTTTCCAATTTATTCTGTCTAAAAAAATCAAATAAAAATAATTAGTACCTGGTAAACTATATGTCAATCATTGAATACTTCATTATTGGGATTAACAAAGCAGTACTGTTTTTATTTCACAGTCTTCTTTTAGCTTTGCAATTGTATTCCTCCTGCTCCCATTTTAATTCTTTTCTCCTCCCTCCATAACCTCACTTGCATGGACCTTGTCCCCTTGTTTTCTTCCCACGATTGTAAGTTTCCTAAATGTTTGTGAGGACTAGAAAGTGAAAGTCCTGGAATCTTTTGTTAATTCATGCATTTTCTGCATTAGCAAAGGAAATCTGGCCAGAGATTTTATTTCCACTTTTGTCTGTTAGCAATACCCCATTGCCCTTCTTTGAATTCTGTCTTAACTTTTTGTTCCAATTAAGTTTGAGACAGAATCTACTCCTTGACCTTTTGCCTACTCAGAAAGAAATACTTTTTTTTCATCAAGGAGGCACTTAGAACTTTCTTAGTACTAATGATCTTTAGTTTCTCAACAAATGTGTATTTTCTTTCCTCTTTTAACTCTCTCCTTGTCCATTTCCTTACCCTGTCTCACTTCTTCAATGAAAAATGTTATTTTATAAGAGGATCAGTTCTTAAAAGTAATGGCAAGTGTAAAATTAATCTACATCTGTTTTAAGGAGGTGGGAGGAATTTCTCTCCAAGTACGCTAAGTAGAATTTCTAAATGTTTGCTGGTGTTTTTCTGCTCTGACTTGTTGGTGTCTGTTCCTGAGGCTTATGCATGCAGATGGCATGGATGCACCTAGAAATAGTCATTCATGGGCTGCTGGCCCCAAAGGAAGCCTGGCTCTTGGGTGGCCCACCACACCAGGATTATCAGCCTACTCTTTTATTTATTTTTTTGTTTTGTTTTTAAAAGATTTTATTATTTATTTATTTGACAGAGAGAGACACAGCGAGAGAGGGAACACAAGCAGGGGGAGTGGGAGAGGCAGAAGGAGGCTCTCCACTGAGCAGGGAGCTCAATCCTAGGTCCCTGGAATCATGACCTGAGCCAAAGGCAGACGCTTAACGACTGAGCCACCCAGGTGCCCTAACCCACTCTTTTAGTGTCTTCACAGAAACTTGAGGGATAAAAGATCTCAAGGAATATGGAGAAGACTTGAACTTAAGATTCATTTATGGAGACACACTGCTTTCATAGGCTTAAGTTGCAAGTATTGATGTAACCTACTTTGCAGTATGGTATGGTCAAACAACAAGAGCATTGAATTTAAAGTTAAACCAAACTGGAACTGAGTTCTGGTTGTACTACTTACTAACCACACGTCCCTGCCCTTCAGGGAACAGAGTTTAGTGGAAAGATAGACATGGAGAGATTTTCCCAGGAAAGAAAAATACTGCTTTAACAAGAAACATGGATGCATGTGCAAAGGGCTATCAAAGTGTCCAGTACAGGTAGAAAAGCCTTCCCAGAAGAATTGGCAAGTGAACAGGGACTTGATGAGGTTGGGGTGGGAATGTGAATGGGAGGTGAGTGAGCTGGGACAGAGCATAAGCATGGCCATGGAGGCACATATGTTTATGGAACTCAAGATGATCAGTATTGTTGGAACATAAAGCCTGAGGAGGATGAAAAAAGTGGCTGGATAGGAACAGATAAATATCCCTCAGATTATGAAGAATTTGAATGATATGTATAAAGACAGACTTTCTCCATAGGCTCTGGGGAGCCACATTTAAGAAATTCACACCTGGAGGGCGCCTGGGTGGCTCAGTTGGTTAGGCGACTGCCTTCGGCTCAGGTCATGATCCTGGAGTCCCGGGATCGAGTCCCGCATCGGGCTCCCTGCTCAGCAGGGAGTCTGCTTCTCCCTCTGACCCTCCCCCCTCTCCTGCTCTCTCTCTCTCATTCTCTCTCTCTCAAATAAATAAATAAAATCTTAAAAAAAAAAAAAAAACCATGAAAAATGGTTTAAAAAAAAAAAAAAAAAAGAAAGAAATTCATACCTGGAAGTGTTAGATGGCTTATGTTAGTGTTAGATGGGTTATGTTAGATAGGTTACTTGGCAACAGGATAGAACATAGTCTGAAGGGTTCTTAACCTTTATGAGCCTCAGTTGTTTTTTCTGCTGAATGAGCTAATAATAATACCTGTCCAACTATTTATAAGGTTTTATGGAGATTAAAGAAATAATGTATATAAAAGGATTTGAAAACTTTATAGCCCTAAAAAGATTATTGTTGTCATTAATAATTAATTTCTCCTAAAGCTAACTTAGAATAATTTGAGTGAGATATTTTAAGGGAAGCCAAAATAAGAGAATTTCTCTATAAAAATCTGACAAGAAATGTTGGTTTCTTGGTTTAACTAGGAAATATTGATAGTTAATTCCAGGACACCCACATGTAAGAAATGCTCCTGAGATTGTTGAGATAAGTAGGCCTAGACTAAATATTTTTAGAATAGCTTCTTTGGAGTCTAAGACACATGATTATTTCTGAATAGGTTCAGGTGTGTTATCTAGTGTAAGAAAAACATGGACACACCCATTAACATTAGAAAGACAAAAAAGCCTGGGGTGCCTGGCTGGTTCAGTCAGAAGAGCATGTGACTCTTGATCTCAGGGTCATGAGTTTGAGCCCCACATTGGGTGTAGAGGTTACTAAAAAAAAATTAAATAAACTTAAAAAAATAAAATAAAAAGACAAAAGTCTGTGGGGTGTGGAAAAATTGGAACCTTCATTCATTGCTGGTAGGATCGTAACATAGTGTGGCTACTTTAGAGAACAGTTTGGTAGTTTGTCATAAAGTTAAACATCACCTTATGACCCAGCAATTTCACTTCTAAATATATACTTAAGAAAAATTAGAGCCTGTGTTCATATAAAAAAACTTGTACACAAGTGTCCGTGGAGTATTATTCATAATAGCTAAAAAGGGCAAGCAACCAGCAGCTGATGAATGACTAAATGAAATGTGCCGCATCCATACAATGGAATGTTATTTTGTCATAAAAAAGGAATGAATTACTGATACATACTTCAGCATGGATTGGATGAACCTGAAAAACATTTTGCTAAGTGAAAGTCACAAAAGACCTTGTATTGTGTGATTCCATTTATATGATATGTCCAGAATAAGCAAATCCACAGAGATCGAAAGCAGATTGGTGGTTACCAGAGGTTACTAGCAGGAGAGGAGAAGGGGGATGACTACCAGTGGCTTTGGGTTTCTTTTTGGGGTGATAAGAACATTCTAAAATTAGATAGTGGTGTTGGTTGTACCACTTTGAATATACTAAAATACCACGGAATTGTATACTTTAAAACAAACAAAACACAACAAAAAGAAAGAACTTAGGCCAGCCTCTCTGCTTACACAGAAACAGAGGTTAGTATCTGATATCAGTCTATGCAAGTTCCTCAGAGATAATAATTATTTGAGTATTTCAGGTACTTATACCACAGTGCCTAAACATATCAAACACTTAAATCTTTCTTTTAAAAGAATGAGTATTAGGCAAACCATAAGAAACTCTAGGAAACAAACTGAGGGTTGCTGGAAGGGAGGTGGGTGGGGTATGAGGTAACTGGGTGATGGGCATTAAGGAGGGCATGTGATGTAATGAGCACTGGGTGTTATATGCAGCGGATGAATAACTGAACTCTACATCTGAAATTAATGATATGTTAACTAATCAAAGTAATTGTTAACTAATTGAATTTAAATAAAATAAGTTAAAAAAATAAAAGAATGAATATTATGATACCAAAAGGAAGAATCTTGTGTCTAAATTATTGCAGGAATGTAAGGCTGAAATAAAGAAGGTGGGAAATAAAAACTATTAGAAATTATAAGAGGTAGCCAGTTCCAAAATAAACATTCAGAGATTAATATGTTTTTATATATTTGCAATAACCCATGAAATGCAATAAAAATATTAAGAGCAGTATAAAATATAAAACACCTAAGAATGAACTTGGTAAGAAATGTACAAGAGCCTATGTGGGAAAAAATTGACAAAATACTGCCAGCGGACATCAAAGAAAACTTGAAGATATACCATATTCATGGATGGGAGGATTTAATATTGTAAAGATATTCTCCCCCAAACTGATCTAACAGATTTTATGTAACCCCATGTAAATCCAACAGCATTTTGGTGGGGAGAAGAATTAACTAAATTATTATAATGTACATGTAGAGGGGGAAAATGTCCAAAACAAGTCCAACAATATTTGGAAGAGAGGAATTATAATGGGGATTTATTGTACCAAAGTATAAAGTACATTATAAAACTCTAATATTGGCACAGGAATAGCACACAGATCATAGAGTAAAATAACAACAAAAACAACAAAATGCTAACATTTATTGAGCAGTTACTCTGTGCTTTGTGGGTCTTTAAATACCATACAACTCTATGACAGTAGCTACTGGCATCTCCATTTCACAGATAAGAAGAAAACTGAAATTCAGAGAGGTTTAGTAACTTGCTCTGGGTTATGAAGTACATGGCAGGAATTCAAACCAATGATGATTTCAGATTTAGTGTTATTAGCAATGTTTAATTCTAGGAATTTAAGCTTCAATAAACAAGGCTATGTAAAAATATTTAGTAAGAATGTTATTCACAGCATTGTTAACAAGTGCCAGAAATAAGAATTAATCTAAATATCAAGCAAGAGTATTGGTTAGATGAAGTATAGTACATTTACACAAATAAAGACTGTATGTGGTCATTTAAAATTATGTTGAAGAATATTTAATGACCCAGAAATGAGGATAATGATATGAAACAGAAAAGTGGATTACAAAACAATATATATAAAATGTGATCCCTGGGCGCCTGGGTGGCTCAGTTGGTTAAGCGACTGCCTTCGGCTCAGGTCATGATCCTGGAGTCCCTGGATCGAGTTCCGCATCGGGCTCTCTGCTCGGCAGGGAGCCTGCTTCTCCCTCTGACCCTCCCCCCTCTCATGTGCTCTCTCTCTCTCTCTCATTCTCTCTGTCTCAAATAAATAAATAAAATCTTTAAAAAAAAAAATGTGATCCCATTTATGAAAACATATGGAGAGAAAAAAGATGAAGGGGATTTACATCAAAATATTATTTTCTCTGAGTAGTAAAACTATGAATGATTTATATTTTCTTTTTGCTTATCAACATTTTCAATTTTGGGGGGTGCCTGGGTGGCTCAAATGGTTAAGCGTCTGCCTTTGGCTCGGGTCGTGGTCCCAGGGTCCTGGGATCGAGCCCCGCATCGGGCTCCCTGCTCGGCAGGGAGCCTGCTTCTCCCTCTCCCTCTGCTGTTCCCCCTGCTTGTGTTCTCTCACTCTCTGTCAAATAAATAAATAAAATCTTTAAAAAAAATTTTTTTTCAGTTTTTTCCACAGAAAATGTGTTTCTTTTTTTTTTTTTTTTTAAAGATTTATTTATTTATTTCAGAGAAAGGGCACAAGGGGAGGGGCAGAGGCAGAGGGAGCGGGAGAGGGAGAGAGAATCTTAAGCAGGTTCCACGCCCAGCGCGGAGCCCGACATGGGGCTCCATCTCCTGAGATCATGACCTGAGCCGAAATCAAGATTCGGACACTTAACCGACTGAGCCACCCAGGCACCCCAAAAATGTGTTTCTTTAAAGAAAAGTAATTGCAGTAGAATTACCATGTTTTTGGTTTTTTTTTTAAGAAAGGTATGTGAGCTTGTTGTCACCCTTTCATTTTTCACCCTGCCAGCGGCCTTAGCTTAGTCCCCTGTGCTGTCATAGTGATCGTAGTGATCATTTACCCTTCCAACTCCTAGTTCTATATTCTCAGTGCCTAGAACAATGTCTGGTCCCAGTCATTGTTGTGATCAACAAGTATTTCCGTAAGGAACGATGAAAGAAGTAGGAATGAAGGGAAGAGGGAAGGAGGAAGGAAACCAACCTACAGAGATAGGGATCTGAGGTTATTTTTTCAGTTTCATTCCTTCAAGATTCGAAAGCAATTGGTGGTTGGTATATTACTTGTATAATTCTTTATACTAATCCAGAAAATACGTTGTCGCCTCCCTTCACCCCCCGCCCCCAGAATAAAAGACTTGTTCTCAGAACCCTTATCTTTAAGTTCTGATTGTGGGAAACCAGAAACACATGTAAAGAAATTTACCTGCAAAAAAAGAGGGAATGGGGGGTTCCTACATTTAGATAGGCCAGAGTGAATCTTTCAGAAATTATTGAGATAAAGGAAAGCTACTTCAGTAGAACGTACTGCTGTGCAACCCCTATTCTCCCTTTTCTTCCACCAGTTGTATCCGGAAAGCCATTTTTAACAAAAGATTTGGCAGATGAGGGAGTTGTTGCCTGTTGCCTTTCAGATTTTTCTGGGTAAAAGATCCTGAGGGAGCCTGGGGACTACGGCTGGCCCAGCTGCTCACATCATGTATCTATTTAAACATTCAATTTAGAGAAAAAGCCAGAGAAACAAATGTAATACAACTCCCAGCGTTTTGTTGTTTTGTTTTGTTTTTCCTTCCAGGAAGGGGAACAGTTTGTGAAGAAAATCGGTGGTATTTTTGCCTTCAAGGTGAAGGACGGCCCTGAGGGTAAAGAAGCCACCTGGGTGGTGGATGTGAAGAATGGCAAAGGATCAGTTCTTCCTAACTCAGGTCAGTGCAGTGATGACTTCGTTTACAGGAACACTGACAAATACACAAGGGGAAATGTGGATCTGCTTTGGTGTTTTCCAAGAGGTCTGGCTTCAGAGGTATAGGACCCTGTTAAAAGAACAAGTAAATCCTTGGGAATAGGAATAGGTCACAGCTGCCTCCTCCCAAAGATTGGGAGGCTCCATCACAGAGTTGCCAATTTTAGGTTTTAGAATTAGACAAACTTGGGTTGGGGTCCTGGCCTTGCCATTCAGATTCTGGCTTTGAACAAATTATTGAACTTCTCTGAGCCTCAGTTTTCTGATCTGTACATGGGAATAATAAATGGTACCTATTTCATAGGGTTGATGCAAGGATTAAGAGAATTATCTCTCTTAAGTATCCTGTAAAGCACATGCTCCAGCATATGGTTATACTGCCTTGAAAGTCCTGTCTATACTCACTGTCTCCACTTCCTCTCATCCCAGTCTTTCTTGAACCCACTCCAGTCAGCTTTTATCCGTATCACTGTTCCAAAACTATTCTTGTCAAGGTCACCAGTGACCACCATGTTGCTAAATTCAGTGGTTCATTCTCAGCCTTCATGATATTATACTTCTAGACTTTCCTCTTACCCACTGGATGTTCTTCCTGGCCTCTCTTCCTATTTTCTCATCTCCAAATTTCTTAATGTTGGCATGCTCCAAGCCTCGGTTGTATCTCCATTCACTCCCTAGGGATCCCCTCTAGTCTCATGCTTTTAAAGCCATACCTACACTGATGACTCCCACATATCCTCAGCATGGACCCAGCCAGTGAACTACAAGGTGTATATCCAACTGCTTAATTGACAAGTTTACTTGGATACTTGATAGGTATCCCGAAGCTAACATGTATAAACTCCTGATTTGCTCCTACTCCCCTTTAATGATGTATTCCTCCCATCAGCTTCCCCATCTCCAGGATTTGGTTCTCTGTCCTACCAGATCCTTGGTCCAAAATCCTTGAGGTCCTCATTGGCTCATTTTTTTCTCACACTACATAGTCTAATCTGTCAGCAAATTCTGTTTTCTACTACCACCTTGGTCTAAGCCTCCATCGTTTTTTTGCCTGGTCTCCCTGTTTCTAACCTTGCCCCCTGCAGGTTCTTCTCCACGCACCAGCTGGAGTGATCATTTTATTTATTTATTTATTTGGGAGTGATTGTTTTGAAACTTAAGTCAGATTGTGACTCTTCTCTGCTCAAAGCCATCCCAATGCTTTTAGCTCACTCAGTAAAAGCCAGAGTTCTTATACTGGCATTACATGATCTGGCCCCACTTTTCTCTGTTTTACTATGCTTGCCCTTACTTTGCTTTAGTCACACTGTCCTCCTTGCCGTTGCTGAAACATAGGGTGTTCCCAATTTAGGGGCTTTCTACTATATTCCCTCTGCCTGGAATTGTCTTCCCTTAATATCCTCATGGCTTTTTCCCTCATTTCCTTTGAATCTTTGCCCAGATGTCACCTTCTCAGTGAGCCGTTCCTTAACCATAATGCTTTATTTTATTTATTTATTAAAAAATATTTTATTTATTTATTCGACAGGGAGCGCACAAGCAGGGGGAGCAGCAGAGGGAGAGGGAGAAGCAGGCTTCCCGCTGAGCAGGGAGCCCAATGTGGGACTCGATCCCAGGACCCTGGGATCATGACCTGAACTGAAGGCAGACGCTTAACTGATCGAGCCACCCAGGCGCCCCAGCCTTAATGCTTTTAAATCACAGCCCTGTTAACCATTCCCTATTGTCCTTTGCTGCCTTATTTTTCTTTATAGCACTTATTGCCATCTGATATACTCTATAATATTTTACTTATTTCCTTATTATCTGTCTCCCTCACTTGAATTGTAAACTGCATGAAGACAGAGCTTTTTGCCTGTTAGGTTCACTGCTGCATCCCCATTGCCTACAATAGTACCTGATACATGGTAGGCCTTCAGTAAAAGAAATAATTTAAAAATGAACAGCAAAATAAATGAGTGATGCTTAGTAAGTATTCAGCAGGTTACATTTTGTATGTTGTATTTTATGTTTCGTTTCTCTTGTTGGAGAGAGCGTGGTGCAATTAAAAAATATGATGTGTGGGGACCACCTTTTTGGAAAGCTTAAAATACCATGCTATGAACTTTGAAAGTGATTTGATATATAATCAATCCAGTTAAAGCTTTGTAGGTAGAAAAGTGAAAGTCAGGACTGTGTTTTAAGAGGATGAAGCTGGTGCATTAGATCTGATGAATTGGAAAGGGAGAAATCAGGCACAGAGAGAGCAGTTGGGAGGATGGATGTTGCCGCTGTCTAAGTGAGCAAAAAGGATAGCCTGAGTGTTGGCAGTGAGAAAAAGAAGATGTTGTTACATCGTAGTTACCAGTGTATTTGGGGTGAAGTTGATGGGACCTGGAAGCTATGTAGGAGAAGGAAGTCTATCAAAGATGGGTGAGTTTTGTTACCGATACATTATTGAGGGAGGTCCTGGAGGAGTGGATGATGTCAGGAGCATGGCGGGAAGGAGGGACGATACTTCTTTCTCTGAGAGGGTAGATAAATATTCAGGGGCATTTTGAGGTAGAAAGGAGGTTGGCAGAGCTTTTGGAATAGAGTTTAGAGCTTGGAGACAGGAGAAAATGTTAAGAGTGGCGTTGTTGAACAAGGAATCAACTAGAGATTCATGAAGGAAGAGGCAATAGTAAGGGCATCTTGTGTGGGCAGCATGGTAATGTGGTGGAAAGTTCCCGAATTACGTATAGTCACTTCTTTCCCCTCAAAATCAGTAGGCAGAAAAATAACTATGAATTTGCATTTTTATGAGCTGCCACTCTGATGTGGTGTAGGAAAAAAAACTGAATGCTTCATCTAGGTTTAAGCTTTTAAAAATAAGAACTTTTGGAAAATAGTTATTTAGAATTATATTCTGATATGCGCAGGCAGATGATAAGGTGATAGTAAAAAAAAATTTCTCCTGTTTTTTGTTATTATTGTTTGTTTGTCATGAAAGATAATATGCTTATGGAAAGCTATTAAATAATTTCAAAAAACCTTACTCCCTGTGTATGTATTCTGGCTGTGAGCTCTCCCCATACTAGGTGCCCCATCCTAGACCTGAAGGGAATTTACCCTGAAGCAAGGTGATTTCTGCTGAAACTGACACTTGTTGGCAGCTAGGAGTGGCGTTGAAATGTGGACTTACCCAGTAAAAGCCACCACTGGAAATTGCCAGATCCTTTTACATCAGCCAACAAATGCCCACTTGTTAGAGATCAGCTATGTTAAAGCATTAATAACCTGTCCTAGTTTGAACTAGCATCTTAAAGAGAATTGCTAGTTCTTTTGGCATATACACAGTGTTGAGAGGTTTACTTACTGTTGATGAAGTAAGATTTCCTAAAAAGTATTTCATTTGCTTATATTGTAAGAATTTGGTAATGATTATACAGATGGTTATATTAAGGACTTCAGATTTTCTGCATTTTCCATAATCTTTTCCTCCTGCCTAGGTGTCTTTGTCTATGAATTCTGCCCCTCCCTCCTCTCCTTTAAAACAACTCATATAGCATATCTCTAGGAAGCCAACTGATTAATCTAACATGACACGTTATCTTTCATTCCTTTTATTCTGCCTTCTTAGCATCAACTTGAGTTCTCAACCCTGCCCCTTTGTGGGCAACGTGCTATAGAAGGCCTCAGCGGCTCGTATCCCCAAGGTACAATAGAAAGAGCATAGCCTTTGGAGACACCCAAACTGGGCTCAGACCACAGCCCTGTCACTTACTAGGTGTATACCTTCCCTGAGTCCAATTGTCTCATCTAAAAAATGGTGAGAATAATTTCTATCCATGGAGCTGTTGTGGGGATTAAATGAGGTATGTAAAGCACTTCAGCATAGTAAGAGCGCAGTAAATCATTGCTTCCTCCCCAGTACACATAGTAAACATTAATTTTGCTTGAACATGAGAGACTTGTCTGAGACTCTGCAAAAGGGCTTGGGGAACTGAGAAAGCATCTAGATTCATCAGATACTGATGAACTGGTAAAGGCCCAATTAAAACTGAGTTGTCGGGGCACCTGTGGCTCAGTTGGTTAAGCATCCCACTCTTGATTTCAGCTCAGGTCTTGATCTCAGGGTTGTGAGTTCAAGCCCCACTTTGGGCATGGAGCCTACTTAACACAACAACAAACTGAGCTGTTCAATGTTTGTATCCTTCCTATAACAATCGGAAGCCATAGAGCTTGGGAATAATGGGCTCTAGCAGCAAGAATCTGCTTTCAGATCTAGCTCAACCTCTTTAGCTGTGTGATTGTGAGCAAGTTGTTTGATCTCTAATCCTCATAGGGTTGTTATAAAGATCAGATGAGTCCATGGGATGTGAAGTGCTCAGCATGAGAGCAATGCATGCTGATAATTACAGCAGCAGCAGACTTCACTTCCTAAACTCACTTTTTTTTTTTTTTTTTTTAAGGTTGGGGGAAAGCAGAGGGAGAGGGAGAGAGAGAGAATCCTAAGCAGGCTCTGTGCTGGGCATGGACGTGAGGCTTGAGGACATGAGGCTTGATCTTAACAATCCTGAAGTCATGACCTGAGCCGAAATCAAGAGTTGAACACTTAACTGACTGAGCCACCCAGGCGCACCTAAACTCACTTTTCATATTAGGATCAAGTCCAACTATAAATCAAGTCCAGAGATCTCAATTTACTAGCTTTTTTTCTCCCTGCTCTTTGATAACGTAAATCTACATGGGAACTGAATTTTTTAGACTATAAATCCCTTCATTTTCAAAGCTTCACACATTTTTTTCCCCCCAGTAATAAGAAAATTTTGTTAGAAGCAAAGATGGAATAGCCATTGAATCTCAATCTTTTTAGGGTCTATCCCTGAGTTCTAAGACATACAATAACAACTTTTAGCTTTCAATCTAGTTTTAACTATTTAATAATATGGGCATGCTGTGCTTTAATAACTTACTGCTATCTTAGTCCCTTTGGGCTGCTGTAACAAAATACCACAGACTGAATAGTTTATAAACAACAGAAAGTTATTTCTCACAGTTCTGGAACCTGGAAGTCCGAGATCAAGGTGCCAGCCGGGTCACTTTTGGTGAGGGCCCTCTTGCTGGTGTACATATAGCCAGTGCCTTCTTGCTGTGGACTCACATGGTGGAAGGGGCTAGGAGTCTTTTTGGAGACTCTTTTATAAGGGCACTAATCCCATTCATTAGGGTCCACAGTCCTGACCTCCCCACCTACTAATACCATCACATAGGGCGTTTTGTGGGGGACACAAACATTCAGACCATAGCAACCCCAAATTTCTTATTAAGGCACGGGTTATCTGATTAACTGTTAGGCCATGACTTGATAATCTTTTGAACTCTACATAATCTGCTTATTCAGCAAGTATTTATTGATTGCCCTTTATGTGTCAGGCACTCTTCAAGGACCCAGGCATATAGTAGTAAACAAAACTGACAAGGGCCCTGTCCCTGTGAAGTGTTTATTCTAGTGGACAAATACAGAAAACACATATACAGATAAGTTAGGTAGTTTCACATAAGTGCAATAAAGAAAAATAAAACAGAATAGTAAGCTAGAAAGCTGCTTGGTTTCAGGGAGAGGCCAAATTTAATTTGAGGAGGAGCCAACTATTAGAGGACTGTGGTTATATTAATTGTCTAAGACACTGATTGCTGACAGATTTTTTTCTTGGTGAATTTTTCCTTTTGCACTTGAAACTTATCTGTCCAAGGTAGACATGGCTGGTGTAGCAGTGAGATATTAGAGTCTTTGTTGTACAGTCTTTTTATTTGTTATACTTTGATATTAAAATTAATATTTTTAGGGACACCTGGGTGGCTCAGTCTGTTAAGTGTCCGGCTCTTGATTTCGGCTCAGGTCATGGTCTTAGGGTCCTGAGAGTGAGCCCCGAGATGGGCTCCTTGCTGGGCGTGGAGCCTGCTTAAGATGCTCACTGTCCCTCTCCCTCTGCTCCTCCCCTTGCCCCACGTGCTTGCACTCTCTCTCTAAAAATAAATAAATAATTAAATAAATAAACTTTAAAAAATTAATACTTCAAAAATTTTGTAGCGTAAGTAATATTTACTTAAGTGTAAAAAACATTAGAAAAGATAAACAAAATGGAAAAATTACTCTCCTATAATCCCACCATCTATGTTAGGGGTTGACAATCTGTTTTTTGTTTTGTGTAAAATTTGTATTAAAGTCTAGCTTATAATAAAAGGCATAAATTTGAAGTGTACAGTTTGATAAATGTTTACAGATGAATGTATCTCCCAGATCAAGCTGCAAAATGTTGCCAGCATGCTAGAAGCCTCTCTCATGCCCCCTGCTATCACTATTCTCTTTCACAAGAAACCGCTCTTCCAAATTCTGTCACCATAGATTGATTTCATTTATTTTGGAAATTCATTTACATGGACTCATACAGTATTTACTCTTTTAGGTTTGGGGGTTTTTTTGCTCAGCATCATAAGATTCTTTAATATTGTTGTATGTAGCAGTAGTTTGTTTTTGCTATGTGAATGCTCCAGAATTTACTAATTCCATGGTTGATATATCTTTTCAGTGTTTCCATTTTGGGGCCTGTGAATAAAGCTGTTATGAACATTCTCATATGGGTCTTATAGTGGATGTGTGTGCTCATTTCTATTTAGCATATAACCAGCAGAAATATTAGGTCATAAGGTACAGTATAGCCAAACAGTTTTTGACGTGGATATACTATTTTACATTATCTTGCACATTACATGAGAGTTTCATTTGCTCCACATTTTTGATAGTACTTGGTACTGTTAGTTTTTTTTTTTTTAAGTTGGGTTCAATGAGGTATAATTTAATAAAATAAAGTCTACCCTTTTTAGATGTATAATTCTGTGAATTTAGGCAAATACATATATTTGTGTAACCATCACCAAAAATCGAGATAAAATTTTTCCATCATCCTAAAAAGCGTTCTCATGTCCTTTTGTAGGCAATCCCCTTTTCCTATCCTCATGCCCTGCAACCACTACTCTGATTTCTGTCCCTTTAGCTTTACCTTTTCCAGAATGTCATATAAATGGAATCATACAGTATGTAGTTTTTGTTTTAAGTTTTTATTTTTAAGTAATCTCTACACCCAGTGTGGGACTTGAACTTAAAACCCGAGATCAAGGGTTGCACGCTCTACTGACAGAGCCAGCCAGGTGCCCAATATAGTTTTTTGAGCCTGCTTCTTTCACCGAGATTCATTCATGTCGTTGCATGTAACATCAGTAGTTTGTTCCTTTTTAAATTTTTTTCCAAAGGTCGAATAATTACTGTTTTATATTGGGACAGTACATTTTATATTTCAACCAAAAATTCAGTTAAACACAGAAAATAATGGCATCTCCCAGATGCCTTATTTCTAAATCAAAGAAATACACAAATTCTGTTCCCTTCCCTCCTCCAATGCAAGCCCATAAGCCTTGCCTAAAGTCTTGAGTTTTCCATGCCATACAGCATCTAACATCTTGGACTTTGTGAAGCACTTGAATGTAGCAATTAAAATGCTTGAGAGAGGGACGCCTGGGTGGCTCAGTCGGTTGGGCGTCTGCCTTCAGCTCAGGTCATTATCCCAGGGTCCTGGGATCGAGTCCTGCATAGTCCTTGCTCAGTGGGGAGCCTGCTTCTCCCTTTGTCTGCCCTTTCTCCTGCTTGTGCGCTCTCTCTCTCTCTGACAAATAAATAAAATCTTAAAAACAAAACACTTGAGAGATCTAGCAAATGGCATTTGAAAGGGACCTCAAAATGCAGATATATCTTTTCAAACATGTTACAGACTGAGCTGGCTCTTTGAACACTATCACTGTGCTTAAATTCAAGAAGCAGGCTTTAAAAATGAAAAAGGCATACAAGTTGTATTTCAGTACAGATCTTCAGCTGGTCATCGGAAAAGATTCCAACAATAAAAAAATATCCTTGGTGTCACCTGCCCCTCCCTCCCACCCAAAGCTGAAATGAAGGAAAAAACAGAACAAAACAAAAACAGAAGAATTATATGTAACTTTGGAATCCTTTAGGAATCCACTACTTCTGATTAAAAATTTTTTTATGCATTAGAGAATCGTTAAAATAAAAAAAACACAAAAGTCATCTTGCTTTGACTGCTCTTCATGTATAGAATGAGCTGCTTTGTAGAGTGCATTTGAACTGAGTCCTTGTGGAAGGTGGAGGCGTTGCGAGGCTGGGGCGGGGGGTGCTTCTTTTTTGTGGCTAAGTAGTTTATCCATTCACCAGTTGATGCACATTTGTTTTTTTCCCAGCTTTTGGCCATTTTAATAAAACCACTATGAATATTCACATACAGTTTTTTGTGTGGACATATGTTTTCATTTCTTTTGGGTAAACACCTAAAAATGGGATTGCTAAGTCATATGGCATATGTATGTTTAGCCTTCTAAGAAACTTCTAGACTGATTTTTAAAGTGGCTGTACCATTTTACTGTCCCTCCAGCATTGTATTGACCTTTCAATTGCTCTGCATCCTAATCAGCACTGGGTATTGTCTTTTTTTCCCTTTTTGGCCATTCATTCTAGTAGGTATATAGTAGTATCTCATCCATGCCTTTAATTTTGCATTTCCCTGGTGAATAATGAAGTTGAACACAGTTTCATATGCTTTTCTGGCCATTTGTAGATCTTTTGTACAGTGTCTCTTATTTGCCTGTTTGTTTTGGATTATCTAACCTTTTCTAATTGAGTGATAGGAATTTTTTTATATATTCTGGATACAAATTTGTTGTCAGACATATGAATTGCTAATATCCTCTCCTCTTTCTACTACCTGTTTTTTGGTGATTTTTTTTATTATTATTAACATATAATGTATTGTTTCAGGGGTACAGGTCTGTGATTCATCTCTTACACAATACACAGTGCTCACCACAACACACACCCTCCCCCGTGTCCATCACCCAGCCACCCCATCCCCCTCGTCTACTACCCGCTTTGAAAATTCTGTTGGCACACAGCCACGCTCACTTGTTTACGTATTATCAGTGGCGGCTTTTGCACTACAGAGGCAGAGTTGCCTAGTTGTGATAGAGACCTAGTAGCTTTGGGCAGAGGCCAAAATACTTGGTGTCTGATCTTTTACAGGAAAATTTTGATAACCCCTGATATAGATAACTGTACTCTTTTTTTTTTATTTCTGTATATCAAATTACCACAAACTTAGTGGCTTAAAACAACACACATCTATTACCTCACAGGTTCCATGGGTAAGTTGGCTGAAGACAGCTTAGCTGGGTTCTCTGCATAGGGTTTTACAGCTTGCAGTAAAGGCACTGGCTAGGGCTGGGTTCTCATCTGGAGGCTTGACTGTGGAAGGGTGTGTGTCTAGGTTTACCTAGGTTGCTGGCAGAATTCATTTCCTTGCAGCTATGGAGAATGGTAACTTTGTTTTTTTTACTGGCCATAGGCCAGAGTCTGCCCTCAGCTCCTAAAGACCAGCACCCCACCACATGGCCCTTTGCATATGCACTTCACAGCATAGCTACTAGCTTATTCCAGGCCAGCAGGAGAGAGAGTGAGTCTGTTAGCAAGACAGAGTCTTATATAACACAATGGAACCACAAGCATGACATCTCCTTTGCCACATTCTTTTGGCTAGAAGCAAGTCACAGGTCCTGCCCACACTCAAGAGCACATCCAAAGGCATGAACACAGGAGGCAGGCATCACAGGGGTCACCTTAGAGTCTGGGGGCCACAGTAACTACTATTAATATAGTGGTGTCTACGTTTATAAATGTTTTTTCCTATACATATATAATTGAATATCTGTTTTTAAGCAAAAATGGGACCATGCTCACAGTTTGTTTTGTAACTGGCTTGTGTAACAGTATCATGCATGATACAGTAGAACATGAACATTTATTCAGGTCAATAAATGTAGATCCACATCATCTAATGATTGCATTGTGTCCCATTATATGAATATGATAATTTCTTTTAAAGATTTGTTTAGAGAGAGAGAGAGAGCACAAGCGGGAGGGGCAGAGGCAGAGGGAGAGAGACTCTCAAGCAGACTCCACACTGAGTGTGGAGCCCAACACAGGGCTTAATTTCACGACCGTGAGATCACAACATCACAACCTGAGCCGAAACCAAGAGTCGGACACTTAACTGACAGTTCCAGCCAGGTGCCCCAATAATTAATTTAATGGATTCCCTCTTGTTAAATATTAAGGTTGCTTATAATTTATGCCACATTTTACCAGGCTGCCATAGAAGAGTACATAAGTACCCTTTTCCCCCACACTGCTCCAGTACTGGAGGTGATTTGTTAAAGTCAGTGGCTTTTGACTAAAGTGTATACACGAAACTGAGTACTCCCTTTTTCTCCTTTCTTTTCCTACCTATCTCTGTTTTAGATAAGAAGGCTGACTGCACAATCACAATGGCTGACTCGGACTTACTGGCGTTAATGACTGGTAAAATGAATCCTCAGTCGGTAAGTATGATGGAGCGTATTTCCTCCTAGTAGGTGGGTCTTTTAGTCCATTCCGTTTCATCTCCTGCCTCAGCCTCATACCATAAAGTGCAAAGTGGTCAAACCCACAAAACCCAGTGTTCCCTAAAATGTTCGCTTAACAAATGACAAACATTTGTGGCACAGGCTATGTGCCAGGCACTGTCCTGTGTGCTGGAAATATCCAGATGAATAAGCAAGAGTTCTGCACAGGGCATTCACAATTTGGTGTGGGACAAATCTGTAAAAGAGTAAGTGTATCCGAATATCCAGGGTGCCATGCCTTGGTTGTGGACGGCGGTGGGGGGCGCCATGTCTTCCTGGCCATCACAAAGTCACACAGAGGAAGCGACACTTAAGCTGAGTCATAAGAATGACCAGAAGTTAGCAGTGCACAGATGGAAAGCAGGAGCCATCCAGGGGGAGGGAGCCATGTGAACAAAGGCATGACCTTTTATATTTCCTGTCTTTGCCCATGCTCTTTTTGTCTGAACTGCCTTCTCTGACAAACTCCTTTCCTTTCAAAATTAGCTCAGATGTTACCCCCAAAGACCTCCTTACAAGTTGCCAGGGAACTGTAGCCAGTCCCTCTTCTGGGCCATCTCCTGGAAACAAGCTTAGCACTTGTCACATTATATTAGTCATGATGCGCCTCTTTCCTTTCCATTGGATTCTGAGTGTCTCAAAGGAACAAACCACATCTTATTTGCCCTCATGTCTCCAGAACTTAGCACAGTGCCTGACATTTTTAGGTTTTCACTAAACATTTGCTGGATTAAATTGTATTTGTCTGAAGTGTACTGATGTCTTGTATGGGTTTTCCTGGTCCCCAAATCATCGAGGGTCTTCTACTCATTAGAACAGACTTGATACACTGAGCTTTCATTAGCCAGAGAAAAAACAAAAAGAAACTTAGATGCTGCTTTGCATTATGAACTTATTTTTCTGTTGCCTCAGCCTGATCTGTTTTAGGTCTCATTCCTACAGCCCCCTGGTAATCCAGAAGACTAAAACAACTAAATCTGATGCACACTAGTATTCCTTTCTAAAATGCTTTCTCTAAGCAGCTAAGCCTATTTCAGTTGATGCTCCGACAAGTGAGAGACTTGCATCTGTGATGTTTCAGCTTAATACACACCATTGGCATGGACATCTCCACCCACAGAGCCTGCTCCAAGAATCTGGACAAAACAGAGGCCACCAGTAGAGGAGCTGGCTGTCTTCCTCCTTCCCACCCACTGCTCCTCGTTCCGCTGTGCAGTTCATGCACTTCCTTGGCGGGGTGATCAGACTTCACACATCAGCTGCCCTCGTTCTCAGTTTATCTGTTTACCACCCATTTGGGGGAGCAAAGGATCAGCTTATTTTTCTTGAATACCTGTTAGCACCCAAAGGAATTAAAGATAAAAATGGCAGATATTTCTGTTAATATGCTAATGGTCTTCCCTTATGCTTAGAGGATTTGACTGGAAACCATTAAATGCATTGGAAATTATAATTTCAGTGTTTGGCTACAGTTGAAACAAAGTGGTGTGCTCTCCACTGTAAAGCACACACGAAGAACACCTAGGGGCCAGGTTAAACTGATCCTTATGTTTGCATTCCCTAAAGGGTGAAGACTCATGTTTTCCCTATAATAATTAGTAAACAAAAAGTCATTTTCTCTTTTAATTTTTAAAAAAAGGAAAGTTGGTGAGTTTCTCTTTTAGGTACTGCTGGTCCATATTTTTAAAGGACATATGTTAAATATATTGTGTTCTGAGACACCTGACCTTTAAGTCATCAGACAGAAGGCTGTGTGCCATATAGAAAGGAAATATTTAGTTTGTCCAGACAGAAGAGGGGGAAAAGAAAAAAAGGAATTAGTCACCCTTACCAGAAGGTGTAGAAAAAGTGGAGTTCTGTGCATTCCCATGGATAAGGTAGAAGAGCTCCTAACTTCTTAATATACTTGTTTAAAAACCTAAGACTACCAGAAACTTTTTTCATCTAGCTCTTTCTCATTTTAACAATTGAGTCAAAGACTGAGATCATAGCAGGGAAATCATGCTATGTTCCCAAATTTGCTATTATTTCTCTAAAGTTTTCCCGGGATTTTGTTACATGATAAATTTAGCAAACATCAAGTGATCTAATCCCAGGCAGTTGTTAAATGGAACAAATTGTGGCTCTGCACTTCGGGTTGGTTTGATTCTTCTTCTTGAGCCAAAGATTGACACCAGCACCTCAGTCTCAGCAGGCTGCCTGTCCTCCCTCTCTAGGGATAAATCCTTTATCATGCAGACCAAAAAAGGAAACAAAATTGGTGACATTTCATCCACATTGTATTGAATCCCAGGAGTTATGCATGTGCTTTTTTTTCCCTAGCAGACTACTGAAAATTTCAGTTCATACTCTTTTTTTTTTTTTAGATTTTATTTGTAAGTAATCTCTATACCCAGTGTGGGGCTGGAATTTAGAGATCAAGAGTCACATGCTCCACCGACTGAGCCTGGTGCCCCTCAGTTCATATTCTTGATCCACATGTAGTATTTTTAAACAAAATCGATCTAGTACAAACCCACTTTACCTACTATTTGGAAAATGTACCATTGGTGACGAAGGCAGATAAAGGTAGACTCAATTTCTTTTTTTTTTTTATTTAAGACTTTTTATTTATTTATTTGACAGAGAGAGACACAGTGAGAGAGGGAACACAAGCAGGGGGAGTGGGAGAGGAAGAAGCAGGCTTCCCGTGGAGCAGGGAGCCCGATGTGGGGCTCGATCCCAGGACCCTGGGACCATGACCCGAGCCGAAGGCAGACGCCTAACGACTGAGCCACCCAGGCGCCCCTAGACTCAATTTCTAAGAGAAGACGTTTGGGAAAGATGTGTCGTGTGACTGCTCTTTGTAAAGTGAGCTTTTTACAAAGCCTTCCCTTTGAGCAATCTAGTTCTAAATCTATTCCAGAAAGCCAACTTTCATATTTTGAAGAAAGTTTAAGAAACCTGGATAAATAAATGATCTCAGGGCTGGATCATCTAGAAATATCAGCAATCACAAAACAAAAAACACCAAGTAATAAATTTTCTTTCTTCTTGCAGGCCTTCTTTCAAGGCAAATTGAAAATCACTGGCAACATGGGTCTGGCTATGAAGTTACAAAATCTTCAGCTTCAGCCGGGCAAAGCTAAGCTGTGAAGAACTCCCTTTGCCTACCTTTGAAAATTAAGATGAGATATATAGATATATATCCATATATTTCATTGTCCTAACTTAGACGGAAACTACACATTGGCAAATAGTGTGAGATTTGTTTTTAAATGGGTGTGACCGATCCTGTTTTTCCTAAGCTCTGGGTGGACAGGGCCCAATGGTGTACTACTGCATGCTGAATTGCATACAAAACTGTGCATTACAAAGTTCATATGGTAATTATGGTTTGGGGTAAAACTTGAGTTTCAGAATAAAATTAGGAACAGCAAAATCTAAAAACTATGTAAACAAAAGCTCTCATTTTGCTTATAAAGTATATTTAAAGATCATTCTGCTGAAGATTCAACTTAAGTTTTCCTCTGGAGAACTAGGGGAGAAGCCGAATACTAGGAACTGGCCAGTGGTAATTACTGTTGTGACTTAATGTCCTTACTCTATTTTCCATTAATAGTTTTTAAAATTCTGTACTGAGATGTTTTTAAAAAAGACTTAAATTTTGCTTTTCATGCCATCACAATGGTATTTTTTTTCCCCAAATCAAAATAAACCTGATCAGAGCTTGGGGGGAAAAAAATCTACAGCTGAATGCAGGCCTATTTTTAAAATAAAAGTATTTTTAAAATGACTTTCCTTCTTGAAAAAATCAGTGTATTGGTCTTAAAACGCTATTGTTAAAAATAATTGAACAAATAAAGTTTGCTTTGAGATGCACAGTTTTC
>NC_138372.1:38856421-38976636 GCF_054177405.1 Leptonychotes weddellii
TCTTAAAACGCTATTGTTAAAAATAATTGAACAAATAAAGTTTGCTTTGAGATGCACAGTTTTCCAAGTATCTATCTGTAAAGCTGTCAGTCCTTTGTTCTCATTTTCCTTTTCCATATAAGTTTAATTATCCACATTTGATTTATCTTCTTCCTGTTTTTTCTAATGCTAATGTTATTTCTTATAACTCAGTAAGATATGGGATAAAATAATGCTTTTGGAAGAATGTTTAATAGAAAATTAAAATAGTTCTTCCTGATCTCCTTTGTGTGTATTGTGTATGTTCTCTTTGTTCAGGGTCTTCTCACTGATGGAGAGTAAGAGCAACGTTGGGGGATTTACAGTCTGTGTTATCTAAGTGTTATGTACCAGTTACTCTGATATAATCACTAGCTCTTGGTTGGGGAGGCAGTGTGTTGTAGTGGAAAGAGCACTCGACTAGGAGCCAGGAGTCTTGCTTCTTTGAGGCACGTAACTGCCTGCTGGGCCTGTTCACCAAACGGTTAAAAGAGGGGATTAAGTAGATGGTCTCTAAGGTCCCTTTAGCTCTGAGAATCCTGTGAGTCTGCTCAGCCCGGCAGCACTGTTCCAGGAGTTACACAGACCCCACCTTTCTGCTGTTAACATGTTACTTCACCAAACGGTGGTCAGAGGTAAAAAGCCAGGTTCATTTGTTAGATATTTGGAGCCTGTGCTAATCAGATCAGGACTATGGGTCAGCTCCCCTTTGACCATTCAACTTTGCATGTTCTGTGACTGGCAGAAAAGCACCTGGTGAGGGGGAAAGACAGTATAGTAAACCAATATAAATTGATCTCAAGTTCTTCTTCTTCTTTTTTTAAGATTTTATTTATTCATTTGAGAGAGAAAGAGAGCGCAAGCAGAGGGACAGAGAGAGAGGGAGAAGCAGACTCCCCTCTGAGCAGGGAGCCCGATGCAGGGCTCAATCCTGGGACCCAGAGACCATGACCTGAGCCGAAGGCAGACGCTTAACTGACTGAGCCACCCAGGTGCCCCAATCTCAAGTTCTATAAAATGAACTCAGAACAGAATTCAGACCTACTTCTCAATTGTAGTAGATTCTTACTCTGAAAAGAAAAAGATTTCAAGAAAAAAGTTCCAAAACAATGTCTGATTTATCTGTAATTTGGTTTTGCTTTATCATTCTGCTATACTTGTCCCAGATAATAAGAGATACGTGAAATAGGCTTTAGGATGAACCTAAAGAAAAAAAAAAAAGATAAACACAAACTGATTCTTGGGGTAGAAATGTATTTGTATATATGCAATTTATACATATGCTAGAAACTTAATGATGAAATATAGTTAGTAGCAGTTTAATCTCTAGGGAAGGAAACATGGTTTGGAGGAAAGGTTAACAGGTCTGGGCTAAAACTGCTGCTTTTACAGGTTTTGCTGCTTGAGCAGGTTGAGTCTCCGTTGCCTGATCTATAAAGTGAGGATACTAATATTGGCTTCCTAGGATTATTGAGAATCTAGAGAGAGAACATATAAGTAAAGCACCTATTAGTGTTAGGTACATCATAGTCACTCAGTAAATGTGAGTTCCCTTACTGTTCCCACAACTGCTACCTCTCGCCTCTGGGATAGGTGATTGTGTTGTTTTCTTGGGTCCCACTTTTGGAATCTTTTTTCACTTGTTCACTCATTTAACAAGTATTTATTGAGTGCCTACCAAATACAGGGTAATATATTGAAGGTGCAGCGCTAGGCACTGCAGGTAGTGATGAGCTCTTCCCCTCATGGTGCTTACAACCTAGAGGGAGAGACAGTTTACCAACGAGGTGGATAATTATTACAGACTGAAGGAAATCCACGAATTCTGCTGTGGTGCAGAATCACAGTGACAGACCTTCTTCGAGAAAGTGGTCAAGGGAGACTTCTCCGAGGGGGTAATATTTAAGCTGAGGTGTAAAGGTTGAGGAGCGAACCTTGCAAAGAATAATGCATGAAAGCGGGGGAAGAGGGCCAATGTGAATGGGATGTAGTGAGCTGGAAGGACAGGTCCAAGATGAGGTTGCATAGGCAGGCATGTAGGAACTAACTGTATTGGAATTTGTTCATTATGGTAAGGCACTTGGGATCTGTTGGAAGATGTAGCCTTACATCCATTTATGTCTCACTCATGCTGCATATCCGCTTTGCCATTATATCCTAAGTCTAGGACCCAGGCTAATGGAGCAGCTATTACCTGGAGCATTGCGATCGTCAAGGCAGAGGAAGAGAAGGTGAAGTAGTATATCTGGCTCTTAGAGTTTCCACCCCAAAGTGATACATACCGCTTTTGCTCCCATTTCGTCATCCAAAGAAAGTCACATGCCCCCCCAGGTAAAGGAGGAGGATCTGGCAAAGGGGATGCAGAAAAGGGGCTAGAGAGGTTGAGAGATGTTTCTCAAGAAGAGAGTATATATAGTCAAAAGGTGGGAATGGTCAGCTGTGTCCTTTGCTCTGTAAGGTCAAGTAGGATGATGTCTGAAAGGGTGTATTGGATTAAACTTGGCAACATGGAAGTCACTGGTGATCACTTACAAAATCAACTTCAGTGGAGTAGTAGAGATAAAAGCCAGATTGGAATTGATTTCATAAAGAGCGATGAATAAGAACAGAAAAACTCCATTTGGTAGTGATATGCTCAGTTTCCAAGTGATTAATACAGAGCAAGCACATTAGCTAATGCTTTTAGTTCAAAGTTAGGTCATCTTGCATACCACGCATTTTGCAACAACAACATCTTGCTGTTCTCTGTGCCCACCCTCACCATTCTCTCCCTGCCCCAACCCCAATCCACTTGGCAAATTCCTTTTCATCCTTTTCCTGCCTTAGCTTTCAGGAAGCTGTCCCTGTTTGCCACAAGTGGAGTTAATCATTCCTTTGTAGTAATTTGTTTCTGTTTTCCCTGAACAGAGACTGCGTCTCATGTGTCCATTTCGATCCCCCCAGCACAAAGTCTTGGCTTGCTGTCATTAAGTAAATGAATGAGAGAAGTTGAATAACAATTTAAAAAATTCACAGGGGACATTTCTGAGTATAGGAACCGTGTCACAGAAATGCAGTCTCTATTACAATGACCTTCTGTTGCCCTAATGATGAAAGAGGACATTAAGAGTTCTCCTTTAGCCTGACTTACCCTGCTCTTTCTTTGAAAATATTTGCAGCTTCTTAGAACAGTCTCTCGATTTAAGATTGAAGCAGCCTGAGTAATAAAAGTCAGTTTGTGGTTTTATTACAGGTTTCAAAACAAAGTGGCCCAGTGGGTTCTGTGTGCATTGAAATCATCAGCCTTGTTGCTGTGCTTGTCCAGATGAATTCGGACTCTCTGATTTCTACAGTCCTTGTTGAATTTACAGAGAAACAATAATGGAGAATATGATTAGGAAGTGAATGTGGAAGCAGGGTGTGGAAGAGTCACTGAGGTGTGATCAGAAGAATCTCGGATCAGGTCCTGTCTGCCTCTGGGAAGCTAAGTCAGAGCAAGGCACTCAGACCTCACCAGTTTTTAGTTTCTTCCTCTGCAAAAGGGGGACGCTTAATTTTTTAATAGTCTCATTGGACTGTGAACACCTTGAAGGTAGAAACTCTTTGTTATTCATCTCTCTGTCTTGTTTTAATACAGTGTCTACCAGAGTAAGCATCAGGTAAAGTTTCTCGAGTTTTAGACACTGATCTTTAAAGTTTTTTATTTTTATTTTTTTAAGATTTTATTTATTTGAGGGGCGCCTGGGTGGCTCAGTCGTTAAGCGTCTGCCTTCGGCTCAGGTCATGATCCCGGGATCCTGGGATCGAGCCCCGCATCGGGCTCCCTGCTCTGCAGGAAGCCTGCTTCTCCCTCCCCCACTCCCTCTGCTTGTGTTCCCTCTGTCGCTGTGTCTCTCTCTGTCAAATAAATAAATAAAATTAAAAAAAAAATTTTTATTTATTTGAGAGAGAGAGAGAATGTGCAGGGGGGAGGGGCAGAGGCAGAGGGAGAAGCAGGCTCCCCGCTGAGCAGGACCCTGGGATCATGACCTGAGTTGAAGTCAGCCACCCAGGAGCCCCATTAGTTCTTTTTAAACGGAAATCCCTTTGAAAGGTTCAATCACATATCAATATAAACCCGTTCTGTTTTCCCCATATGTCACCTTAGAAAAAAGAAATATGAAATTAAATCATATAATGAATAGCTTTATCTTCTGAAACTTTAGCAGTTTCAGAAAATAATACTATAGAGCAGCCTGGTGTAGGAAACTTGGGGCCCATCAGATGTGGGTTTTGGTCCAGGCTGTGGCACTTAAACAGCTTTGGGACCTTGAGCTAATAATAAGTAAGGGCTCTGAGCTTCCTTCTCCCTGTGTAAAAAGGGAATAATAATTCTCCCTTGCTGGCTGTGAGGGTTAGCAATTATAGCTGTAAAATGTCAAGCCACACAGTAGGTACTCAATAGAAGTTCCTAATGTTATTCGAGAAAAAAATTTTTTTTTTAAGATTTTATTTATTTGACAGAGAGAGAGAGAGCTAGAGAGGGAACACAAGCAGGGAGAGTGGGAGGGGGAGAAGCAGGCTCCCCGCAGAGCAGGGAGCCCGATGTGGGGCTCGATCCCAGGACCCCAGGATCATGAACCGAGCTGAAGGCAGACGCCTAATGACTGAGCCACCCAGGTGCCTCTATTTGAGAAATTTTTTAACAGGAAGGAATTTGTTCCTTGGAGCATTTCGTGACAATCTTTTGAGTTCAGATAATATGCTAGCTTCAGGATTGGGGACACTTTGTGTATTTTTATGGACTGTCCACATCCTTACATTTTCTTCAGGAATCATTAAAATTTAATAGTCTCTGTAACTTAGTGAATGGATAGAGAATTATTTAGTTTGACTTACAGAAGGTTTGCATTTCAGCCAAAGATTACAGTTCTAGCTCCCCATGGCATAGCTGCTTTCTGAACACAAAGACTTTGCTGGATGTTGTTGACCAGAAAAAAATGGTCATCAGCCAGATTGTAAATTACTGGGTAAATTACCTTGTGGGACTGGGTTTGTTTAGAGACCACATTGATATGAATTAGGAATTGGGGGTGTGGTACTAAATAGCTAATAAGGGCCGTGAAAGAATTATGTTCTATCAGGAACCACAGCTGCATCTGGCCAAATTTTAAGAGTTTTTCTCAATAGAGTTGCAAAATCTACTGGAAAGGTCCAGTATTAATATCTATCTGGAGACTGTTGCAAACAAACAGCTCTTTAGTTCTTGGTTAGAACAGAGAACATGGAGCCAGATTTCTGGCCCTTAAGAAATAAGGTGTCTGATTCTATTTGGCAGGCAGTTTAATCTGGTATGGAATTTTAGCCAGATTTCTTGCAGAAATATTTTTTTTAATGTATCATATCCAAAATTTATTGCAAAAAGTGATGTCCATTTAACCTGTCCTATTAATAGTCACTTAAATACTTTGTAAATATTCACAGTGCTGTTTTCAGCAGCAGGTAGTAAGCATTTTGACCTTTTATTTACTGAACTTGTAGCCATAAACTTTTATGCAGAATTGGGGGAAATTCATTGTAGTCTGCTGTTTATTTAAATTGCAGGCTGAGAAGTGGTAAGTGCTACAGTTTTCTACCAAACAGCAGTATGTTTTCTTTTTCTTTGTAAAATATTGTGTAATTCACCTTTTAGAATATAGCAACTTCTGAGTGTGCAGAACACTGTTTAAGATTAGACACTTCATTTGAACAGAAATATAAGGAAAAGAAGTTCAGATGTGAAGATACAACAGTATAAGGACAAGACTGACCTAGGCAAGCAGACAAGAGCCTTCAGCTTGGCAAAGTGATGCCCAAGGGCAGGGTGTGATAACAGTTCACACATGTTTGAGAGATGGAAAGACCAATGAAAGGGAGGGGTTATTTTGCCTAGTTATTAGAACTAATAGGAAGAACTATAAAAGGGGAATTTCAGACTAAAAATCAGTTGAACTGCCTGACAATAAAAACTGGTCAAGAGTGGACTGAAAGGGGCGCCTGGGTGGCTCAGTCGTTGAGCGTCTGCCTTTGGCTCAGGTCCTGGGATCGAGCCCTGCATCGGGCTCCCTGCTCTGTGGGAAGCCTGCTTCTCCCTCTCCCACTCCCTCTGCTTGTATTCCCTCTCTAGCTGTCTCTCTCTCTCTGTCAAATAAATAAATAAAATCTTAAAAAAAAAAAAAAGAGTGGACTAAAAGCTCCAACACAGAGATGTTCCTGAACCAGGCTGGCAAAACAGGGCACCTGTGAAAGATGTGCCTTAACAGTGGCTAGAAGAGCATCTGAATGGCAGAAAATACTTCATTGATAGCCACTCTCTTTAGGATTTCTCCTTTTGCCATTTATCAAAATCTTTTCTTCTCTGTGTCAGAAAGAAGACTTTTTTTTTAATACTTGTTTATAACTTGACTTGTTCCGTGACTTACTAGATATCTTTGGAAGAAACAGAAAGAAATGAGTACTGAAAGCTTCTCAGTTTTCATCGTGTGAAAGCAGCCCGAGTCTGTTTGTTTTTGTCTTTTCTGAAGTCCCCATTTTTACTTAGCTGAAGACAGTAGAACCTTAAGACCACAGAATGGCAGCTGCAGTGTAGGTGACCACGCTCCCTGAAGTTGGAACCTGAGTGTGAATTCTGACTCAAGCACTCATTAGCTGGCCACCTGAGCAAGTAACTTATCCTCCCTGAGCATCAGTTTCCTAAAACAGGGGGGCAATAATACAATCAGGCTTGTTGTGGAAGATTAAGTGAAATGACGTATGGGAAAATGCTGTTGTACCATATACTGGTTTTAGTTACTAATGTTTGTATTAGTTTTCTATTGCTGCTCTAACAAATTACCATAAACGTAGTGGTTTGCCTCGACGTGAATCCATTATCTCACAGTTCTGCTGCTTGGAAGTCTGGGTGGGTTTGGCTGGTTTCTCTGCTCCAGGTCTCTTGAGGCTGAAGTCAAGGTGTTGGCTGCCCTGAGCTCTTATCTGGAAGCTCAAGGGGAGAATCTGCTTCCATGCTCACTCAGGGTGTTGACAGAATTCAGTGACATGCTGCTGTGGGACTGAAGTCTCCATATGCTTGCTGGCAGCCTGGGGTTCTCAACTCGTAGAGGCTGCCTGCATTTCCCTCTCCTTTAACACTAGTGGAGTCCTCATGTTTCACATCTCTCTGATCTCCCCTTCGGCCTCATCTCTCCTGCCTCCAGCCAGAGAATGTTCTGTGTTTTCAAGAGCTCACGTGATTAGGTTAGGCTCACCGGATAATCCAAGATAATCTCCCTATTTTAAAGTCCATAACCTTAATTATATCTGCAAAGTCCCTTTTGCTACATAATGTAGCATTCACAAGCTCTAGGGATTAGGGTGTGGGTATCTTTGGGTCTTCATTCTGCCTATTACAGTCTTGGTATTTTAGGGCTGGAAAGGGCCCTTGCAGAACATGAAGTGAGCTTCTTGCCCGGGAGGGTTTACAATCCAATGGGTGAAAGAGATGAAAAACATAAAGCAAAAAAGTCCAATAATAAAAGAGTTTCTATGGGATGTTCAAGGATCCCAGAAGACCTTCTCTGTATCTGACTCGGCCTGTGGTTCTTCCATCATACTCTGCTTGTTCTTTGATGTTTTGTCTTTTATCAAGATCTTTCAGATGGAATCCATATACACAAAACAACACCATGTGATTTGATCTCTGTGCTGAAAACAAGCTGCTGCCAGAGCTCAGTATTTGGGACTCTGCTACTTAATAAGGAAAGGTCTTGAGCTCTCAGCTCAAAGTAAGAGGAATTATTTTCTTCTCTGATGATGAAGGTATAACAACACCTTATCTCCCCTTCTTCCTCACCAACCCCCCATGAGAGCCCTCTTGTCTTTCACTCCTAGTTCTCTGGTCACATGTATGTCTTTACTCCCCTCTTTTGAGTTTTCTTGTTTCTCATTGTTTTGAATTAGAGGCGCTTACCCTGGATAATGCAGAGATTTCTGGTTAATTCTTGCCACTTGTCATTTCTATTTAATAATGTTTCATAGATGCTTAGGCCTCGGTGACAGTTTGGCAGTAATAACAGCTGCTATTTATTGAACACTTGCCATGTGCCAGGGGCTGTGAGGAGTTCTGTACCTCCATTTTCTCATTTACTTCCAGTTTCTTTTAATTTAGACAATCTGTGAGGCGTGGGTACTATTCATGTCTCCATTTGAACCCAGCTGGGATTCGAACCCAAATCTAAGTCCAAAGCTTGTACTTGACACCAGGCACTAAAGTAATATTAAACAGGAGCTGAAAATAAGGCATGAAGGAACCAAAGCAGCACAAGTGGATTGGGAACCCTCAATTTGAAACTCAACTCTTTACAGCTATTGGGAAAGTTAGAGGATTTCCTTCTAGAGCACCAGGATCACCTCCATTTTCCACCAGAGACACTCAAAGTGATTCCTCCATATTCTGTTTCAGACAGGTGATTTTAGTGTGTGTCGACAGCACCCGACAGCTACAGAGTATGTGTGGGCACCGGCTTGGCATTCCACAGAAAAGCCTATTTCTCTGGGGGTGAGGTGGGAAAGATGTGGGGTGTGCCCTGTGGCTGGCCCCAGCAGTTATAGGTAACAGAAAATACTTTCCCCTCAGGATTGGGATGATTAAGATATTTAAGGATTTCACACAGTGCCTGGCACTTAGTAGGTATTCAGTATGTGCTGGTTCACATTGTCCTTCTAGACTAGAAGATTTTTAGTTCATGGGTATTCAAGTCAGTACAATCTTGTTCTAGCTCCACTTGAATCTAGGCTCAATGTTGAGAAGACAGGAGATACATCTCTGGGTTGGCCCCTGTCCAGTCCTGTGAATCATACTAGCTCTCAAGTTTAAGCTCAGAACTGAAATCTGAGGCCAAAGAAGGCAAAATATTTCCCTTTCTCATTCTTGCTGTTTTTGAGTTATTGATGTAATGGAAACAGACAGCTCTGGGTTCAAATCCAGGCTCTGCATTTGCCTTCTCAAGTTACTTGCCTGTTTCCATCATGGAAAGAACTTGGGCTGTGGGGAAGGAGGGTAAACCTGGCCATTTTACTCAGTTAATCACTTTTCCTTTGTCAGGTGATCTCCTTACCTGTGAATGGGGCCGACTGTAATCCTCTTGCAGGGTTGTGAAGCTTAGAGAGTAATGTATGTGGTACAATCAGGATGCAGCAGCAGAAGCCCATGAAAGATGCTTTACATGAGCCATTCATTCATTCAGGGCATTGGTAATTTAAGTTGAGCAAGTGGTCCCAAGTTTGAGTTATTTATCCTTCTCCCTGTCCAGTAGGAGGGCAGCCAGGTAAGGTAGCTGTGGGTGCCCTGCCCACAGGCCAGAGCAGGTATGGGGAGAGCCTTGTAGAGGCAGTGGAGGTGCCAAGTACCACCTAAACCCAGCCCCACCGCGGTCTACCGCCAAAGCCCCTGGCGCCAAACAGTGTTGCTTCAGCTGCTAGTAGTTAATGCTCCTTAACTTGGAAACGTTTTCAGCTCCTGGGAGCAATATGGTGCCGTGAGGGCTCACTGCCCAACCCCCTTGTCTCCCGGCGACTGAGATCCGCATGCACCCTAGTCCCAGCCCAATTTACAGTCTTTCAAGGCCCAGGAGGCTCTGGGCCCAGGGTCAACGTGGGCGTGGGGCGGGGGGCGGAGAGGTTGTCGGGGAAGGCGGGGAACTTTTCCGGGAAGGGGCCCGGCAGGGTCTTGGCTGGCGGCCCCGTTAGCCACGGCCCAGGACCCCAGGGTGGGAGAGTGAACGGAAAGGTACTCGTGCCTGGAGCGGTTGCAGAATCCTCAGTCATGAAGAAGAAACTGGGCTCAGAGGCACTTGGGTGAAGGGGCCCTCTCCCCTGCCCTCCTCTCAGGTGCTGGGGCCTAAAGGGGGTCCAGTTCCCCTGCGGAAGGCGGGAACTAGGAAGCGTTGCGGGCTAGACACCCCGCCTTCCCAGCCTCTTGGTGGGGGTGGGGGGGCGTGGTACGGTGGCCCCGCCGGGGCGGAGAGGGGGAGAGGGGTCGGTGCGGGGGCTCTGCCTCCCCGGGAAGGGGGGCCTGGCCAAGTCCACGCGGGGAGGGGGCAGGCCCTCTCCCCTCCCCCGCGTCTGTGGGGACCCTACGCCTGTGTCCGGAGGAGGCCGGCGTCCAGCAGATGCACGCGGTGTGGAGGGGGGGCGGGAGAGAGGCGGGGAGGAGAAAACCCACAACAAAACTTGCGTCGCGGAGCTCACGGCTCGACTTGAATGGAAGGAGCCCGCGCCCGCGGAGCGCAGCGGAGACTCGGAACAGCGCGGACGGCCGGCGGGGCGCGGCGCGGCGCAGGAGCGCAGCAGGTACCCGGCGCGGGCAGCCGGGTGGGCCAAGGGGTCGGGGCCGAGCCTGGGCGGCGGACTCGGACGTCCCCGCCGGGTCCGGACGGCTCCCTCAGCTACCCCGGGCCGGGCTGGGCCGCCGCACTCGCCCCCTCGGTGGGAGCGGTGTACCGAGTGCGCAGTCGAGAGCTCCACCTTGGGCGTGCGACCCCCTCCGCGATCGCGACCCCGGCAGGGGCCTTTTCTCCTCGCCGGCCAGAGGCTGGTCGCGCCCCCCCCCCCCCCCCCCGCTGCGCACATCTGGAAAGAATCTGAGGGCGGATGGGAGGGGGGAGTGGAAGGACGTGGGCGGGCGACCGGGAATGTGGGGCCAGGTGGAACTGGGGAGGGGCGTGGACCCCTGGACTTAGAGACGCGCGTCTTTCTACGTCAGCTCACCCCGGCTAGTTCACCCTTCAACCTGGTTACAGACAGAGAAACTGAGTCCTAGAGCGGGGCCGAGGTGTGCTTCCGGGAAGCGCGGACAGGTGTGGCGGAGCCCGCGCGACCACCGCTCGGACCCGCTCGCGGCTTGGCTCCCCAGCCCCGCGCCGCGCACTCGGCGAGCCAGAGCTCTCAGGGGGCACCTGGTGTCCGTCTGTCTGCCGCGGGGACAGCTGGACTGGGGGGGGGGCGCGGAGCGCGAGAAGCGAGGTCGGCGCCCTCCCTCTGAAGCGGCGGAAGTCCCAGGTTGTTGGTCCTTGAACCGCCGGGCTGGGGCGGGGGCTTTAGAATCCCTGAGGAGCCGCCAGGTGGAAGGGGAGGCGGCGGTGGCGGGCTCCGGGCAGGGCAGCCACTGGGTCTCCGGGTGCGAGGCAGCTGCAGCCGGAACTTAAGGAGAGGAGCGGGCGCCGCAAGAGGGTGCGAGCGGCTCTGACAGTCCCTGGGCCCCAAGGCACAGAGGGATGCGCGCCTGGCACTTGGAGCGCATCACGGATCCGTTGAGGCCCCCCGCAAGCTGAGTGGCTGCCCTTGCACTTTGGGCCGGCGGGGAAAAGTGAAGCTGTGGGCTAGCGGCTCCAAGACGCACCACTGCTATGAACCGCGAGAGACCCTGGGTGCTCATGTCCCCTTTTAGGGCCCACGGTCCAGTCTGCTGGAGCCTGGAGTGCAAGTTAAGAAATCTTAGATTCACGTGACTGTTTTCACGCAATCTTGTGGGAACATACTTTGTTCTTTCTATCTGAATCTTAGGGGATGGGTGACTGATGGTGGCATCTTTAGGCCTGTACAGTCATACATAAGACCTCTGACCATGACCTGCCTGGTACCCTTGATGGCTCCCTATCACCAGCACCTTAGCATAGTGGCTGATACCCTTGGAGGCTTGGACCTCCAGCCCTAAGCTCCTCCCCTGCCTCCTCCTGTTTACCTTTCTTTAAAGGCACCTCCCTCTTCCCCCATCCTCACACTGTGCCTTTGCTCATGCCTTTCCCTCTGAAGTACTTTTCCTCCCCTTTGTCCCCCTGGAGAGCTCCTACTCAGCCTTCAAGAGCAGTTCAAGGCTCTGGGCAGGAGTCAGAAGACACAAATTCCAGTCCTGGTCTTAACTTCAACATACTAATCTGTAAACTGAGAGGGTCAGACCAGATAACGTTGCAAATCTTTTCTGCCTTTCACAATTTCATTTCTTCATTCAGCAAACATTTCCTGAGCACCTGCTCCATGCCTGGGGAGTCAGGAAAGGCTTTGCCAAATCTTGCAGGATGCAGTGGACCAGGGGTGCTGTGGAAGCACTAAAGAACCTCCTAACCCAGTCAGGGGAGAGCAGCAGCTACCCAGAGCAGGGACATTTGAGTAGCAGTTTGCTGGGGATGGGCAGCAATGGGAGCCCCTTTGTGCTTGAGTTTCCTATCTGCAGAGTAGGAAGACTATCTTTTAGTTTGGGGATTTCTATTAGAGATGGTAAGATGCAGCTGTCTGGGGCCCAGCACACAGTGGGTGATTAGTGATTTTTTACGGTATTTGAGTGGAGAAGGAAGGTGCTGCTAGGGGCTGAGGATCTGTGTCCTGATTTGGGTCTCCCTTCCCTTTCCTTCTAGTCTTGCCTTAATCCCCCACTTAAGCCCTTCTGGGCCTTGAGGTTTGGTTCCCCAGGGGTGGTAGGTGGGGTGAGAGGCAGCAGGTCCCAGGGACTTCCTCAGTAACAGTAACCCCGTGTGTGTCGCACTTGCTTGATGCCAACATCAGATGGATATGTCATTCCATTTCAATCCTCATGAGGATTGCCCAGACTAGTAAACAGAGGCTCGGGTGGTGAAATGACTTGTCCAGACTCACACAGCAGTCAGGAGTGGAACCATGTCCTCCTGTGGCTAAAGCGCTCGCCCTGAGAAAGAGCTCACTGCAGGCTGAGCTGCTCCTCTCACTGGCCATTTGCTGTCCCAGTGTGTGAGTTGTTCCTCACCGGGGGGCTCCTCACTCGGGATGTATAGAGACCAGGGGCCTGCTCTCCTCTGTTCTTCCACACACAGCTCCCAGCGTGGCTGAGCACACAGAAGGGGCTTTAGGGGCTAATCTTGCTCAACATTGTTAGAAGAACAACAACAAATTGAGACTCAGATGGGCCATGACATGGCCAAGGTCACACAGAAAACCAGGTGGTGGAGCTGAGACTGCCCAGGATCCCAAGGTCCAGAGGAGGAGATGGGAGCTTCCAAGCCTGGTCTGTTCTTCCTGCCTCTCCTGTGAATCCAGCTCCTCCTCTCCATCCCAGCACCTCTCTTTGCCCAGACCAGGCCAACTACCCCTCTCCTGTACCATTGCACAGCCTCGGAGAGCTCCGCACTGGTCCATCCATAAACCCACCTATGCCACACTCCGGCTCTGCAGTGGCTCCTCATCTTTCCTAAGATCGTAAGATAAGGATCACTTTCCCTAACCTGGCTTCCAATCCCTTCTTGCCCTGGACTGCCCACCTGCATCCCTCCCAGTCCCCAACACCCAGCAGACACTCTAGCGAGCTTTGTAGAGGTCACAAATGGACTCTCTTGCGCCTGCTGACCTCCTTGCTTATGTCAGCTTTTCCCTTTTGCCCGATATTCGTCCTTCATGGCTAGATAAGGCTTCGCTTCTTCAGAGAAGCCTTCTTGACCCCCAGGCATGATCAGCTCTCCTCTGGCCCCTACGGACTCTAGCTTCCCTCCATCGCACCTCGATGACACTGGGATTATGATACTCAGAGCACAGCTAGCGTCCACGCTGGTACTGCCCAGTAGGAGTAGAACGTGAGCCGTAAGTGCAAGCCACCATGTAATGTGAAGCCACACTCAAAAAGTAAAATGAAACAGGTAAAATTAATTTTAGTAATTTATTTAAGTCAACTGAATATAAAAATAAATATTTTATGAGATATCATTAATATTAATAATGAGTTATTTTACATCCTTTTTTGTACTAGTCTTTGGAATCCATGTACACTACATTTTACACTTAAGGCACCTCTCAATTTAGACTAGCCCCATTTTAAGTGCTCAGTAGCCGCATGTGGCCACCACATTGGACAGGGCAGGTGTGAGCTTCTTAAGGGCAAGAGCCAAACTTGAGTGGGGTCTGCCTGGGTCCTTAGTGTCCAGCTGTGCTTGGCCCAGGGAAGGGCCCCAGGCTGGACTCAGCTTCACCACTTACCAGCTGTGTCACATTGGCCAGTCCCATTGCTAGCTCCCTCATCTATAAAGTGACGGTGATAGCATTTTCAATATGGTTCCTAATGTTAATATAAATTATTTCTACAGATACAGTGTATAGATCTTTACAGATACAAATTAAAGGGGAGGGAGGAAAACTAGCTGGTCCAGTGAGTGCACAAGATATGGGGGAAGGGGGGCGTCTGGGTGGCTCAGTTGGTTAAGCGACTGCCTTCGGCTCAGGTCATGATCCTGGAGTCCCGGGATCGAGTCCCGCATCGGGCTCCCTGCTCTGCAGGGAGTCTGCTTCTCCCTCTGACCCTCCCCCCTCTCCTGCTCTCTCTCTCAAATAAATAAATAAATAAAATCTTTAAAAAAAAAAAAAGATATGTGGGAAGGATCTTTCTCCCTGGCCTCCTGCCCTGATTGATTTGGGGTTTGGGCCTGTGCCCACACTCCCCTTCCCAGAGCCCTGGTCTGGGATCACACAGGCAGGGAGGGAGGGGGACTCTGGTCTAATGCTGGTGGCTCCAGGGGCTGCAGGTTGTTGAGCCAGTCGGGGGTGGCGGGGGGAGGGTTATAATGTGCATGGGAGTGATGGACTGTAGACGGGTTGAGGATTAATGGCCCATTTGGTCAGGGGATGGGGCAGCAGGGGTGTGGTAGGGTGGGCCTAGGGCCAGGCTGCCGCAAGTTACTTGCTGCTGCCAACTGATCCCTGGGGCCCAGGAGCTGTGTGTGTGCTAGGCTCCCTGGTTTTCTGCCCGGCCAGGGGCTGGGGCCGGAGCCTGCTTAGGCCTCCTAGACCTACATGGATTCTAAGAAGCCTGCATGCTGCCCCTCTTCTCCGTCCTCACACCTTCCTCTGGGGCCTCAGAGGCCTCACCCAGTCTGGGCAGGAGTTACTGTACTGGGCTCTGCTGCCCCCTCAGACTGAGGGCAGGGAAATTTACCACCTCGCTTGTGTCCCCTGTGCCGGCACAGGGCTGAGGGCAGACGGGACCTCACCTTGGAGAGCTGGCTGAGCCAGCAAGTGGGACAAAGCAGTGTCTGAAACGTCGCAATTGCCATAGGGCAGCTGGAATTCATGCAAAAGGCTGGAGTCTGCAAATCTGGGGGGCGGTGGGCCTGGGGCTGGGCTGCAAACACAAGCAGGATTTGGACAAGAGAAGGGGAGGAAGCAGGGGGCTCTGGAGTGGGCAATGCCCACGGATATTAGTGGTAGGAAGAGCTAACATGTATTGAGCACTTACGGTATGCAGTATGTGCCTCTCTCTGACTCTCACGGTCTCGCCATGAGGGCAGCTCTGGTAACCTCTATGGACAGGTGAGGAAGACGAGGTTTAGTGGGTGACAAAACTGAGAGCCAGAGCCTACTGCAGCCCCGGTCTGGCTCCCCCGCCTGCCTTCCTAACCAGACGTCGGCTGCGGTGGCCAGCTCCCAGGTTCTCCAGGCCCAGCATCTCAGACCTCTCTAGTGGCTGTGTGGGCTGTGGCCCCCAATCTAGTGCCAGGGTGAGGGCCTCAGACTGAGGCGTGCCCCCCGCCCCCAGGGCCAAGCGCTTGCCATATGCCTGCACTCGTAATTGCTGTAGCAGTGACGGCCACAGCCCATCCCCTAGGAGGGGCCACGTGCCGACTCCTCGCAGACGCTGTGGTTTTAGATGTATCGTCTGCGTTGTAGGATGCGAAAATTGGCTCAGGGAGGTCAGGGCCGCGCAGTGCTGGAAGGGGACTCAAACTGGGGTCTGTGGGACTCTAGAGTCAGTGCGCCTGGGCTGTGGCCTGTCACAACTTAGCATTCCCCGGAGATGTTTGCTAAGTGAGTTTCTGTAAAGAGAACTCCAGGGCCCAGGCCCCTGGAGCCAAGCTAGGCCCCTGCGCTCCTAGAAGATGGGACCCCTGCATCTTCCTCATGGCCTGAGGCCATCCCCAGTCCCCCACCCCTGCTACCCTAGAGGGCCGTGCTGGGGAGTGGTCTCTTGCAGGTAGCCCCAGTCATGTGAGCACAGCAGGCCCGGGTGAGGGTGTAAGCATCAGGAAGAAGGAACTGGGAAGGTCCATTCACCTGAGGCCTGCTCTGTGCCGGCCCTGTGCTGGGCCTCCACCCAGACCCTGAGGGTGGCTCACGGCCCTCTGTGGGAGAAGGACACCTTCCGATATTCACAGCCCAACCCAACTCACGCCCCGCCCTAGGGAGCACAGTAAGGGAGAGCCCTGGGGCAGCTCAACGCTGACCTTGGTTCTTGGAGAAGTTGCTGACTGCACAAGAGAGGGGGAGGGTGTTCCGGGCAGAAGGAACAGCATGTGCAAAGGCCTGGAGAGAGGATCTACTAGGTAGACCTGTATACCTGGGGTGGGGGTATTGGAAGAGAGACGGGGTCAAGTCCGGAACATCCTAGAGTGGCAGGCTGAAGAGCCGGGATGCACCCTGCTGATGCTGGCCCGCCATGGCCCTGTGGCTCTGGAGGAGGCGCAGAGCCTCCCGTCCCGCCTGTGCCAGGGCAGCAAGAGCTCCGCAAAGTCCCAGCCAAGCCCTGCAAGTCACAGTTCATCCCGGGCCTCAGCTTCCCCGTCTGTGAAGTGGGGGTACAGGTTCCTTGGGGCCAGGCCGGGTAAGGGTTGCTGCCTTGCCTCCGGAGGGCAGGCCTGATGATGGGGAGGCGGGTGGGGAAGGGAGGGGTGGCAGTCAGCGGATCAGATGCGTGCCCAGGACCCCAGGAGGGCCCCGTCCTGACTTCTGTGGGCCCTCGCCCTGTGTCTGCTGTACCCGCAGGTACCATGGCCCGGAGCAGGGTACTGCTGCTCATCTTGTTGCTGCCACCGCAGCTGCGGCTGGGACTGGTGGGCACAGCGAGGTCTCCGGGGTTTGGCCGAAGTGGTACCCACAGCCTGAGCCCTGCCGAGAATGAATTTGTGGAGGAGGGGCCGGTGTTGGTGCTGAGACCCGAGGAGCCAGGGCCTGGCCCCGTCACCATCAACTGCCCCCGAGACTGTGCCTGCTCCCAGGAGGGCGTTGTGGACTGCGGTGGCATTGACCTGCGCGAGTTCCCCGGGGACCTGCCTGAGCACACCAACCACCTGTCCCTGCAGGTGACGCGGGCATCACAACGGTCACGGCGCTGCCCCCTACACTCGCGGCTCCTGTCCCCGATCCCCCTGCCCACAGCCCTCGGCTCGTCCAGAACCCCCAGAACTTGTGGCTCCCCAACGCCAGACACAGGGTGCTAGGGCGGTCCCCGCTCTGACGCCCTGGTCGCAGAGTACCGTGCTATTACAACTGCTTTGTTTTGCTTGGGGGAGTCTGGGCTGAGACCCCCCCAGAGTCAGACTCTGTGAGAAATGGACACGGATCTGCCTGGCAGCCGACCCTCTGAATGGACAGGATGCCCCAGACGCCATTTCAGGCCAGGAAGATAAGAGAAATTAGACCCGGATAGAGTGCTCTGGGGGCTCAGAGGATAGAGTACTCTCTCCGGCTGGGCTATAGGCTAGGTTTTAAGAAGTGGGACGCAGTGTTCCAGACAGGGGACTCTGGGAGTGCTGGTGCACCATGACCAGTTTCGTGTGGCCCAGGAGCCCTGGGGGAGCGGGGGGGCTGTTGTACCCATTCCCAGAGGTCAAGCCCAGTGAAGGAAAGGGACCGGCCCACGGTCACCCAAGCTGATGGGTCCAGGTTGATGGTGGTGGGAGTCCAAGGCCAGGGTAGCCTGTGAGGGAAAGGGACAAGTTAAAGCAACACTCGCTGTTGGTTCATTCACTCATTTATTCATAAAATGTCTCCTGGGTACCTGCTCTACCCCTCTGGTGCCGGGTCAGGTGCTGGGCACGGAGGGAGGACTTGGACAGTCTGGTGGGGAGACAGGGATCTAAACAGGTAAAGGTAACAGATGGAGACAGAGGACTAGTGCAGCAGGGCCCAGAGCAGCTCCTAATCCAGGCCCCAATCCAATTCAGGAAGGCTTCTGGAGGAGGTGGTAAAGCATTCCAAAAGGAGTGAGGACCACAGGTTTTTCCCCATCAAGAAAGGGAACCCAAAGTATTTTCTGGCTTGGGGTGGGGAGAACGGGCTGGGGATGCCTGTCACCAAGTAGGAACATGAAAGGAGCAGGTCTGGAGGGGAGATGCACTCCAAGTTTGAACTGTCTCTAGGTGCCCATGTATGGGCTCCTAGAAGGTGAGACCTGCATGTCTGTTGTGGTCACTGCTGGGCCTCCCATGCTCAGACCCAGGCCTGGCCCAGCCCCAGGTCTGTCTGCATGGGGGTGAACCCCAACGGAGGTGCCCAACCGAGGGACTGGCTCCTGGGACTGGGGTGGGGGTGAGTCTCTACTGAGGCAGGAGCCCTGGGCCTCTAGTGAGGCCTCCTCACCACCCCTGTCCCCCAACCCCCAGAACAACCAGCTGGAGAAGATCTACCCCGGGGAGCTCTCCAGGTTGCATCGGCTGGAAACTCTGAACCTCCAGAACAATCGCCTGACTTCCCGAGGTGAGGGATGCCCCAGAGCCCGGGCCGGGGACACCAGGCGGGGCACTGGTGCCCATGGGAAGAGCTCCACCCCGCGGATCCTGGGATATGGAAAACAGCAGGGCTGGGCCAGCAGCAAGGCCCCATGGGCAAGGGGCTCCCCGAGGTTGCCTGAGAGGCACCCCCCCCCCCCGCCCCCGGGTGTGCCTGAGAATCAAAGAAGCTTTGATTCCCAGGGCCTTTGTCAGAGCTCGTAGGTAGATTCACAGAAGGCCTTTAGAATCAAAGAGCTGTAGAATCCTCGATTTGTAAAAGGTTATTTTTTTTCTGATAGGAAAATAATTTATGATTATAATAGAAAATTTGGAAATGTAGAAAATGAAATGGAAAAGAAAAAACCCACTCATAATTCTGCCATGCAGAGTTCATCAGTATTGATGTTTTGGTATATTTCTTTCCACTTTTTAAAAAACCACTTTATTGAGGTCTAACTTATATACTGTAATGTTTACCCAACGTGAAAGTACAGTTTGATGAGTTTTGAGAAGTTTATACAGTTGAACAACCCTCCCCATAGTCCAATCTAGGCTTTTTTTTTCTTTGTGTTTTTTAATTCATAGCTGAGCTTATAGGGTAGCTTATAGGGTAACTACTATAACTGCTTCGTTGCTCCTAGCAGTTAACACAGCAGCATCCTTCATGGTGCTGAACGCTCTCGGTGGCCGTCACTCTACTCAGCGGCAGCAGGGCCGACCCCGGAGGGACGCCGCGCAGTTTATGTAACTGTTCCCTCTCCTTAGATACTTGGCTGAGTCCCAGCATCTCCAGGGGCTGGGAGCCCGGAACTGAGTGTCAGAGGCTGGCCTAAGGACTGGAGAAGGGCCAGTTTGGCTGGCCTCCCAGCGACAGCCAAGTCCTGACATCACATCTGCCAGCTTGGGACAGGGCTGGGCCAGGTGGTGGGGAGGTGCAGGGGCCCCTGCCCCACCCTGCCCTGCGGCTGGGTGTCAGGAGGGTCTCTGACACCTGAGGGGAGCACTCCTTCCTGGTGGGGAAGGGTGGGGCTGGGTCCTCTGCCCTGTGGCCTGACCTGATGAAGACCCATTCCTGCCAGGGTGGCCCCGAGCAGGTGAAGGACTGGTCATTTCTGAGCCCTTTCCGCCTGCTCCTCTCAGCCGGGGCCCCTGTGAGCAAGGGGAAAGAAGAGAGGGCTGGGCAGGCCTGCAGGGACTGGTTGAGAAGGGATCGGAACCCAGCCTGTCTCAAGGGGGGCCCTCCCCCGTCCTGGCCAGTGGGGTGGGCATTGCGGGGGTTGGTGGTGGCGTGCTCCCCTGTAGCATCTCCTTCATCCAGGGCTCTGACCGATGCCTGTCCTTTGAAGGGCTCCCGGAGGAGGCTTTTGAACATCTGACCAACCTCAATTACCTGTACTTGGCCAATAACAAGGTAAGGGGCCCCCTGGTGTCTGGGGCTGAGCTCAGGGAACTTTCACTAGGGCCTTTTCGAGGGTGGCCGCTGGGTCCCCCTTGCTGCTCAGACATGGTCCTGGTAGGACCCCACACTTTAATGCAGGGCATCAGAGTGGCCAGATAATGAAAACAGAGGCCCAGGCCTTACGGAAGTGTAGGGGGTGACAGCTCATCCCCACTAGCGAGGGGGTACTTGGAGCGCTTCTTGGAGGAGGTGTCATTTGAGCAGGGCCATGAAGGGTAACAGGATTTTGGCCAGGGGCCCTAAGGGGGAGGCACTGCTGAAGAGACGGCAGGAGAAGAGGCACAAAGGCACTCGACTTCAAAACAGTTGGTGTGTCCCAGGGCTCTGTCTTGGCCCCTTCTCTCTGAGCTCTCTCGAGGAGACCCATCCCCTCCCTGGGCTTTAGCACCCATCTGCATCATGGCCATATGCAATGGCCGTCCCCAGCCCTTTCTACTCCTCCCACTCAAGACTCAAATCTGAGTCTGAGGGGTGCCTGGGTGGCTCAGTTGGTTAAGCGACTGCCTTCGGCTCAGGTCATGATCCTGGAGTCCTGGGATCGAGTCCTGCGTTGGGCTCCCTGCTCGGCGGGGAGTCTGCTTCTCCCTCTGACCTATCCCCTCTCATGCTCTCTCTATCTCATTGTCTCTCTCAAATAAATAAATAAAATCTTAAAAAAAAAAAAATCTGAGTCTGAGCCACAAATCCAGGGTGCATTGCTCACCCACACCCAGTCCCACTGTGAGCCCTCGGCTCCCCTCTGGCCCTGGTCCACCAGCCCCTTCATCCCCCCTTCCCCAGCTCAAACACTCCCAAGGCTTCACTTTCCAACCGGAATGAAAGCCACGCTTCTCCCCGTGGCCTGTGGTCGGAGGGCCTGTGTGTGGGCCTCACAACTCCTGTTCCCCCTCACTCCCTCTACTCCAGCCCCTGGATGTGGCAGCCCCCACGCGGGGCCTGCCCTCGCTGCCCCTGCCGCCATGGGTGCTCTTCCCTCAGATGGCATTAGCGGTGCCTTCATGCCTTAAGTGTCCCCTGTTCCCCGCGCACCCAACCCAGTTGTTCTGTCTTCAGTCTGTTCTAACGTGTTACCACTCTCCGATACTTTTGTTCCTTGTTCCTTGTCTTCTCCACTAAGATGCAAGCTTTAGGGGGTGGGGATGGGGACACTTCTCTGTTTTGTTCCCCAGGGCATGTCCAGCACCTGGAACCAGGCCTGCAATGTTGCAGACTCAGGGCCTACTGTTGAATGAATGAAGGCTAGATACTGGGGCGGGGAGGGGGGGGGTTGTCTGGAGGAGTGTGGGTCCTCATGGTGGCTGTACAGAGAGTCTGTGCTGGGGAGCAATGAGGGGAGAGACCAGGAGGACTCTCCAGGCCTAGAGGGCTTTCCATGTTCAGGGCTGGAGGGAGCCATGGAGGTTCTGTTTTTGTGTTATCAGGGGAGTGGGATGGGTTTCCAGTTGAGAAAGATGGCTCTGGTTGCAAGCAGGTGACAAATTGGAGGGGACCCAGAGTCCGCCTCTGCCCTCCATTGGTCTTTCTGCCCCAACTCTTCCCTTTCTAGCTGACCTTGGCACCCCGGTTCCTGCCAAATACCCTGATCAGTGTGGACTTCGCTGCCAACTATCTCACCAAGATCTACGGGCTCACTTTCGGCCAGAAGCCAAACCTGAGGTGAGAAGTCGGATGGGGCCCTGGGCTCGGGCTGGGGAAGAGGGAGGAGCTGAGACAGACACTCCCAGCCCTGAGCAAGGCGGAGAAAGCCCAGACAGGCCCTGGAGGAGGGGCATGCTGGGCAGCTGGCAGGATGCCCCTGGCTCAGCGCTGTGGTGGGGATGCCTGGGCTGCAGGATCTGAAGGCTGAGAGGAATCTGCCCAGGAGATGAGATCAGAGAGTGATGTCTGCGGAATTGTGGGGAGCTGGGTGAGGGTTTTTCCCTCCTTCCGCAGCCCGTGGGGGAAGGAAGCATCTTCCAACAGGTAGAGCTGGCTCTCACTGAGAGCTGCTTTGGAAGGAGTGAGGCCTCCTAGCAGAGGGGTGTGAACAGGGCAGGGTGGTGCTAGGGGGTACTGACAACCCCCGGTGCTGCTTCTGTCCCGTAATCTGTCACCTCACTTGATTGGCTCCATCCCCCGAAGGAGCCAGGGTCACTGTGTGGTCCCATCCCACCGATGAGAAGGCTGAGGCCCAAGAGAGGTCACACAGCAAGAATGAGTTATATCTTCCATGTTTAAATATCTTCTGTTTCTCTTATTTCTGGTCTTTGCTCCCTCTAGTATGTTAGCGGCATGATGGCAGGGTCTTGTTGGTTGTGTCCACGGCTTATCTCTTCAGAGTCTAGAATAGTCCTGGCACATAGGGACACTCACTATATATTTGCTGAATGAATGAGAGGTCACCTCGTCTGAGCTGGGCCCTGTACTGGACACTTGAGACAAAGGGGTGGCAGGGACAGTCCCCATCTGCGGGAAGTCCCACAGAACTCAGAGCCAGCTGCGTGGAGTTGCCAGGCAGGGGTCCAGAATCCTGTTTCTGCCACTGAGGTGTGCGGCAGCCTCAGGTGGGTCCTTGGTCTCCTTGGCTGTGTAGGGGGGCCTGGATTGGGAGGGGTCTGAGGTTCTTCAAATGGGAGGAGGGTACCCTGGGCCCAGGCCCAACCTGGGCAGGGTCTGAAGGCTCATCAGGCGAGCTGGTGGAGGGGGCCCGGGTGGGTGAGGACCTGCGCCTCATTCCCCAGGTCCGTGTACCTGCACAACAACAAGCTTGCGGATGCCGGGCTGCCCGACAACATGTTCAACGGCTCTAGCAACGTCGAGATCCTCATTCTGTCCAGCAACTTCCTGCGCCATGTGCCCAAGCACCTGCCGCCTGCCCTCTATAAGCTGCATCTCAAGGTGGGAGGGAGAGCGTGGGGAGGGGCAGCAAAAGAGTAGGGACCTGCAGTGGGGGAAGAGCCCCGGTCCACTTAGGCCCAGTGGTGAGGCTGTGGGGCCCTGGGCACAGGCCAGAGGGCACAGTGTCCACTGTAGGGAACGAGGCAGAAGCCCAGGTACCGGGCTGTCGATATCACATGCAGAATGCTCCAGGCCTGGCCCTCCTCCCACGGCTCCCCAGGCCCCTCTCCACATCTCACTCCAAGGCCCTGCCCTCACCCTTTGGCTGTCCCTCATGCTCCCCTCCCGACCATCCCACCCCTTAGAACAACAAGCTGGAGAAGATCCCACCAGGTGCCTTCAGTGAGCTGAGCAACCTGCGTGAGCTGTACCTGCAGAACAACTACCTGACTGACGAGGGCTTGGACAACGAAACCTTCTGGTAAGCCCCGCCTGGGCCCCCTGTGGGAGCCCGGGACCCGGGACGCTGCTCCCCCGGCCCAGCAGCCAGGGCCTCGCGCACACACCCCCCACCCCCCACCTGTCCCTGGCCAGCTTCCTGGGGAAGGAACTTTGGGGCTGTGACTCTGCTGACATTTCTGTCCCCGAGAACGAGTGATGTGTAGATAAAGCCCGCCAAAGTTCCGGTGAGGCATCTTCAGAGGCTGGCTTCTTGTACAAAGTTGAGACTGGAGTGTATTTGTTGAAGGCAAATGAATTTTCACTTTTTAGGCCCAGGGTGGCTACAGAAGGCCTTAAACAACTGGTCTTCAGAGAAGCTCCTTTGTGTCAGAAACCACGCTAGATTCTTCCTACACCAATACAGCGTTGCATCAACCCAAGGAGAGGCGGGAGAGGACTGAGGTCCCCTCGTGGGTCACCCAGTGGCAGAGCTGGGATGAATTAGACGCAGTTCCCTTGCCGTCTCCCTCGGGAGGAATGATGGCAAGAAGCACCACGTGGGCCCCCGCCAACCATCCTCATCCCGCCTCCCCCCCCCCGCCCCCGCCCCCGCAGGAAGCTCTCCAGCCTGGAGTACCTCGATCTGTCCAGCAACAACCTGTCGCGGGTCCCCGCGGGGCTGCCGCGCAGCCTGGTGCTGCTGCACCTGGAGAAGAACGCCATCCGGAGCGTGGACGCAGACGTGCTGACGCCCATCCGCAGCCTCGAGTACCTGCTGCTGCACAGCAACCAGCTGCACGCGCGCGGCATCCACCCTCGGGCCTTCCAGGGCCTTAAGCGGCTGCACACGGTGCACCTGTACAACAACGCGCTGGAGCGCGTGCCCAGCGGCCTGCCCCGCCGCGTGCGCACGCTCATGATCCTGCACAACCAGATCACCGGCATCGGCCGCGACGACTTCGCCACCACCTACTTCCTGGAGGAGCTCAACCTCAGCTACAACCGCATCACCAGCCCGCAGGTGCACCGCGATGCCTTCCGCAAGCTGCGCCTGCTGCGCTCGCTGGACTTGTCCGGTAACCGGCTGCACACCTTGCCCCCCGGGCTGCCGCGCAACGTGCATGTGCTGAAGGTCAAGCGCAACGAGCTGGCCGCCCTGGCACGCGGGGCGCTGGCCGGCATGGCCCAGCTGCGTGAGCTCTACCTCACCGGCAACCGGCTGCGCAGCCGGGCCCTGGGCCCCCGGGCCTGGGCGGACCTGGCCCATCTGCAGGTAAGGGCGAGGGGAAAGGGGCTGGGTCATGCCCGGTGGGGTGCGGCTGCCATGGCTGCCCCGCGCCCACCCATCGTGTGGGCTCAGCTGAGGGGTGGGTGGGAGGGCCTGGCCGTGGGGTGGGGGCTAGACCAGGAAGCAGTCGGTATGGCTGGCATGCCAGGCACAGCAGCGAGCGGCTGCTATGGCCGGCCTGAGCTCAGCACCTGCAGGAGGGCTGTGGGGATAAGGGGGTTCATGGCTGCAAGTAGGAGGCCCAAGGTCCAGGGGCGGGTGGGGCCGGTGCGGGGGGCACTGGAGAGTCAAGCTCACCCATCTGAAGGCTCAGGAACAGGTGGCTGGGAAAGGCTGGGCTTGGGGGAGGGGAGGGCGCAAGGTCTGGGAGGCAGGCTGACCTCCCGGTGCGGAGGGCTGGGGGAGGCTACCTGAGGCATGCTGGGGCTGCTGAGTGGGCGAGGCTGCTGTGGCCACAGTCTGAGTCAGTTGGGGTATCTGGCTGTAAGTGAAAGCCCCCACTCAGTGAGGACCAAGAGGGAACTTGAGTAGAGAAATCTGGGAGGCAGGGCCTTGGTGCTGCAAGGTCAGGAAGTGCCCCCACTCTGCTGCACTACAGGGGGTTGGGGGGACCCCTTCCCCAAATGTACACCCTCCACCCCCCACCCCCCACCCCCGGACTTGCTCCTCCCTGTCTCTCAGGGCTCTGCTCAAATGTTACCTGCTTGGGAGGTCTTCCTTCACCAGCTATCACCCTCCTGTGCTTTGTTTTTCTTCATAATCCTCATCCCTCTGGGCATTAGGTCATCTGTCTGCTTGTTTGTTGTCTGCCCTTCTGCTAGAATGAGGGGCAGGCATTTTAGTCTGTTGTGTTCACTGCTGGCCCCGGGGACCTCTGTGTGGTAGGCTCACAGCACCTGTATTTTGGGAGAGCAGTCATGATGAGCATATCTGAGGGGGGTGCAGGGGCGAGCCCACAGAGTGGGAGGGGGCAGGCAGGCAGGGCTCAGCCCTGAGGGCGGATCAGGGTGGGAGCTGGGGCCAGACACCGGGATCCAGCTGCCTGGGCCAGGCCCTCGTGGATTGTCCTCAGGAGCCCAGATCCCATCGTCTTCTCCTCCACACCTGCTCCACCTACTCCATTTTCTAACTCGCTGAAGGGGTGCCCACGGGAGACCCGGACGCTGCCCCTGACACCCCCTTTTCATGCCACTGCCCCCAACACCCATTGTTACTGAACTCTGCCATTTCTACTGTCACACCTCTCAACTCACTTTTCTCCATCCCTACTGCCCCTACTCCAAGCCAAGACACCCCCATTTCTCACCTGGACCCCAGCTCCACAGGAGCTCTCCACTCCTACATCCCATGTGCAGTTGGTGGGTATCTTGAAAAACACACGCTCACCTTCCAGTCCTGCTCAGAACCCTCCCATGGCTCCCCATTGCTCTTAGAACCCAGAGCAGAATCCTTGCCACAGTTCTCAGGGCTGGCCTGCTTCTGCTCCCAGCCAAGCTCCTTAGCCTCCCAGGCACACTGGGTGTCATTCCTCCTGGCCCCGCCGCTGAAGCCCAGCACCCTGCTAACACCTGCTCACTCCTTCGCTCCGCAGCCTGTCGCGGGCCTCCACCATGTGCAGACACAGCTGCTCTAGAACTGAGGACCTGGCGGGGAGTAAGACAGATGGAGGGGCACTACCCTCCTAGAGCTTGTGATATACCTAGGACTTAGTCCAGGTGTCACCTCCTTCAGGAAGCCCTCAGTGATGGGCAGGTGCGGCCTGGGTGACTTCAGTCAGGGATGAGGTGTCTGGTGGGGGGTTCTTCCTCGCACTGTGGGATCTCTCTCTAAAGCAGCTGCTCCCCCTGCTTCAGAGCCCCCGCCTGTGCCAGCTGCTGTGCTCCCCTGCGTCCCCTCCACACAGCCCAGTTCCACCAGCTGTCGTCAGATTTCGGGTCCACCCCCGCCCGCAGCCTCGAATGGCAGGGGCAGCATCTCCGTGAATTCCATTTCCCCGGCACCCGTGGGCACTGAGGATGTTTGGAACGAATGAGGCGGTGCCAGGGCTGTGTGGTGGGAACACAGCGGGGAGCAGGGATTCCTGCTGGGTAGGGGAGGTGACGGGGAGGCTCCCCAAGGTGTGTAAAGCTTGTTTCCCCTTGAATCTTGAATCTCGATTCATGGCCCCCAGTTTCCTGACCCTGAGCTTCAGCCTGTCGGGGTGAGGAAGGGAGCTCAGGGAGGATGGAAGCACCCATACCTGCCCAGGTGTGTGGGAGCGAGTGTGTGCTGATGGCCTGGGGGAAGGCAGGGCGCTGGGCCCATGCACGTCCAGGTCTCCTGCCACCGCATGTTTGCTCCGCCCTGGGAAAACCACCCCATTTCCCTGGCCACCTGCGGCCGGCACTCTAGGCATGTGCCGACCCCGAGACTGACCAGCCTAGGGCTGGCTGCCGTGCCAGGGTCACTGTGGGCCTCAAAGCCTTGCTCCCAGCCTCTGCCCACATGGCCTCTGAAGTCCGTGAATGAGCAGCCCCACCCGTATGGACCCCCACCCCCACCCCCACCCTCATCTGGGACCAGTGTGGGGATATTCAAAGACTGGAGGATCCCTGGCCTCTGCCCTTCTGGGGCCTTCAGTCTGATGTGGGGGACAGGCGTGCCAAGGAGGAGGGACTGTGCCACCCAGATATCTTGGCTGTGAATTCATGTGGAAAGGCAGAAGGAGCTGGGCAGGACATAGTTAGAACAAGGGTTGGGGTTCCAGCCTCATGCAGGCTGCGTGGCCTTGGACAGATCTCTTAACCTCTCTGAGCCTCTGTTTCCCCTCCTGGAAAATGGGGGTAGTTCTAGATCCCACCTTACAGGGTTGTCATAAGATTTAGATAGACCACGGGGTGGGTGGGATCTGTGCAAGACATTAAGTGCTTTGACTCCCCTGGTCACTCATACAGCTGCTGGACATCGCTGGGAATCAACTCACAGAGATCCCCGAGGGGCTCCCCGAGTCCCTCGAGTACCTGTACCTGCAGAACAACAAGATTAGCACCGTGCCCGCCAATGCCTTCGACTCCACACCCAACCTCAAAGGGATCTTTCTCAGGTAGGAGGGCCCCCAGGGTCAGCCTGGCTCTGGCAGGATCGCTGAGGCATCCGGGAACAGCTCCCAGGTAGATCAGTGTTCGAAGCCTGGCTTCACTGACTGGCTGTGTGACCCTGGGTACATCCCACACCCCCCTCAGCCTCTGTTTCATCAGCTCTCAAGGGTGGGGACAGTCTGGCCGGGCCTGGTGAGGTTTATAGGTTTGTAAAAGGACTTCAGAAACTTTAACAAGCTGTGCGTGTGGGCGTTATTGATGTTACTGTGGCGGGAAGGGGTACCAGAGAGTGCAGGTGACTGCTGTGCCCGCAGCTGGCCAGAATTGAGCCTGGGCCTCAGATGGCAGATGTTCAGGTCCTCACTGAGCTGTGGGGTTTAGAATGAATTTTTTATTTTATTTTATTTTTTTAAAGAGACAGAGGGAGAGGGGAGAAGGACAGAGGGAGACAGAGAGAGAATCTTAAGCATGCTCCATGACCAGCATGGAGCCCGAGGTGGGGCTCGATCTCACGACCCTGAGATCCTGACCTGAGCCGAAATCAAGAGTTTGGCGCTTAACTGACTGAGCCACCCAGGTGCCCCTAGGATGATTTTAATGGGGGAGCCCACTCCCCAGGACAGCAGAGTCAGGGTGGTTCTTCCCAACATCCTACCTAACCAACCCCCGGACTCAGAGAGAAGGGGAAGATTCGAGAAGGCAGAATGTGCACCTGCAGGGGATTGGTGGCTGGGTTGGGGTAGAGTGTGACCTATGCCTTGGCTCCTGTGGGGGACTAACGCACAAAGAGTTGAGGGGCCTGATATCAGAGCCCAGCCTCTGCCTCCCCTCAGCCCGAGTGCCGCCCTGGCCCAGCTTGACCATGGCCTTGCCTATGTACCACGCCATACCAGGCAACTCTAGGCTGGCAACCCTGGAGCCCCAGGCCTTGGGGTTAATCCCAGAGGGAGGTAATCCCAGGCAGAGAGGAGGCGCCCACGTCTGCCACCCCCAAATCTTGGAGCATTTGCAGATGGGGGCCTGCCCCTCACTGTAGGAGATGAGTGGCCCAGGGTCTGGGCTCACTCCCCGCTCCAAGCTATAGCCACACTGAACAGCTGGGACTTACATGATGCACCTTGCTTCTCAGCACTGCCCCCCCCCAGCCCTGCACCCCTTTTGTGCTTACTGTGCCCTCTTCCTGGAGATCTTGTTCCCTCTTTCCCTGCTAGGGTGGGTGGGGGTGGGGACTCTGAGGGTCAGGCCTCTGGCACTGACCGCACATGGCGGCCCGCACAGGTTTAACAAGCTGGCTGTGGGCTCCGTGGTGGAAAGTGCCTTCCGGAGGCTGAAGCACCTGCAGGTCTTGGACATAGAAGGCAACTTTGAGTTTGCTGACGTTTCCAAGGACCGGGGCCAGTTGGAAGAGGAAGAAGATGAGGAAGACGAGGAGGACGAGGATGAAGAGGATGAGGAGAGGCGATAGTGACAGGGTGAACCGGATGTGACATAGGTAGGTGGTCTGTGTGGGGGCGCACTGACCTCTCCCCACCAGTGTCCTGTCCCTGACCCCAGTATGGGCCCTGGGTGAGGGGCTGGCAAGCCTGTGGGAGGCCGGCACAGGCTGGGGACTCTCCAAGGTGATGAGCACCCCAATGGGACACGCGCAGGGGCTGGGACGGTGGAAGCAGGGAATGGATATGGGCGCCCAGGAGAAGGCTACTGCTGTGAGCCAGGCCGCAGGTGATGGGGGAGCCAGTGAGGATGCACACAAGCAGATGTCCTGAAGGGGTTTGGGGAGGGACAAGCAGACTCCAGAGGCCAGAGTCGCCCTGCTGGGCATGAGGTGAGGGAGAAGACAAGCCCCCAGACCTAGCTTGGAATCCCGGGAGGATGATAGTACTGGGGGAGCAGATTTGTTGAGGTGGTAGGAATGTTGAGTTAGATAGGCCGGTGGGGGCGGTGCTCAGGCGGCTGCCCAGGGGTGGGCCAGATATACGGGTCTGGGGCTGGAGAGTGAGGTCTAGGCTGGAGATGGGGGTCCAGCCATCATCAGCCTAGAAATAGTCCGGAGGCCACAGGAGGCTCAGGGAGCTTGCTTGGGGAGAGTGTGAGGCCATGGCCAGCTGCAAGGGAGCCTGCGGAAGGGGCTGGAGGGAAGCAGGGAGGGAAGGAGGTAGGAAAACCCCAGGCAGTCAAGGACAGAGGGAGATTATGTGCATGTGCAAAACAAACACCCCACGTGGGCACATTGTGCACACACATGTACCCATGCTCACACGTGTGTCTAGACACACATACACTCGGGGCGCCTGGCTGGCTCAGACGGTTAAGCGTCTGCCTTCAGCTGGGGTCATGATCCTGGGGTCCTGGGATCGAGTCCCGCATCGGGCTCCCTGCTGAGCAGGGAGCCTGCTTCTCCCTCTCCCTCTGCCTGCCGCTCCCCCTGCTTGTGCTCGCTCTCTCTCTAATAAAAAATTAAAAATCTTAAAAAAAAAAAATAAACACGCATACGCTCGCACAGAGCACACACTTGCAGAACGCATAGTGCACACAGACACACATGCACGTGCTCCATGGAACATCCGCAGGCGCAGAACGGGTACGTGCTTGCACACGCGTGGAGGACGCGTGCATGCGACTACACACTGTGTCCCCATGCACAAGGCCCTTGTGGAGAGAGCAGCCGTGTTAGTGCTGCTGAGAGGCAGGTGGCGGGAGCCCTAGCAAGGAACCCCCAGATTTGTCCACGAGGAGCTCAGCTGTGACCTTGTGGGGGAGTGGCCTCAAGGGCAGTGGGGGTGGAGAAAGGAGCTGGCAAGCAGAGACCCCACGGAGCATACACACCTCTCTCAAGAAGTTTGGCTGTGAAGAGAGGACATGAGAGGGTGGCAGGGGGACGGCGGTGTGAAGTTCAGGCGGGGCTCCAATTACCTCTTGCCCTGTTCAGAAACAGAGCCGGTTGGAGTGCTGATGGGGAGGGGCTGGCCTGGAGGAGGGGGTTAAAGACGGGACAGAGGAGAGCAGGGCGAAGCTAGCCCCGTAGAGACGGTAGGAGGGACCGGCTTTGGCAGGAGGGACGGAGGACCGAGTGGCTGCAGTCACACACAGCTTAGTGGCTTGGTGGCTGGACACGCAGTCCTATCAGCCCGATGCCTTCAGCCTTCTGTTTTCTCTGTGCAGCAGGAGGCGCTCGGCTGACCGGGGTGGGTGTGGAGAAGATGGGCCATTGGATCCATCCGTGGCGGGGTTTTTGGCCAGGTGTGTGGGACAGAAGGGTAAGGAACGAGGATGTTGAGGGTACTGGCAAGCGAATGGCTGCAGCGTGGACCCCGGGGGTCAGTCTGGGAAGGGAAGGAGGTGTAGACAGGAGAGTGGGGTGGGCAGGGCCTCTGGAGAGGGACGCTGGAGAGTGGGCACCGTGTGGTGAGTAGCCGGGAGGAGAGCTGTGGTCAGAATGAGCTGAGCTGGCAGGGTCACAGGGTCAGGCTGTGACCATGGGAAGGGGCCCCTGGGCCACTGTTAGGACACTGACTTGAAGTAGGGGCTTGGGTCAGAGAGGAGACTGCAGGGTGGTGGTGAGGACCCCATGGGGGGATGACAGAGGGAGGTGGGGCTGACAGAAGGATGTGGCTGGGGTCGTTATCCTAGCTCGGAGAACAGGCCCAGAGGCCATGCTTGGGAGTCCCCTTCCGCTGCTGCTGGGGCCCTAGGGGAGAAGGTGGAGACCTCCTGTCTAGAAATTGTCCTCAGGCAGAGCTGGGGATCAGGGAGGGGGGGTGACCAGCTGTTCAGTGAGGATGCTCTGGCCCTCCTGAGGGGGCTGTGGAGTCCTGGGATGGGGGAGAATCTGCCCCCTCTGGAGGCCATTGGCCTCAGGCAGGTCTGTTGGGGGGTTGCCTGGGAGGGGCCCTGGGGAGTGGCCAGAGGCGAGTCGATACCAGGCCTGGCCAGTCAGCGAGAACACTGCCCAGTGGGTGGCCTGCTGGCTCTGGGCCCCCAGGGGCAACTCCCCCTCCCGCCTGCAGTGGCCTAGCCCTCCCAGAGTCCCCTCAGGGGGGCCTCCTAGCTCGAGCCCACCTTCCCAAAGCTGGCAGGTCTGCCCCTGACTCTTCCACATGTTCTGCAGGACAGCGGACCGCCGGACCCCTTTCTGCAGCACGTACCCGTGCCCTGTGAGCCCCGGTCTGCCATGCTCACAGACGCACCCAGTGCCGCCCCCACCAGCCGCCCGCCGCCACCACACAGGCTGAGCACTCAGTCTCCCATCCCCACCCGTTCCGGCAGCACCCTCAGCCACACATGGGCAGGCACCACGACACGTCCACACACCGCGGGCTGCACGGCGCCCACCGAACAGTTCCGCTCCCCTCCCAGGCCCTCCATCGCCATCATGCCCCTGACTCATGCAGACTCGGGGAAGGGTCTGACCCTGCCCTGGCTCCCACGGGTGCCTGCTCCCTTTACCATGGACCCCCCACCCTCCCCCCACACACACAAGTCACATGCAGACAGCCCTCTGTGGCCCCTGCCACCAACACCTCTTGCCCCAGCCAGAACTGGCCAGAACAGCTTGCCATCTGCTCAGCCGTCTGTCCATCCGTCCACTGGAGAAGACAGAGTTATCTTGGAGCTCTCTGTGGCCAGGGGCCCGCCACCCTCTGGAACTCACAGAAGCTGACGTTTCTGTTCCCCCCTTTGGGACTGCTTCCCTGGCCCCCAGCCGCTGGGGCGGTCACCCCCTGCCATGCCCCGGCCGGCCACAGGCACGTCTTTGACAGAAATCCCACCGAGGCCAGAGGGAAAGTCTCCCGGGGCGGCTGGGGCCTTGGGCAGGAGTGAGGTGGAGGGGCAGGGCTAAGCAAGGAGGAAGGCCCAGCTGCCCTGATGACATACCTTTTTTATTCTTTGGGCCTGTGGGGGAGTTCTGGGTGCCTTTGGACTTTGAATTCTTTTTAAGAAAAAAATGATAAAAAAAAAAAAACAACACCTCAAAGCTGATTTTTCTTGTTACAGAAAAACTAATATAAAAGCATTACCCCTTTCTGGCAGCCCGTGGCCGTGTCTGTGTGTGCTTCCTGTCAGGTGCTGGGCCGGCTCCCGGCTGGGGGTGGGCAGGACACAAGCACCTCAGGGCCTGTCCAGACTGGCAGGAGTCGGCGCAGAGTTTAGTTGTTGGGCCCACAAGTCATCTCACGGGCCGAGGTCCAGGGGTGTGGGGTTTAGTCACAGGTAAGGAGGCCTGAGGCATGTGTGGCCCGTCTGCTTGGTGGGGGTCAGCAGGTCCGGCCAGGACCACCACGTGAGCTCACTCTGCACTTCCAGAGGCTGAGCATCTGAGCAGAGGACCTCCTGGCTTTGGGCTACTCAGGCTTACCCGGAGGACCGCCTGCGCCCTGAGCGGGCATCACTGATGGGGGTGTCCCCAGGACGGCTGGGATGGGAAGGAGCCTGGAGGCAGGCCCAAGCTAGAGCAGAGTCCCTTGGGGGCCCAGGTCTTTGCAAGCCTGCCCAGGGAAGAAATGACGGACATGTCTAGTGCTCCCACCAGCCCCAGCAGGGCCAGAGCTGGAACTGGGAGGGGCAGCACCCGGCTTAGAGCAAAGCAGAAACTCTGGCGAGCAGAGCCGCCCCACAGTGGATGAGACGCCCAGGAAGCAGTGTCCTCCCGCTCCTGGAGGTGTGTAAGCATGCTCCTGTCGAGCCCAGTAAAGAGCAGATTCCTGCCTTGGGGTGGGCCAGGCTCCACTGCTCAAAGGGCCTTAGAGATGTGACACGAGGAAGGGATGTTTTAGCCCGTCCACATGATTGTGGGAATGACTGATAGCTTGACCTCTGACCTCTCTTTGGTGATTAGGCCTTAATGAAGGAAGGATGTTCCCATGGTAGACCCTCCAGCCCCTGGCTCTGCAATGGAACGGGGATCCTAGGATCAGGGCCCTTCCTGGACTCCTCAGACTGCGGCCCTGGGAGGAGGATAGGAAGTAGTTCAGGAGTGGGGGCTGGGAGGGCAAGTGCCCTCCTGAGTCTCTGAGTGACTTTGGGAAGCCCATCCCCTCCCCCCGCTTTAGTGTCTTCCAGGGCTCCTCCGTGCAAGACCCTAGAGCTGCGTCTTCTCCCCAGAGCCCATTCAGAACAGGCCGTGTGGCCAGGGCTTTTCTGTGTCCCCTATGAGCTTCCTGGAGGCACCCTGGGCCTGAGGAGAATGAGGGAGAGTCTGGAAATGTCTTTGGGCACGTCCGCTCCTGAAAGCAAAGCATTCACTAAAGGGATCAGACTATTTGAGGAAACTTGTCTCTTTTGTGGGGACTGATCTCTGTGGTCTGTCCACACTGGCTGTGGAGACAGGCCCCCGGGGAAGCTGATTCGTACTCTGCCTCCTACCTATGACAGCTCAGACAGGCCTGGCTTCATTCCAGCCCCCAGGACAGGCTCGTTTGCACTCTGGCTGCCCAGACAGGCCTGTCCACACACTGCCAGGCCAGCTAGACCTGTCTATCCTCTGGCTACATGGACAGGCCTGACCCTACATTGGCTGCCCAGTCGGGCCAGTCTGCATCGCAGACAGCCTATATTAGCCCAATAAAGAAATGCTGGCCAGGGTGTGGTCGCTACGCCCACAGACTTAAAAAACAAAATACCTTTATTTAGTTATCACTGAATATGCAAACACAGAAAGGAGTAGAAAATCTAACACCACTTCGTCACACAGGCTTGCGTAGAGGGCTGACCCCAGGGCTCCATGGGCAACTTGACCAAAGCATCCCATCACGCCTGCCTCCCCAGTCCTGGCTGGCCTACCTATCCTGTGGCAGGCTGGCCCAGATGTCTCTAAGGGTCCCTGCAGCTCTTCTGAAGACATCCCCTCTCCACGTCAGCTGAGCTTTGTGAGAGACAACTGCTGGGATGGGCTGTGGCACGCGGCAGGCAGTGGGCCTCAGCCTTGGGCTGGGCTGTCCTCGGGGAGAGCTTTGTCTGAGGCCACGTGTTACAGGGCAGGGAGGGGGACGGGCCTGGGCAGGGACACAGCTGGGGCAGAACCAGGCTGTTGTTATGTCTTCATAAACTGAAGGTAGTGGTGGCTCAGAGCTCCTGGAGGGGGGCAGAAACCCTTGGCGTCTGGCCCTGCAGGCCCCCGTTCTCTGGGAAGGAGTGGCCAAGGCTTGAAAGACTTGAGTGAGAGTCCTGGCCCTGACATTATTTGCTGAGACCTGGCGTGAATGTTTGCAGCTCACAGAGCCTCAACTGTGTGATCCAGAAAGTGAGACCATATAGTGCCTGCCTGCCACCCTCCTAGGCCATCACAGTAGACATGTCACAGCCGGGGCTTAGGCCATGCCGGCTCATCATTCTCCAGCTGGGGCTCCCACCTGCGGTTTTTCCCTTTCCGGAACTCCACTGTCCGACAAGTGGGGCTCATTCTGGCCTCTCAAGGGTGGGAAGAGTGTGTGAGCCTGGCTCCTGGCAGGTGCTCAGAAAAGTAGGTGAGTTGAGATCTTGCCCTTGGCGCCTAACCCTGGAGGCCTCCCCTGGCCCCTGCGGCCCTGCAGGCTCAGACATTGGTCTCAAGCTCACTAATCTCAATGGTGCAGTGGTCCAGACAGGTGGCAGCTGACTCCTCGTCCTGCTCCACCTGGACGGGGATGTGGTGGGGACAGGCGGGACCCAGGGTCAGCTCTGAGGCCTCAGCCACGCTCTTCACACAGCCGTTCTGCTGGGTTGCCACGATCTCCTGGAGGCTCACCGGCTTGGTCTCACAGGGCGGCAGTTTCTGGGGAGGGGAAACAGGCCTTGGTAGCAGCAGGAGGGAGTGAGGTTAGACACTGGGGTGGACTGAATGAGCAAACCATGTGATTGGTTTTCCTACAGATGTGCTGTGGGACCTTGATAGGTCACCCAGGCCCTCTCTGGGCCCCCAGTTCCACTCTGTCCTGCTTCCTTCTGAGGCTGTCTTAGTGGAGGAGGGCCACACCGTCTGGCGAGCGAGTTGGTGGCTCCCCTGCCTGTCCCCCACCCCACACAGAGTGGGAGAGCCTGCTACAGAGTTATTGAAGGAGCCCTGAAAACCATGAAGTCCTGTGCAGACGTACAAACATTTGCACTGTTGTCAGCAGGACAAACACACCTCCATGCGAGGGTCCAGGCTCCAGGGCTTCATCTTCCGTTGTTCCCACTGCTCCTCCCACGATCCACCCACCGCCGTGGTGAATGCTCAGCAAGCAGCCGTTAGAGGAATCAGTCACCCCCGTACAGAGGAGGAGACCGAGGCCAGAGGCAGGGAGGGCTGGGCAGAAGGCTGCCGGCCCCGGTGAGAGGACCTGGTAACATCCCCCCCGCCACCCACAGCTCACCCTCTCAGCGGCCAGGCCAGGAGGGAGGCACTGCTCTCACCTCAGTGCCTGTTTCCTGAGCAAAGTCCTTCCGGCAGATGTGGGCCATGATCCCGGCCGCCAGCGCATCACCCAGCACGTTAATCATGGTGCGGAAGCGGTCCCTGGTGAGCCAAAGTGGGCACTGAGTGGCGGGCACTTTTTTTCTGTAGGAGGAGCTGGTGGTGGGTGGCGCTCAGCCCAGGCTGGGGCCCGCAGCAAGGTGCCTTTCGGGTCCTCTTGAGCCTACCAGCCCCCCCCTCCCCCCCACCGGGGGCGATGCCAGAGCAGGTTGACGCACGGCTGGCTTCCTGGGCACGTGACTGTGCCCGTGCTTAGAAGGGCCTGGGCTGGGTCTAAGGCTCTGCTCCCACCCTCTGGAAGTTCTTTATCGGTTTTGAACAGGGGTGGGCACATTTTCGTTTTCGGACACTGGGCCCCACACACTATGCCACCGGCTGGGCTGGTGTCCGTGAGCACGGCACCCCCGCTGGGCCAAACCACCGCAGTTCCCCGGCCCACCCCCCACCCCCACCGGCTGCCCGGCGAACCCCACTCACAGAGCCCAGTCGACAGCGATGATGAGGGTGATGTCGTCAGTGGGCAGTCCCACGGACGTCAGCACAATGACCATGGTGACGAGCCCAGCCTGGGGGATGCCAGCCGCCCCGATGCTGGCCGCGGTGGCCGTGATGCTGCAGGAGGGGCAGGCAGAGCAGGGGGAGAAGCAGGAGGGGCAGGCCTCGCTGCTGGGGCCCTGGCTCCAAGAAGGAAGCCAGAATGCCAGGGCCTCTGGGGACAGCCATATGGGGCCAGGCTTGTCGGGAAAGCCACATCGGGAAGTTCTCGCAGTGGGGGCGCGTGTCCCTGCTCAAGGTCCTCTGGCCCCGTGGCCTCCATCCCTGGCCTCAGCAGAAACTCCTGAGGAGTTTGTGGAGAAGCCTGTCCCTGGAGCCACTGCCTCGGTAGGGTTCCAGGAAGCTGCCCGGGGATTCAGGTCGACCCCACACAGCCCTGCCCAGCCTGCTTCTGGGGCCTGGTTCCCAGGGCCAGCCTTGTGCCCTCGGGCTGGCACGCAAGGCCTTCCCCACGGCCTCTGCCCCTCACCCCAGCACCCTTCCCTCAGCTCCAGCCACACTAGCAGTCCCCCCTCTGTCCCTCGTCCTGGCCCCCGCCTCTGCTCACCCCGTGCCTGCCTGCAGCCCCCTCGCTGCCCTGCGTGTCCAGACTGCAGGCCCTCCTCTGGGCCTCAGCTTCCCAGCCTGCTCTGCAGGGTGCCGCTGGGGAAGGAGCCCTGAGTCACAGACGCCAGGTCACGATCCAGCCACAGCACTGACTTGCTGTGTGGCCTGGAACAAACCTCTTCCCCGAGACCCCACCATACCTGGGAGCTCAAGAATCCTAAAGGCCCTTCCAGTGTCCTCCTCTCCCCGCCTGCCAATCTACACTGGGTATGGGTGTCAGGTATGTACCTGATGGTGATGATCTGGCCGAAGTCCAGCTCATAATTGTTGACCTGGGCAATGAAGATGGCGGCCACAGCCTCGTAGAGTGCGGTGCCGTCCATGTTGATGGTGGCGCCCACAGGCAGCACAAAGCGGGCAATGCGCCGGTCAATGTGGTTGTTTTCCAGCAGGCACTTGAAGGTGATGGGCAGTGTGGCTGAGCTGTGGGCAGAGGGGTCAGGGTCTGCCTACCACCCTCTTCCCCTGCCAGGGACAGGAATCTCGTCCCCACCCCACGCAGCCTACTCATCACCGGTGGGAAGAGGCTGAAAGAGCTTTGCAGTGGTCTCAAGTGGCATCCTTGGGGAGTGTGAGATCAGTGGCCCAGCCAGGCCCGCCCAGGCCTAGCACCTGAGAGATCCCCAGCAACCACCCGGGTTGGGAAAGGAGCCGCCACCAGCAGAGCACATACTATGCGCCAGGCACTGTGCTTGACGTACGCTCATCCGATCCTCTTGGCTTCCTGTGAGGGAGGGGTCTTGAGGCTGTTTGACAGATGAAAAAACAGAAGCCCAGAGGGGACGAGGGGCTGACCCAGAGTCACAGCGCGGTGCCATGCTTAGATGAAGTGGCTGGACTTGCTGGATTTCGATCCCAGCCTCCCACTAGCCAAGTGGCTCTGGCAGGTTCCTCAACCTGTGCATGCCTTAGTCTCCCTGTCCCACGTGATACCTAGATTACAGTGCTATGAGGGTGGTTCAACGAGAAAGCGCTTTGAACAGTGTCTGGCACTTGGCAAGCACTCAGATGGCAGAAACCACTCCGATCACTATTATGGTGTTTGCAGCGAAGCTCCTGGTGGCCGTGCTGAGACAAAAACGCAGGTTGGGGTGGCCCCAGTGCCCTTCCTCTACCACAGGCCACTGCCTGGGGGCCCATGTCCGCTTCCCAGTGTGCTGGGCCCAAGGCTGTGGCTCCTGCCAAGCAGGAGATGGCCCAGGGCTGCTGGCTCCAGCAGGGCTTGGCCTGTGGCCTGGGGCCCAGCAGCCACTTGGGACTTTGTCTTTCCTTTCCACCTCCTGGCCCTGCCCTGTGCGGAGGTTCCTGGATGAGGCTTCTGGGGCTTCTCCTCCCTGGGGCTCTGCTTCTCCTCAATTCTTCCTGAGGTGCTTTGGCTGCCAAGGATGGGGTCATGTGGCTGCCGAGGAAGGATCTCTGTGGTGGCCTTCATTCCCATTTGACAGATTGGAAGGGTGAGGCCCAGAGAAGAGAAGGCAATAAGGGCTGGAAGGAAGAGCCAGGCTTTGGCTCCAGAGAGACACGGGCCTGAGCTCAGGTGACTTCCTTCATATGGAGCTTGGACATCTGCTATGGGGAGAACCACCCTTTCTTCCTGGCGTATAGAGCACTTTCTCCCCCTTGAAAGACACCTGGGTTTGCATGACTCCAACCCCCTGGGCTCTTCCGCACTCTGCTGTGGGCTGGGATCCTGCAGAGCAGGTGCCACTTCATCTAGCCCAGACCAGCCTTCTTGCCCTTTGGTGGCTTATCTCCACTCATTCCCATGGCAACCCTCTGAGGCAGAGGCCACCATAACCCCCAATTTGTATGTGAGGAAATGGTTGCCCAGGGAGCTCAAGTGACTTGCCCACAGCCACACAGCCAGTGGGTGATGGAACCGTGATTCAAATCCCCACTGGCTAGTGACACTGTCCAGGTGTGACAGGGCATCCAGCCAGGATGTCCCCGTGGCTGCAGATGGGCCAAGTCCCTAAACAACGCAGGGCCCGACTCCAACAGAAGCATGGTGTGGCAGAGAAAGGCGAGAGCAATTGCAGATTCATCCCTTGTCAGCTGTCCCGACCCCAGGTGTGCAGAAGCCACCCCCACATGGACTGAGTGGGCCTTAGAGACTCGGGCAGTAGGGGAGGGGAAGGCGTTAAGAGGCAATAAGGGCTTCCTGCCATTCGGCGGGCAGGTGGGACCTCAAGCAATCCATTTCAAAAATCGGTCTCATTACCATAGCTCCCCCCAAGTTTGTGAAGTGGGCCACACTGAAACTTGCCAGGTTCTATGGCTATGGACACATGACGGCGGGACAGAGGAACAGATTCAGCCACTGCCCTCCCCCCACCCTGCGCATCACCCGGGGCTACCTGGAGGAGGTGGCTAGTGCGATGAGCAGGGCCTGGAGGACACCGCGGATGAAGACAATGGGGTTCTTTTTGGTAATGAAGAAGTAGAGCAGGGGCAGGATGAAGAGGCCGTGGACCACCAGGCCACACACCACAGTGACCGCATAGAAGCCCAGCTTCTTTCTGACAGCCGTGGGGTCATCCATCTCCAGGATCTTGCCAGCGATGAGGAACACAATGCCGAAGGGGAAGTACCTGGGGGCAGGGTGGGGACGGGCAGCCAGCTCAGGGCCAGGCAGGTAAGGGTCCCAGGCAGCGATGCAGTACCAGGGCACATGGCGTCATTCATACCCCGGCCCCCAACCAGCCCAGCCCTGCAAGACCTCTGGCCTCTGTGCCTTCCCATCTAGGCCTTTGAGGAGTGCCCTGCCCTCAGCAGGCCCTTGTTTCAACCCAGCAGTGCCACAAACTTCATGCGTGACGTTGGGCAAGCCTCTGCATTTCCCCATCTGAACTGGTTGGACTAGAAGATTCCTAAGGCCTGAGCGCTGAACCAAGAGGGGCAGCTGGTTCTCGCTTCCAGTGTTCCTCTTCTTCAAAAGCTGAGCTGATGAGACTCCATGTGATGGGGAAACTGGGCCAGGAGAGCAGGGCTACGCTTAGCTTGTAACTTTCCTCCAGTGGGCCTGACCAGGCCAGAAATGGCAGGCTCAGGGCTGGAATGAGGCCTGGTCAGGGCTGGCGGGGGGCGGGGGGGTGGGGGAAGGAGTGGAATCCAGGGGAAAATGTGTAGCTCTGGAGGCCCCAGGCCAGGGCTGAGCCTCCTGTGCAGCTTTCTGCTTACGCTAGGAAAGCAGAGGAAGGGACCGTGGGTGTCCCTCCATCCGCACAGGGCAGGGCTGGAAGGGGGCGGGTGAAGGTAGAAGAGGACGCTCCTGTCCCCCCATGAGGCTTACCACACAGCCACCGCCACAATCTTCATGACAGACTCATTGAGGCACTGGCAAAAGCTGACTAGAGGGGTTCCGCTGTCACCCATGCGGCCCAGCATGATGCCTGCGGGGACAGGGACACACAAGCATATCACGGATGCCACAGACTGAGATGCAGTTGCGCACGACATCATCACGTGCTGGCACAGGCTGGTGGCGAAGCGCGGACAGAGCCACGTGCGCATGGAGCCCGCGGGCCTTGGCCGACTTCCCAGCAGCCTTTGATGCACCAGCGCTTCCCCCAACCCTTTCCCTTCCTTCTCAGCCGCCACCACTGGACCAGGGCTCTTGTCTCGTCCTCCTTGCTCATCCATAAAAATGCTCCCTGCCATACACCCCTCACTGGCTTCCTGAGCCCTCAGACCATCACCAAGCTCCCCACTGCTTCAGGCCCCAGTCAGTCTGACCTGTCTACACCTCCCACCTCCATCTGGCCCTGCTTTTCACCTTCTCACTATGCTCTGGCATCACTGGCCTTCCTTATGTTTCTAGAATACATCAAGCTTCTCACTGCCACAGGGCCTTTGCCCACATAGGTCCCGGTGCCCGAAACCCTGTCCGCCTGGCTCCGCATGCGGCCTGGGGACCTGTCCCCACTCCCCTCGGCATACTCCCGGTTTGTTCTTCTCTGTCTCATCTCTTTCTGATCCCTTTATATCACTATTACAACTTATAACTATTATTTTCCAGTTGTCCGTTGTTTCTTCTCATGTCCTCCAGCAGAAGATTAGCTCCATGAGGGCAACAACAGTATTTCCTTCGCTGGCACATTGTAGGTGCTCAACGATAAGCACCTAATGACGGAAGGAACAAAGGAATGACTAATAAAGCCTTTCCTGGAGCCCCTGTTATTCCCTTCCTTGGGGGGGTGTTCATTTATGTACTCTTTCAGGTGAGCTGTATGCAAGTGAGCACCATCAGGCCACTCCTGAAACATGGACAAGGGACAGCTGTCCCTTCCGGTGACACAAAAATAGAGAGCAAAGCACTCTGTGGCTGCCCTTGGAAAGCTTGCTGGCAATGTGCTTGGAGGGGCTCACCACCTGGGTCAGCCAGGGAGAAGCAGGGCCGGGATTTGAACCCTGGCCTACGGGACTCCAGAGAGAGGCCCTTTACCTGCCCCAGAAGCCCTGAGCCCACACGGTCCACAGAGCAGCTACCACACAGTGATGGGATAACACGGGACCCTGCTGCTGTGATTAGGACAGGCCCAAGCTGGAGGTGACACAGCCTAGCCCAGCCCATCTGGCCTGTGGAAGCCTGGCTGAGCTGAGACCCAGGTCCCCTGCCAGCTCTGTTGCTCCTCAGCCTCTTCCTGCCTGAGTCAGTCTCCACTTAGATTTCCCTGGAGGCACCTAAGGGCTCTGGCTGGCTGGATGCTGGTGTGCACAGGACCCAGGGTGTGGCAGGAGGCCTCCTGCAATAGTCAAGGCTAATGAGGCCTCAGCATCAGCCACGTCCCAACACCAGGGGAGAGATGGGGAGAGGAGGCTGTGTTGAGGGGACCATTCGGAGCAGCTGGGCAAGTGTGGCTTGCTCACACTCAGATGTGGGCACACACAGAAGCAGGCACACCCTGAGGTGGGCCCGCACAGATGCACGCACGGGCCCAGGCACACGCTGACTTGGACACACATACACAGATCTGCATACACACTTGGGCCCACATATACAAACACGGATGCACTGACACATGGACAGTTACACACGTCCAGTCAACACTTAGTGAACTGAGTCCAAGGGTCCCCGGGTTTCTTTTGCTCCGCCAGCAGACGTCCTGTTTATATGTTCCCACCTCTAAGAGAGGCGGCTGGGGAGGAGGAGGAGGAGGAGTGTCCACTGAGGACCGATTGCCAGATGTGCTGCAAGCGCTTCCAAGCACCATCTTGTCACACACTCGGGTCCTTGAGGCCCTGGCCCCTCTGCATGCCTGACCGTCGAGCCAAGACGTTAAGAGCTTCCTCATCCACCATGGCCCATCCATTCATCCAGCCATCCACCCATCTCTCCAACAGATTTTCCCGCGTGCCTGCTCTTGCCAGTCCGGGCGGTGGGCTGTGGGGATAAACGGGGAACAAGCCAGGCCCATCTCTGCCTGCATGGAGCTCACACCTGCTTCTGTGCAACTTCAACAGAAACAGATAACTGCAGTCGGTCAGACGTTTAAGGAGGAACATGGGGCACCTGATCAGTCGGGGGGGGGGGTCGGTAAGACTTTCCCGAGGACATGATGCGTATGCAGACCTCCGTCCCCCCACCCCCGGCAAGGATGAGAAAGGTGCAGGGGAGAGGAAGGGGCCGGAGCGGCCGGTTGGCAGGAAGTGGGAAGGGCTTGGGGGAGGCGGCTTCCGGAAACCGGAAAGCAGCATGGCGGCTGGGAGCGGGTGGGGCGGGAAGAGAGCGGGAGCAGAGGAGTTGGGGGGCAGCTGCGCCGGGGCACGCGGAGCTCCGCAGGCCACGTGCAGCGCTCGGGCCCCCTTTCCAAGTGCACTGGAGAGCCCCTGGAGGCTTTTTGCAGAACTTTACGAGCCGGTGAGGAGGACACACCAGGACAGGGACTCTTCAGGAGGCTCGTGCAGAAACCAGGTGAGAGGTGACGGTGGCCCTGAACCACGGGGGTGGCAGAGGGCAGAGGGAAATGCAGGCTCGGAGAGAGGTTTCAGAGGTAGACCTGACAGATTTGGATGCGGGCTGGGGCAGGGGCCGAGGCAGAAAATGGCGCCCGGATGCCCTGCGTGAACAACCAGAGGATGGTGAGAAAACCTTGTGGAGAAGTCAGGGAGGTGGGAGAGGCCCTCCCAGGCCCTTGGCCAGGGTGAAGAGGGAGGTTGATGCCAATTTTAGAATAAGACAATGACCTCTGACATGGTCTCGAAGGACAAGATGGGGATTGACGAGCTAGATTGTTCTGGATGGCTTGTCCCCACGAAGGACAAGGGTTTCGTGTGTGTGTTGGGTGTTGCTGGCAGAGGCAGACCCATAGGTTTTGTGGGATCTGACGCTTATACAGTTTGGGGCCCTCTCTACGGAAAAATAATAGTGTGTGTGTGTGCGCGCGCGCGTGTGCGCAAATGATAGTGTGTGTGTGTGTGTGTGTGTGCGCGCGCAAATGCGCACGCAAAAAAGGTACAGAAAGACCTTTGCAAGTTAAGCTTCACTGGCTTCATGGTAATAGCCTATGGCTGGGGGTCTTGGCACCTCCCAGAGAAGAGTAGCAAAGGGGAGGATGTGGTCAGGAAGCCAACTGTGGGCCCTGAGAAATGACACAGACATGTCTGAGGAGACAGTTGGCCAGTGAGAAGCCCCTGTGGGAGATGGAGGGGAGAAATAAGGGCTTTAGAGAAATGGTAATGACTGAGAGTTTTAGATTTTTCCTGTTCTTTATTGTAATGTCCCCCCACCCTGCCCCAGGAACCCCAGACCTCAGTAAAATGGAACTGGCTGCTAGGAGGGGGGCCCAGGGATGGTCCTCTTTAAGGGCAAGCTGACACCCCTGGAGGCTGACTAGCACCCAGGGAGGGAGAATTCCAAGTGAGGAACACCAGCTCTACCCGGGGGGAGGACAGGAGACACCCCTCGGTCATAGAATGGGGACTTAAGCCACTCCACTGGCTAGGAAAGAAAGGAGCCACCTGGAAGATAGGAGACTCCAGGTTATTCACGTTAGTGGGTACAGGGTGGCAGAGAAGGATGGATGCAAAGGGGACTGGCTGCAGGCCACTGCCAGTGTGGGGCGGGCAGCACATACCCATGGTGGCAGAGAAGATGACAATGCCCAGCACGTTCATGCCGTCGATGGTATCAGGCTCTGACTTGTAAACAACCTCAGGTGGTGGGGTCAGGTCCAGGGCGAAGTTCTGAACACGAGAGCCATTCTCTTCCTGGACCCCATAGACGAGGATCTGCCGAGGAGGGGTCTCCTCCCATGCCATCTTGGGGGATTTGACAACGGGGGTGGTCTTGGTGCGGTACTAGTGGGCGACACCCCAACCAGGAAGGAGTCAGGGCCAAATACTGTTCTTAATGTCATCAACAACAACAATAACATCTTGGAGGCACATTTGGATGCAGTCAAGAACTATTTGACTGACAATAACCCTGTGAGGTAGGCAGGAGTATTACCAAGATTTTACCAAAAAGAAAATTGAGAGTCCTTTATCCATGGACACACTCCCCAGCCATGCGTCTCTCCACCCCTTCCTCCCTCTTCTTCCTTCCCTGCGTCATCGCACCCATCTGGGTCCCTCACTACCCATCTCTTCTTCTACCCAGATAATTTTCCATTCACCTACCTATGCCTTCCAAGCATCCATTTTCCATCCACCTAACAGCCAGCCAGCCCTGCCTGCCACTGATGGAAACTTGGACCTTCTCTTTGAAAAAGTTCAGCTTGCCCCAAGCCTTTTTGAGGAGAAGAGGATCCAGCTGGGAGGAACTGAGCCTCCAAGCCGGCTCCCTTTCCTCCTCTGCCCTCCCTGGGTCTTCCCCTCTCATTCCTTGGGCACTAGGAGCCCAAACAAGGGAGTCCTCTCTCCTCCCAACACCACAGTGTCAATGAGGTAGGTCTTCTGGGGGTTGGGGTGGGGGAACCACTCAGGAAATATATGGGACCTCAAGTTTCCATGCTTCAGTTTCTTTATCTGTAAAATGGGGGTCACAGTCGTATCTAGCTCGTTGGATTAAATGAGACAACATATGTGAAGTGTTTCAACGGTGCCTGGCGTGTGGCATGCCTTACGTGGTCTTTACCGTTAACCGCTGTTATCACGGCACCACCACCATCATCATCATTCCAACACTGAACATGCTGTGGTGGACGCCAGGGACACAGAGATGAACCAGACATGAGTTCTGCTCTGACAGCATTGGGGAGGGAGTGACTTACTTTGCCTCAGGGGTCAGACCGCTTCCCAAAGAAGGGGACATTTGAGCTGGGCCTTGAAGGATGGGTAGGAGTTTGCCAAAAGAGAAAGGGCATTCTGGGTAGGTATAAGGTAGAGCAACATTCATTCTTTCTCTCTCACGCCTTCAGTAATTCCCCATCACTATTGGAATAAAATCAGAACTCCCTTGCCTAGCACTGAGGGCCCGTCATTCTCTGGCTCATTTCATAGAGAAAGGCCCAGGAGATTAGGAGAGATACAGTGATGAGCTCAAGGTTTCACAGCTCCTTATTTTCGAGCCGCCTCTCCAACCCTCAACCTCCTCCTTTGTGTCCTCAGTCCCAATGCAGGGCCCAGCCCAGGCAAGGGAGGCGGGAAATGCTTGCTGGATCATCAACCAACCAGCCGACATTTTATGAGGGGAAAAGGATTAGAACTTATTGGAAGGGCAGACAAAAATTGGCGCACCAAGATATTTGCCATCATGTCCAAAAAGAAAAAACTTTGAAAACAACCTCGAGGCCCACCGAAATGAGGGATGGCCCCACCATGGGCTCTTGTATAACCGCAAATAGTGTATTTTAAAGAAACACTTAGTAACCAGGGCAAATGCTCATGCTATAATGAGCTTGGGGAAAAAGCAAGATACACACCGTCTATGTACTATTACCCCAATTTTGTTTTTCCAAAACATATTTATGCAGAGAAAAAAGACTAGATGTGTCACAACTACTACCACTGTTGCTTGGTCCTAGAACAAGAGAAGATTTTTATTTTCTGCTTTGTATTTTAGTGTTTTCCTAATATTTTATACTGAACATGATTATTGTTCTTAACTACAGGGAAAAGGGGTTATTTTAAAAAGAAAAAGAACACAGACTTAGACGCCAGACAGGCCTGGGTTTCCTGACCAGCACTGTCATTTACTAGCTGTATAACCTTGGGCAGGTCCTTTAATCCTTCCAAGCCTCTAGCCTAGGTTTCCTCATCTGGGACGGGGTGGGTGCACTGAGCCCAGGGTTACTGTGAGGATCCAGTGATTGGGGGTGTGCGAGCACGGGGGTGAACCTAGAGCATGGCTGCTTCCCCCTACCCTGTCAGTTCTCTTCCTAAGAAGCTGGAACCCTGGGCAGGGGTGTGGCCAGGGGAGGCTCTAAGGATCTTGATCGCCCCACCTCCCCTCCTCTCCAGAAGGAACAGTGTGGGAGGCAGGGAGACTTGCTGGGTAAACCTGACACCTCCCAGCCTGGCCCAGGCTGGCCCTACCTGCCCTGCTCCCTCGCCCCTCGCCCCAGGACCCACTCACCTGTTTGAATGTGGCTTCCACCAGGTTGGCTGGGAACATGTTCCTGGGAAGAGAGTCAGTAACTGAAGAATTCCAGAGCCCAGGACAGGAGGGCCCATGGGGTCATCTGAACACCTCAGGGCCTTCCATGACCTAGCCCACCTCCTTCCCATCTGAACACCTCAAGGCCTTCCATGACCTATCCCACCCCCACCTCACGTCTTCCTACCACCAGCCACCCCTACCCCCCACCCCACCTCCCAATCCCCAGTACTCAAAACTCCAACACCAATTGCATACGGTTCCCTAGAGACACTGCATTCTTCCCCAGCACCCAGGCCTTGGTCCACACTGTTCCTTCTGCCTACAGTGTCCCTCCTGCTTCCCTGGCTAGCTCCTACTCCAGTCAGTCAGAGGCCACGCCTTCTCTGATTACTGGCCGACTCTGCGGTTCTTTCCTCGGGGGTCACCCACGCTCCAGAGTACTGCAGGGTGGCACTGGCTCACGGGTCTGCCTCAGTGGTTCCTAGCTTCTCTGTGGTGCCCAATACAGGACCTGGCACATAGATCATAATTCTTATTGACATGATTTTCATAAAGCTGAGGGAGGAGGGGTCTTGTCCTACCGGATATGAACATATACTATAAAGATAGAATATAAAGTACAATATTGATACAGCTGCCAACAGAAAAATCAAGAGAACAGAACATGTAGCCCAGAAACAGAACCTAGTACATCTTTTTTTTTTTTTTTTAAGATTTTATTTATTTATTTGAGAGAGAGAGAGAATAAGAGACAGAGAGCATGAGAGGGGGGAGGGTCAGAGGGAGAAGCAGACTCCCTGCCGAGCAGGGAGCCCGATGCGGGACTCGATCCCGGGACTCCAGGATCACGACCTGAGCCGAAGGCAGTTGCTTAACCAACTGAGCCACCCAGGCACCCAGAACCTAGTACATCTTAAGTACCTTATTTAAAAAAAAATAAAGTGTATTTATTTGTTTTAGTAATATCTACACCCAACGTGGGGCTCCAACCCATGACCCCGAGATCAAGAGTCCCACGCTTTTCCCACTGAGCCAGCCAGGCGCCTCTAAGTCCTTCATTTTTTTTTTGGAAAGATTTTATTTATTTATTTGACACAGGGAGTCACAGCGAGAGAGGGAACACAAGCAGGGGGAGTGGGAGAGGGAGAAGCAGGCTTCCCGCGGAGCAGGGAGCCCGATGCAAGGCTTGATCCCAGGACCCTGGGATCATGATGCTTAACAACTGAGCCACCCAGGCACCCCTAAGTACTTCATTTTTGATAAAAGTCACTTCACAGATCAGTGAGGAAAGGAAGGATTTGTAATAGAGTATTATGCAGCCAAACCAACTATTTAAATAAAAAGTTAGATCCCTATTTATACTTTGCATCAAAATAAATTCCAGATAGGTTAAAGAAATAATTTTTAAAATGAAACCATAAAAAGCTAGAAGAAAATATAGGTTAGTATTTTTCAGATCTCAGAACAGGGAAGGACTGACTAAGAAAAAAAAATGAGCAATTAAAAAAATCAGTAGATTTTACTATATAGAAATTAAGAATGTCCTAAGTGCAGCACAGTATCCTGGGTTGGATTTGGGAGCAGAAAAAAAGACATTAGTAGAAAAACTGGTGAAATCCAAGCAAGGTCTGTAATTTAGTTAATAGTGTTATACTAATTTAATTTCTTAGTTTCGACATCTGTGCCATCGTTATGTATGTTGCTAACATCAGGGAAGGCTGGGGGAAAGGTATGTGGGAACTCTCTCCTATGTTTGCAACTTTTCTGTAAGCTTGAAATTATGCTAAAATAAAAAGCTAAATAAATTGAGAAGTTCTCTAAGATGGATTCAAATACAAATAAAAGTATAAAGCAAATGATAAACTAGGAAAACTATGTGACAAAGTGTTAACATCCTAAATCTTTAAAGAGCTTTTATAAATCTTGTCTTTGTCTCCTCCTTCACTGTCTCTTCTCCCCAGAACATCAGCTTCCTGGAAGGCAGGGATCTCTGTTTTGTTCCCTGCTGTGTCCCCAGCGACTGGAAGACTGCCTGGCACATAATGTTTGCTGCATAAATAATTGGACCACAGAAACATTAGTACCTCAATAGAAAAATGATTGAAAGTCATGGCCAGGCAACTCACCTTGCAAAAGAAGGACCGTAGTGGCCCAAAAAAGCTTTTAAGTGTTCAGCTTCATTGATAAATTAGACATTTTCACCTCTCAAACTGGTATAGGATTTTTAGAGGACAATACTCAATGCTGAGGAGGTTTGGGGACACGCCTCTCCCCCTCCCTCCCTGTTCTGGCAGCAACCTTTCTGTAAGGAAATTTGCAATTCCTATTGAGGGTCTTAAAACCATTGCACCTTTGTCTTTACAATCCGCTTCTAAGAATCTTTTCTAAATCAGAGATGCTAACAAAGGTTTTTGTTCATGTGCTTGCATTTCCTCAGACAGGCCACATGGACTGGCCTTACCACTCACCCTTGCTCTTGGCAAATCTCTTCTCTTTCGAGACTCTGCTCATACGTACCTGGAATTACATACAAGAGTATGGGTGTGCGTCCTTTCGTTTTTTCTTTTTTTTTAAAGGATTTTATTTATTTGAGAGAGAGAGTGAGTGAAAGAGAGAGCACAAGCTGAGGGGAGAGGCAGAGGGAGAGGAGAAGCAGACTCCCCACTGAGCGGGGCTTGATCCCAGGACCCTGGGATCATGACCCGAGCCGAAGGCAGACGCCCAACTGACTGAGCCACCCAGGCGCCTCGGGTGTGCTTTATTTCTTAACCTTACACCCCAGCAGCCACTGTTGGAAAGCGGACTATATATTTTTTTTTCCGCTGTTGCTCAAATATGCTTCAGTGTAAGCATATGGCAGGAGGAAGAGAGCTTAGAATGAGCTAGCAAGGCAGAAAGAGTGGTCCTGGCTTTTCCCACTAATTTCAACTTTGTCACAAGAGAGAGAAGCAGCAGGCAGGGGTCAGGGACTGGGATCTCAGAAACTCAAATGAGGCTTTTCCCCCCCTAGTTATAAGCAGCTTCCTGCCACCAGAATAGTAGCTGCCTGCAAGGGTTTTTTACATCAAGCAGATCCGAAGCACCGAAGTCAGGGTTAGTGCTGGGGCCTCACCAGGCACAGAGCTGCCAGAAGGCACCAGTCCACTGGGCCCTCGTGACCGGAGGGGAGGACGCCCAGGCTGTACCAGTGCTTCAGAGTTTGAAAATCTCTCCTGGGCAGAACCCCCGAGGCGCGAGGGACTTACACGGTGGTTTTCTAATGAAACTTCGAGGGAAGGCTGCTTTAGCCTGAGCAGAAAGTAGGAACATTCAAATTGCAAGAGACCAAATGAAGCTTACGCCTAGGATGTACATTTCTTTACAATCTCCTTGAAAATTAGAATAATTTAAAACGTGGGTTGTGGCCAGGTTAGCTAGTTGCCTACCCAGTCTCCATTCTCTCCTTCCTTACCAACAGGAGCCCCGGCATGTTACGGGACCAGTGGGGCTCTGCCGTCAAACCCCATTTCCCAGCCTCGCTCACCAAAGGGTGGCCCAGGAGATGAAGTGGGAGTCATTGGGTGGTGCTCTCAGAAAACTCTTGAAAAGGTGCCCAGTCAGCCAGGACCCTTTGGTCCTTTCCTCCAACTGTCTTCCTTCTGCCTGGAACATGGATGTAATAGCTAGAGCTTCAGCAGCCTTCTTGGACCATGAGATACACTGATGACAAAAGCCAAGTGGTAAACATGGTGGGGGGAGCATGGGATCCTGCTGCCCATAAGCTGCCCACCGCTGGACTGCTGATTTGGGAGAAAATGAGCCTTTACCGCAATTCAGCCTCTGCTGCTCTGGGTTTCTCTAACTACCCTCCAACAGCAACTCCTAACTAATACACGTGCTCATGTGATGATGAACTCATCCTGCAAACTTTAATGAAGAATTACACTTTTGATTATTAAACAGGAAAATGTACATTTTCTTTTGACTTTGAATGCCCATGGGAAGACTTTCCAGGCTCCCGGTGGCATAAATGCGCATGGAATGTGCTTGAGAGACATTAATAGCCATGTACATCAAGTACAGGCACCCTCCGGCCTGGGCCTTCCCGCATGCGCTTGGGGCAGGGCCACAGCCTGCCACTTCCTCTTCTTACCTATTCTATGTCCCAAGACTGTGACATTCCAAATTTGCCCTTAATCCCATGTCCTCAACCTCCCAGGTGGGGGTTGTTCCTTCCCAAGCACGGCTCCTGAGAGCTGCATCCGATCCCTGAGAGGGTGACTGGGAGCTATAAATAGAGCCAAGTCATTACTTCATCTCTCTGGTGTTTTAATAAGATTGGAAAAAAAAGAAGGGGCCCAGCTCTGATTAGCATCCACTTGTTTGGGTGGTTTTCTGTGAGGCTGAACTCTGAGCAGACGTCGGTTTTCTGGAGCCTTGGGAAATGAATTCATGTCTCTGTGAGTTGTCCAGGGACATGGCCTGTTGTGTTCCTCTGGAATCATCTTTGAGAGATGGCTATCTTCCCGGCCCTGAGGTGTGCCGCTGGCCTTATTCCTGTGCTCCCTTGTCCCCTACATCTTTGTGACTTTTCCTGTGTCACACCTGCCCACACTTCCCAGTTCCCTGCCCTGGCTGTCCCTGTTCTCAGTTATCAATGCTCGCTGGCCACCTGCTCTGGGCCACAGCGAGGGTGAGGGGGCCGCCTCCGTCCTGGTGTTCTCATTTTCTGCACAGCCTCTCAGAATGTCAGAGCATCTAAGAAGAATCTCTGAGAGTGTCCAGTGCATTCTTCTTCTCTGTCTGTCCTAATAGGACAGCCTGGTGCAGGACTTGCATTTGCCCCTCTCAGCACAGTGTCTTCACCCAGAGCAGGTGCCTTATAAAGGGGGGGAGAATGGAGTGGAAGTGACTGCACCCCAAACAAGGCATCCCCCTGCCTCCAGTCACATCCTGACCACTCTGCCCTGCTCTAGTCCATCCTTCCCAAACTCACCAGCTTCCTGTTTCTAAAGCATAACAGCCAACCTTTCAGCCTGGCTTCAAGGTCTTCAAGGTTGGATTCTGTACTGTCCTCCCAACCTCATCTCCCAGAACCCACCTCCAGGAGCTTCTGCTCAAGTCCTGCAGCTTCCTCACTGGTGTGTAGGCCTTTGTGCTTCAGAACCACAGAGCTAGAAGGGATCTTGAAAACTGCTGGGGAAACTGAGTCCTGGAAGGGCCACACTGTGTCTTATTGACAGAGTTGTGACAAGACCTCCCATCCCCAAGGTAATGGTTCCCTGTCCCCGGAAGCATATGACCGCTCTCTGCTGCCCCACTCTCTGACTAAGAAACAGTGACCGTGATGTCAAACCACTCAGCTTTGCAAAACAACTTGCCTTGGGGTTGAGAGCAACTGGGGAAAAGCCTCAAACCAGAAGGATCAATTTTCACCACGTGAAAAGCAACCAAGAGCAGGAGCCACTCCTGGAACATTTGACTCTGACACGTGTGTCCGATCCAGAGCCCTCAGCCCCTCAGCAGGGGAGGCCCTGGTGGGGAGGGCGGGGACTCCCGAGCACCAGCTCCTTCCACCACGAGGAAAGGCTGTTTCGAATCATAGAATCCAAGAAAGGATGAATCATAGCCACCAAATCTTAGAAATAATGGATCTTAGAAATGAAGCTTCTCGAAATTATTCTTCCCTTGGCCTCTAGGATATCTGCTCTCCTGGTTCCCCTCCTGGCCCTCTGCTTGCTCCTGCTCTGTCAGCTCTACGCAAACCTCTAATGTGGTGGGGGCCAAGACTTAGCCCGGGCCTCGGGGCCACATGCGTGGCACCTTCTTCCTGTGCCAGTGAGTCTCCTCTCCTGGCTCAGACCCCAACCCCGTCAGTGACCCTGTATCCCGTGTCTGCCTTCAGCAAACACTGAGCCCCTCCTCAGAGCTGTTCTCGGCTCCAGGGTGCAGCAGGGAACGGATTTGTAACAATCTAGCCCTTGTGGAACATCTTATGCCCTGATAGAGTCACAAGAAGAAACAAACACACAGGATGTCAGGTAGTAATAAAGTCTATGAGGAGAGAGTGTGACAGAGGTTAGGAGGTGACACGGAGCAGAGGTGGAGTGAGGGGAGGAGCCATTAATCCCTACAGGAAGGTCCAGCCAGGCAGAGGCTGCGATGAGGACAAGGCACCAGGACGGGATCTTACAGATATTTGGGGACTGGCAGGAGGCCCGCAGGGCTGGAGGGAGGGGAGGGAGAGTTGGAGCAGAGATCACAGGCCGTGGGTATGTGGTGGTGCATCAAGCAGGAATGGCCTATAGGCCGTAGTGAACATTGCGGAGTGTGTTGACATGTGATGAGTCATGAGCAGGATCCCTCTGGCTGCTGGGCTGAGACCAGACTGGAGGGAAGCAGAGAGAAAGCAGGGTGACCCGGTTGGACCCTCTAGTGAGATGTGATAGTGGTCTGGGAGATGTGAGAGTGGCACAGGAGGACAGAAGGGACAAGGGATATTATTTTGAAGGTAGAGCTGACAGAATTTGCCAACAAATTGGATGCAGGATATGAGAGATGGTGGCCCAAGATGGGCAGCCTGCCACCCTCCGTCTCCAGCTCAGACTCTCCCGAAGACTCAGATCCACCAGCCAACCACCAGTGGACACCTTCCCCAGGATGTCCACACCTGCTCTAGCATTGTCCTGCGACTCGGTGACCACACAGCTGGGTGTTCAGGCCATTGGGATCAGCACCGCCCCCTCCTCCATGCCCTCCTCCCTTCTGCCCTGCGCGGCTCCTGCTGGTTTTACCTTCCGAGCAGCCTTCAGTCTGCCCTCTCCCTGTGCCCAGGGCCACCATCGTGTCCCTCTCCCTGCCTGTCCTCCCCTTCTCCCCTCACGCCCCATTCACCCCCCCTCTGCAGCAGAGCGAGCCTTTTGAATGGGATCAAGCCGCTTCTGTGTTTCAAGCCCATTTCCTATGGCCTTTAGGATAAAACACAGCTTTCAGCCTGGGTTACATTGTCCTTCGTGATAGGACCCCTTTGCTTCTCCAGCAGTGACTGTCCCCACCCCAAACCCACTTCCCCCCGTGCCCCAGTCACGCTGAGCAGGTGAGGACATCTCCCCACACTTTCCCTCTCAGCTCAGGACCTTTGCACACCTTTGCCTTCACGAAGAATGGGCTCCTGGCTCCCTGGTCCTGCCACTCATCCCTCCCTTTGCCTCCCCTGAGCCTGCTGTTCGCTCTCACCTACAGCCCCTGCCTCCCTCATCGTGACTCCCGCCCCCATGCTGTTGCTGTCTATTCGTGAACCTTTCTCTCCTCTGGAACTAGGGCCAGGCTTGAGTGCCTGGCACAGGGCGGGCATTGGCAGGGGTGAATGAGTGATGGAGAGGAGGTGCATGGCCTGCATGGAGTCTTGGGAAAAGGGATTTGGACTTGGATGTATCGCTGGGTCTACAGCGCTTTCTGGGAGGAGGGCTCAGGTCCCTGACACACATGGTTAGCAGTGTCCACGTGGCTCAGGCAGGGGCACCACCGGGCAAAAATCCTGGCTCCGTGACCTGCCCACGGGATGACCCTGGAAAAGTCACTTCATCTCTTTGAGCCTCACTCCCTTGTCTGCAAGAAGAGGACCAAGAAGGAACAGGTGGTGAGGGGAGTGACTGCTGGCCTTCCTCAGTAGAGGCTGGGTGCACACAAGCAAGCTCAGTCAGCAAACAGCCACTGATAACCTCCCTGGTGCCCGGCTGCGTGCTGGGCCGTGGCTCCCATACCCCTGTCCTGCCCTCAAGGTGCTCCCAGTCTGACGGACGCACACAGTGCAGTGTGAACCCAGCGGGCTGCACAGGGGCTGAGCTGTTTGTGTGGCTTCTGTGGCCACACGAAATCAAGAGCAGACCCTGGGCACCCCCTCCCCGTGCCCTATGCAGCCTCCGGCAGACATGGGGGGCCAGGCCTGTGGAGCCAGTGGCCCCAGCCCAGGTATGGCGTTCCCAAGCAGGGGGTCAGGGTGAGAGTTACCGGATGAGGTCCAGCAGGGCATCGGCAGAGCTCATGATGGCCTTCCTGCTCTGCTCTGTCGTCTCCTTCTGGGCCACCCCGCCTGGGTGAATGATGGAGACCATGATGATGCCCACGATGACTGCCATGAAGGTGGTCCACAGGTAGTACGCCACGGTGAGGATGCCCAGGCGGCTGGAGGTCTTGGCATCCAGGGAAGCGAGGCCGGACATCAAGCTGGGAGAGCGATGTGGGTCAGGGTCTGGGGGTGGGGGGCCACTCAGGCGGACCCACTCACACCCCTCCTGGCTGTGCCCAGCACCCTCACAGAGCTGGAGGGACCGTGCAGGCATGTGCCCCCCCCCCAGCAATCCAGTCCTGTGGTCCCTCTAGCCCGGTTTCTTGCTCTGTTCTCTGGTCCACGCCCGGGGGCAGCCGCCACACCCTTGCACGCCTCCAGGCCCTTGCCAGTGCTGTTTCCTTTGTCTGGTGTCATTACCAGGTTCCTCCACTCGGCCAAAGTGCTACTCACTAGGTAAGACCAAGCGCAATGTCACCACTCTGGTGACATCTTGGACTACCTGCCTCTCCCCAGGGACAGTCCTTGGCCTCTGTCATGACCCTGGCTATCCCTGTCTGTCTCTTTCATCAGACTGAGGACCTGAGAGGAGAGGGGCAGGTGTGACTTCTCTGTGGGTCCCCAGTGCGTGTGGAATGTGAGCTCTCAGGGCTGCTATCAGGCAGGGGGTTACTGCAGGCTTGCTGAATGAACTAATGATGGGAGTGAGTTAGAGCCTAGGCTGGGTCCTAGTCCTGGCTCTGCCCACTGCTTGTGGGACATCTTTGGGCCTCAGGATCCCATCTCTGAAATGGGGCCGTGGTTTCTTGGAGAGGTGCCACCCTATGGCCATCTTAGGTTACCACCTGAGCCCAGATTCCCCTTCGTCATCGTCTTGGGAGGTTGTGTTGAGGGGGCTTGTGGGTCTCTCTCCCCGTGGCTCCTGACCACCCTGCTTTGCCCTGGGCTCTGGGCCTACCTGTGCAGGTCAGCTCAGAGTTACTCTTCTCTTGGCTGTTGGTGGGGTGGGGTTGAGAGATTAGTTAAGGAGATGCTTGTGCTTTGCTTTGCTGCCAAAAGGATTTTTCCCCAAAGCCCTTTCATTCTTTCAGATAAAGGAAGTATTTGTCTGGTGTTGATCATGTAAGCAAGAGTGGATAATCCCTCCCCATCCTGCTCCTCTTATCATTAGACTACACTCAAGCGGCACCCAGCATCAAGCTGAGCACTGTAAGCTTCTCCCCACTTCAGGCTGTAGCTGCTGCGTGAGTGCCCTGCGCTTCCTTGCTCTGTTAAGACACAGTTGAAGGGTCCCCTCCTCCAGGAAGCCTTCCCTGACCACTGGCTGGGGCAAAGGCTCCTTCTCTGGGCTTCCACAGGCCCTGTGCTGTCCTTTGCCCCAGCCCCCACCTCACTGAGTTGCTGACTGTTTACTGGAAGTTCCTCCGGGACTGGGCCGGGGTCTGGGTCTGTTCAGTGATGGGTCCACAGAGTCAGGCACGCGACCCAGCTGAGTGTAGCTCGGTAGCAGCTTGCTGAATGAAGGAATGAATGAATGAATATTTACAATCTCTGTTCATCCCTTGTCTGCCAGTATGCCATATGTTAGTGATGGGCTTACGGTGGGTCTCAGACATAAATCCTGAAGGGCTCATAATGGGATTGTGCGGGCAAGGGAAATGGGGGGCTGCCCTGCAATTATTATGCACCAGAGAGATTATCCCCAGCCTGGGGCCAGCACATCAGCCGAGGGCCAAACAGCCTGCTGACCGCAACAGAATTCCCTACAGCGAAGTCCAACTGCTTCAGCTCACAGGGAAGCAGGGGCCCTGAGAGGACGACCTGCCTGAGGTCACACGGAACACTAGCAGCAGCTGGACCAGAACGCAGGCCCCAACTCCAGGCCTGTCCTCTTCCCTTCATGTATTTATTCAAACCTTTAGTGCATGCCCACTCCGTGCCATGCCCTGTGTCCACAGAAAGAAATCAGAATCTCTCCCCAGCCTCAAGCTGCTCCTGGTGTGGCAGGAGGGCAGGAAGGAGACAGAGTAAGACACTCCAGGACAAGTGGACTCAAGGAACCAGGAGCCAGGGTGGCTGCATTAGTCTCATAGGCAAGAGGACAAGGAGGTGCTCTCTTTACTCAGAGGAGGGAGGGGTCACTTCTAGCTAGGAGAGTCAGGAAGGGCTTCCTGGAGGAGGGGGCATATGAGTGGTTCTTGGGAGGATGAGGAGGATTTGGAGATGGAGCAGATATCCCAGGCAATGAGACCGCAGTAGCCAACAGGGAGGCTGGCAAGTGTGGGCACAGTGTGGTCAGAGCTTAGGTCAAATTCGAGGAACGGTGATATGGGGGACAGACAGACTATGCTCAGGAGTGGGGGTGGCCTTGAGTGCCAGGCCAAGGGGGACAGAGGGAAAAGTGGGGTCCAGTACAATTCATCCCACAGAATTGGCTGGCTGTCTGAAAAGGGAGAACTCGTCAGATTTGAGAACATCTAAGTGAAGTGTACTGGGAGGGACCCTAAAGTGGTATTTGTGAGAGCAAACATCTAGGACGGACCTAAGAATGTCAATGCAGAATTAGACCGGGACTCAGGCCCCTAGTTCGTCAATGCAGAATGAGATTAAAAATTACAGCATACCCACACAGTGGCGTTCTGAGCAACCATTAGAAGCAATGGTGTCATTGGAAAGATGTTCCTATTGAAGGTTAGGTGGAGAAAGCAGGGTCCGAGCTAGTCCGTAGCTCTGCAGGGAGCCGTAGAGCCTCCTGTGACAGAGACCCTTCTCCAGGTTTGCAGTCCAGATGCACCTGCGCAGACATGCTTGAGGGATTGTGCTCGAGAAGCGTGTCCGTAACACATTGCAGAAAGGGACAAAGGGCCCCTCCGAAGGCCACCCGAAGAAGAAGAGGTCTAACACAGAGGTGGTTCCCACTCAGGGACTGACCAGGATGTGGGAAGGGAGGGAGTGTAGGTTCTAGATACAGCAAGAGAGGCCCTGGACTCAGGGGCTCTGGAAAGGAGAGGGCTGATGGAAAACATGGAAAGAATTCCATCACCTGGGCTCCAAGCAGTTCCCCTGTGGAGCCTCCAAAATGGGAAGGGTTTTCCTACTGGCTGGAGAGGGAGGTGAGTAGCGAAGGCGGGAGCTCGCGGGGAGGGAGCCGCTGGCAACGGCTGATGACGGAGCAGCCAGGTTGGTGACCGTGGGCGTTGGCGGAGGCCAAGAAGACTGGGAGCTCAGTACGAGGAAAGCCTGGGCCCCACGTGCACATGGGCCACTCCAGGGACTCATGGTAACAAGAAAGCAAGTTCAAGGTCCCGCCTTTGACAAGTGGGGGCTCCTTGAGGTCCCACACTTTTGGGCCAAGCTGTTAAAGTGACCTTTCTGAGAACCTGTAAGCTGGGGTAGGGTGGCTTGCAAGGACTCACGTGGATATGCACAGAAAAAAACACTAGCAAGGGAGAGTTTACAGTAGCTATCTTTGGGTGGTGGGATTATGGGTGATTTTCGTTCTGTTGTACTGTTTATCCACGTTCTCTGTTATTTCTAGAATGAGCATGTCTTGCTCGTGTGATGGGAAACACAATCCCTTGAGTACCTGGCAGCCACAGAAACCATAATCTGGACCTTAAATGTCCCCAAACACCTGAACATCCACCTCATTTGATCCTTAAAAAACATTCTAAGTCGGCACTGCCCTACGGAATTACAAGCTAGGCCACAAATGTAAAATTTTAAATTTCCTAGTGGTCCCATTGTAAAAAGTGAAAAAAATAAGTGAAATTCATTTTTTTGTGAAATTCATTTTAATACTTTAACCCGGTCTATCCAAAATATTATCATTTCAATACATAATCAATATAAAAATGTTTATACTGCTTCTGGTGTTAAATTTTTAATTTAAAATAATTTCTTAAAAAAGTTAAGTTCCTCAGCTGCACTAGCCACATTTTGAGGGTTCAGTAACCCACTTATGACTAGTGGCTGCCTTATTGGACTATGCAGCTGAAGTTACAGAGAAGGAAAATCGATCTCAGGGAGGGGGAAATAACTGGCCAAGCCACCTAGCTGGGAAGCTGTGGAGTCAAGACTGGAACAGGGGTTTCTGATTCAGAACCCTGTGGGGCTTCCCCTGATCCCAGTGCCTCTCCACGATAGGGAGCTGCTTTAACTCCTGTGGAAGAAAAGTGTCTTCTAGTTTGGCTGACCATGATTCTAATGTCATAGAGTCCATGTCATGCCTCTCTAGTTCAACTCTCAGAGTTGATGACTTGTCCCATGATGGATTTGTGGTGGTGAGCTCCCCATCTTTGGAGGTATCCAAGTGGAGCCTGGATGGCCAGCCACCTGTTCAGATGCTAGATCAAGGCTTCTAGACTGAGTGGGAGGTTCTGTGAGGATGCCTTCCAGTGCCCCTACTGGCACGTAATTTATGGTGAGGAGAGAATAGGTAACCTTGCCTCACCTACTCCCAGTCTCTGGCTGGGTGCTCCTTGGAGCCCCCGCGGTCCTTCAGGGCCCTGGGGAAGAGCCTCAGGGAGCTGAGAGCTCTGGGACTCCCTCCTGAGCCATATGGCCACCACCCAGAGCCCAGGGATTGTGGATCAAGAGATTGCAGTGATTGGGGAGCAGGCTGGGCTCAAAGGCCCAGCCTGTTTCAATCTGGTAACTGCTCCACGTGCAGGGGTGGGGGAAGGGAAGCAGCAGCTGCCGGGCTCCTCATGGAGGGTGAAAGAGGCTGTTTACTGACCCGTCACTGGTTCTAACACCAGCCGCTGAGGTGAGTATCATGCCCACCTAACCTCGGGAGGCACCATTGCTGCCGTGCACTGCACTGGGGACAGTGGACAGAGTACCTGGACTGTTGGCCGCCCCCCACCCCCACCCCATTTGAAGTCCTCGGCGGCTCCCCACTGCCCTCAGAACTTTGCACACTCCTCCGTGGCCTTGGGTCCTGTGGCCTGACTCAGTCTCCAGCTCCTCACCCACACGCTCCAGCCACCCTGGTCTCCATGCTGCTCCGTGAACCACCTTTGCACGGTTATTCCTTCAGCCTGGAATTTTCTATCTCCCCACCCTCCTCCCCACACACATTTCCCCAACCCCACTCATTTCCACTTGCCCTTTCCACGGCCAGCCTAGATGTCCTCTCTTCTGGGAAGCCTACCTTGAGGTGCCATGTTACCCTTCGCCCGAGGGAACCCTGTGCTTCCCAGTTAGTTAGAGGGCACTCTGCTGGTATGCCCCCCTCTGAATCTCCAGGGCCCAACTGGGAAGCTGGCAGGGAGTGAGTGCTGGTGAAGCAGGGAATTCCAAAGGAACCCAGTCCCCTTGCTCCTGCCCTTCCTGCTTCCCTTCCCTGTCCCCTCCTACTGCTGCTCATCTGTCCAGTCTCCACTCAGGCACCACGTCCCTCGGAAGGCCCCCCTGGGCCCACCTGGCTAGGCAAGGCAGCTCCCACCTGCTCCTACACGTATTCCTCAATAGGGGAGCCCTCGTCAAGTTCCCGAACCTCTGTGTGCCTCAGTTTCCACAGGAGGATAAAATGGAGGTAATGATGGTTGGTGGTGAGGGTTAATCTAGATTTAGCACAGTCTCTGGTACATCATAAATATTCAATACATTCCAGTTATTAGCATTCGCTCTACGATGTCATGGTCTCTTCTGAGACTGCCTGCCCCAGCAGACTGAGCTCCTCCAGGGAAGGGCTGGATCTGGCTCAGCTCCAGGTCCTCAGAGCCCAGGGCCTGGTCTGGGTGCAGGTTTGTGGAGTGTGTGATGTTAAGCCAAGGTGCCATTCTAGACGAGATTGTTAAAAGGTCAGCTTTGATAACCATAAGCACCCATTGTGGGTTCTATGAGAGCAAGTCCCCTAGACCAGCTCTGGTCCCCTCACCAGGTTTAGGGGACTACCCCTGGCACTGTGTGTCTGTGTGACGTTGAGACAGTTGGCACCGGAACTTTTGGGAACAGACAGGGACTTTTTGGTGTGACTGTCTCAGGTAGGGCCCTCTCCTGGGTGAAGAGAATCTGAGAGGGTCCCTGGAGGTGTGATTCAGGCCTCTTCTTTCAGCCTCCCCTTCCTGGTCATTTTTATCAATGGCTTGGCCAAGGTCGCTGACGGCATGTGGATCGGATTTGCAGAGGACAGGAAGCTGGGAGGAACAGCTAATGTGTGGGATGAGGAAGTTGGGACGACGCAGACCCCAGCAGGCTGGGACCACAGGCCAATTCTGACACGATAAAACTGAGCACGGACATATGTTGGGCCAGACCAGGCTTCCACAACTGGGGAGAGGACAGACTCTGGGGTGGGGGTGGGGGCCGAGCCATAGCAGCAGCATGTGGGAAGGGGACTTTGGGGTTGGCTTGCTGCCAGCTTGCTGAGTCACGTAAGGAATAGGGCTGCTGAAGGGCCGGTGGGCCCACTGCCTGTGGGGCCAGAAGCCTGGGAGCTTGTCAAGGAGGCCATGGACCCACCCTGACATTGAGACCTACTGGGAAAAGGATGGGGGAGGGAGGTGTGTGTCTTGCAGCTGAGGTAGGTGGTGGTGACAGAGATGCGGGCCTGGGGAAGTAGCTGAGGGGGCGGGGGCTGTAGAGCAGGGAGCAGAGCAAACCTGGGGAATGCTGGGATTGGTGGGGCAAGCCACAGGGAAGGAGATCTCAGCTCAGCACCAGGTATAACTTTCTGCCCTGGAAGGGACCACCTTGAGAAGTAGTGAACTCCCAGTCACTGTAAGTGTGCAAGCAATTGCTAAGGCCACCCGATAAGTAGATTCAAACCCTGGTCTACTAGCATGACAACACCCATAGTCAAAACATCCTGGCACTAGGATGTCTGAGACAGGAAGGAGCCCTGAGCCCCATGGCCAAGTCCTTGGGCTCTGGCCTTGGCTGACGCAGTCAGGGAAGTTCCCCCAAGCTGGTCCCGGGATGCAGCTGCAGGGAGTCCACTAGAAAGGCAGCTGGAAGGAGGCATCTGGGCGTCCATGAGAATCCCTTCAGCCCTTCCAAGCATCACGGCTTGCTTTTTCCCCGGAGCAGATGACAGGCCCAGCAGCTGACAGCAAGTGCCACGTTAGCACCGAGTTACTCTTCCCAGATGGCTCTGCCACACCCCCATCCTCAAGCCAACTCTTTCTAAGACCTGAGGCAGGATGCCCAGACTCCCATTTGGCTCAAGTCAGGTCCCAGTACCCCTTACCCAGGGCACACATTTCTCTACTGCCTCTGCTTGCACACTTCAGAGGGCAGAGAACTCACTACCTTACGTCAGCCCCTCCATATGGGCTAGCTATGCTTATTAGAAAGTCCTTCCCAGTGCCAGAATGAAATCCACATTCAGGGAAGAGAACTCCCCATTCTGGGCCCAGCCCTGCCCTCTGGAGCTACACAGACCAAAGCTCTTTGGTTCCACTTTAGATGTTGTGGGGCTCAGAGTGCAGAGGTAGGATGGGAAAGGAGGACGGCTGGGTGGAGGGCGGGTACAGAGCCAGGCATGGGTCTAGCAGGACACTGCTGTCTTGTCATCCCCAGCTGCCCTCTGAAGGTCCCTCTTTCCCAGCCAGACCCCTGGGCACCAGAACAGTGCTTAATTGGGGCTCGCAAATAACAAGCTCACCAATAATCTGCAAATAACAAGCTTGAACGGAATCGAAAGTAAAAGCTTGGGGAACTAAAGCTCCCTCAGAGCTCACAGTCAACCACTCTCCACCAGGAAGGCTGGGTGCCCAAGTGTAGTAAGGGTCCCGTCCAGGTCCTAACTCCATGAGAGCTGAACTCCTACTCCTTTCTTGCCCACAAAGCAAAGAATGTCAGGTGTGAGGGAGCCAGAGTGTTCCCACGGAGGACCACTCTGGTCTACAGTTGCAGACTGTCCTCTCTACCATGAGGAACAACGTCCTTGGGACGCCTGGTTATGACCAGTGCCACCATGCCATGGTTAGGAGCCCTGCTCCAGAGCAAGGAAAAACCACCCCCTGCCCCAGGGTAGAAGGGAACATAGGTCTTCTGCTCCTCTCCCTCTGCCAGCTGGGCTCCTGATGTCTCTCCACCGAGGGCTCAGGCTGGGCTGCCCAAGGGAGGCTTTCTCCAGGTCAAAAGAGACCCTCCAGGGCAGTGGTCTCCACAGAGAAGGGCAGTGGGAGCTTTTCAGAACCTCCCCCACCTCCCCAAACTCCGGTATGTTCCCATCTTGCCCCATGCTGAACACTTGCTCTGGGTGTTGTGGGTCCCAGGAGGGAATGAGATGGGCTCGTGGTCCTCAAGGAGCTCCAGCCAGTTGGTGGAGAGGCCTGTGCTGGACAACACGGAACCCTGGGTCATGGTTGTGATTGGGAGAGGCCAGAAGAGGGTCTAGCCCGGCCTGGGAATCTAGGCTTCCCGGAGGAGGTGGCTGCTGAATGGATCCTTGCAGGATGAATAGGAATTCTCTACCTGGACAGGGGAAAGAGCATGGGAGCCCGTGATCGGTTGATAAAACGGGAGGTTTTCAGAGTCACCAGGCTGAAGGTCTGACCCCACCCGCAGCCCACAGCTGGGCCATGTTCCCCCTCCTGATGAGTAAGGCGGTCAGCTGACTGGGCAAGAGGGCCAAGGACAGATCCCAGGGCTCCCATCAGAGAGGTCAGCAGAGCTTTGCTAAGAGAAGTCGCCCCATGGCGTGAGGGGCAGAGCGAGAGCACAGGCTAGGCTGCTCCTTCCTCCTGCCTCCCTCCCACTCACTGTGGGCTGGGGAGCCCTGGGCGGCTGCCCCCTGCACACTGGCTCCCGAACCAGACTGCAACGGCTGTGCAGCCCAGGACCGTCTCCAATAAGTCAGAACGTGGGTGTTTGGGTGTTTTCTGCCAAGCTGGAGTTCCTCAGGAGGCGGGGGAAGGGAGTGTTAGGTTTCTTTGGCCAAACATGATTTCCTGATTCTAAGAAAAATCAGTTGAAAATTCTTACAAGAAACAGAAAGGAAAACAACACACACACAGGAATGCATATGCACGTGCAGACGTACACACCATACACACAGGTGAAGATACACACCACACAGTCCCGCACAAACCCACACACGCACTTGGATTTCTTTGCTATGATGTGAAGCTTACAAAACATTCTGCCATGTTCAGCATCAGTGAATCACAAACACATGGATTCAGTTTCCCTTGAATGATGGCTGGTTTAAGAAACTGAAGAATGAGGGGGAGAGGAGGGTTTGGCAAAGAACAAGTGGAGAATTAGAGGCCCTTGCTGGATCCAGATGTTGGTCCCACCCACCCCTGCTTCCTGGTGTCACTTGTCTGGGGATGTGTGAAAACAAGGCGCAGTTGACTTCCCAAGCTCAGAAGCAAACTCCAGCCCATTTGGGGCCTTGATGGGCCACCAAAAAATAAAAATAAGAAAGCACCTGCTGGCTACGGCTTTGTCAGTTGGCTGGCGGCATCGTGTCTCTTTTATGGCTGAGGCCAAGAATGTGGTAAATAACAGACCTTGAGGTAACTTCAGAGTCGTGGGACACAGTGATGCCCCAAAAGGACATCCAGCAGCATCCTAAGTGTCGAGTGAAAGGAAAAGGGTTTCGCAAACTCTGCTCTGGCCCAAGTGGAAGATGAAAACAAGATTATGGAGACGAGGGTGCAGTGTGGACAATTCTTATGACATCACATTGAATGAAAAAGAAAAAAAGAAACACATAGACTTATTTTTGTGGAAGTAACATCAGAGGAAGTGACATCTCCTCTGAGAACTTAAAGCAACAGGAAGTTGCCAGTACCCTTTGGGGTAAACTATAAATTAAAAAGCAAAAGGGATCGAATAGTGACAGGTGCTGTAACAGAGAAAATGGGAAAGGAAGGCCCCCAAGGCTCCAAAGATTGACTTTTCTAGTGGAAGAGGAATGATTAGCACGGCTCAGTCCGCAGAGGGGCACAGAGAAGAAAGCGGAGAGCGGCAAAGCGCTCAGGACCCACCCAAGCACCACCCATGGGAGGCCAGTTCAAGGACATGACAGTGCTGTGGCAGGTCCTAACCATCTGACTATTCCTGCACCAATGTACCGGAAGGCAGAATTTTCTAAATTTTGTCTGAGGCTTCTGTGTTCATAGGTAGAGATAGCTCGTTTCCTTGCAACCAATTTCATTTTTAGAAAACAATTTCAAGGGCCCCTGGGTGGCTCAGTCAGTTAAGCGTCTGCCTTCGGCTCAGGTCATCATTCCGGGGTCCTGGGATCGAACCCTGCATCCGGCTTCCTGCTCAGCAGGGAGACTGCTTCTCCCTCTCCCTTTGCTGCTCCCCCTGCTTGTGCTCTCTCTCGCTCACTCTCTTTCTCAAATAAATAAATAAAATCTTAAAAAAAAAAACAAAACATTTTAAAATGGCAAATACAAGGTAAGAAGCACCTTAGTCCAGGGGAAAGGAGAGACTTCTGTGGTTTGATGGACACACCTTAAGACCTTGAGCCCTTAAGATCTGCATGCAGAGTTATGAAAAGTGCCTCAGTTTGCATGAGAGGCTCAGGGGCCTTCTGGGAGAAAAGAGACTAAGATCCCACACCCTGCTCCCTGCCATTTGAAGTTAGGGTCAGGGTATACTAGGGTACCTATGACCAAGATCTGCTGGCGCTAAAAGCCCCCAGGGCTAACCCAACAGGAGGGAAAAGGGATCAGGGCTCAATCCCAAGGAGCCAAACTCAGGGCATGACTGAGGCTGCTTTGAGAACAATGACCAGGCACTTGGGGGAGCTAGGAGCCAGAGCAGGGACACGCACCTGAAGGGGGCAGGGTGCTGATGTGAACCAGACCATGCAGGGCCTGTGTTCGACAGCAACACCATGTGGAAGGAACCAGAGCAACAGGGCTAGTGGCAAGATCAAATCCTCCAGTTCCAGCTACCTGGCTGGAAGCTTCCCCTAAAGGAAATAAGCTGACTTTGGCCACTGGGGTATAAACCTCAAGAGGAAGACGTTAGGCTCCCTGCTGTACAGAGGAGCAGGCCCTTATTCGGCACATTCAGTTCTGAAGTCAGTACGGAGAACAAAAGCCAAGGAGAATTAAATTTGCCCCGGAGATCCCTTAAGTTGCCCATAAAGTTGAGGAGGTATAATTCCATGTAAGTTCACTCAAGATGGTTTTCTTGGGAAATGGGCTGCTGTTTCTTTTTTTTTTAATTTTTTTTATTGTTATGTTATGGGCTGCTGTTTGTTTAGGTGAACACCAGCTGATCACAACTGCTTCAGGGAAATGCTCATGCTTTGAGAGGCACGTGGGAACTGAGACTGGCTTAGGGTGAAGCGCACCCACCTCTCGCATGGTACGCTCATCAGGAGCACAGCTCTCTGAATGGGGGCAGCCTCCTGCCTCCTTTAAACTCTTTTTCTCGGTTTCCCATAGCATATGTCATTGAATTTGCTTGAGTTAAATGCATATATGATGGGACTCCACCAGGTTGACCCAGAAATTAACTCAAATGGCAGACCCGGCGTCACACTGGCCATACAATTAAAAAACTAGATCGTCCTGCCAGCAAACATTGACCCAGTGGGTTCCCCGAGTGGCGAGCCTACAGGGAGAAATGCTCCGGCCAGAGACTGCGTGCACCTGACCTCCTTGGCAACTGGGGTTATCTCTGTGAATGAATACATCGGCATTTCGTGTATTTCGTTGCCTCTTGCCAGCATCGGAGGACTGGTCTCACCAGCTCCGGGGCTCAGATGAGGATGAGCTTCTGAACCAGTCAGCCAAGGACCACACCCTGGGCCTGGTGATTCACTACTAAAAAAGTTAGAGCAACCATTTATAGGGGAAAAGATCACAGTGGCAGAATTAGGATTCTGGGATGGTAGGAGGATCTTTTTTTCTGGACTCTCTAAAGGGTTTATAATTATAGAATTTTTTAAAGTACAAAAACATCTTTAAAAGGCAACTCTGAATCATTCTCCAAGGGTCAGTGCAGATGTCGGTCATGAACCGTCCCTGAATTCTGCCTCAGCTGCCCTTCCACTGCTCTTTACTCATGTAATATGCATTTATTAGGCACCTACTGTAGAGCAGGCCCTGCGATGTTCCTGTAAAAGAGATAGAGGAATTCATATTCTTCAGAATTTTTTATGATAAGAGAGTTGTCCTTGTTTAGAAGAAATTCCTTGATGAGCCACGTGGACCAGAAGCTGAGCAGCACCTCCACACCCCCCCCACCCCGCCCCACAGGAACGGGGCAGGAGTGGAGGTGACTTTTGAAAGACAAGGAGGACAGGATTTCTGGCTGGTCTTAAAATAGTGGTAAAGAGAAGGAAGGTGGGGAGAGAGAAGGAAAGAGGTGGATACACCCTATGTTGACCCCCAGTGATCCACACCCTTGGATAATCTCCCTCCCTAAGTGTAGATGGGGTCTGTGACTTGCTTCTAACTAATAGGATATGGCAAAGGTGATGGGATGTCACTCCCATGATTGTGTTATATAAGACTGTCTCAGAAGTCTGGAGAGTGAGGGATCCTTCTCTTGGCCCTGATGAAGCCAAAAGCCATGTTGGGAGTCACCTTTGGAGAGAGCCAGAAGTCAGGGAACCGCTGATAGCCTCTAGGACCTGAGGGTGGCCTTCAACTGATAGCTGTTAAGAAGCTGGACCCTCAGACATACAGCCACAAGGAAATGACTTCTGCCAACGACCCAGATGAGCTTGGAAATAGATGTTTCCCTGGCCAAGCCTTCAGATGAGAACACAGCTAAGCGTACGCTTCGACTGCAGCCTCATGAGACCCCGAGCAGAGGATCCAACTAAGCTATGCCTGGGCTTCTGACCCATGGAAAGAGGTAGATAATTAATGGCTAAGTTTGTGGTAATTTGTTCCAGAGTAATAGATAACTAATATACAGAGAGAGAGGGAACCCAGAGATGGCTGAAGGGCTTACACTCCTCAATATAATCCGTCCCTGTGATCTTGACTCCCAGCTGTCAGTGAAATTGCTAAATTTGTGTGCTGTTTGAAGCAAGGGATCTGCGTGTGAACGGAAGACTGGCAAAGGCTGTCTGTCCCCTGACTAGTTGCAGGAATGTGAGGGCAGAGGAAAGCAAGAGGCACTAAGAATTCCTGGAGGGTGAGGTGACGGCGACAGCCATGGCACACGGACTGGCTCTGGGCAAGGGCAACACGTGTGTGTCACGTGGACGTGCGTGGTACCTAGTCCGTGCGCCTGCGAAGGCTGCCCCGAACACGGGCGTGCAGGTCTGTATCCGTGTTCCCAAGTGTGCCTGAGCCCAGAGAGGCTTCCCAGAGGAAGTGACGAGTAAGCAGTGGGTGGAAGAGGTCACCCAAAGGGGTTGCCTGCAGACAGCAGAACCGAGGTGGAGGGTTTCATGAAACATCTCTGGGCCTTGGAGAAACCTGGTGAAGCTCTCATGAGTCAGAAAAAAACAGGCGACATTCATCATATATCAGGAGCTTTGCTGGGTGCTCCAAGGACATTATCTTATTTCATTCTCAGAAGGGAGGTGGGTGTTTTTCCCATTTTATAGGGAAGGTCACTAAGGTTCAGAAGCTGAGAGACTTGATTAGGTTCACACCTCCATTGCATGACTCCAAAGCCCCAGCTCCTCCCCTGGAGTCTCCTGCAGATTCTCAGCCAAGCCGGCCAGTACCTAGGGCTCCCCACCCTCACTGAATCATGAAGCTACAACTGGCCAACGGGAGGATGCACTCAGCTGAGGGGGCTCAGGCTAGGTGCTGGCTTGGAGTGGATTCTAGAGAAAAGAGGCCCAAGAGCGGGAAGATGCAGGACTATGGACTGAGGGGTTTTTTTGTTTTGCTTAACCATTCAAACACTTGTGGAACTTTTAAACCTTCCCCTACTTGGGCCCCTTTGGCAGTTCTGGTTTAGTAAGCCCGGTGTGAAGCCTGACATCTGAGTGGTCAAAGCAGCTCTGGTGATTTTGCTCCATCCTAAGTGATGACCCCCCCACACCAGTGTGGCTGCCCCTTGAGGACAGGGATCACCAGCCCTGAACTGGCCAGGAGCAAGAGCTCAGGGGACTGTGGGCGCCTGATGGATGGATGGATTACAGACCAGTTGAAGCCAAAAGAAGATGTGTTCAGGGATGCAGGGTTTGGGGCTCAGAAATGTGTCATTTTCCCCCCGAGAACGTTTAATTCTCCCTGAGTAGGAAACTGAAAGCACTTCCATTTTTCAGTGGTACAGCCGCTCTACACCAGCCCAAACTGTATAATAAACAAAGGAAATGTGTGAACACACACTGGCTTTTCTCAAGTTAATACAACATTCCGTTCCCAGCGCAGAGAACGCACTTTCGTCTAGTGGAGAAAGACTGGGCCTCTGAGAGCCAGGATTCGGAGAGGTGGACAGGCCCTTAGTCACTAGGTAAGCTGGGTAAACCAAGGCCCAGAGTGCGGGTGCCTTACCTAAGATCACATGATAATTTGTGGAGGAAGCAGGTCGGGGACCCAGGCCTCTGACTCTGACTACAGGGTTTTTTTTTTTTTTTAAGTAGTTTCCATACCCAGGGTGCCTGGATGGCTCAGTTGGTTAAGCGACTGCCTTCGGCTCAGGTCATGATCCCAGAGTCCTGGGATCGAGTCCCACATCGGGCTCTCAGCTCAGTGGGGAGCCTGCTTCTCCCTCTGACCCTCTCCCCTCTCATGCTGTTTCTCTCTCTCTCTCTCTCTCTCAAATAAATAAATAAAATCTAAAAAAAAAAAAAAAAGTAGTGTCTACATACAGTGTGGAGCCCACCGTGGGGCTTGAACCCACGACCCCGGGATCAAGACCTGAGCTAAGATCAAGAGTCAGACGCTCAACCGACTGAGGCACCCAGGCACCCCTGACTCTAGGACTTTTTAAAAGTTAAATGACTTGCCCAAGGTCACACAGCCAGGCAATGGCAGGGCCAGGGCAGGACCCCAGGTCTGTGTGACTCCAGGTCCATGCAAGGGCCTGGCCTCTGCCCCTGAGGTGTTTGGATTCTGAATAAGAGGCGACGCCCGGGGAAGTAAGGATGGTTAGAAGTCCAGGTCGGGAAAGCTGCCTGACAGGAGTCCCATGCTTTATATCACAAGGAGAAGAAAAAAAAAAAAAGAGTCCTGTGCTTCCTCCGCCAACATACTTGTTTAGCTGTCCTGTAACCTTGTGTTTTCTCGTCTGTCTCCCTCACAGCCTGTGAGCTCCTCGGGGCCTGACCCTCAGGCGTCTCTGTATCTGCAGCGCGCATGACAGGGCCAGGTGCCCCGAGAGCACAGGGCATGATTGTTGGGCTCCTTCGCTAACTCACCTGACAGGCATTAAGGAGTACCTACTGTGTGCCAGGCACTTGGCTAGGTGGAGAGTGGAACCTCCGCAGAATAGTATCTCTGCCTTTACCGCATTTGCGGTCCTATGGGAGTTAAAGAAACAAGGGGCCAAGTGAGTCCAAACAGGATGACAACGTATGGTCAGTGCTGAGCAGGGAAAGGAGCAGGGCTTGGTGAGGCAGAGCGAAGCTGGTGCTGAGGGGAGAGGGGAGGGACGGGTGAGGCGGGCCGTTCTAAGGCAGTGATGTGCAGGTGGAGATCTAAAGGAAGAGGAGGAGGAAGAGATGTAGAGTGCGGGGAAGCGTGTTGCAGGCAAAAGGAACAGCCTGTGTGGAGACCCTGAGATGGGGCAGGGTTGGTCTGGTCTATAAGGCCTGTGGGACTGGAGTGAGTGGGGCCTTGAAGTGGGGTGCAGGTAGGGGAGGATCAGGCAGGTCCTCCGAGATCAGGGGAAGGGTGGAAGGGTTTGTTTGAAATGCTGAGGCAGCCATGGGTGGGTTTTAGGTTAATGGATAGCAAGCCCAGATCGCTTTTCAGGAGGTGGTTCTGACCACAAGGTGGAGAACGGGTGGGAGGGGAACAGGAACAGAAGCAAGGAGGCCAGTGAGGGGACCATGGAGTCTGGACCTGGGTCGGCAGGGGGGAAGCTGGGTTGGGTTTGGGAGGAAGAACTGGCCGCAGTCACTGATGGACTGGCTGACGGTGGGAGTGGGAAGGGAATAATTAGCAAGGGGGCTTGAAGAACTGGGTGGATGGAGCCGCCATTTATGGACCAGCAGAAATAAGGGGAAGGAACTGGTTTGTGGGGTAAAATCTCAAGCTGTTGCACTGAATTTGAGACACGTGTTAAGCATCCAGGGGAGATGTCGAATAGGTAGTTTGAGCGTGGGGGTCAGACGAGAGGCCTGGGAGTACTTGGGAGTGCCGGGCTTGCAGGTGGTACATCAAAGCCACGAGGATGGACGAGAGAAGTCCTGAGAAGTAGAGGAAGAGAGACTGGGACAGAGGGACAGAGAACAGGCAACAGCTCTGAGGAGGAATTCAAGAGGGAAAGGGGGATCAGCTGCTCTGTCAAGTGCATCAGCTGCTATGGAGAGAGAGGTCACGGAGAGCAGGAACTGAGTGTTCTTTGGATTTAGCAACATGCAAGCTACTGGTGACTTTCACTGATTCACTGACTCAGTGAATGACTCAAAAGATGCATAAAGAGGAGACAACTAGAGTGGGTTGAGGAGTCAGGGAAAGATTTTGGAGGGAGGGAGGCAGCGTTTCAGCAAGATCCTTGGGGGGCTGAGTCCTGAGAGACCTAAATGCTACCTGCAGGAAGCTGAACTGGGGGTGGGGGGCAGAGGGTACCATTCACTGGCCTCCCTGCCCTGGAGGGAAGGGGGGGAGGAGCTGAGGCTGGGGAAGCTGATGGCCCTGCCCCAGGGGACAGAGCCACTACCCCCCACCAACATACACACAGGACTCAGAGGTGTGTCCATGTCCCTCCCTGCACAGAAGTCCTGGGAGGTGAGGATTCCAAACCCACAGCCTCAGAGCAAAGAAGGCTCTCAGATACCACCTGGAGGGGCCAGCTCATTACACAGAGAGGGGCAGGGGCTGGCTGTAGGTCACCCAGCATGTCAGTGGTAGGGGACAGGTATCTCCAGTGATTTCCAGTGGCCCTCCCCCAGTGAGTAAGTGTGAATTCTTTAGCCGGGCATACAAGGTCTTTCATGCTTGAGCAAGAACCCAGCTCCTCCCAAACATCTAGCGCATGCAAATACGTATAGCCTCGGGCAGTCCTTGCAACAATCCTTTATTGTAGGTGTTATTATTCTCATTTTGCAGATGAGGAAGCTGAAGCTCAGAGGAGTCTGGGCGCCTGTCCAAGGTTGCACAGATGAGCCAGGATATCATCTCATGAGTATCTCCAAAGTTGTCTTTTCCTCATGCCCCGCAGCATTCACCATAAAGAGCCTCTCCTCTGGGAAGCCATCCCTGACCTCCCTGGCCCTGAGTTACCTGGGAGTCAGGTCACGTCCCCTGACACCAAATCACTTGTTCAAGTCACGAAAAAGTCCCTTGAATGGGCTGGAAATCAGTGGTGCCACTGAAGCCCAAGGCTCCAGCAGCCTGTGCCACAACCCAGTGACCACAGAGACCCCATGGCATGCTATTCCCCAGGCCTGTGGCCACAGGCCAGCTGTCCACAGCAGGAGTGTAGCACCTACCGAATTCGTACAGAACCCCCTCCCCTCCCAGCCAAACATGTGCCCCTCCCTCACCTGGAGACCACCAGTGGTAGGATCAGCATCTTCAACATCCTCATCAAGAGCTCCCCAGGAAACTGGAAGTAATTAATTTCCTGAAAATACAGCAAGAGCGGGGATTATAGCAGGCGGTACCGACTTGACAGTTGTTCACAGCCTTCAAACACCGTTCCACCCGCACGCTCCTGTGTACCACGCGGACGGCAGAGGCCACGGAGGAAGCACTGGCTTTGGAGCCAAACAGACTTGGGTTCTAATCTTGGCACCCCCGGAACTAGCTCTGTGGCCATCATCCAAGTTTAAGTTTTTGTACTTGCAACCATCTTTCTCTTCCTCCCTTCCTCCCTTCCTCCCTTCCTTCCTTCCTTCCTTCTTTCCACCAAAGCTAAGCACTTGGTTAATGGTCTGATACTTTGAAAAGCCCCAACTCATAGAATTTTGGTGCTGAGAAGGGGTTTTAAAGATCTTCTAGTCCAGCTGAGCCAAGAGATGGAGAGGACTTAGCAGTGACAGTGCAGGATCAGAAATCAGGCCCCCTTGTCCTGTTCTACTATCATTTCCAATGCTCTAGAAAATCTTTATGAAATAAGGGTGAATGGGAGAGAAACTTAGTCCTTACATGAGCAAAAATGCCTTTATCCTACCCTTACCTCAGATATTAGTCTGGCCATATATAAGATTCTTAGTTTGAAAGAATTTTCCCTCTAAATTTTCAAAGGCATTTCCCTTTGTCTTCTAGATTCTGGTGTTGCTTATGATGTTTGGAGCCATTCTTCCTATTCCTTGGTGGAGACTTGTTTTATTCCCTCAGAACCATTTAAGGATTTTCTGTTAATTTCCAGTTTTCTGTAATTTTCATGGTGATGTACCATGGCATGAGAGTTTCTTCTTTCTTTTTTTTTAAATTCATAGTGCTGTGCATATTTTTCACTTCTGAGAAAATTTCTTACATGCCCTCTGAAAATTTTCTCCCCATTTTTTCTGTTAGCTCTCTCGAAAACTCTCTTATTAGAGAGTTGGATGTTGGACACCTCTAATTTTCTTCTATTTTCATCTTGTTTTGTTTTACTTTCTGGGAGATTTCTGCAACTTTATCCTAGCTATTGACATGTTTATCTTGCCTCGTCGATTTTTAATTTCCAAAAATTCTTTCTTTTTTTTAAGATTTTATTTATTTTTTGGCAGAGAGAGAGACAGCGAGAGAGGGAACACAAGCAGGGGGAGTGGGAGAGGGAGAAGCAGGCTTCCCGTGGAGCAAGGAGCCCGATGCAGGGCTTGATCCCAGGACCCTGGGACCATGACCTGAGCCGAAGGCAGACACTTAACGACTGAGCCACCCAGGTGCCCCGCAAAAATTCTTTCTTGTTCTCGGATTGTTCCTTCTTTTTGCACCCTGTTCTGTCTTACAGTCACTGTATCTTCTCTCACATCTCCGAAGAACTTAAGACAAGATTTAAACAATTTTCTTCTAATTCCTACTTTGTCTCTGCTTCATTAGAGACCCTTTTCCGTTTGTTTAGTCCCTGTCTCTGTTAGAAGCTTTGACTCTGGCTTTCTGCTCGGATGTAAGTGTGAGGCCCTGAACTTGTGTGTGCGCGCGAGTGGAACTTGTCAGGTGATGGCTCCTCAAGGAAGGTGATGGGTGACAGTCTGACTTGTTTACTCTGGATAGAATGGGATGGGGGAAGAATCACCTTTATAGCAGGATTTGGAGATCTTTTCTCTGAGGCTCGTGAGAAGTCTCTTCTCACCTCCGACTAGGGGGTGAGGATGTGCCTAAGCCCAACTGAGAGCAGTCTTACGGGGATCCCACACTCGAAGGCAAATGTCCACTCATTTGTGGGATGCATGTGCCTCATCACCTCCCCTCCCCCAGTACACACAGGTGGACCGAATTTCCCGAAGTCAAACTTCTCTGTGAGGCACAGGCAGGGCGGTAGAGATGGGCGGATGAGGAGTCCCCTGATTACAGGAACTGGAAGGGACTGACAGCCTAAGTGCCCCAGTTACAAAATTCCAACCAATGTCTCTGATTTCACCTCCTTGCTTCACCTGGCCTCCTGCAGCTCTGTGCACTTTCAAGTGCAGAACCTTTCTGGAGTTCTCCGAGCCAAACTGACATGGCATCTACCTCTATAGACACAGGGTTTAGCTTTCTGTGCTCTGCTGAGTGAGATCATTCAACTCTATCCTCTTCCCATCTTTGCCTAATTTATGGTACTCCCTCAACTTCTTTTCTCAATTGTCTCCTTTTATATTCTCTTGGGAGTCTAGATCTTTAAAAAATTCCATTACTATAGTTTCAGTGGAATTCCAAGAAGGAAAGGAAAATGGATGCAATTGTAAATTCACTATGGTTTAACTGAAGCTCTCAAAATGATCTCTATTTTTATTTATTTGTTTGTTTTTAGAGAGGGAGAGAGAGCATACACACATGTGCGCGGCAGGGGGAGGGGCAGGGGGAGAGGGAAAGAGAGAATCCCAAGCAGGCTCCACGACCAGTGCATAGCCCCACATGGGGCTCGATCTTAGAACCCCAAGATTATGACCTGAGCCGAAATCAAGAGTTGGACGCTTGAGCCACCCAGGGACCCTTCAAAATGATCTGTGTTTTTACATGAGATACTATTTCCAAAGATAAAATCTGCGATCTTGAAAGTTCTTTTCACAAGGAGGACATGCTTCCATTTTGCAAATTGTTTACAACTTGTGCCTGTTGCATAAGCTTACAAAATAAGGAGGGTTTAATTTCTGAGTCACAGGCAGAGATCATAGAAACAACCCCTGGATTTCAAAGTAAGATGCTGAGAAAGCCAATTCCTGCCAAATCACTGATCAGACTCCACATCCTTTCTTCGGTTTATCTGGCAGGTTAATCCAGACCAGAACACATTTGCATTTCCAAGCAGATGGGGCAGGCAGCTTTGGCAAAGGAGGCCCCAGATGAGCTTGGCTTTCAATAATAAGGATTCCAATTTGTTTTCACAAAATAATCTTCCGGCAGGAAATATATTTTTTGTTGCTCAGGGAAATTAAAGAAAGATTGCAGATTGTGCCGTTGCCCATTTAATTCAGCAAAGAGGCGAGGGTTCTCTCTGTGACAAGCCCTGAGCTAGACTCACATTTTGGCTCATGAAAGCCCATGTGATGTTCAGCAAGTCAAAATCTGCTGGGAGCTCCAGACACCTGCACAAAAGCCTCAGAAGCAGGACAGTCAGCAGCTGGCTACAGGGGAAGGCTGAGCGTGGGGTGAGCGGGGGAGCAGAGGATTATTTCAAGTGGGGGCAGGTCTGGAAGAATTTTTGTAAGATATGGAATATGAGATGGCTCTCGACACAGTTAGGACTTGGACGGGCAGATGAGGGAGGGAGGAGTGAAGTACCAGCCACTCAGCGCCACTGTATGCCAGGGACTGATGAGTCCTTGTTTATTCTCACGACAGTTCTAATAGACATATAGTGCCCCCCACTCCAGATAAGGAAAACGAGGTCCAGAGAGGAGATAGGATTTTGCCAAGGGCCACACAGCCGTTTCCGAGTAGAGTCAAAGTTCAAGGTTCTGCTGCCTCCAGAGTCCAAGTCTCTCCCTTAATGGCTGAGAGTGGCTTAACAGTGTTACCCTTGTAATAGGGGCTCAGTTCTCAGGGAGGGGGTGTTTCCCTTTTCATGGAAGATGAAATATGATGCTTGAGCCCCAGGTGTAGATCATATTAGGTGTTGGTGAGCTGCAGGAAGAGGACTTTTGTGAAATAGGGGATCTTCCAGGAGCCCATTGACAAAGACTCTCCTCGAACAAACATGAGACTAGCTAATCGGGGCTCTCTTTTTGGCCAGGCCTCATCCTTGGGCCTTGCTTCGGCCTGCCTGGCCCAATTATAGCAAAAATCCTGCCACGTCAGGTTAGCGAGAATGCCCCCTGTCTACCTTCAGCAAGAATCCCTCTACCTTCCACGTCTCCTCTTAGCAATGTTCTCTCAGTTGGCCCCCTCACTGTGTTCATTGTCTCTAAGTCCCCAGCTGTCTTTGTTGTGTTCGGACATGAGCCTGATCTCTCTCCCCTGTTCCCGTGGTCTTGACACCTATCCCAGTAGTCCTGAACAAAGTCTCCTTTACTGTTTTAACAAGGGTCAGAATCATGTTTTCTCCAGTGCCGTGGGAGTGTCCCTCCCTGTCCTGTGGGAGATGGGTGCTGAGAGGGACAGGGGCCCTTGCTCAGGCAAGGCATTGCCACCCTTGTAGTTACACAGGCCAGAACCCCAGGGGCCGGCCCTGCTTCCCAGCCCTGCACCCAATCCGCCACCGTGTCCAGAGGGTTCCTTTTCTGGAAACAGTTCTCACATGGGCCCTGTTCATCCTGCTGTCAGGTCTCACCCCTGTCACCACCTCCTCACCTGGTCCCCTGCCTGTCCCACCACTCCCTCATCCTGCACTCAGCACCAGAGTGATCTCTCCGAGTTGAGATCTGACCATTTCGCTCCCCTGCCCAAAGCGGCTCGCGGCGGTGCCAGGCCCCCGAGGGCCCCTGGGGCTCCAGCCCCTGCCTCACGGGCTACATCCCAGCTGCTGTGAACAGTCTGCTCCACACACGCCCAAGTATTTTATGGCCCTGGGTCTCGCTCCAGCTGTTACCTCTGCCCGGAATACCATTCCTGGGTCTTTTGTCATCTGAGCTGCTCTGGGAGGTGTTCTCTGATGCCTGAGCCCCTTCTTCCTGCCCCCGTCCTCTTCACCTTGTGCTTGTTCTAATGAGATGCCCTGGCCTCTCGCTCACCTGGTGATGCCATCTGTAACCACTTCCTCTGCCATTTTACTGGCTGTCACTCTAGTTCTGCAGGGTTTCATCACACCCATGCTACAGATGAGAAGACTGAAACCCAGAGAGGCCAAGTGACTCCCCCACTATCATGTCACCAGGGAGCCATGGAGTGGGATAGATTCCCAGATCCCTCAGGCCCACATACCCCTCGTCGACGGGGACCCCCGAGAAGCTCTGGGTGGCTGACCTGTGGTGAGAGGCGACGGGTCCTCAGGAAGAAGCCGAGAAGGCAGCCCACGGTGACAGACAACACAGACAGGATGAGCAGTCCATTTCGCTTGCACACATCCTTCCCTCGTGCCAGGATGGCACCTGGCACCATGGTGAGCCCAGCCTGCCGGCACGGGGCACAGCACCATTCCATGCACGTGAGGCCAGCTGAGGGCACAGGGTCCCAGCCAGGGGGTCTGGCTGCTCAGCAGGCAGGTGGGCACATGGCCTGCATGGCTGCCCCAGAGGGAAGCCACAATCCTATTACCAGCTGCATCATTAGGAGCCAGAAACAGATTAGGGCCTGGGAAATTAGAGCAGGCCATGTGGTCTGGGGATTTGGACCTCAAAGCCAAGTGCACCTCTCAAACAGGGGAGGGGCCCAGAGACTTGCTTGGTTGGTTTGATTTTTACCCCCGCTTTATTCCAGAAAGAACTGTGGCAAAGCAATAAGATACTAGCAGTCACTAACATAAATTAAGCATTTACTGTGTACCAGGTGCTGTTCTAGAAGCACATTACTTACTTGCATCAAGGCATTTAATCCTAATATCAATTCTGACAAGTGAGTACTATGAGTATCATTTTACAGATGAGGAAACTGAGGCAAGGGGTATGCGCTGTGTGCCAGGCCTGTTCACCTGCTTGACCTGTGTGAGTCATAGGGGTCATCCCGACAACCCTAAAATTCCAACATTCATTTTACTGAAAGGGAGATTGAGACCCCAGGAGTCAGAGCCCCTTGGTCATGGTCACGGAGCTCACAGTAGTGGAGTGGAATTCAGGCCTGTGTTGGTTTGATTGGTACCCCAGGAGCAGAGAGATGGCTTCGAAAGTGCTTAGCAGTATTGTGGGGCATGTAGGATCTGAGTCCAGTGGAGCTGGGTTCAGACTTGGGGCCTGCCATTCACTGTGACGTGTATCCCTCATGGTTGCTTCAAGCCTGAAGCTGGGAACCCTGTAGGCTCTCAGGGCCTATTATTTTTAAAAATGACACAACCAAGGGACTGTTCAAGTCCCTGCTCTGCCACTGACCAGCTGCGTGACGCTGGGCAAGCCACATAAGCACGCAGTGCCTCAGTTTCCCATCCATAAGACAAACATAATAATAGCGTCTACTTTGTTGGGGCTGGTGCAGGATCCCATCCTGAGATTATTTGTGAAAGCAGTGCTGGACCGCATCAGGCCCAACAGGGAAAGGACTGTGAGGATCATCATCCGCATTTAGCAATTTTTTGAGAAAGGTTTTCTTTTTGCTCTTTCTTGTGGCCTGGCCTGCCCTTTAAAGCTAGAGGGAATTAACTCTAGTCTGTTTCCCTGGGAGTCTGTAATCTCCTTAGGGGCAGTCAGGCGGCAGCAGGGAGCGCAGTCTGTGGTAGGGGGGTTGTGCACGGTGACTGCCTTCCCTGACATAGGGGAGAAGGAGGAAGATGGAGAGGATGGGGCCAAGGAACTGCCGGTCCAGGCAGAGGGCGCTGGGGTGCAGGCCCTAAGCTATGCGCAGAGCTCCCGACTGGGCAGGGACCCTTTGGTGTTGGTCCCAACTTAACCAGCTCTGTGACCTCGCCTTCTCTGGACCTCAGTCTTGCCCTTCGTCGAATGAGAGAAGGGGAGGTGGGGTCTGGCTGGCTCAGGTAGTAGAGCATGTGACTCTTGATCTCAGGGTTGTGAGTTTGAGCTCCACGTTGGGCATGGAGCCTACTGAAAAAAAGAATTAATAAAAAGTCTCCAAAAAAAAAAAGAAAGAAAGAAAGAAAGAAAGGGGCTGAATGCTTTCTAAGGACCCCTTAGTTCAAAAAGCCAAACTTCCGAAGGCCCTGCTCTTTGCCAGTAACTTTGGGGCAATGAGGGTGGAGTGGATACATGTCCGAGAGGTGTGTTTTTTCCAACTCTGATTCTTAAAGCCAAGAATTTCCTGATACACCTTCGCCTCCAAGGAATACCTCATTTTCCAGTTAACCAGTTGGTTTAATTACTGTCTAAAAGAGAAGATATTCTGAGTAGATATTTGGATTTGTGTTTTAATCAATATCCAGGCCTGGCCTTTAGCCATACCACTGATGTGGGTGAGTCTTGATCTCCACTTTAGCCCCAAGACTCTGACTCCCCACAATGGCTCCTGCCTCCTGTCCTTCCCATTCTGACAATACCACCCCCTACTTCCCAGACTTAGGTCTTTCTTTCCACTGCTCCCACAGTCTTCAACAGGCTAGATTACAACTCATTCAAGCAAACCTTTTTATAGCACCATGTCATGCCACCCGTCTTGGGTACTGGGGACACAGCAATGAGTTGACAGAGTACTTGCCCTTAGGAAGCTTGTAAGAAAATTGAGGGGACTCTAAGAAAGGACTAGTTCACACTGAAGTGTGAGTGACTGATAATGAGCTTACTAAGGATATTTGCAAATCAAATTGAAAGGATCCTGGATAGGAACTCTTTAATAGCTCCCTGTTGCCCACAGAATCAATTGCCTTACAATGTTACTAGATATGCAGAATTTTTTTCAGTAATTAAAAACAAGTTGGGAAATGCGGGATGAAACAAAGTCAAGCAGGTTCTTTACTCCAGGACAGTTCCAAGTCAGACTGCTCAAGTTCAAATTTTAGGTATACTGCTTACTAGCTATGTGATCTTGGGCAAATTGCTTAGCTTCTCTATAAAATAGGAATACTACAACAAGTACCTAGTTGATAGGGTTGTGATGTGGATCAAATATGGTGATGCAAGCTAAGTGCTCAGAGCATTGCCTGGTGCCTTGCAGACACTCACAGGGAGCTACTATTAGTTTTACTATTTAGTTTTACGATACTAATATCTGTTGGAGGAAGTCTCCAAGTGGGGATAAGACTCTCAGCCCTCTTCTGCTGCAGAGATGTCCGTGGGTCTAGTGATTGGGGAACACAACTTTGGAACACTCCAGCCTCCGGGATGAAGTCCTTGCTCCTTAGGGAAGCGTTTGAGGGTCTCAAGGGCTTGCGTTTGCTCACCTCTCCAGCATCCCACCTCCTCCCATTCGACAGACCTGGAGCTTCTCTGACACCACCCACCGCAAGTCCCTTAGCCCCGCACCTCTCTCCGTCCTCCACACCTGCATCCGTGCTGTTTCCTCTGCCTGGAATGTCCTTCCCCCTGACTCCAAAAGCACAGATCCAATGCCCCATCTTCCTTGAAGCCTTCCCCAACTCTCCCAGTTATAGCATTCCTTCTCTTTCTCCTACTCAGGCCTTTCTGTGGTCGCCACCTGCGCATTAACACTGGCTCCCTACTAAGTGGCTCTGACAAGGAAATATTTATGAGAACAGAGTGAAGTAGATTTATTTGCTATTGATTGATGATTCTCCAGCACCAACAGAGGGGTCAACTCAGCCCGGGGAGGCGGGGGTAGGAAGGCTTCCTGGAGGAGGGGTCAGTTAGTCAGAGACCCGAGTAAGCCAGGAGTTAACCCAAGGAAGGGGGTGCTGGTCAAGGGGGAGGCAAGAGGAGAGCCTGTTTTGAAAGAGGCGCCCAGTTCAGAGGTGCAAGAGCTGGTTCTGGAACCCGCCATGGAGCAGTGTGCTGGAGTGGCCCACGGGCCTGGGACCTCACCCCTTCCACCATGTATCAAAATAAGTTTGGGTTGAGCTGTCTGAGCTCCGAGCTGGGTTATGGTGATGACAGCTCTGGGTTCGTTGGCTGCTTTCCAGAGACATACCAGAGGTGCCTTGATCTCCTGCTTGACAAGCCTTCCCAGCCTACTACAGGCTGGGTCCTTCCGGGAAGGTTTTCTGTGGACATCTTACCCATCTTGGTGTGGATTCCTGCTAGTGTGAGTCACTGGGGGGCTGTCCTGACCTCCACTGAGGCTGGTCCTTTCCCATGTTTGCCTCAGACGGGGGTAAAGTGACTCTCGTGGCACCTTCCAGCCCCTCCTGTCCAGACTGTTCATCTATAGAGACTGGGCCTGAACACCCATGAAACCACTTAGCTGCTGTTTGTTGAGTACATACTACGTGCCAGGCTCTGTCAGAGAGCCATGCACCAGAGGGAACCAGTGGGCAATCCAGCCCCTCTACAAACACTCACAGAATCATTCTGGTGCTGGGTTACAGGGTGAGGACACAGATTCTGGATCTGGGCGGTCTGATACAGTAGCACTAGTCACACTATTTACATTCAAATTAATGACAAATCAAGCTTAAAATTCAGTTCTTTGGTTCCAGGAGCCACATTTCCAGGGCTCGATAGCCACATGTGGCTCGCGGCCACCGTGTAGAGCTGCACAGCCACAGAACATTTTCCTTATCACAGAAAGTTCTATCGAACTTTCTACAGTCACAATGAGCCAGATTCCACTCTCAGATCTTTCCTTTGGAAGCTCTGTGACTTTGCCCCAATTAGTAAACCTCTCTGAGCCGCTTTCCGGCTTCCGTAAAAGCCCGTGTTCTTTACACTGCATCATACCCCCATTCATTTGAATACAATAGCTGGAGCAAAATGTAAAGTTACAACCCCCAGCAAGTTCAAATTAAGATTCCGAATTAGGGCTCTTGTTAGCAAATAACAGGAAATTAAATCAAACTGGCTTAGGTAGAAAAGGAATTTATAAGCAGGCTGATGACATAATTTGTGGAACCCAGTGCAAAAGGAACACGTGGAGATTTTTGTTCAAAAAGCAGGGAAAAAGTGCATTAAAGGTCCTAAAATACGAAGCTTTTTTCTTTCTTCCTCAGTCTCTTTCTCAACTTATTATGGTGTTTTTGTTTGCTATTTAATGTCATTCTCAAATAATACAAATTAAAAATTTAGATTATTCACATGAATTTTCCCATTCATCTTTATATTTGCAGTGCCAGGGTTTTTTTTTTTTAAGATTTATTTATATATTTTAGAGAGAGAGAGCAGGGGCAGAGGGAGAGGAAGAGGACGAGAATCTCAAGCAGACTCGACACTGAGCGCGTCTACAACTGAGTAAGCAGGAGTGTTGTCAGCCATGAGAAACCATGCTTTCCTCAAGCCAGAACTTGCTTTGAACACAGAAAGAAGATGATGGCATTCTAAGAAAGGCAAACGGTCAAGGAACCTTATATCCTTTCTCACCGGTGTAACTTCCCCGTGCTAGCCACCGCCGATACTGAAAATGATATCGAAGAGAAAGGAAAGACAGGGCTACCCATATAGTTCCTCTGCTTTTCATTCCTTCTTTACTCACCAGTAAGCCAAAGGTAGAGAATGTACTGGTAGAATGTATAAGAATCAAGAGGTGAAATAAGATCACTGAGTCAGTTTTATACGGTGTTTCCACTGTTCTGGTTAAGAACAAAATACATATATATGTATGGACTGCTAAATACAAATTGTGTAATTTTGGTGACTCTGCATACAAGATAAATGCTCTTATATTTGCATTTAAAATTGGCACTGCAGGGGCACCTGGGTGGCTCAGTGGGTTAAGCGTCCAGCTCTTGATTTCGGCTCAGGTCTTGATCTCAGGGTCGTGGGATCTAGCCATGTTATAGACATAACATGCTTTCCTTGGACTTGGCTTTGGGTTTTGCTGAGCTTCCATGTGTTGCCAGTTAACCAAATTCTGAGCACCACAGACGCTAATACAAGCGGAGTGGCAAGAAACTGGGGGGGGGGGTCATTTATACTGTACCCGCCTTCTCTGCTCACATGATGCTCCATTGGCCTGTCAGACTTTGCTTATGAACCACAAATTCAAAGTAATTTAAGAATTCAGAGACGGGGGCGCCTGGGTGGCTCAGTTGGTTAGGCGACTGCCTTCGGCTCAGGTCATGATCCTGGAGTCCCTGGATCGAGTCCCGCATCGGGCTCCCTGCTCGGCGGGGAGTCTGCTTCTCCCTCTGACCCTCCCCCCTCTCATGTGCTCTCTCTATCTCAGTCTCTCTCTCTCAAATAAATAAATAAAATCTTAAAAAAAAAAAAAAAAAATTCAGAGACGGTGACAGCAGAGCATTAAACCAAGCACAGGACCCTTTAGCTGTCCATGGAGCCAATCCTGTTTGTAAGACTGGATGGTGAGACTTTCCCAGAACCAATGGGCAAAAGCAGAGTCGGACTGCAAAGACCGTCTGAACTAGGTGCTCAGTTGTCGGCAGAATTCTCTCTCTCCTTTCTGCATGCCTGATCCACTCATTCATTCTGCATTCAGCATGTTTACTAAGAAGTAATGTGTAAAATAGTGATTAAGAGCACAGACTCCAGAACTAGATGACTTGTGTTTGCATCCTGGCTCCCAGACCAACTGTCTATGTGACTTTAGACAAGATACCCTGTGTCTCAGTTTTCTCATATGGAATATGGGAATAATAATGTTCTATCTTTTAGGGTTGTTATGGAAATTAAATGAATTACACATTTGAAGCACTTAGTACAGTTGTCTGATCATAGTAAGCACTATATATATGTCCCTATTATTATCATTATTATTACATGCCAAGCATATTCTAGGGATACAGCAATAAAGAGAAATAGACAACAGTCTCTGCTCTCATTGCGCCTACAGTTTTGGTGATGACATTTGTGCTGTATTATTCTTTCTCTAATGGAGAAATGGAGCATTTCTGCTACTGCACTGATCCTTGTGGAGGAAACACGGCTACCGGCAGCTCTGTTTCACTCCAAATCCAAAATTCCCAGGGAAGGTTCTGATTGGCCCGGCTTGAACCAATCACCTGTGGCCATTAGGGGTAGGGGGCAGGGCCACATTGTTTAAAATGGCCACTTCTGTGGTAATCCTGGAGCTGTGTGTGATAGCAGTTACAAAAGTGGATATACTGTGCAGACACAGCAAATATCTAGCACATTGTCCTAGCCCCTCACCTCTTGACAAATCATGCTTAACCTTGGCTTTCTTTTCTTTCTTGTGTAAATTGCCTAACATCTCCTATAAGGTTGCTCCGGAACTTCGGATCAGCTGCTCGAGGTTCCCTGTTGCTCTGCCTTCTCTGATGTCTACCCTTCCCCTTTATGTCAGCAGGCACCTGCACCCCACCCCCTGCCTCCACCCTGCCCCCACCCTGCCCCACCCTGCCCCACCGCAGGGACAGAAGAGACTGCAGGCCACATCCGGTCCATGTGATCTCTCACTCCTTTTCAGCCCACATTGTCTCACTTGTTTGGGCCCACACAGCCACTAAGCCCAGGCTTAGAGCCCACAGGGAGCCCCAGAGATATTCTGCTCTACTCTCTGAAGCTCAGAGAAGGAAAGAAGCCAAGGCAGGGCCACTTGGAAATCAGGTGCCAAGTCAGGAACAGAACTGGGGTCTCTCCCTTCCTCCTCAGTCCTCCCTAAACCCAGAACACTTCTTAAAGAATCCTGTCATTGGCTGTTAGTCTTCAGCCTCTATCTCCTTTATGGTGCGGATTGCCTCCACCCCCTAAGCTGCACGCCAGTAACTGAGTAGACCCCCTTCTGGAGTCAGACCCTCCACAGCCACCACCTCCTGTGCAACCTGTGTCCAGGTTGCTCTGTGCTGCCTCTGGCTGCCTGGTGCTCATGTCCTTTGGGAAGGTGCTGAGGTTAGTGGTTGCTGAATGGGGGAGGCAGGATGGGGGACACAGGATAGCCGTCTGCAGAACCACAGTGGCCAGTGACTGGGGAAAGGATGGTCTTGGGCCATTGGGACCACAGATGTTAGAGAATCAGATTAAGGAATTGAACAAGAAATGGACTGAGCCTTGGTTTCTGGAAAAAATCAAGATGAGAGCAGGTGATGCGTGGAGGCTCTGGGCAGAGGGTGACAGAGTCAGGAGAAGGGCAAAGATTTAGGTTCGTGTTCTGACACTGAGGAATGCAATCAGGAAGTCATTTGACCTCCCTGAGTCTTCTTGGCTTTTTCAACTCAAAGATGACTCCTTGCTTCATGAGGCTACAAAGAGGCTATGGGACAGGCAAACATCATGGTGGAGGCAAGGGGTTTGGTGCCAGAGAGACTGGGATTTAAACCCCAGCCCCACCATTAACTAGCTGTGCAACTTTTAGGCATGTTGCCTCACTGCTTTGACTCTCTATTTCCTTGTCCATGAAATGAGAATATTAATTATACCGAATTCATCGCTGTTGGGGAAGTTTAGAATCTTATGTGAAAAACCATTAATGGGCTTGGCACGTAGTAACGGTTCAGTAAATGGCTGCAAGATATAGAGACCTCAATTAAGAAAGCTCAAGCCGAAAGAACAATTTATTCAAAAGCTCTTCCATCTTCCCTCCTTCCCCATGCATCACTATTTCTAAAGCCTGATTCCTCAGCATTTTGGAATCTGACAACCATAAATGTTTGAAGATACAATGGGCTCCGTCTGGAAGTAGTAAACTCCTTGTTCCCAGAGAAACACAAATAAAAGCTAGATGATGTCTTGGGGGCACGTAGCAGGAGGGCTTCAAACAACTGATGGGATAAGGGTGAGGGGAGGAAGGCACCGGGCCCTCAGTGATCTTTTCCAGACCCTCTCTCCCATAGTGTCTGCTCACCCCTAGACCTAGGGGTGGGTGGTGACGCCTGAAAACTCTCATCTGGGCAACCGTAAGGAAAATCCTGCTGAAAACTGGCCATCAGGAAAGCTGAGATACACACAGTCCCCTCCCCATCATCCCACATGCCTGTGTTTGGATGATTTCCCTTTCTTAGAGCTGGTGGAAGGGGAGGGGGCTGATTTTGCAGGAAAACATGGCGCAGATGGCTGGCCAGTGGAACCCTTCAGTCAGAGCCTGGCTAAAGAGGGATTTGCAGTGATCATGGAGAATCTTCAGACCAGAGATGAGCCTTCGCGAAGGCAGAAATGAGGAGCTCAGGAGAGCAGCTCATTAACCTTCCCTCCTGGATCTTCTCAGGCACCTAGACCACATTCCAGAGCTGAGCACAACCACAGACCAGTCGTCTGATTAAGTGATTCTCCGCTCTGGGAGGGAGTGGGTGCAGGACCACCTCTTGAGGGCCATGGCAGAACCTCTGAGGGAGGTTTTGCTTTAAAAAGCATAGTCAAGGGCGCCTGGGTGGCTCAGTTGGTTGAGCGACTGCCTTCGGCTCAGGTCATGATCCCGGAGTCCCTGGATCGAGTCCCGCATCGGGCTTCCTGCTCAGCGGGGAGTCTGCTTCTGCCTCTGACCCTCCCCCCTCTCATGTGCTCTCTCTCATTCTCTCTCTCTCAAATAAATAACTAAAATCTTTAAAAAAAAAAAAAAGCATAGTCAATATCCTAATTTTATTTTTGGAAAATAAACACAAATCCTCTCCTTTTTTACTCCAGGAACAAGAGAGTAGAGCTCAACAAAACCTTCTTGGCTAGTGGAGCTGGTTCTACCTAACCCCACCAGCCAAGAAAATTCCCAAGGTCAGGGGAGAGGAGAATGTTCCCCTGTAAAGTCCGCATCCTTAGCTCTGGGAAGTGTGAAATTTTTCTGTTCCTCTGCAGAAGGTATGTATTCAAAAGGGTCAAGTACTCTGATCTAGACTACGCCATGTTTTACAGAGGAGGGACGAGATGCCAGCAAAGGAAAGGGACTTACCTAAGGTTAAAAATAAACTGGCTCTGACTTGTAATTAAATCTCATTTTATCTCATCGTTAAATCCAGAGCTTGTTAATGATTGATTGATTGATGGTGAATGTGGCACTTGAGGATGACAATATGGGCAACAGTGCTAAGAATCATTACTTATTGGCTCAAGAATCAAGAGGTCAAGATCAGGGATTGACTCCTATTGGGGTCAGTAAGGCTGCCTTGACTCCCTGACCACTGACAGCATCCAAACTCTGAGGAGGGTTATGGGTCAGGGCAATTTTGCTTTAGCAAAGGGGCGGTGTGTTTCCCTTGGCCCCAAGCTATGATCAATAAAATCTTAGGATGCCACAATTAAGTTCACCTTGAACTAAATGTCTTGACCACCTCATGTGCTGATTATTTAAAAAAAAGAGTTGTTATTTTATTTATTTTCCCCTCTCCCAAGTTTTGTGTCTTATCATTTCATTGCTTTTCTGTATAGATTTTATTTGCTTTTCCCTATTTTTGAACTTACATAAGTTGAATCACATTGACTTTTTTTTCCACTCAACTTCATGCTCTTGAGATTCAATTCATTAAGTGTAGCTGTAATTTATTTTTTTTTTAATATTTATTTATTTATTTTTAGACAGAGAGAGAGAGAGCATGGGGTCAGAGGGGCAGAGCGAAAGGGAGAGAAAATCCCAAGCAAGATTCCCTGCTGATCGCGGAGCCTGATGTGAAGCTCAATTCCACGACCCTGAGATCATGACCCGAGCTGAAATCAAGAGCCAGAGGCTTAACCGACTGAGTCACCCAGGCACCCGCTGTAGTTTATTTTTTTTACTTTGCTACACAGCATTCTGTGGTATGAATGGAGTATTATTTATTTATCATGTTGATGGACATTTGTGTTTCTCCAATTTTTGACTATAATGCACAATGTCACTATAAACATTCTTGAATGTTTATATACACATGTGCAAAACTCTCTAGGTTACATAGCAGTGGGATTACTAGGTCATTAGGTTATGCAGATGTTCAACTTTACTAGGTAATACCGCCCGTTTTCCAAATTACTTTTACCAATTGATGCATTCATCCACAATGTGTGAAAGTTCCCATTGCTCCACATGCTCTCCAACATTTGGTATTAATTACTTTTTTTTTTTTAAAGATTTTATTTATTTATTTGAGACAGAATGAGACACAGAGCATGAGAGGGAGGAGGGTCAGAGGGAGAAGCAGACTCCCCGCCAAGCAGGGAGCCCGATGTGGGACTCGATCCCGGGACTCCAGGATCATGACCTGAGCCGAAGGCAGTCGCTTAACCAACTGAGCCACCCAGGCGCCCCTGGTATTAATTACTTTTTAACTCTTGCCAATCTGGTAAGTGTGAAATAGTATTACATTATGGAGTATATTTGCATTCCCCCGATTGCTGAAATTGAATACATTTTAATGTGTTTGTGACCCATCTGTGTTTCCTCTTCAGTGAAATTTCTGTTCATTTTTTTTTTTTTTAAGATTTTATTTACTTATTTGAGAGAGAGAGAGAAACAGCATCAGAGTGGAGAGGGTCAGAGGGAGAAGCAGGCTCCCTGCTGAGGCGGGAGCCCGATGCGGGGCTCAATCACAGGACCCTGGGATCATGATCTGAGCCGAAGGCAGTCGCTTAACCAACTGAGCCACCCAGGCGCCCTCTGTTCATTTCTTTTACTCATTTTTAATTGGGTTGTTTGTCTTTTCATATTGCTCTTCATATAATCTGGATATTAACACATTTTTTATAAAAGTTTACCTGTTGATGGCTTATCTATATTTTTAGATGTAATTTTAATGTAATCAAATGTATCAGTCTTTTTTTATGATTTGTTTTTGTCTTCTTTTTTTAAAAAAAGATTTTACTTATTTGAGAGACAGAGAGAGAGAGCGTGTGAGAGAGGGAGGGAGCACGAGCGGGTGGGGGGGTAGAGGGAGAAGCAGACTCCCCCCTGAGCAGGGAGCCTGATGCAGGGCTCAATCCCAGGACCCCGGGATCATGACCTGAGCCAAAGGCAGATGCTTAACTGACTAAGCCACCCAGGTGCCCTTGTTTTTGTCTTCTTTTAAAAATCTTCCCTACCCTAATAAAGTTGCTTTTCTATGTAAATTTCTAAAAGTTGTGTACTTCCACTTTTCTCATACAGGTCTTGATAAGGAAAATCTGTATCCTAAGATGGCCGAACGAGCCAGCAGAGAGTCCCAGTCCTTGCTCAGAGCTCTTCCAGGTTCTTTTCCCTGCTCTGCTTCCTGTGCACACCAATCCATGTTCTTCTCCCTGCCCCGCTTCACGCACGCGCCAGAAGTGCCAAGTATGCGGAAGTAGAAGTGTATAAATTGCCCCTTTTGTTTGTGCTCAGGGCTCAGACCTTTGGAGACCACTCTCCTCTGAGCCTGCCGATGATAAATAAACCTCCTATCCTCCAAGATCTCCGGGTACTGCTTGGTTCTTCCGTCTGGCAATCCAGTCCAGGTTCTGTAACAGTCTGACCAACCTCGTTAAAGACTAAGAATCAAAAATTATGTTTTCCTTAAGGTTAGCAAATTGTCCCAGTACTTCATGTTGAAAATCTATCCTTTCACCTTGAACTAAATGCCTTCCTTATAATAAAATCAAGTTCTGTATACGTTTGTCAACACCACTCTGTCTTAATGACTGTAAGTTTATAATTCCTTTTTTTAAAGGATTTTATTTATTTGTTTGTTTGTTTGTCAGAGGGAGAGAGAGCACAAGCAGGGGGAGCAGCAGGGAGAGGGAGAAGCAGGCTTCCCTCTGAGCAGGGAGCCCGATGTGGGACTTGATCCCAGGACCCTGGGATCATGACCTGAGCAGAAGGCAGATGCTTAACTGACTGAGCCACCCAGGCCTCCCGTAAGTTTATAATTCTTGATACTTTGCCACGTAAGTCTCTTTATCTTTTTCTTCCTCTTCAGGAACGTATAGGTCTTCAATAAAGGCATACAAAAGTTTAGAAAAAAAAACTTGTCAAGTTCCAGAAAAAAAATTCTGATTTTTATTGTAATTGCATGGCAATTATTGATCAACTGGATAGATTTGACATCTTTATGATACTGACTTTTCTAATTCATGAACATGGTGTATCTTTACATTTATTTAGATCTTGTTTCAATAGTTTTATCATTTTTCTCTGTAAGTATTGAATATCTTTTTTTTAGATCTAGTCCTATATACTTTATATATTTTGATGCTGTTGTAAATAGTATCCTGTTTAATTGCATTTTCTGTCTGTTGAGGGTATATAGAAATAAAATTAATTTTTGTACCTGGATTTTGTATCCTGTTGACTTACTAAATTCTCTTATACTTTGAGGGGTTCTGTGTACACAGGCATATCATGAACAAATAATGACAACTTTGGTTCTTCCATTTCAGTCCTTATACATTTTATAACTTTTTTTTTCTTTTTCTCCCTTTTTTTGCCTACTGCAGTGGTTAAGACCTCTAGTACAGAGCTGAATGAAAAACCATGATTTGTGGGCATCCATGTCTTGTTCCTGATCTTAAAGAGAAATGCTTTCAACATTTTACCATTAAGTATTATTATTGTTTAAGTCTTTTTTTTTTTTTGTAGATACTCTTCATCAGATTAAAGGAGTTCTCTTTTATTCTTAGTTTGCTAAAAGGATTTCTACTTTTTGATTTCTTTTTTCCTTTTTTTTTCTTTTTAGAGAGAGAAAGAGCACGAGTGGGGAGGGGCAGAAGGAGAGGGAGAGAGAGAATCCCAAGCAGGCTCCACACCCAGTGCAGAGCCCCACTCGGGATTCGATCTTACCACCCTGAGATCATGACCTGAGGTGAAATCAAGAGTCAGACACTTAACCAACTGAGCCACCCAGGCGCCCCTACTTTTTGGTGTTTTTTTTTTAATGTATGTTTCATAACTTCCCAGCATAAGGTTTTCCTATTTATCTTTTGTTATTTTTTTTTTAAATCTTTATTTAGGCATAATTTACATATTGTATGATTCATCCCTTTTAAGCATACAATTCAATGGTTTTAGTAAATGTACTGAGCTGTGCAATCATCACCACAATCCAATCATAGAACATTTCCATCATCCCCAAAAGACTCATCACGCCCATCTTTATTCAATCCCTGTTCCCACCTCCATCCCCAGGCAAACACCAGTGTGCAGCCTGTCTCCATAGATTTGTCTTTTCTGGACATTTTATATATGTGGAATAATACAATGTGGACTTTTTTTTCATTTGACTTCTTTCAGTTAGCATAATATTTTTTAAGTTCATCCATGTTTGTAGCATATTATCATTAGTTCATTCCTCTTACTGGTGAACAATATTGCATTGTATGCATAGCATACATTTTGTTTTCAGAATAATGTTGCTGTGAACTTTCACATACAAGTCTTTCTGTGGACACATGTTTTTATTTATCTTTAGTAGATATCTACAAGCCAAATTACTAGGTCGATAAATATAAATTTATGTCTAACTTTTAAGAAACTGCCAAACTATTTTCTAAAGTGGATACACCATTTTAACTCCTGCCAGCAATGTATGAGATTTCAATTTCTTCATGTCTGCTCCCACAGTTATTACTGTCTTTTTTATTATAGCCATCCTGGTGGGTACAAAGTGGCATCTCCTTGTGGTTTTAATTTGCATTTTCCTAATGGCTAATGATGCTGAGCACCTCTTAATAACTGTTGGACAGTTATGAGCATTTGATAGCATTGCTCACGAAAAGCACTATGTTGTGTATTTTCTTAGATGCTATGTTTGTCTTTGGCATCCATTCATTACAGGGCCAACTACATTAACTACAGTTTCTTATATTCCTGATGCTCTGGCTTCTGGGGGCTTTACAGACCCAGGAAGAGGTTGCCCCTCCCAGAGCTAGCTAATTTCCAAAGACAATATCACCCTACCCATGAGCTTGCCTTTGATAAACAAACCAGTGAGTCCTGAGTCTATACCCCCTTACCCACCTCCTTACCTAACCCTCACACACCAGGCCCTAAGTCATCCCGGGACAGGCTACCAGAGAAACTAGCGGCCACCCCTAGAGCCCAGAGCCTGCCAGAATGACTCAAACTGTTTACCCTGCCCTGCCTATCTTTCCTGAAGAAACCCCAACAAAGGCTCTGGCCTAGGCTCTCCCTCACTCTTTTCTGTACCCTGAGCAGCACTGGTGCTTTCCCCTGTCGCCCTGCCCTGTGGCATGCAGTGGCCACCTCTCTGGGATCTGTGAGCATAATACACATCTTTCTTTGAAGCCCCGTTCCCGCTTCCTACTGTGGCCACACCGACTTTAACGGACCGCATCCGTCATGCACACGCTTAGAACAGCTCGGCAGTTTCGGGCCCGTGGCAAGCTCTCAATAACTGTTAGCTGTTACTGTTATTATTCCAGACCAGGTCTCTGTTAATTCTGTGACCATAAACAAGCCCGTTTTCTTTCTGAGTCTGTTTCCTCAGGCTACCAATGGGGATTCATGGTACCCCGACCTCACCATGGTTTGGAAGTCCAAATAAGTAAAACAGAAATATTAGCTTATTTTCTCTTTTCTGCCATGTCTCCTCCCAGAAGCTTCAGAGAGAGAAGGGTTATCGTGAGCTCACAGGGGTTTTTGTGGTCAGAGGGGCTGGGCCAGCCCAGATGGTGATGAACTCTGCACACCAAGACAGTTCTCAGGCTCTGGCCAATTGTCTACTCCTCATCTGCAGGAAATGGTCCCTCCAGGCCCAACAGCGTCGGGGGGGCCGTGACCCGGAAGTGACAAGGGCCCCGCTTCCCAAGGCCCAGGCTTCGGAGACTAGGGACGGGGAAGGAGCCCAGACCACGAGCACAGCTTGTGCGCAGGCGCGGCACTTACAGACCTGATGCACCCAGGCCACCTTCTCCATAACCAGTCAGTTAGTAAGCTGTTCTCCGAAGTATTCAGTGAGCACTGTGGGGGACCTGGTCTCTGCCTTCACAGAGCTGAGCATTGAGTTGCAGACATAAAATGCACCAAACCACTTACTTGGGACCTGCAAATGGGCTGCATTCCAGAATTTCAGTTGTAAATCAGTGCTTGGTTCTTACAACAATGTGTTCTTTGGGGAAATAAAAAAAATTATTCCCTGCATTGCATGTTGTATTCCTGGCCCCATCCATGGAAAAATATTACATCCACTGGATATAATTATATACAGCGGCAAATATTTGTAATGAAATACTGTAGGAAAAAAATATACAACTCAAAAAAATAAGCCATTTTATTTGTTCCTGACACATAGTATGTACTACATAAATGTTTGTATACAAATATTGTAGACAAAAGACTAACGTTTTTTGGGTCTCAGTTGTCTTCGTCAGGACTTGGTCACTTGCTTCTGACAAGCCCTAGTGAGCCTTGTAATTGATTTTGGATGCGTTACAAAATTCAGATATTCAAACACTAAACGTTAGGTTTAATTTTAAAAATTGGAAACAAAAGTAAACAAGCAGAAAAGCTCCATGAAGTCAAAAGGCAAGTGACAAACTGGGAAAAATTATTTGCAGTTCATATCAGAAAGGATGAATCCCCCTAATATAAACAAAGCTTCTAGAAATAGAGGAGAAAAAGATGGGCAAGAGACAAGAATGGGTAGTCCACGGATGACCCCGACACATATGCAAAGATGGTCAACGTCCTTCCAAGTCGGAGAAATACAGATTAAAACAATACCAGGCTACAATGTTTTACCTGACAGATTGGCAAAAGTCCGACGCATTTTGTTGGGAAATTTGTGGTGAAACAGGACGTTCTCATCCATTGCGCCTGAGACAGCAAAAACCCCTGTGAGCAGCAAACACTAGCTATGAAATCCCCAAATTCAGCTACCCTTCACTCCTACATCTGGCCTCTAGGAACCCATCCTCTGTCTCGCATCAATGTGAAATGGCATGTGCACAAGGTTATTGGTTGCGGAATAGCACATCGTAATAGCGAAAGATGGCGATAACGGACCATCATTAGGTGGAAGCTGGTTAAATATTCTATGGTGCGTCCACACAATGGAGCGGTAAGGATGTATAGAAAATAATGAACTTTTTGTTGAACAGAAAGATTTCTAAAATATATTAAGTAATAAAACTAAGGTGCAGAAGGGTAATTGTATAAGAAGGGGGAAAACAAAAATGAATTATTTGTGTTATGAGTATTTACAAAAGAGGTGCTGGAAGGGTACATGAGAAATAAAGAAGAATGTTGATCAGTTAGACTAGAGCAGCGGCTCTTAAACTTCAGCCTGGACCAGGATCACCTGGAGGGCTCGTTAAACACAGATTAGTGGCTTCCACTCCTGTCGCTTCTGATTCAGGTCTGGGATGGAGCCCAAAACTACTTCTAACAAGTTCCCAGGTTGCCAACCAGAAGGTTGGATTTTGAGACCCATTGGGCCAGGAAATGGGATAAACAGAGGCTGGAGCAAGGCTTCTCCAGGTATATCTTTTTTTTTTTTTTTTAAGATTTTAAAAATTTATTTATTTAGAGAGAGATCACATGAGCGGGGGGGGGGGGGGCAGAGGCAGAGGGAGAGAGAATCTCCAGAGGACTCCTGCACTGAATTCAGAGCCCGACTGGGGCTCCATCCCGTGACCCCGAGATCAAGACCTGAACCAAAATCAAGCGTTGGACGGTTAACCAACTGAGCCACCCGGGTGCCCCTCCAGGTATATCTTTTTATCATTTTGATTTTTAAAATATGTGAATGTATTACCTACTCAAGAAAATCTTAATTAAAAAAATGTGTTCAATAAAATAAACTGCTCCTCAACCACCCTCTATCCTCTTAACCTGTTTTATTTTTCTTTCCAACAATTATTATAGCTAAAATCATGTTATTGTGTTTACTTGCTTTTCTTTCTTCCCCTAGGGTAAGACTAGGGTAAGGATGTTGCTTTTCCATTGCTCACTATATTTCCAACACTAATATTATGTCTGGCGCAGAGTAGGCGCTCAAGAAATAGTTGTTGGATGAATGAAGTATCTGCTTAGTTCTTCTAGTATATACTAGATCCAGGTCCGGATGCCTCACTGAAAGGGTACCCTAATGCCCTTCTAGGTGAGGGCCGATTCAGGCGCCGAATGTCCAATCACGGTTTACTTTAATGGTCTTCATGTAGGTTTCCCTTTGGCATTTTAGTTCTGCAGTGAAGTCAGGGGGCCTGTGGGCTCAGGTGAGACTGTGCTGCTCATCTTGCCACCCCGTCAGACTGAAAAGAGTTTGGGTTTGGGAGTCACAGAGACATGGCATCCAACCCCATGGGCCACTCACCAACCTTAGGCATCTCCGGCCCTCAGCTTCCCCAACTGTAGAATGGGGATGCTTATGCCTAGCCCTTGGGATTGCTGAGAGAATCAAATGCAATAATGTGCACGACACGTGGCACCCAACTAATGTTAGTTATTTCTTGGCTTTTCAGCTTGTTTATTACATCAGCTGTTTTCATAGTTCTCCCCCCAACCTTGGTTTATTAAGTAATAGTTGTAAAAGTTTATAACAAGTCACATCTAGATTGGCAGCCGGCACCCTTGTTTTGATTGGCCTCAAAGTGTTTAACAAAAATCTGACTTAATTGCCAACATTTAGAAACTGGAGGTCTTACATAAAAATCTGGATTTGTGGCTTCATTGGAAACATCTGCATGACCACAATCGCTGGAGCTCGGTGTTGGCATTGCACTCCGCTCAGTCCCCGTGACTCTCTACCACATTCCACCTCGTCACCCCTCATCACCCCGAACAGCTAGCCCCTAGAGGCTTTGAGTCCCTAATTTAAACACCCTGTTTATAAAGCGCTTCCACTTTCTTCTCTCACTTGAACTTTACCCTCGAGGGAGTTGTTACAATTATCCCCCATCTTACAGGGGAGCTGAAGCAGATCTGTGGGGTGACGCACTCGGGGTTAAGACAGCAACAGCAATGAATAGCCAGCCTTTGCTGGGTGCTCAACGTGTGCCAGGAATTACTCTCAGCACATTGTGTGCCTTAATTAATTTAATCCTCACAACAATTTTATTAGATATTTCTGTTAACCCTATTTTACAGATGAGGAAATTGAGGCAGAGAGGTCAAGTGACTTTCCCAAGGTCACACAGCTAGAAAGCTCAAAATGAACCCATCTTCTGCGTCCTAATCTGCACTGTAAGGCAGTGCAGTCTTTCCTTGCTTCTTCCCTTTCTTTTTTTCTTTTCAAATAGGCAAATCTATGGACCCAGCTTCTGGTAAGATTTTGTAAGGGTTTTTTTTGGGGGGGGGCAGGTGGGGTTACATTTTGTAATACTTGTGCTCTGCTGTACCCCCATCACCTAGAACAATTCCTGGCATGTAGCAAAAGTATAAGAAATACTGGAAGAATATAGCCCTAGAGGCATTCATTATCCATTATCAGCTTTCAGTGCCCCTACTAACTGTTTAATTAATTAGCACAGAGATGAGGACCTTCTATGGATTAATGAAGTATCTGCTTAGTTCTTCTAGTATATACTAGATCCAGGTCCGGATGTCTCACTGAAAGGGTACCCTAATGCCCAAGACCCTCTTCTAGGTGAGGGCCGATGCAGGCACCGAATGTCCAATATGATGGGTTCCCTGCTCTTGAGGTGAAAAACCCTGACAAAGTTCAAATACAGGACATATGCAGACCTGTCACTTGCCAAGAAAGTTATGTTTCCCCTTCAAAATGATCAATTTTTTTTTTTTATTTGTGAGAGAGAGAATGAGAGACAGAGAGCATGAGAGGGAGGAGAGTCAGACGGAGAAGCAGACTCCCCGCTGAGCAGGGAGCCCGACGCGGGACTCGATCCTGGAACTCCAGGATCATGACCGGAGCCGAAGGCAGTCGCTTAACCAACTGAGCCACCCAGGCACCCCAAAATGATCAATTTTCAATAAAGGCTAAAAATGGAATCAAGTTGGAGTGCCTGGGTGGCTTAGTCAGTTAAGCGTCTGCCTTCAGGTCAGGTCATGATCTCAGGGTCCTGGGATTGAGTCTCGCATTGGGCTCCTTGTTCAGTGGGGAGTCTGCTTCTCCCTCTACCCTTCCCCCTGCTCGTGATCTCTCTCTCTCTCAAATAAATAAATAAAATCTTAAAAAATAATGGAATCGTGGTGCCTCGGTGGCTCAGTTGGTTGGGCGACTGCCTTTGTCTCGGGTTGTGATCCCGGGGTCCTGGGATCGAGCCCTGAATCAGGCTCCTTGCTCAGCGGGGAGCCTGCTTCTCCCTTTCCCTCTGTTACACCACCTGCTTGTGCTCTCTCTCTCTGTCAAATAAATAAATAAAATCTTTTTAAAAAATAATGGAATCAAGTCAGTTTAGAATGCTAATTATCTTATTGAATTTATATTTTTGATGGTGAAACTGGGCGCCAGAGACAGTGAAGTTTAACATGTTTGATCCAACTAATTTCTACTCTGTTTCCCCTATGAGGGCTTCTGGAGAGTCCAGGCAAGGACTATAGACTTCCGGCCTTATGTTGTTTTTTTTCTGATATTGCTGTGCCCTGGAGTTGGCTCTCTAAACAGCTGGTCACCTAGCACTGTCTGTATCTCTTTTTTCTTTTCCTCTCTCATCTATCATCCCCCTTCACTTCCTTGCCTTCCTCCCTCCTTATCTCTTTCCATCTGTTCATCCTTGTCCCTCCCTCCCTTTCTTCCATCTTTTCATTATCCATTATTTTTCATTTTCTCCCACAATAATCCTGCAAAATAGTCTGGTCAGAGATTATCACTGAAATTTAATGAGGAACTTAAGTCACAGAGAAGTGGAGTCATTCTTTTAGAATTTATCCCCCCAATGTTCTCCCCACAGATCTGAATCCCAGGTCGTGTGTCTTCTACCACACCACAACTTTATTCCCCTGCAGGAGCACAGCCTCTGCCAGAATATTTCTGCTTTCACCATGATATCATGAAAGAAAGAAGCAAGATGAAAAAACCCCTAGATTTATGATTCATCTCCCTTTTTCAGGAAAATAGAAATTTGGCATCATTTTCCAAATGGGGTGGAAATTAAGCTGCACACCTAGCTGCAAGCACTGGGTGATCTCCCTCAAGAAACCAGCTCCAGCTCAAGTAGGAGATGGGTTCTTTCAGCTCAGCTAACCCAAGCTCCTTCCCAAGCTGCGCACGATGAGACCTGCTACTGCTTCAAGTTGCTCACGGTTTGTGTGACGTGCCACATAGAGGGGACTTGGGAGACCATGGAGGTAAGAAGGAGCTCCAAACACAGTCTAGGGAGGTCAAGGAAGGCTTCCTGGAGGAGTTATCAGTTGGGCTTAGACTTGTTGGTGAACAGATGTTATCCTCTGGTGAAGGTGAAGAAGGGAGAGACAAGATCTCATATGAGCAAAAGAGGAGAAAAAGGCTGATTAATCTCCCATTGCATGTATATGCTACGTTTTGTTCATTCATCTATCCATGGACACTTGGGGGGCTTCCACCTTTTGGCTCTTATGAATAATGCTGCTATGAACATGGGTGTGCAAGTATCTGTTTGAGTCTCTGCTTTCAATTCTTTTTTTTTGAGAGAGAGAGAGAGCAAGAGCTCATGCAAGTGGGGTGGGGGATGCAGAGGGAGAGGGAGAGAGAGAACCTTAAGCTGAGTGTGGAGCCCAATGCGGGGCTTGATCTCATGACCTGATCATGATCTGAGCCAAAATCAAGAGTCGGATGCTCACTGAGCCACGCAGGTGCCCCTGCTTTCCATTCTTTTGAGTATATATCCAGAACTGAAATTGCTGGATCACATACATATTGCTTTTTGTTTCCAAAATTTTTTATTGTAGTGAAATACAACATGAAATTTTCCATGGTAATCATTTTTAAGTGTACAGTTCAGTGGTATTAAGTATATTCGTTTGTTGTGCCATCACTACCATTCATCTCCAGAACTCTTTTCATCTTGCAAAACTGAAACACTCTAGGGCGCCTGGGTGGCTCAGACGGTTAAGCGTCTGCCTCCGGCTCAGGTCATGATCTCAGGGTCCTGGGATCGAGCCCCGCATCGGACTCCCTGCTTCTTGGGAGCCTGCTTCTCCCTCTGCCTCTCTCTCTCTCTCATGAATAAATAAATAAAATCTTAAAAAAAAAAAACAAAAAAACTGAAACACTCTACCCGTTAAACAGGGAGTCCCCACCCCCTCCAGCAGCCTGCAGCAGCCTCCAAGCTACTTTCTCTCTCTATGAATCTGACTACCCGAGGAACCTCAGGTGAGTGGAATCATACAGTATTTGTCTTTTTGTGACCGGTTCATTTCACTTAGTATCATGTCCTCAAGGTTCATCCATGTGGTCGCATATAACAGAATTTTCTTCTTTTTTTGAATAATATTCCATGGTGTGTGTGTATATATATATATATATATATATATATATACACCACATTTTGCTTATCCATTCATCTGTCAGTGGACAGTTGGGTTGCTTCTGCATTTTAACTATTATAGATATTGCTTCTTAATATATTATGAACAACTTTTCCTATGAATAACCAAATTTCCCTAAGGCTTTTTTTTAGCGGCTGCTTTATAATATGTCAAATGGCTGTCCCACAATTTAGTTGACTAATCCCTGATAGTTGGAAATTTGCTTATTTCTAGCTTTTTGATATTATATTAGTGCTGGAAGAGTACCCTTGTGAATAACACCTTTGCATGCCTGATTATAACCTTCAGATAAGAGTATGCACAGTGTTTAGGCCTTTGGTACATACTGCTGGGCCCTTGTTACAAGCAGCCGCCCTCCCCTCCACCTCCAGACAGTAGCCTAAGCCTGGGCAGGGTGCTGCACAGGCCTCCGCCCCTTAGGATTGGGGAACACCATGATGTCCAGACATCCCTGCACCTCCTAGGTGTGAGCACCATATGAGTCCTGTAATAGATGCAGTTAAGGCCTCACACCTGCTTACCTATGATGGGGTCCTTAGGTGGAGCTCTCCCCAGGAGGTCAAGTTGAACCTTTGTGTCATGTGGCAAATGGGTCTTTGCCAGGGAAAATTTGGTTCAACAGAGATATGCTCCAACTGGCTCAAACCAAAGGGGGGCAATTTATGAGAAGGGAAATGGAGATCAGAAGGCCTGAAGACAAGGCCACTTGGGCTTCACAATGGTCTAGAACGAAGAACTGAAAAGTCAAGTGTTCAGATTCCTTCTCTATCCCTTCTAGAGTGATCTCTGTCACACCTGCTTCTCTCACTGCATCCCCTCAGTCTTCTCTCTTTCTGTACAGACCAGGTTACAACATGCCATGTGGATCACTGGTCCCAGACCCCAATACCTGCTTGACTTTCTGCTTCAGCACCATCATGAGGAATAGCAGTGTCTGGGTCCCAATCCCAAATTCCTGGAAGGTGGATCTATCTAGAAGAGGTGCGTTTACCTGGGGAAAGAGGACAGGGTAGCTGAGCCCACACTCCTCACGCAGAATTCATGGCTGGGGGACGGGACAGGAAGATCCATCCAAAGGGATTCCACACCTGTCTGGCAACTTTTTCTTGCACTTCCAGATCTCAGGCTTCAATGGGATCATTCATGGTCAAGAAACTTATGAACAGTACAACCATTCTGCAGGAAAAATGGTGCACTCAGAAGGTTAACTCAAGGGAGAGAATGAGGGTGCTTAGGAAAGAGTGGGCAGAATTAAGGGAACCAAGCTGAGATGGTGAAACACTCTGGGACAAGCAACAGGAGAACCAGTCCCACCCATACATGGGTCTGAAGGGGGAGAGGAAGGAAGCTGTCACTGCCGAAACCAGAGAGGACTGAAGCCAGCAGTGGTGGGTTCGAGGGTGAGGGTCCAAACTGCAGGCAGAGCAGAGGAGGCAGAGCAAGAAATAGCCAGTCGCTCTCTCCTCCCACCCAACCTGAAGCCAGGGGACAGGGCACTTGGGTGATGAGTTTATAGGGTTCGGCCTCCTGGGTCACAGAGCAGGGCGGAGAAGCATGCCAAGTGGATGCCGCTGGGGTGGCATGATGGAAATTACCCAGCCCGGGTGGTTATGATGTACATTTTCAGAACATGACAAGTGTTCCACTCCTGACTTTGTCATCTTACTCCTAGAAATGTAGTTTGAAGAAAGGATGCAAATTAGAATTTTTATTTGTACTAACTTTTGGGAGGCAGTATGGCTTAATGACAAAGTGTGGGCTTTGGGGTCAGAAAGATCAAATTGCAGTCCAGGCTCTCCTCCTTCTTAGCTCTATGGGATTTGGGGTCTCTATCTGGATTGACCTCTCAGAGCCCCATTTTCTTCATCTGTAATACCATTCGTTTCCTGTGGCTGTTGTAATAAATCACCACAAAACTCGGTGGCTTAAAACAACAGAAATCTAGTCGCTCACAGTTCTCAAGGCCAGAAGTCCTAAATCCGGGTGTCAGCAGGGCCATGCTCCCCCTGGAGGCTCTACCAGAGAATCCAGTTCATGCCTCTCTCCCAGCTTCCAGTGACTACTGGAGTCAATCCTTGGTGCTCCTTAGTCTGTAGCCGCATCCTTCCAATCTCTGCCTCCATCTTCACATTGCTTTCTCCTCTGTGTCTGTGTGGTCTCCCTCTGACTCACTCTTACAAGGACACTCATTGGATTTAGGGCCTGCCCAGATAATTGAGAATAATCCTATCCTAAGATACTTAAGTACATTTGCAAAGACCCTTTTACCAAATAAGGTCACAGTCACAGATTCCAGGGATTGGGATGTAGACATATTTTCCCCTGCTTTGGTGTGTGTGGCGGGGGAAGACACCATTCAACCCATTTAAGAAACTGGAGGAAGCGGGGCGCCTGGGTGGCTCAGTTGGTTAAGCGACTGCCTTCGGCTCAGGTCATGATCCTGGAGTCCCTGGATCGAGGCCCGCATCGGGCTCCCTGCTCGGCAGGGAGTCTGCTTCGCCCTCTGACCCTATCCCCTCTCATGTGTTCTTTCTCTCTCATTCTCTCTCTCAAATAAATAAATAAAATCTTAAAAAAAAAAAAAGAAACTGGAGGAAGGGAGATTCAGAAACTTGGGGGAGGGGAGCCGGCTGACACATCAGAACAGGTGGTGGTTATTGGGGGAAGCATCATGGAGGAAACAGAAGACAACCCTTCACCCAGAAATAACCAATAGAAGTATTGTTGAGTGAACAGAATGAATTGAAAGGAATTGAGGATGAGCCATAACAGAAGTCTGACATCCCAGACTTGTCTCCCAGCCTCACTGATAGAACCGTGGACTCCACGGTTTGCTGTCTGTCCATCACTGTGCTCAGCTCCACTCCTCACTTCTTAACCCAGTTTTGCCTCTGGCTTGTGTCCTGTGTGATGAATGCCTTAAATAGTCTGAAAATGAAAATCAGGGATGTGTGTGTACTGAGAGACTGAATATATAAATAGACAATGGCCAGACCATAATGACAAATGGAACTCTGACCCACAACCTCTGCAGCAACCAGCTTGGGAAGAGAAACCACAAACCTCTGCAGTAATCAGCCCAGAACAGTCAGGACTTGGTCAATGACCGTCAACTTTCCTATTCTTTGCCCCCACTTCCAGCTCAGGACTAGCCAGAGAAAGCTGAAGACATCCCAAGCCAATCACATACAGGCGCCCTGCTTCTAGTCAGCTGTTTCCAGCTTCCCTTTGCCAACAGCCTCCAGCAGAGCACCCCTGAAGCCCTCCTTTTTTTTTTTTTTAAACTATAAAGCTTTCTGGTTCCAGTGCCTGCCTTTGAGTCTCTGCCAAATGCAAGTGATGGGGGCTGACTCCTTTTTTGCGGCAAGCTCTAAATCGATAGCCTCTGTTTGTTGTCATTGGGGTCTTTATTTCCATTGGGCAGTCTCTCCATTCTGCTCAACTGAGTGCACATAAGCTCCTACTCCTTGGTTATGAGAATCACCAGTGAAGTTGAACCACTACAACCAGTACAGTGCCTGACACATAGTAGATGCTAAATAAATTATTGTCAAGGGAATGAACAGCTCTCTAGGTTAAGCTGAAATTATTGCTGCAACTCCAAGTTCTTAGATGAAGTTTAGGGAAGTAAATCCAGAAGACTTATTTTAGGGAGATTCCAATGAACTCTTTGTTTTTCTGAATTCTTTGAAAGATGGAATTTTCTAGTTAATAGAACTTTCTAGTTGACTCAGAGTGCCTAAGTGCCCTTATATATGTTCCTCATTGAACAGACCTTAATACTTCTTAAAGAGGCAGATGGCATGCTATTATTTAAAAATAGTGCTGTGAAAAGTCTCAAGTGCCACACAGAATGGGCAGAAGTTGGATGGTGCTGGCTGTGGGGCTATACCCACGTTGGGGGCTATTGTTGAACTAAATGCCCAATTGGAGCTTGTGTATTATGTATTATGTATTACCCATAATGTGTATTATGTATTGCCCATAAAATGGAATGCAGACTACTCTCATTACCCACCACCCCCTGCCTCCCCCATGGAGTTCCTTGGTTGTTTAGATGGTGGGTAAACAGGTTGTGGGGCTGTTAGGTTGTTATCGAGGAGAAAGGTTGGAGGCAGCAGAGGTGAGGAAGGCAGAGGACCTGCAGGAAGGAGCCTCAGAAGAGGCTCCCAAGAAGCTGCTGTGCCCAGGAGATGTTGGGACCACAGGACCCCACTTCTGTTAACTATGTAAGGTGGTAGACACCATTTCCAAAGCACAGAGAAGACAATTTCCTTGAAACAGCAAAAAGCTTTTTGACTCTGCCCTTTTAACAAAAAATTCAAAACATCCTTTCAAGCTCTGTTTAGCTCTGTTTATAGCTGTGTTTAGAAAAGCTGAACAAATGAAATTTACTTAACACTTCAAACACAGGGCTTTTGGTTGATCACTGTATATCCTATGTTTTGAATACAATTTTGAATTTCACAGCAGCAGGAATTTTGCCATGAGAATTTATTTACCACAAAAGCCAAAGACTGTTCTTGTCTCCATCTCTCTTTACATTCCTTCCCCTTCCCCCTCTTCCCATTGTCCCATGCGTGTACTAAAGTTCTCTTCATTTCCCTAGCCGACCCATACCCGTTCTTGTCGCAGTCTTTGCACATGCTCTTCCCAACGCCTGGAATGCCCTCTTCTTTCAGTCCATCTGGTGAGCCAAACAATACTCTAAGACTAAATACAAGAGGGGGTTCTGGGAAGATGGAGCATTGGAAGCACTAGGAATCTGTCTCCCCACCTAGACAACAATTGCACTGGAAGAATCTGTCTGCTGTAACTATCTTGGAACTCTGGAGTCTGTTTAAGGCTTGTAAATTCCAGGGAAAGACTTGGACAGTAAATTGTAGTGAATTTTGATCAATTTTAGCTCTTAGTACAGTAGCAGCTGCCCACCCCCCACCCCCCATCCCCAGCCACATGGCAGGCAGCTGTGCGAGTGTTCCTGGAGCAGACTGCACACAACTTGCAAGAGCCAGAGCAGGCAAAAAGAAGCCTGTTCTCCAAATATCTGTGCTCTGACACTGACTGCTGCTTCTGATCACAGAAGGTGCAGAGAGGTGGCTGCCATGGCTGTCACACCTCCCGCCATAGTTACAAGCCCCTCCCCCTCCAGCTGAAGTGACTTGCTGGGAATTTTACTGGCTGGTGCCCACCGCCCTTCATTTTTCTCTTTTTTTCCTTTTGGGAGACAGACATTAATGACTAAGACGTTAAAAAAATTTTTTTTTCAAGGGAAATTAGAAAATGAAAGCATGTGCCTAGAAAAGACCTGAGAAGATGTTAAGTTTATACCTCAGGCTGATCCTCAGCACAAAGACAGCCTACAACAATCAAAACAACAAAACCAGTAACTAAAAATAATAAAACCCAGCAAACCCTGGGGAAGGAGGAGAATCTGATTTCTAGAGTTACCAGATTATTAGATTCAAATGTCCAGTTTCCAACAAAAAAAATCACAAGGCATACAAAGAAACAGGAAAGTGTGGCCTATTCAAAGGGGAAAAAAAAATATATCAACAGAAAGTGTCCCTGAAAAAGACCTAACGGCAGATATACTGGGTGAAGACTTTAAAACACCTGTCTTAAAGATGCTCGAAGAACTAACGGAAGACGTGGAGAAAGTGAAGAAAATTATGTATGAAATAAAAATGCCAGTAAGATGAGAGAAAACTTAAAAATCAAGCAAAAAGAAAGTCTGGAGCTGAAAAAAGCAATAACTGAAATGAAAAATTCACTAGAGGGATGCAAAGGCAGATTTGAGCAGGCAGAAGAAAGGATAAGTGAACTTGAAGATAGGACAACAGAAATTGCTTCCTTACAGATATGTCCTGGCCCCTGGGGTGAGGAGAGAACAATGGATGGTGTGGCCTATGTGGGCAATACAGGGCCGGAGACATCCCCTGAAGTTTTCCCCAAAGTGACCCTGTTGGAGTGTGAAAATAGCTGAGAGAGAGAGAGAGAGAGAAGGAGAGAGAGTATCACTGCTGTATCCTGCCCATGTCAGGAATGTGGCTGATTTCTAGAGTACTGTGATGGTTAATTTAATGCATCAACTTGTCTAGGCCATGGCGCCCAGATATTTGTTCAAACATTATCCTGGATGTTTCTGTGAGGGTGTTTTGGGATAAGAATAACATTTAAATTGGTGGATTTTGAATAAAGCAGATTACCCTCCATAATGTGAGTGAGCTTCATCTAATAAGTTGAAGGCCTGAATAAAACAAAGACTGATCTCCCCTGAGCAAGAAGGAATTCTACCAGCAGATGGCCTTTGAACTTGAACTGTAACTCTTGCCTGGGTCTCCAGCCTGCTGGTCTACCCTGCAGATTTCAGACTTGTATCCCCATAATCATATAAGCCAATTCCTTAAAATAAATCTCTGTCTCTCTCCCCGTCTCTGTATACACATCCACACAGACACACACACACATGTATATATATGTATATACATTGGTATATACATAACCTGTTGGTTCTGTTTCTCTGGAGAACCCTGACCAATACAAGTACCGTCCATGCCAGGAAGTCAAGATGGAAACCCATCAACCACGGCAGAATGTCAGAGGCCCCATCTGAAAAAGTATTTGTCGACTCTCGGCAAACATGGTAATTATCCAAAAGTAGGAGGCCAGTTCAGGATGCAGCAGAATGCCATCCCCAACTGCTTCCACTAACCCCTCACCCCCACAAATCCATTTAGGGACTGATCCTTTCTTTTTCCTGCATTTTGTCTCTCTCACTGCTACCACCCTCGTCTGAGCCATCCAGAGAAATCCCCCGCCCACCACACAGGGCCCTTGACGGCCTCACCACTGCTAACTTCCAGCTTTGATCTCTGCCATTCCCCATGTCTGCCCAACGTGCCTGCTGACAGAACTCTTCACCACTGCTTGTATGCTTCATGCTTTTTTATGCTTCTGTGTTTTTCAGTCACCTAACAAATCTCTAAAGAGGATGCCCTTGTGAATGCCCCTGTGCTAAGGGCTGACCCCATAGGTCCAGACCTCAGGCACTCTAGTCTTGGGGGAAGACAGGCTTGGAAGCACATGGGTGCAAGCCCAGGTTGGCAGTGCCTGAGAGAGACCCGAACAGGCTACAGAGGGGAGCGGGGCAGCACGGGGTCCAGGAGCATCACACAGGGCGGGAACATCATCATGTCACCCACACTTCCCTCTGCTACCCGTGTCTCTTCCCCAGGGAACTTGTCTCACAGCTCAGGATCAGCTACATCTCATCTCTGCTCAGAAGAGCCTACTGTGGCCTCGCGGCTCTCTCCAGAGGGCCTCTCTCCCTAATAGTTCATATTTACCACCTTCCTCACTTACCACATCGAGTAGTAATACCACCAAAACCTGCTCGTCAAGCATTCACTCCGTGCTGAGGGGGTGCTTGCCCTGCAACCCCCCTGCGCAGCAGGTATCACCCACCGCTCGCAGGGGTGACTTCTCTTGCTCGGTGTCTCACAGCTCATGAGCTTGATCATTGAAAACCTCCGTGCTGAGCACGCTTCCTGGCACAGGGCAGATAGTAAATGTTTGTCAAATGGAACCACAGTACGTTATTTATTTATTTATTAAAAAGAAATTTTTTTAAAAGATTTATTTATTTATTTATTTGACAGAGACAGAGAGAGCAGGAACACAAGCAGGGGGAGTGGGAGAGGGAGAAGCAGGCCTCCTGCTGAGCAGAGAGCCCGATGCGGGGCAACCACAGTACATTTTTTAAAGTGCATGGCTTTGCAAGCCGAATGGAATGGAATAAAGTAAACTAGAGGTATTTGTCAGGAAAGGCTTCAAGAGCAGAGCCCATTGATTTTTCTTTTGCCATCACTGACATTTCTCACTGTCTGGGGGAGGGCCGGGAGAGAGAAGCCAGATTGTCCCTTCATTGGTTCAGGTCACAGCCCCTTGCAGCCACCAGCCAAAACAGTGTGAAACACGGCAGCTCCAGAATCGCCCAGGTGAGAAGCTCTCCCTGGCTCCATGGCCCTCTCCCTTCTGTGCGCCAGCTGGGGTCTCTCCTGGCTGGGGCTAGCACTGCTGAATGCCAGACATCTGCAGACAGGATTTGCAAACAACTGGCTCAAGGTTCTGAGCTATTGTGATCTCATCCAAATGCCTGAATGTAGGGGGCAGGCTTGTTTTCCTAGGCTACCAGCTCCGGGGGTGATGGGGTGGGGGTGGGGCTGGGGGTGGAAATAACACTAGACTTGGGTCCAGAGGCCTAGGGTTGGTTCTCAGCCCTGCCACTTTGCAGATAAATGATGCTGAACCTCAGTGTCCTTTGCTATAAAATGGAAATGTTGACTGTTCCTACCTCACAGGGTTGTTATGAGAAGTAAGACGATACATGTGGGACATGCTTTTGACTGCTTTTTGCTATAATGTGCAAGAGATTGCCAGTAATTCAAAGAAGCCCGAGTTCCTCAAGCCACAGTCTCAGGGCAATGTACCCACCACGGCGAGTACGCCCTTGATAGCAAATGCCAAGCTGTCTAGACAACCCAGTAGGTTTATCTGAGTTCATTACTGAGATCCACATAACAGAGAAACTACTTGTTGAGCTGATTTGGACCAGTTATTTATAGAGGCCCCTTGGAACTAGACCAGGATCTGGAGGCAGAAATTCTGGAAATGAATCCTAGATCCCCAATTTCTCTTTGTGTAATGTAAACACTGTTTCTCAGCTCTAAAATTGGACTACAGGGGCGCCTGGGTGGCTTAGTCGGTTAAGTGTCCGACTCTTGATTTCTGCTGAGGTCTTGATCTCAGGGTCATAAGATTGAGCCCCACGTCCAGCTCTGTGCTGGGTATGGAGCCTGCTTAAGACTCTCTCTCCCTCTCTCCCTGCCCTTGGCATCCCCCCCACTCCCAGTAGCACATGCACGCGCGCGCTCTCTCTCTCTCTCAAAAAAAAAACAAAAACGAAGAAAAGGGACTATAATCTCTGCTTTGCTTGTGCCCTGTGACCCAGCACGGCTGCTCCTGAACGATCTCCCAGGGAAATTCTCTTCAGGGGACAGAGAAGGGGATGTGTAGGAGGATATTCCTGGTGGTGGTGTCCGTGCCAGCAGGGAGCAAAGGCACGGAAGGGTTTCCCTGCCAGAGGAGCGGACCAGTAAGCTGTGGGGGCTGCAGCTATGGGATTCTGGCAGCAGGCAGAGGCCGTGGGCTAGACAGCAACGTGGGCGACTCTGCAAAACGGTGTTGGCTAAAAACGTAAGAAGCAGAACACAGGTATCACAATACCGTGGACATACACACAAAACACAAGCACACACAAAGCAAGAGAACATACTTTACAAGAACACATACGTTGGGGCGCCTGGGTGGCTCAGTCGTTAAGCGTCTGCCTTCGGCTCAGGTCATGATCCCAGGGTCCTGGGATCGAGCCCCGCATCAGGCTCCCTGCTCAGCGGGGAGCCTGCTTCTCCCTCTCCCACTCCCCCTGCTTGTGTTCCCTCTCTCACTGTGTCTCTCTCTGTCAAATAAATAAAATCTTTAAAAAAAAAAAACACATATGTATTTACAGATGTATCAAAAGTGTTAGAATAGATGCCTATGAGAGGAGAGGAAGAGGAGCGGAGATTAGCGGTGGGGGTGGGGGATCAAAGCAGAAAAGAGCATCCCCCGGACCAATGACAACAACGGGCTGTTAACCAAGAGGCACGATCAACTCAACTTCCCGCATCAGAAGTTAAAAAGAAATCCCACCTCGAGGTGCTGTCGGAATTATACAAATGTCCATAAAGGTCCCTGGCACGGTGCAGGGCACATGGGGCATGGCCAGCAATGGCAATGTTTTTATTATTCGCTCATTGAACACCCAATCTACCAAGTACCTACTTTGTGCTGGAAGCTGTGCAAGGAGCTGTGGCAGAAACTGAGTGTCTCTCAGGGGCTGGAGCACAGTATGGGGGTAGAACAGCATCAGGAGAGGGGAGCCCTCACCCGGGGTCGCAGAGATCATGCTGTCAGACCCCCTCACTTTCCAAACAAAGGCTGGAAAAAGTGACTTTCCCAAGGTAACACAGCAAATTATCGACGGAGTTAAGGGCAACGGTCCAGGACTCCAGGGCTCTTTCTAGAACTTTATCCAAGTGAGGACCTCGGAATCCTAGACCACTGGAAGGCTTGTATATCTTGTCCTGTCTTTTACCCCAACAATTCTCCCTGAGGCCCCTCTCTTGTTTATATACCCAGGTGTGTGTGTGTGTGTGTGTGTGTGTAATGGCAAAGTGAATAGACTCTTTTAAAACCGCAGGTTGGTAGCTAAAACCTTTGCGGTCTATGGGGAAAAAATAGAAAGGTTCTGAACCTGGCAGGGCTGCAGCTCCAAGCATCCCTCCTGTTCTCCGTCCTCCGGGCCTTTGCCGGTAGCGGGGCCCTGTCCAGTCTCGCAATCAGAAGCAACCTCCACTCCCGCCCTCCAAACTGGCCCCAATGTCCAAACTGACATCAATATTTACTATTAAATCTTCCCACCTAAATGCCACTCTGAGGAGGGCAAGACATGTCCCCGTAACCCCCTTCTTTCCTTTCTCACCCTTTAACTCGTCTCTAAAACAGCCTGTTCCCTACAAATGGCAAGAAGGCCTCCAGAGGAGGAGTAAGGACGGTTCTAATGGAGTGCAGCTCTCTGAGATTCAGTGGAGGGGCGGGGAGAACTCTGGGCCAAGCTCATGGGATGCTGTGTCCAGGGATGTGAGGAGGTGGTTAGAGAAGCCCAGAGAAGGAGGGAGGACGTGGCAAAGGGGAGGAACAGGTCCCTGAAGACTCTGCCAACCTCTTGCCAGCCTTGATTCATGGGGCTATCACAGCCCTTCCTACGATTTCAGGAAAACTCTGAAGTTTTCCCACGACTCCAAAATGAGATTGGCAAGGAACTGAATAACGCCCTGATTTTCCAAGAAAAGCTCGGTTAGTTTCATGTCAGATTTGAATAGAGATGAAGAGGAAAGAATTCTGTCTGATGGGAGCTCTCCATCTCTGGGGGATTTGGCGTGGCCCTGAGCTGGGACAGTAGTATTGCTGAGGAGGAGTGTGGCTAACATTTGATGAGCACTTACTCTGTCCCAGCACTTACTGTGTCCCAGAGCACTTACTCTGTCCCAAGTTACCTGGGATAGGCCCCTACTACATCGTTTCATTTAGTTCTCATACAGCAACCCTGTGAGCCAGGCACTGTTAAGTGCCCAGTTTTCTGATAAGATGTAGAGAGTTAACGAGTTGCCCCAAATCATGCTGCTGGGAAGTGGTGGGAGCAGGATTTGAAGCCAGATTGTCTCTCCCTGGTCCACGGGCCTAACTGCGAAACGAACCAGCAGCTAAACCATAGTTTGGTCACTAGGGATCTCCCAGCATATGGCTGAGAACATGCGATAAACAAACCCTGTCTACTCAGGGCGGGAATCCAAGTGCCTGTCACCCACTGCTCATTTTCGCTGAAGTGTATTTCTTAGGGAAATGCATTCTAGGAAATCATTAGTCAACAGCCTCTGTAGCATACTTTTGCTTTGTATATTCTCAGTATTATCTCTAATATTTTATGGTGTGGTCTCTGCTAATGAACAGCAGAGGGTATCACGGGGTTATACACATCTCCCTTTATTATAATCGATATTCAGCTCTCTCAGTGGCACTGCCCCTTATGGAAGGTTTGAATGACATCGTTATAAGATGTTTAAAGAGATTTTAAAGCACAAAGACTACATAAAAGCCACCACCATTACTAGAAGACACTCTGTAAACCACAGCCCAGTTTAGACAATACCGACAGGACCCGGCAAGGATTTCTGTTTACTGGCTGAAGTGGCGCCACCGTGTGGCAGGAATGGAAACACCGTTCACAATTTACCCCAGCTTTGAAGTTGTGTCGTGATTGATTTTTTTTTTTATTCCAGTGAGTTGCATTATTTTAAAGTTGTATACATAAAGTCAGGCTTTATTGTTATCTCATATTACACTATTTCAAATTATCAGGGAGCCTGTAAAGTACAAGGTGGGTGACCCATAGATCGCTGTTCAAAATTGCTCAAACCATGTGAGGTAGATGGAAATTCTGATAACCTGACATTAGGTGTATCACAGAGAGGCCTTGGTTGCACCCAATCTAACGGATCCTCAAAAATGTGGTAACAAACTGACTTAAAGTAGCACTCTGAAATTGAACCAAAGAACCTCGGGATCTCTGGGCCAAAAAGAATGTGTTGGACAATATGGTGACCCTTCAGGAAGGTACATGTTAATCATGTTAATTTAGTCATGGTCACAAGCTTGCTCTGGCTCAGTAGGGTGTCTTCAAATTAGTGTGATGTGAGAATGCATCCTGGATGGATTTCCCTGGTCAAACTCTTTGAGTTCTGGGAATACCTGTTGGCAACCCTGCTTGTCTCAAAGCGTGGTTGTGAGGGTTAATGAGCTTATATAGATCAGTGCACAGCACAGGGGGCCGGCCGTCAGTGCTTTTCGGTTGCTTTCCCTTTTACTATTTGAAATGTGCTTTGTGAATTACAAAGTGATAAATGTACAAATGTCATTGACAAATGTTCCTTGTTAGAATGAGGTAGGCGGTACTGGTCCAATGGGAGAGACCAGTGTCAAACACTAAGGTGCCTATGACTCACCTGGGGATCTTGTTAAAATGCGTTCTGTGATTCTCTATGTCTACATTTATCTGTCTACCCAGTGCCTCCACCATTGACCTTCTATGTGGCATTGCTATCTATTTCATATCCCTCTCCCCTGTCAGTCATCCACCTACATATCCTAAAAGCTGTCTGTATCCAGGGGTCTGTCCCTTTAACCTTTCTCAGATAACTCTGTTAACTGTGAATCATTAGAAAGTGAATATTGGCCAGGCGTTTCTTTTATTTCAAACCTAGATTGCTCTAAAAGCCATCATTTTATTGGCCCGTCTGCAGATACTCATCATCTTTGATGGGTACCTTTGTATTGTCTCCGGGGCATCCCTGGGAAGCACTGATCTCCCCATAGACCTGGAAGTTGTGTGTGATTTTTTAAACGCGAAATTCTTGACATCAGCTCCTTCTGTCATCATCATTATTATTATTATTTAATATTTTATTTATTTGACAGAGACACAGCCAGAGAGGGAACACAAGCAGGGGGAGTGGGAGAGGGAGAAGCAGGCTTCCCGCTGAGCAGGGAGCCCGATGTGGGGCTCGATCCCAGGACCCTGGGATCATGACCTGAGCCGAAGGCAGACGCTTAACGACTGAGCCACCCAGGCGCCCCTCCTTTTGTCATTATTTGTCCTTTTCTCATATAATCTTTAAAAAAATCTGACTGAGGTTTCTGTGTTGTTGAATTCTGTGAGGTTTTTGCTAACCCAGAGCATACACATGCACACTCCCATTAAGGTTCTTGCCCACTGAAATTGGCAAAGGGGCAGAAAAGAACTGGGGCCTAAGGACCCAGTGGGGATGAAGGTTTCCATTGGGAAGTGGTCTTTTATAACCCATCACACCTAGGAGGTGGGACAAGGCCATTATTTTTGTGTCTTGAGAGTACCTTCAAGTGAATGTCAGATTAGTCATGAGTTAAAAGGACAGATTTTTTTTTTTCACATACCATGAATTCCTCATTCACTGGCTTAATCAAATATCTAGTGTATCCACACGTGAGTTTAAAAAGTTTTTTAATGAGTGTATTGGTCAGGGTTCTCTAGAGAAACAGAAGCAATAGAATATGTAGAGATGTCAGGTTAGTTATGAGTTAAAAGGACAGATTTTTTTTTCACATACCATGAATTCCTCATTCATTGGCTTAATCAAATATCTAGTGTATCCACACGTGAGTTTAAAAAGTTTTTTAATGAGTGTATTAGTCAGGGTTCTCTAGAGAAACAGAAGCAATAGAATATATATAGATATACAGAAAGAGATCTATTATAACGAATTGGCTCACAAGATGATGGAGGCTGAGAAGTCTGTCTGCAAGCTGGAAGTCCAGGAAAGCTGGTGATGTAGCTCCAGTCCAAACCTGAAGGCTTGAAAACCAGGGGTATTGATGTTCTTGGACAGAAGACGGATGTCCAGTTCAAGCAGAGAACAAATTGACCCTTCCTCCGCCTGTTTGTTCTATCCAGACCCTCAGTGGATTGGAGGATGCCCCCCTGCACTGTTGAGGGCAATCTTCTTTACTCAGTCTATTGATTCAAATGCTAATCTCTTCCAGAAACACCCTCACAGACACACCAGAAGTAATGTTTTACCACCTACCTGAGCATCCCTTAGCCCAGTCAAGTTGATGCATAAAATTAACCATCACAATGGGGCAGGGAGCACATTTTTTATACTTGGGTTTCAATTTTTTGTATTTAAATACTTTTTCACATACTGTTTCTCTTTAAAGGTTTGGAGTTTGTTACAACAAATCCCACTAAATCAATTTTTGAGGCCTGGCCTGTGAGTTTCCTTATTTTAAGCAATATTTAGTCCAGGTAAGAGCCAGTAGAACTGAAGAATGTGGGGCTGCCAGGCCAAGTCTAGGTACTAGTCCCTGTCATTTCTTTAAAACCTGGGTCTCTTTTTCATTGAGATGTGAAATCTTCTGATGTCTATTTAAAGTTTGTTGTCCTTAAGAACTTTGATTTTGAATAAGAATATTACTTTAAGGGGCGCCTTAAAGTCGGTTAAGCATCTGACTCTGATTTTGGCTCAGGGCATGATCTCAGGGTCCTTGGATCAAGCCCCGTGTTGGGCTCTGTGCTCAGCGCCGAGTCTGCTTAAGATTCTCTCTCTCCCTCTCTCCCCCACACGCACACACTCTCTCTCTCTCTCTCACAAAAAAACAAAAACAAAAACAACAACAACAAAAATTTTAACCTGACCACCATGTTCTGCTGTTTCATATTAATTTGAAGCAGAGCAAAACTCTGGGATTACTCAATACAAACAATGTACTCTTCAGGATTCTCTAAGTAGAGGAACTTTCTTGGCCTTTACATAGCAAAAGTTGATGTTTCCAGTCTTCCAACTCATGGTTACCCTTAACGTGATACAGGCACGAAGGCCATCCCAAAGAAAAAGAAGGAAAGCAGCTATCCATGACAGGCCTTGTGTTAGGCACCTGGGTGCATAAATAAAAGCAAGATCCCTGTCTTGGAGGACCTCAAAATCTATTGTGGGAGATGAACTATTAATGAAATCAATCATAATCTAGTTAGGGTTCACATATATGACAATAAAGGAGGGTAAATGTGCAATGGAGGGAGGGATGTGTTCTTGTGGGAAAGAGGAAGGATGAGGACTGGACTGAGGAAGACTTCATGGAGGTTGTGGGTTTTAAAGTGGGGTTTGGAGGATGTTGGGGTATACTAGGCAGAGATGCATGGAAAGAACATCCTAGATGGAGTCACAGCTAAACAAAAGGCATGGAGTAAGGACAAGGTCTGGGAATGCTGAGTAGTTCAGTGTGATTACGGCATAGGATCCCTGGGGTGACATGATGGTGTTGAGGAGCAAGAATTGCTCTCCCCTTCAAGGGTCCTTCTAGTTGGACTCAGAATCAAATTGACACGAGACAGAGTTACAGGGGAAAATCAGATTTAATAGTCTACATATGAGGAATCCACACAGACATGGATATTCCAAAGACAGTCAGGCAAAATGAGGTATATACCTGAACTATCTGTTTAATATTACATAATATGAAACAACTATCAGGTATATATCGGAACCATCCTGAACTAAGGAGAAGTGGGATAAGAGTCTGGGACTTTGGAGGAAAGGAATGCAATTCACAGGGCAATAAGAAGAAGAGCAGATGTTTGGTAAATTAGATGTATGTTCTGTAATACAGGTGGATCACGCAGATAAAATTTACCTCTGCTAAAAGCGCTTATTCTGGGAAAACCCCTCAATTTAGATTCTTCTATGTAGTTAAAGGGGGGGGGGGCAAAAGTTTCTCTTGAGCCTGCAGGGTCTTGATTGCTTTCAGCTCAAAATAACATTCATGTCAGAGTGGCCCATCTTGGGGTGGCCTGCCTTCGACCCTACAGTGGGTACTGGAAAAGCAGGTGAGGGCCAGAATTAGAAGGCCTTGGCCACTGGTGTGAGGGGTTAGATTTGTTCCTATCAGCCATGCACCTATGGAAGGCTTTTGAGCCCCTCTTTCAGCTGTTATACTGGATGAGCACTATTCCTTGGCCTTCTGTCTCTAGAAGTAAGCCACTGCTCTTCTGTTGGGTCCTCTGTTTCTTCTGGGTCCTCAGATCCCCTTAGCTCTACATAGCTCCTAATGTTTGGTTCAGGTTTCAAGGCTTTGAAAACTGTCTGGATTTGGTGGAATTATTATTATTATTATTATGTTTTTTAAGTAGGCTCCATGCCCAGTGTGGAGCCCAACAAGGGGCTTGAACTCACAGCCCTGCGATCAAGACCTGAACTGAGGTCAAGAGTCGGAAATTTAACTGACTGAGCTACCCAGGTACCCCTGGTGGAATGATCTTTTTAAGAAAAAATTTTATATTCTCTCTCTGGCCCTATGCACTGTAGGCAAATGGCACTGATGTTTTAGGTTTGGGTCAGCTTTGTCTGTTCTCCCCTCAGGGAAGGAGGATTAGATATTCAGCATTTTCGAGTTTTATGTTCAGTTCTTAAGGATTTGTAGTCACCACCGAGTGTCAGAGCTGGTTGGTGATCTTTCTGTTCTGCCAGGGGTACCTGACTAGATTAAAGACAGAGCTGAGACAAAAACTCTGGTCTTTTGACTTCCAGTCCAGTGCTCTTTCTAATGTGCTCCCGCTTCTGGCACTGCTTAGCCAGCTATGGGCTGGACCAAATGTACGACTACCTCAGACACACAGGGCCCTGACTGAGAGAGCTGCAGCTAAGAAAAGTCCAAGTTCCCAGAATGGAATTCTGTACCTCAAAGCAGCCAACATGGTTTTATGTCTTTTGATACTTCTTCCTTCTGTGAAATGGGAGCAGAGCCTACCTAATAGCTCAGCTGCAGCTGAGAGCGGGGAATGGAGTGTGATGGGGTTATTTGTCTTGTGATGGGTGAGGGACAACAGATCTCTGTTCCAGTCCTATAATCTTTTTAAACAAGATTTTATTTATTTATTTGAGAGAGAGAGAGAGCGACAAAGAGCATGAGAGAGAGCAAGCACGGGGGGAGGGCAGAGGGAGAGGGAGAAGCAGGCTCCCCGCTGAGCAGGGAGCCCGATGCAGGGTTCCATCCTAAGACCTAGGGATCATGACCCGAGCCCAAGGCAGACGCTTAACGGACTGAGCCACCCAGGCGCCCCCAGTCCTATAATCTTAGAGTCAGAGTTGGAAGGAAACTTGGAGGTGATTTGTGGTGACAGGCAGCCTCATGCAGTCCAGAGTACGGAATACTCCCTAGAACCGCGGCAGAGCTTCCTGCCTTTGGAAGTATTCAAGCTGAGAAAGCATATTCAAGCTGAAGAGATCCTGCTCAAAAGGGGCGTTCTGCACAGAACAGGTGGCTGGACGGGCGGCTCCACGCTTCGGGCTCCTCTAATACCGGCTCAGGCGAGGCCGCAGGGCAGCTGGGCGGTGTTAACCCTGGGAGGTCAGAGATCTTCCATAGCGTGTACGTCACGAGTCCCAGTAACAACAGCAACCGTCATCGCCATTTACTGCTCACAGCGCCAGGCACTGTACATACCAAGTTACCTCATTTCATATCTAGGATCGTGAAAGGTACGTTGAATGATCGCTCATAAACCTCTATTTCTTAGACGAGGAAACATAGGTTTAAAATTGTGCCCACGATCTCCTTGGGAGGGAGCCTAGATCAAATTTAGGGTTTATTAGATTCTTGTTTCCTTCTTTTCTTTTTCCTTCCTTTCTTTTCCCTCAGCTCCAGCTTCTATCTTGCGCCGAAACAGGAGAAGGGAGTGGCTTCGGAGCTCCGTTTCCTGCCGCCTCGGGAGCCGCAGGGAGACCCGCAGCAAGAGCAGCCGAGTGGGGACGCCCCCCAGTGGGCTGGACCCTGGGAGCTATTGGTGCGTGCGGGGCGGGGCGGGCGCTCCCGTGGGCGGGGCCAGGGGCCGGAAGTCCCGCGAGCCGGGCCGGTGTCCCTGACGCAGCGACGCGTGGGCCTGGGGTTGGCGGCCTTGTCTTGTCCTCGCGAACTCCCATCCCCCCATCCTTCCAGCCGCCGCAGCCTCCCGGGACGATGGTGGCCCGCCTGCTGCTGCTGCGCGCCTGGCCCCGGGGCCCTGCAGTTGGCCCGGGACCCCTGTGTCGGCCCCTTAGCTCAGGCTCGGGGTCCCGCGAGTACCTGCAGCTCAGCATCGTGCCCACTATGCACTTCCAGGACAGCCTGCCCAGGTGAGCCCGGCCTCCCGGTCCCCGTCGCCCGCTGGGATCGGCCCCAACCTTCACACTAGTCACTCACGACTCTTTACTGAACCCGTTCCCACCCTCCAAACTCCTACCTGGGACGCTGTCGCAACGCGAAATCTAGAAATCCTTCACTTTGAGAATCTCCTGGCACAGGAATCTCAGAACTTTGGCATTCCCTACCAGAACCCCCCATTGCTTGCTCAGATTCTCTCTCCAGTAACCCAGTTTCCATCCAGATACCGGAGAGTCCCTCACATTTCTTCCTGAAAAATGCCCACCCTGCATATCTCCAGCACCACCCTTACCCCTCCAACTAGGGTGTCCCCTGATGTACTTTCATGACTGCCCCCCCCCGCCCCCGTTCCTGCCCAGAATATGGACAGGCCAATTCCTGATACATAGTAGTTACTCTCCCTCAACTTTTCCCAGCACTCCATCTTCAAGCCAGTTGCTCAGCCCCACTCACCATGCCTCCAATACTCTGCCCTTTTAGCAGCCCATGGGTCACCCAGCACACTCTCAAGTGCTCACCTTACCCTCCTCCAACCTCATCACTCCAAGGAGTCCTGTCTTCACCTGGAGGCCTTCACCTTCCAAAACTTCAACTACCCGCGAGGTTTCTCTCCCTAATATATCCTCCCTAACACACATTATCTTCTGCAGCTTCAGCCCCCTCGCAGAATTCTAGACGCTACCCTCAGTGCCCCTCCCAAACTCTAATTCAGCTTAGATCCAAACCCACCCCCCAAATTTTTCTGTGTTCTTCCTCACCTGAGCTTACTCCCTCCTTCTAACACTTTGCCCAGAGTCTACTTCCCCTATGAAAACAGTCCCAATAAATCTTCCTCTCCTTTTCCCTCATTCAGTATTTTCTTTTCTTTTCCCACCTGGTATTTTCTTTAATTTGACTTCCCAGTTTTCCCAGTCTTTGAACTCCCAGCCTTCATCTGAGCCAGCCAAGGCTCCTTTTCCAATGTTAGAAAACCAGACTTTAACTTCTCTGCTTACTCACCAGTTAGTTCCCGGTGCCAAATCCCAAAATTGTCTCAAAGACCCTTCTCACTTCCTTTCTCACCAAACTGCCACCAGGGATCTCCCAGTCCAGGACCTGGAGGCCAGGGCTCCCCACCCCATGAACAAAACAAAGATTGTGTGTCACAGGCGTCACCCCCAACTACCAGGTTGCTGTTTTTCTCCACATCCAGCAACTGTGTAACCCACTGTCATCTTTGCCCACCCCCACCCTCTCAGGAATAGCATCTGAGGTGATTATTGTGAAATAACAGTGTCCAGACATCTAAAGTGGACTAAAATGAGATTATCTAGCCCCAACCCCACTGCTTAAATTTGGCAGGAGGAAGGGAGAAAAGAAAAGTGCCTCTGGGTGAAGCCTGGAACTTACCTCCTCCTTACCAGCCTGTGTGTGAGCTGAGCCTGTATGTGGGTGAAGGGTGAGAAATGACAGAACCTGTCTTCACTTGCCAAGCCCAGTAGTATTTGACTTTCTGGCAGGCCTGGGCTCCAGTCAGGTTTAATATCAGAGGGATTTTCTCCATTTTAGAATTGGAAAGCTGGGAGTAATACTCAAGATCATTTCCTCCAACCTACAGCACAAAAAATCTGTAGGAATTGAGCTAAAAACAGTAGTACTGAGTCCTCACCCATACATAACTTTGAACAAGGACCACCAGGCCTCCATTACCTTAGCTGTAAATTGGTGGTTAAATAAGATGAGATTCCTTTTATCTCAGATTCTAGACTGGTAAAATGTATTATCTTTGGCACTCATTTTGATGTCCCACTTGGTGAAAAGCCCTGCCTTTGAAGTCTAGTAGAACTTGGTTTCAGATTCTAGATGTGACACTTTACTTCAGGCAATTCAGTTAACTTCTTTGAGCCACAGTTCTTACCAGCGAGGTAGGAATGAAACACTCACTATTGTGAGCAGAGTGAGGTAAGATGCCAACAATAGGGAACTATCCTAATTAGTTTTCCTGGGAAGGACTAGTCCCTTTGTGGTAGTCCAACTGGATCTCCCTCCCTCCCTCCCTCTTCCTGTTCCTGTCATATCACTGCCGCCTTTTTTTTTTTTTTAAAGATTTTATTTATTTATTTGAGAGAGACAGAGAGTGATCATGAGCTGGGGGAAGCGGCAGAGGGAGAGGGAGAAGCAGGCTCCCCACTGAGCAGGGAGCCCCACGCAGGGCTCAATCCCAGGACCCGGAGATCACAACCTGAACCGAAGGCAGATGCTCAACCGACTGAGCCACCCAGGCGCCCCCATCACTGCTGCCTTTTGACCATTTTCCTCTAGGTACCTGTGCACTGTCATTTATTTGTTTTAAGTGTTAATGATTTTTTTCTTTGCTCCTTTTTAGTGTGCTCAAATATACGTCATATAAAATTTAGCATTTTAACTACTTTTATTATTTTATTTTTATTTTTTAAAAATTTTATTATGTTATGTTAGTCACCGTACAATACATCATTAGTTTTTGATGTGGTGATCCACGATCCATTGTTTTCGTGTAACACTCAGTGCTCCATGCAGTACGTGCCCTCCTTAATACCCATCACCAGGCTAACCAATCCCCCCTCC
>NC_138372.1:38976736-38992415 GCF_054177405.1 Leptonychotes weddellii
TGTTAACTACTTTTAGATGTATAGTTCAGTTAGGTGTTACTTTTAAGGGCCATATTTATATACACTGAACAGTTAACCTCAGAATATAAAACTGCACGTCCTGAGGGGACAAAGGGTGGATCAACCTGACCTACTCATTCACATTATTAATTTGAGAAACATTTATTGGTATGGATTTGGAGACCAATCAGTCATGGTGAGGAGCATACCATACAGTGGGGAAGATTTGACAGGTAAACAGATAGTTAAGATAAAATGTGATAAATGGGAAGCAGCATTTCATGATTGTCATCCTGAAAATAAAGAGCTGCAGTGAGAGGCAAATGAATGTTTATTTGGGATTAAAGAATCACTGTGTGGGGAGCACAAATTCAAGTAAATACCCAAATAGGATTCCTACTTGTAGGGTGAAAGCAACAGGTTTTTATGAGGAAGAGGAAGGGGGCAATTACATGAGTTGAATAAAAGGGGGAAAAATGTTTTCTATGCATGTTTACAAGCCAAACTACTCCGGTTATACGTTAACTGCTGACTTTTTTTTTTCCCAGGAAGTCCATAACCATCAGTCTTTTGATCAGGGTGTTTGTTCTTCTGTTGACTTCTCAGTTGCTTAAGACAATTACCGTTTTGTCCAGAAGGTTTTGGCCAGTTCAAACAAAAGCAAGTAAGGCGGTTTCTCCACAATGGCTGCTCCAACTCCATTTTAAAATGGCTCCAGGGATGCCTGGATGGCTCAGTCGGTTAAGCGTCTGCCTGCCTTCGGCTCAGGTCATGATCTCTGGGTCCTGGGAATAAGCCCCACATCAGGCTTCCTACTGAGCAGGGAGTCTGCTTCTTTCTCTCTCTCTCTCTCTCCTTCTGCCCCTCCCCACCACACGTTCTCTCTCTCTCTCTCCCAAATAAAGAAATAAAATCTTTAAAAAAGAAACTTAAAAAATAAATACATAAAAGACCTAGTGGGAGTGGCTAGTGAAGAGTAATAGCTAGTCGGGGCCAAACTGGATGTTGCTGAGCTGATGGAAGGAAATAGATAATACATTGCTAAGTTCTTGATAATACTTCACTTGATCCTCATAGTAGCCCAGTGAGCTATTAACAAATGGCAAAAGAGGGGGGCAAAGAGATAAGAAATTTGACCGAGATCACATGAATAGTAAGTGACGGTTTGGGTGCAAACCCAGATCTGTGGGATTCCAAAGGCTGTGAACTTCACCTCTCCATATACTAGACATGTTGGTGATAAACCTATGCTAGATGGACCTGGAACTTGATAGATAGGATTTCAGATCTCTCTGTGAGGCCGTTCCTCTCCATCTCCTGCCTGGGACATCAAGAAATTTGCCACCTGTCACCCTATAACTAGAAATGCAGTGGCAGAGCTGTGACTCAAGCCTGGGTCTCCATCTCATTCTCTTTCCACTGTGGCAGTAGTTCTTACCCTTCTACATTTCACAGATCATTAAAATTATGGGGGGAAAATATTGTTGACATTATTTCTTAAAAGAAAGGACCTTTAGTGACTCCCGTCCCCCATCCAAAAAAAGTGAGACAATCTCAGAATTAAGGGCAAACTTCTAAATGAAGTACGTTTAGCTTTGTGAAAAGCTCACTATACTGTCCATGTTTTTTCATTTCACTGTGAACCAGTAATTTCATAAACGTGGCCATCATCTGCCAAAGTATTAGATAATCCAGTGATGTGGACGGTATTGCTATTTGGCATTTACACTGAAGGCATTTTATATAAGGCAAAAATGAAAACTTGGTAAATTTGGCATATTTATTATCTTTTTTTTTTTTTAAAGGATTTTTATTTTTATTTATTTATTTTTATTTCTTTTTTTAAAGATTTTATTTATTTATTTGAGAGAGAGAGAATGAGAGACAGAGAGCATGAGAGGGAGGAGGGTCAGAGGGAGAAGCAGACTCCCTGCCGAGCAGGGAGCCCGATACGGCACTCGATCCTGGGACTCCAGGATCATGACCTGATCCGAAGGCAGTCGCTTAACCAACTGAGCCACCCAGGCGCCCCATATTTATTATCTTTAAAAAATTTTTTTATATAGAGGGGTCCCTAGGTGGCTCACTTGGTTAAGTGTCTGACTCTTGGTTTCAGCTCAGGTCATGATCTCGAGGTTATGGGATCAAGCCCTGCCGTGGGGCTCTGTGCTCAGTAGGGAGTCTGCTTCAGATTCTCTCTCCCTCTCATTCACTCTCTCTCAAATAAATAAATAAAATCTTCAAAACAATTTTTATACAGAAAACAGGTGATTTACAGAAAACTGGTATCCATGATAAAAAGTTTATATTTTTTTAATCCATACTGCCTTACTTTAGTTCCACTGAGAAAATTCAGTTTCTGTTGTATTAATAACCCCAAAATAAATCATCATTCTGAAGACTTGCTTTTCCCCACTAAAGTAAGTTCAGGCTAGGGTTAACACTTGAGCTTTCAATAAGGACTGTTTTTTATAAAACTGTCATTGCATCTAATTGAGAATTTTGTTTAAAGAGAGGAACTTTTGTTAGTGTCCCTATTAAAACAAAGTCTTGAGAAGGGTAAGTAGGTAACTTTGTAATTATGAGGTAACTGAGGTAGTATTTGGGATTTCTGTGTAAGTCCATGAATATAAGGACAGTACTCACAATGTTAAAGTGTTGTGAGTAGTTACTCAGTACAGCCTAAGTCCATAATGACTGTAAATAATTCAGATTAATTTTGACATCCTGTTTTTTATAAACATGCCTTGAAAAATAAACTGAAGAATCACAGTATATCTTATAGTGGGGTTTTAAGCTATGTTTTATGGATAACTTTCCAGTTTTCCTAAATGGCTGCTGTATTTAGATGTATTGAATGTATCAGTATTAATTTTAGGTTGGCAGCATGAACTTGGCAAACTATGAGTAAGTTTTGGTACTACAGGATGTATCATTCAGTTAAATTACTGACATGAAAAAGCAAGTGCACCTCACTATGCTGTCCATGTGTTTTCATTTCACTGCGGACCAGTAACTCCATTACCATCGCTGTCTTTGGGAACGCACTGGTAGAGAATGATGAGTACGGAAGCAAACAGGAAGATCTGGTTCTCCCATAGGACTCTTGGTGACCGGGCATGGCTTAATGGTCAATCCCATATTTGGCTGGCCCTTAGACAGACCTGTGTTTCATTTCTGTATGATTCTCTGTCATAAAATGCACAAGACAATTTAAAAATAGAACTTTCTTTTTTCATCTTGGGGGAGAAAACTGCCGTTGTTCAAACTAAGGGTAGGATTAAAATCAGTGCCAATACAGGGTTAGCAGAGGTATCGTAATTGTGAGTAGGAAACAAGAATGCTTCGGGCAGCTTCTGCTTCCCCATTTTGAATCTATTATTTGAATATTTATTTTGCTTGTAAAATTCATCATTAAGACATTAAAAAGTTCTTATTTTGCTTTAAAAAAAGTTACCATTGATACTCGCATTAGTAAATCCTTCTATTCTGATTGGCCTGTGGCTTCCCATTATTGGTTTTTTGGGGAAGGAAATTCACGACCCAGTAATTATTTATTAGTTTGGGTTATGAAGCTAACTGACCTCTTCCACATATTGTCACCCTTACACTTAACGTATTTTTTTCCCAGGCTGCCTATTCCCAAGCTTGAAGACACCATTAAGAGATACCTCCGTGCGCAGAAACCTCTCTTAGATGATGGCCAGTTCAGGTAAATGCTGAGAACCCCAGATGACCTTGGTTGGGTGGTTCAAGAGAGGCTGGCAAGTACTAGTGGACCAAGCTTCAGGGAGTGTCTGTGATTTAGTGGGGTCTCCAGGGACCTGGGACCTAGTCCTGACATTTTCAAGTTCAGGAAATAGATTTTCACTCAGGAACGACTGAGCAAGCCCTGAAGTGAGATTCTCTCTGACCAGACTCAACAGGCAATGGTTTCTAAGCCAGAATGCCAAATTTGTACTGTATCTTGTCAGGTGGACCTGGAGGCTAGCTGGCACTGGTCATTGGCGGAGGGCATGTGCTCTTGGTAGGGAGTTCATTGACAAGAGCATATGGCAGGCCAGAAGTCTGCTTGGTGAGCATGTGTACTGAGTTAGATAGTATGCCCCCCAGATTCATTCCCGTCTTGGAACCTTAGTATGTGACTTTACTTGGAAATAGGATTGTTGCAGGTGTAATTAATTAAGGTGAGGTCATACTGGAGTAGGGTGGGTCCTTAATCTCGTATGACTGGTGTCCTTGTGAGAAGAGGAGAAGAGACAGAGCCACAGCCATTGACGATGGAGGCAGAATTGGAATGCATCAATAAACCAAGGAATGCCAAGGATAGCTGGTAACACCAGGAACAAAGAGAACAGTCTCCCCTAGAGTCTTGAGGGAGAATATGGTCCTGTCAACACCTTGATTTTATACTTCAAAGAACCATGAGAGCATAAATTTCTATTGTTTGAAGCCATGCAGCTTGAGGATGTTATGGCGGTCCTAGGAAGCTAATTCAGCATGGAATTGGACAGTAATATTGGATATTGTCAAAAGTGGGTTGCGTTAAGCTCTTGTATCCCAGTGCAGTTCACTTTTTCCATATTGGAAGGTTTTGTGCAGATAATTGGCATTGTCATTGGAATCACAGAGTCCTTCCCTGGATAGTGGTGGGAAATATAGATGAATTGTTCATAATCTAGTCCTCTGCTTTTAAATATTCTGTATTAGTCACTTGAAGCTTCTCTTGACATGGTAATGATTTAATAGCTACCAGTTACTAAGTATCATGTTTCAAACTATCCTGAATCCTTAGCTTTAAAAATATTTTTTATCCTTGTAAGGTGGTATATTATCTCTGGTTTACACATAAAGAAACCGAGACTCAGAGAGATCAAGTAACGTGTTCAGGGTCACGTAGTTTGACAGTGACAAAGCTAGAATTAAAACTCAGCTCTCCTGGACTCTAAAGCCTATCTCCTTTTCTCCATGCCAAGCTACCTCCTAGATTACAGATTGCTTTATGAGATGATGATTGATCTTCCTGATCCGTCATTTTAAGAAGATATCCTAAATTTGTCTGCTTTGGATTGATTGCTGTTCTTCTGATCAAAGGGACTTTCTGATCTCAGTCCTAGGTTTGAGAGATATGCTACTGGGGTCCCAAATCTCAGTGTAAGAGTTCCTGGTCATGAGTCTAGAAATCATGTATTCCCTGTCATGGACTGATTCTGTCTTTTCGTGAACATTTCAGGAAAACAGAACAGTTTTGCAAGAGTTTTGAAAATGGGATTGGAAAAGAGCTGCATGAGCAGCTGGTTGCTCAGGACAAGCAGAATAAACGTACGAGCTACATTTCAGGTAGGTGGGCTGGGCCGTGGGCATGATAGCCCCCAAGCCCTCCACAATGGAAAGTAAGGTTTTGGTTTCAAAATATTTTTGGTGAGACCAGCCCACCAGTGTAATGCCTCATCCACTCTTTCTGAGGTAAGCTTTAAGGCAGAGCGAGGCCCTCCTCCACTAAGATCTTACCTGGAGTTTGTGCTGAAGAGCAATGTCTTGCCTTCTCTGCAGGTAGGATCCAGGCAGAGCCTAATCATTGGTTCTGTGAAAAGGTTGCAGGATTAAGTCCTGTGCCCTCTGTGTGTCATCCTAGATCCTTCACACTCTGGCATAACTGCCCTCTCCAGCCTCATCACTTGTATTACCCTGACACTCTCCTGCCTCAGCAAAACTTGACAACTCACTGTTCCCTCAACCCTTTAGTCTTTCATTCTTCTGTGCCTTTGTCCATGTTGTTCTCACTACCGTTTTTTAACCTAATAAATTCTTTCTTTAAGACCCAAGTATGTGGTTGCCATCGATGCTGGTGGGGGTGGGAAGTGGTGGTGGGCAAATTGGGTGAAAGGGGTCAAAAAAGTACAAACTTCCAGTTATAAAAGAAAGAAGTCATGGGGTATAACGTACAGCAGTGTGACTGTAGTTAATAATACTGTATTGTATATTTGAAAGCCGCTAAGAGTATAAATCTTAAAAACTGTCATCACAAGAAAAGACAATTTTGTGACAGTGTGTGGTGACGGATGTTAACTAGACCTATTGTGCTGATCATTGTACAATATATACAGATACCAAATCATTGGGTTGTACACCTGAAAGTAATATCATGTTTTATGTCAGTTACATCTCTATTTTATTTTATTTTTTTATTTTTATTTTTTTTAAAGATTTTATTTATTTATTTGAGAGAGAGAGAATGAGAGACAGAGAGCATGAGAGGGAGGAGGGTCAGAGGGAGAAGCAGACTCCCCGCCGAGCAGGGAGCCCGATGTGGGACTCGATCCCGGGACTCCAGGATCATGACCTGAGCCGAAGGCAGTCGCTTAACCAACTGAGGCACCCAGGCGCCCCATCTCTATTTTAAAAAGAAAAGAAAAAAAAAAAAAAAAAAAAACTCGGGTGGGATGATTTTTCCAGGAAACCTTTCAGTCCTCCTCCCTCTCCATCCAGAGCTGGTTGTTTCTGCCTCTGTTCCCACAGCACTTCTTTTCATTTAGTTTATATTTTAATAAGGTTATACATGCACATAGTTTAAAGAATCAAATAGTTCTACCAGGCTGGTTTGGAAAAACAGCAAGTTCCTGACCCTCCCCTAGTTTCCTGCTCCTCGCTTTCAGCCGCTCCTTCTTCTGACCTATACCCCCATCCTCCAAATCACATGCCTGTTACCACTGCGTTTTCACTTTTTCAGTTGGAGGCATGGTCTCTGACGTCTCACTGTGGAAGACCAGAATCGGGCAGTCTCTCATCTCCCCACCACATGCCTGCACACGTCCGGTTCCGTGATTATCACGGTGCTCACTTGTTATTTTAGTTCCCTCGATACTTAGTGCTTATACTATTAGGACCATATAAACACTGTTGTCAGCTGAGCCGTGGGGCCTATTGAAATTGTCTTTCCTGTTCTTGTGTGAACATTTTTCCCCTGAAGTTAATAATAATCTTATGCTTTCTTTAGTTTTCTCTGTGCTTAATAATTTATTGGGGAAGTTTTTTTACACTCTCATCTTCCTTCATAGTTTATCTCCAAGGTGCTTTTTTTCCTATTTGTTTTGTCCTCTTTTCTTTGTTCAGATCCTTTGTATTCCTTCTCTGTTGTCTTGGATTTGAGTGAGATATTAAAAAGCTTTTGGAAGCTCTGTGGAGGAGGGTGGAGCTGGTCCATCACAGCCTTACTTTAATGTGACCTGACTAATGGGCCCCTAATGTTAATGTCTCTGGGTTAGACTCCCAGGAAAGGCTTTTCCATTAAACTGCCACTTGCTACTACTGTTGAAGGAGTAGGGTAAGGGAAGAAGGCTTGAGATCTCAGCTATGACTTCTGTCCCCCAGTTATACTTTCTCCAGAGAGGAAAACTTCAGTCTGCAATTGGCGCAGGAAGGGAAGTGGGGGATGGGGTGGGAGTTGGGGTCTAATTAAATAGCCTTTCAACCAGATATATCAAGGCTGCCAATTTCTGAGCACTCTGGGGGTTCTGCTGTGTATGTCATGTTATCTCCTGGCCCAGGGCTGGCGTTCTCGAGTCTGCCTTAGTCATTACCAGTTGTCTCAGTGCTTTGGGACTTCCAGTATTTGCTCTTGTCTCCTGTTTCATTCTCTTTGTCATATTGGATTATATCTGTTTAAAATTCTTTTACTAGAGGGATCAGAGACATAAATTCATGTCTTCTTTCATCAAATGGATCTTACCCCAGTACTTTTTCTCTTGCCATTTCAGTGTGTTACATCATGTTTTAATTCTGTTGGTATCCTTCACCAGAGGGTATCCATCATCCAGATCAGAGTGCATGTCTTGTTCCTCTTTCTATCCCCCAGACTCTGCAGGGCCTGGCACAGCATGTTCTTGAAGAATGAAATGGAATGAATGGACCAACAAATGAATAACAGATAAATGTGTGTCCATTAATCCCTTCCCCAGTGCTTTACATGTGAAAATTATTTCCTCCAGTGGGAGATGGTTTTTATTTGTAGACTTTATCCGTGCTTGCTAATCTCAACCGGAACTTCCCTGGAAGACACATTTTCTGATAAAACATTGCTTCTGGAATTTTTACAAGTAAAGAATCCACAGGAATGCAGAAGGCTAGTTTGGATGATCCACGTGAACTGATTGTTATTTCTAATTGCTTTTCAAACATTTCTTTTTTTTTTTTTTTTTAAGATTTTTTATTTATTTGAGAGACAGAGAGCATGAGAGGGAGGAGGGTCAGAGGGAGAAGCAGACTCCCCGGCGAGCAGGGAGCCCGATGTGGGACTCGATCCCGGGACTCCAGGATCATGACCTGAGCCGAAGGCAGTCGCTCAACCAACTGAGCCACCCAGGCGCCCTCAAACATTTCTTAAAAGAGCAAGTGCAGGGGCGCCTGGGTGGCTCAGTTGTTAAGCGTCTGCCTTCGGCTCAGGTCATGGTCCCAGGGTCCTGGGATCGAGCCCCACATCGGGCTCCCTGCTCGGCGGGAAGCCTGCTTCTCCCTCTCCCACTCCCCCTGCTTGTGTTCCCTCTCTCGCTGTGTCTCTCTGTCAAATAAATAAATAAATAAATAAAATCTTAAAAAAAAAAAAGAGCAAGTGCACAAATGTACAGAGTATATAGAATGATGGTGAATGTTGTCCCTGAAAGTGATGAAACAAGAGAAATCTAAGGAAAGGGGGTGAGAATTAACAACTCTTCTGTTCGAGATGAATGAAAGTGAGGTGTTACTGTATTTCTTTAAGAGTCAAGAAAGGAAACAATGAGGAAGAAAAAGTAATAAACCTAGAGAAATGCAAATCCAAACCACAATAATATACCCACCAGAATGGCTCTAGTCAAAAAGACAGACAGTAACAATAATAAATGTTGCCCAGGACGTGGCAAAACTAGAACCCTCATATACTGCTGGTGGTAATGGTGCAGCCACTTTGGAAGACAACCTGGCAGTTCCTCAAAACGTTAAACTTAGACTTACGACATGTTCTAGCAGTTCCACTTCTAGCTGTTTCCCCAAGAGAATTGAGAACATCCATCCACACAAAAACTTGTACATACCAGCATTATTCATAGTAACCAAAAAGTGGAAACAACCTAAGGTCTACCAACAGATGAATGGATAAACAAAATGTGGTGTATCCACGTAATGGGACATTTTTCAGCAATACAAAAAAGTGAAGAACTGATACATGCTACAACCTGGCTGAACCTCAAAAACATAGTAAATGATAGAAGCCAGATGCGAAAGACCACATATTCTGTGGTCCCATTTATATGCCATGAATTATTGTAGATCAAAAAAATAATTAGAAAATTTCACCCTCTGGAGGTTGACGTCATTTTTTCTGCATATGCTTGATTATTTTTCGTTCTCAAATTTTATTTTTAGGGACTGCATTAACTTTTTATGATGTTCTTTTTTACTTTATCTTTTAGGCCCCTGGTTTGATATGTACCTAAGTGCTCGAGACTCCATCGTCTTGAACTTTAATCCATTCATGGCATTCAATCCTGACCCAAAGTCTGAGTATAACGACCAGCTCACCAGGGCAACCAACATGACTGTTTCTGCCATCCGGTTTCTGAAGACACTCCGGGCTGGTCTTTTGGAGCCAGAGGTTTTCCATTTGAACCCTGCCAAAAGTGACACTGAAACCTTCAAGAAACTCATACGCTTTGTGCCTTCCTTCCTGTCCTGGTATGGTGCCTACTTGGTTAATGCATATCCCCTGGATATGTCCCAGTATTTTCGGCTTTTCAATTCAACTCGTTTACCCAGACCCATTCGGGATGAGCTTGTTACTGATGAGAAGGCTAGGCACCTCCTCGTCCTAAGAAAAGGACATTTCTATGTTTTTGATGTCCTGGATCAAGATGGAAACATTGTGAGCGCCTCGGAAATCCAGGCTCATCTGAAGTACATTCTCTCAGACGACAGCCCGGCCCCCGCGTTTCCCGTGGCATATCTGACCACTGAGAACCGAGACGTCTGGGCAGAGCTCAGGCAGAAGCTGGTGAGTGGTGGCAATGAGGAGACCCTGAGGAAAGTGGACTCTGCCGTGTTCTGTCTCTGCCTGGATGACTTCCCCATGAAGGACCTTGTCCACTTGTCTCACAACATGCTGCACGGTGACGGCACCAACCGCTGGTTTGATAAGTCCTTTAACCTCATTATAGCCAAGGATGGCACTGCCGCCGTCCACTTTGAGCATGCTTGGGGCGATGGGGTGGCAGTGCTCAGGCTTTTAAACGAAATGTTTAAAGATAGCGTTCAGGCCCCTGCTGTCAGCCCCCAGAGCCAGCCGGCCCGCACGGATTCCCCTGCTGCTGTGCAGAAACTGAACTTCAAGCTGAATGATGCCTTGAAGACTGGCATCAGCTCCGCCAAGGAAAAGTTCGATGCCATCGTGAAAACCCTCACCATCAGCTTCATCCAGTTTCGCAGAGGGGGCAAAGAGTTCTTGAAGAAGCAGAAGCTGAGTCCTGACTCGGTAGCTCAGCTGGCCTTCCAGATGGCCTTCCTGCGGCAGTACGGGCAGACCGTGGCCACCTACGAGTCCTGTAGCACCGCAGCATTCAAGCACGGCCGCACTGAGACCATTCGCCCAGCCTCCGTCTTCACGAAGAGGTGTTCCGAGGCCTTTGTCAGGGAGCCCTCCCAACATAGTGCTGGAGAGCTTCAGCAGATGATGGCCGAGTGCTCCAAGTATCATGGCCAACTGACCAAAGAAGCAGCGATGGGTGAGTGGGGGTGGGGAGCCTGCCCTCCGCTCTGGCGTAAGCCTCAGTCATATCCTCCTCCGTGTCTGATTTCCACCGCTCACCCGTTCAGTCCATCTGCCAATCCCCAGATGATGATTATTGTCTATGCTAGCAGTCTAAATAGCCAGAGTAGCCATTAGGGATCAGAATGTTCTTTCCTCCTACGCAGGGATAGAGAAATGGATCTAACTTTGTCCTCATTTAAGGTCACTTTCAGCTGTGACACACGATTCTCTTTTTCTTATTTATTGGTCATCTGACTCACTTTTTTTTTTTTAAGATTTTATTTATTTATTTGACAGAGAGAGACAGCGAGAGAGGGAACACAAGCAGGGGGAGTGGGAGAGGGAGAAGCAGGCTCCTGGCTGAGCAGGGAGCCCGATGCGGGACTCGATCCCAGGACGCTGGGATCATGACCTGAGCCGAAGGCAGACACTTAACCGACTGAGCCACCCAGGCGCCCCATCTGACTCACTTTTGACAGTTCAGGATTTCTAAGCCTGTAGCCCCTCTTACTTCACCTCACTTGCAATGTGTTGGCTTCCTATAAATAAGCCATCTCAAAAGCTCTTCCCAAATCTGTCATCCTTCCTTTACCTCTCTGTGGTAAAATTCAAGACCTAGAAAGGACCTGGAAGATCACATCATGCAGCCAAAAGTCCTGGAAGTAAAAGAGATCTCTGAGACATTCTGGTCTCGATCTCCATTTTAGGGGTAGGAAACTGAGGCCGCTGGCTCAGCATTACACAACACATGAGCAGTAAAGCTGAGATGAGAACGCTGGTCAAAACCCTTTCCATTTTGTTCCAGTGACTCAATCTTGTCTTTTATACTAGACTTAGACTTTGGATTTTATTTTAGTTTTTGAATCCATAGCTTTTCTTTTTTTTGCTTTTTTTTTTTTTTTTTTGACTGTTTGAGTCAAAAACTGATTCAGTTTTAGAATTTTTTAAAATCATACTTTCATTTTAGGCTTAGCTGCAGAGGTTAGTGAGTTGGAGGTGTGCATGCATAAGCAGGCAGAGCCTTCTTCCACTCTCAAAGATGCTGTGAAGGGGACTCCGACTACAGGTGGGGGGACAGTTACTAAGGTCACTTTCCGTTCTGGGATTCTGAGACTCTGGTTTTCTATTTTGTCTCTGACAGGCCAGGGCTTTGACCGACACTTATTTGCTCTGCGGTACCTGGCAGCAGCCAAGGGGATTGTTCTGCCTGAGCTATACCTGGACCCTGCATATGGGCAGATAAACCACAACATCCTGTCCACAAGCACACTGACCAGCCCAGCAGTGAACATCGGTGGCTTTGCCCCTGTGGTCCCTGATGGCTTTGGCATTGCGTATGCTGTTCATGACAACTGGATAGGCTGCAACGTCTCCTCCTACCCAGGCCGCAATGCCCAGGAGTTTCTCCAATGTGTAGAGAAGGCCTTAGAAGACATATTTGATGCCATAGAAGGCAAATGCCTCAAAACTTAGCTTCTGGGTGGGTGAAAAGCCTCCATCGCTTCATTGACATGAAAATTGGGGCCTATGTAGCCAAAAGGTGCTACTCTGTATACAAAGGAAACTAATCATGAGGTGCCTAAGCAGTCAGTGCTGCAAGGCTTGACCTTTAAAGTCATGGTTTTAAAGCTAAATATATAATTGCCAAGTGGGACTAGATCACAACTAAAGAGAATGGGAGATTTCAATTTTAAGGGCATCTGATCAGGAGGTGGGATTTGGAAGGATAACTTAGGTGTATTTATTGTTGAAGCAGAAATAAAATTTAATTGTTGCTTGGAGGTGGTTCCTTTTAGTTGTTGTTCAACCTAATTTCCTAATCCCCGCAAAGAACTTTCCAACATTAAGTTCTGTAAGTGCAGGTAACAGTAAGTTCCCACTGGCTCCTGGCTCTTCAGGTGAGGTGGGAAGTGCTGTTTCATCCTCCCTTTTAACTTCTCTCTCTCCTGGGACATCCTCTCTAAAAATCCTCTTCATTTTTCTGCAAAGTGGGCTGCTGGTGCCTGATTCTGATAGTCCTGCGGCAGTAAAGGGTATTCCTATGGATTGGGGGAGTACTATTTGACTATTCCAGCCAAATGAAGATTTATAATTGGTGTGTATTTAATCAGTTGACTCTTTCATGTTATCTATGGTCTAATGTACACGAGACTACTCAGTACGTTTGAAATCTGGTTTTGAGTGAACACAATTTTTGTTAACAATCTGTTGTTGAACGCTGCTGTAACATGAAAGGAAGGGTGTTTGGTTCTGTTCTGTCTTGTGTTTTGAAAAGGAAGGGTTTTTGTTTGTGTTTAATTTTAGCTGCATTTGTGTGGATCTCCCAGGGACTTACTGCACAGCTGGGATTTGAATTCTGGTGTGAGCCAGTCACAAAGCATTTCCAATGCATTATCTGACTTAATTCTCCTTACAGTTCACATAAACATGCCTGCACCTCTTCTTAGTCGACTCCACCGGTCCTTCACTCAGTAATCACTATTTAGTGACTACCCAACAGGTACCAGGTCCCCCGTATTCCGTGGTTTAACCAGAGAGGGACAGCCGATAGCTGCAAGTGCACGTGAACATCACGTTGTTCCATCTATGAAGCACGATCAAGAAAACCTGACGAAGAAGCCCGAACCAGAGCCTGGCTGCGCGCGCGTGCGCCACCGGAAGCAGTAGCCGAGGTCCCGCCCCGCCGCCGGTATCGCTGCCGGGGCGCCGCACTTCTGCTTCCTGCTCTCTGCTCTTCGTGGTGCCTGCCTTGTGCTCTCGGCCGCCGAACAACGCTGGCGGCTTCGTGCACCTGTGCGGGCCCAGGAAATGGTTGACAAAGCGACAGGCAAGTTCAAAGGCAAATTTAAAACCTATGCTATGTGTGGGGCCATTTGCAGGGTGGGTGAGTCAGGTGACTCTGAGTGGCCAAGGCCGACGGCGTCGTCTCAAAGAACTTCTGACAGGAGAGGATCATGGGTGTATGATATTTGTCAGATAAATAGTGACCCCTCCCTCCAAAACACCTGAACTGGTATCCTGGTTCTCCCATGTCTTCCCTGTATGACCAAAGGCAAGTTACTCCGCTTCTCTGGTGTGTGTTCCTCTTTGTAATCGAGGACAGTTCCTATGGCATGGGATGTAACGAGGACTGGCAATAATGATACAGATGAAGCACCTGGCAAGTAGTTGAAGCTCAGTCTGTGTTCTCTTGCTGCTGTGTGATGTTTGTGCTGCTGCTGTTCCATTCCTTATCGAAGCGTTGACCTCACTTGAATAGCGAGCTCCCCACGGTATGAGCTCTTAAAACCAAAACCTTGGTTGAAACTTGCAGAGCTGAGATGTAGTATTTCATGCATATGTTCAGGGTGAATGTACCCTTGGGCAGCACCCCTTGGGGACATGAAGTTCTTTAAAGGAATCTCTTCTGTGGTCTGTCTCCGTGTTCAGCATTCCTCCTTACAACTTATCCCCCCTTCCTCCTGGTCTTGGATTCCTCCTGGGAAGGCTTCTGCAGTGGTACCTGGGATGGCAGAAACAATTATTAAGTCTCGACCGAGTTGGGGCTCATACATAAGTGTTGCACATTTGTAAAGCATTCAGCTGATTTGATCCCCTCAACTCTGGAATGGACTGAAGTTGTTATCTCCAGTTTACATACAGAAGATGGATAGTTGGGGAATGTAAGAAGGTCACTTGATAAGTGGTAGGATCAGGACAGGCTCTTTTGATTCCTTGTCCAAGGCTCTTTTATTATGTTTCTGTTCATCTAGGCTTCCAGTAATTACATCTTAAACTAGCTGGCCTCCCGATTCAGGAGAACGAACTTTGTTAAATGAATCCGTGCTCCTCCTGACCCTAAAGCAACTCCCATGTGGAGTCTCCTTTGTGAGGAGTGGGCTTTGGGAAGTCAAGTTTTGTCTAGGTGGCTTTCTCTCTTCGTGACTCCAGAACAAGTGTGGCACATCTCCAGATTCACAGCATACCAGCCTCTTTGGAGATTATCTGCTCCTCACTGAGGTGCCCCCAGGTTGCCCAAAGCGAGTTTTGTGGATACCATGTAGCTTATTTTTTTTAAACAGCTTTATTGAGATATACATCACATATTATATATTCCACTTATTTAAAATGTGTCAATCATTTTAGCATATCCACAGTTATGCAACCATCACTACAATGAATTTTAGAACATTTTCATCCCCAGAATAAACTCTCTACCCATTAGCAGTCATTCCCCTTTTCCCTCAACTCCCCCTGCTCCCCCAAACACTAAAAACACCAATCTACTTCTTGTCCCTATAGTAATTTTTTTATTTTGGACATTTCGTATAAATGGAAATATACTATATATGTAAGGCCTTTTGTGGTTGACTTCTTTCACTTAGCATAATGTCTGCAAGGTTTATCCATGTTCTAGTATGTATCCGTATTTTCTTTTTATTGCTGAATACTATTTCAGCCTGTGGATATACCACATTTTATTTATTCATTCACCAGTTGATGGTCATTTGGGTTCTACTTTTGGCTATTATTATTTTTTTAAATTTAATTTTATTATGTTATGTTAGTCACCATAGTTTTTGATGTAATGTTCCATGATTCATGGTTCGCGTATAACACCAGTGCTCCATGCAGTACATGCCCTCCTTAATACCCATCACCTGGCTAACACATCCCCCCACCCCCCTCCCCTCTAGAACCCTCAGTTTGTTTCTCAGAGTCCTAGTCTCTCATGGTTCGTCTCCCCCTCCGATTTCCCCCCTTCATTTTGTCCTTCCTACTACTTCTTTTTTTTTTTAAACATATGATGTATTATTTGTTTCAGGGGTATAGGTCTGTGATTCATCAGTCTTACACAATTCATAGCGCTCACCATAGCACATACCCTCCCCAGTGTCCATCACCCAGCCACCCCATCCCTCC
>NC_138372.1:38992915-39095764 GCF_054177405.1 Leptonychotes weddellii
ACTTCTAGTACTATGTTGAATAGCAGTGGTGATAGTGGACATCCCTGCCGTGTTCCTGACCTTAGGGAGAAAGCTCTCAGTTTTTCCCCATTGAGAATGATATTTGCTGTGGGTTTTTCATAGATGGCTTTTATGATACTGAGGTGTGTGTCCTCTATCCCTACACTCTGAAGAGTTTTAATCAAGAAAGGATGCTGTACTTTGTCAAATGCTTTTTCTGCATCTATTGAGAGGCTCATATGGTTCTTGTTCTTTTATTAACGTATTGTATCGCATTGATTGATTTGTGGATGTTGAACCAAACTTGCAGCCCAGGAATAAATCCCACTTGGTCGTGGTGAATAATCCTTTTAATGTACTGTTGGATCCTATTGGCTAGTATTTTGGTGAGAATTTTTGCATCCATGTTTGTCAGGGATATTGGTCTGTAATTCTCCTCTTCGATGGGGTCTTTGTCTGGTTTTGGGATCAAGGTAATGCTGGCCTCATAAAATGAGTTTGGAAGTTTTTCTTCCATTTCTATTTTTTGGAACAGTTTCAGAAGAATAGGTATTAATTCTTCTTTAAATGTTTGGTAGAATTCCCCTGGGAAGCCATCTGGCCCTGGGCTCTTATTTGTTGGGAGATTTTTCATTACTGCTTCAATTTCCTTACTGGTTATGGGTCTGTTCAGGTTTTCTATTTCTTCCTGGTTCCGTTGGGTAGTTTATAAGTCTCTATGCTTTTGGCTATTATGAATAATTCTTCTGTGAATATTTGTGTATAAGTTTTTGTGTGAACATTTTTTCATTTCTTCTGGGCATGCCTAAGACGTCTTGGCAGTCTCTCCTTTCCCACAGCACTTTTCAGTTTCTGCAACTTTCTCCACTGTTAGACTGTGGGCAACCAGAGGGGCCCCAGAGCTTGTTAAATTTTGGGAACTGACTGACTGATTATCCCTCTGAAGCCCTGTAGTGGGATTGTCTGTTTATCTGTCGCAGCAAGCGTCTTTAGGGCTGAGGGCTATATCATGCATCCCCATGTTCAACGTAGTGCGTGGCACATGAGCCGTGTAGTACGTGGAACAGCAGGATGGGGACTGTTGCTTAGAGGTTCTGGAGTTGGGCAGAGAGAGTGAACAATAGTGCTTACAGTTAAATACGTAGAATGTACTGAAGCGGCCTCTCCATATTAATGCTAGGTGAGTAGGAAGAGTGGCACCAACCTGGCAAGAGCCCAGGTCTTCCAGACAAGCTAGCTCATTGAATTGATTGCAAATTCATTTCCCTCTTTAGTTATTGTTAAAACATTGTTATTAGGATATTTCAAAAGGGAGAAAAAAGTTTCTGGTTTTCTCACTGATTAGTCTTTGACAGTTCAACTCCCTATATTTGTCTGTAGTAGTAGTGATTCTTAAGGTTGTAAAATTCCTTGGATTGTCTAGACCAGTAATTCCTGCCTGGATGTATCAGAACCAGAATTCTGATGTGATAAATCTGGTCTAAGTCACATGTGAGGTCTGAATCCTTATAATCTTTTCTTCTTGAAGAAAAGAGGCTGCTTCAGAAACTCTACACTTGGTGCTAGTTTGTCCCTATGGAGTATAACTGGCTTTGCCCTTTCCCGTATGGGAATTCTTCAGCTCTATAAAGACTGAGCATGTCTGCCCCCCCCGCCCCACCTTACGCTTCCTCGTGTTTTCTCCTGGATAAACCTCTCCTGTTCTCACAGTGTACCCCACAAGAATCATCTCCAGGCCTAGTGAGTTTTGTTTGTAATTGCATTAAAGTGCAGAGCACCAATGAAACAACCCCACAGCATGGACTGACCGATGGGGAGGAGGGTGCTGCTCTCACCCTACCTCTTGCCATTATTTCTTTTGCTCTAGCCTATGACCACTTTTAATTCAGTTTGCAGTTGGCATAGGTTGAGCTTATTATGGACTAACCCAAAGCCCACAGGTCTTTCTCACATTCAACTCAATCCATGTCTGCTATAAATCTAAGTAATTGGCTTTTATAATCAACAGCGGGCATTTGTCCTATCTTTTTAGATTGTATGTTTTGGTTCCAAACCAATTCTTTCGCAATAGGAAGCAGTAGGCTCAGAAGAGGGAGCTGTAACAGCCATACTTGGGGAATTAGGGCACCGTTAGTTATTCACTGCTGATTCCCAGTTTAGGAAGCAGCAACATGTGATTAGTCGGTCATTAGAGAACAGCCCAGACTGTCTGCATTTCTAACCAAGTCGTCACTGCTTCCATTCCCTGCCGTACAGTGCCCCCGACATTGTGCTGAACATGTTGCCTTCATTATCTCCTTTAGTCCCTGCAGCAGCCCAGAGCACACCCTGCTGTGAAATCCGGGTGTGCTCTGGTGGTCTGGATACATCAGATTCATTCGATTCATTCAAGAATGCTTTTAAATAAAAGAAAATCTCAGGTCTTAGCCCAGAGATTCTAATTCAGTAGGAATGAAGTGGGGCCAGGAAATGTCTTTTTCAAAAGTTTTCCCAGGATCCAGTGCACCTGTTTGGGAGTAACTTTTATAGTTGCTTGGCTCTTGAACAGCACAGCTTAGGTCTCATTCACCTTCCGCCCTGTAGCGCTTGCTGCAGCAGAAGCCCCCAGGGAAGATGGCTGAATCAAAGTTCAGATGCACAGTGTCAGGAGAGTGAAGATGGTCGGTGTTGTGAGTCCTGAGCTTTCTGAAGACCAGGCATGCAGCTTTCTCTGGGGGTCTGATAGCTAACCAGGGAAAGGGCTCAGCCCAGGGTGACTTGGCTCACAGAGGAATGGGGACAGCATTGTGAGATGATAAGGCTGCCTGGCCAGGCAGAGATCCTGGGGGCCTCTGCCCTTCCTGGGAAACAACAGAAATGACTGTTGTCCACGAGAATGCAGCTTAATCTTACCCAACCTTCAACTCGTTGTTATTCACCAAAAGCCAAGCTTCAAAAAATGCTATTGGATAAAGATGGTACCTTTTAAACAGCTGTTCAAGGATAATGTTAGAAGGGCACACTGAGGATCTTTGCGGAATGTCCAAACAAGACGGCAGGGAACTTAGGACTCAGATGGTCTCATCTTCCACTTGTCCCTGCATCTAGCAGCTTTAACTTCACTACTTGGACAGGAGGCCAGTCCTGGAGTGTGGGGCAGGGAACTAACTTTCCTGGTGATGAGGGGCAGGCCTCAGACATGCCACCACCATTTTGACTAATTTTTATCCAGTAACATAATGTCAGAGCTGAAAGTGCCCTTTTTTTTGATGGAGAAAATGGGGTCCTGAGAGGACCCGTACTTGCCCAGCGTTTACAGTGAGCCAGACACTGAGCCCTGGGTTCTTGTACCCCAACATGCTGCTGCACCAAAGCCCCCAAGATAACTAACCTTGGAATAGACTTTTTTTTTTTTAGATTTTATTTATTTATTTGAGAGAGAGCGACACAGATAGGGATAGAGATAATGACAGGAAGAAGCAGGCTTCCTGCTGAGCAGGGAGCCCGACGTGGGGCTCGATCCCAGGACCCTGGAATCATGACCTGAGCCGAAGGTAGACGCTTGACCAACTGAACCACCCAGGTGCCCCTAGAATAGACTTTCCTATGCAGGGGAAACAGGGTCCCAGTATCATTTACTGCACACATTTAAATAATTGCCCCAGCACCATTTATTGGCGAGTTAAAAGATTTCCCCACTGATCTGCAACAGCACCTATCCTAAACCAGTTTTCACACATGCAGTGGTCTGTCTGCTGTCCCACTGGTCTGTCTGTCTCTCATGGTGCCAGTACGGCGCTGGCTTCATTGCCATTGCTCTGTCACTACATTGTGGCATCTGGTGGGGGGGGGTCTCCCCCCTGTGTCACATCAGATTTCAGAGTCAACGTAGGTTCTGTTAAAAAATAGCTGCGATCTGGACAAGAACTTTATAAATACATTTGTTGAGAAGGATTATAATAGCAAGTTTTCCTATCCACCAATAATAGTATAGGTCTCCATTTATTTAGGCTTTAACACCTTTCAGTGAAGTTTAATAATTTTCTCACACTAAGGTCATGAACATTTTTGATAGATTTAACTCCTACTTACTTTTGGAGGTATTTTTTCTTGTTACTATTATAAATGGTAGTTTTTTCTTGATTTACATTTTGCATGTCATCAGCGTACTGAAATGGAATTTGATTTCTGTATGTTGATCTTAAATCCAGCACCTATTAATGCTTTTGTATTTTGTAAGTGGAAAATCACAATCTGTGAAAATGAGTTGTTTCTTCCTTTTCTATACTTTCCCTTTACTTTCTTTGTCGTATTAGTGCACTGGGTGGGACCACACAAGGAAGAGTAGCAGTGATCAAGGGTATCCTCAGCTCACCCTGACCTTGAATGGAATACTTCACACATTTCATTTGCTCTACGTTTTGTGTAGATCTACTTCATGAGGTGAGGGTAGTTCCTTTCTATTCCCAGTCTGCTAAGAGTTTCTATAGTTTGTTGTTTTTGTTGTTGAATGGGTATTAAATTTTACTGAACACTTTTTCTGCATCTGTTGACATTATCTAATTTTCCTTTAATCTGTTAATGATTATTTGGGTTCTTCTACCTCCTGAAAAATGAGAAAATAATCTGAAATATAAAGAAAACCTTGAGATCCTTTTATTGTCTGTCTTTGTGAGCTTCACACACACTGGCTATTACATAACAGACTAAAACCCAGAAAGGCTGCTTACTCAGGCTGCTTCCACGTATTTGCTTTCAGGCTGGGCAGTGGACTGGACCCTGGGGGTGACAGACTGGATAGACCTGCTGGCTGAGGGCAGGCCAAAGAAGCTCTGCTCTGTCAGATGCAGAAAAGAGCAGGTCCAGGCGCCAGGAACACAGGGAACCTAGAGGAAACATGATGTAGATGCCAGACTGGAGAACGGACAAGGTAGGGATCGCTCTATCACCCTTGGACACAGCCAGCTTTACCTGAAATCTGAGGTAGGAGTGCCCCTTCCTAGTGCCCCCCACAACCAGTCTGGAAGTGGGCAGACTTTTTCCCAGTGGGCCTCTCAGAAAATGAAGGTAATCATTTTTACTTCCAAAGAATTCTGGCTCCAGCAGAACACTGGAGAAGTAAGGTCTCTCACAACAGGTTTTCCAAATGGTGGACTCACCAGGGTGAACGCTGAGTGTGCCCTCATGATCTAACTGTGCACCAAATAACTCTCTCTACTCTGCAGGGGATCTTCAGAACCAGGGAACCGGGCCCATGAGACTTACAGGGCCGTGACTCCTGTCTTCAGACCTCCACAGGGCTGTCCAGGGGCAGAACATGGAAGCATGACCACAAAGGTGACAAACCAGGACCAGCAGGAGCTCCAGGGAGCACAGAGGCTGACTTAGCAGAAGGAAGAATTTTCATATTGACTCCCAATGGGAGAGGATTGCCTCATCACAGCAAATGGACAAAGACTTGATGACCATCCAGCGGGAATTTCACAGAGCAGATTCATGCCAGGACTGGACTGCTGCCTCTAAAAAGTCCCTGCTAGCCCTGGAATATGAAGTGACACCAGCGAGAAATGCCTGGGTTTACTTAAGAGCCAAGGTGGTAAATGTAGTGTTTTGGCTCAGGACCATGGGGCTCATGGCATCATTCCACAGGCCCAGCTGCCCTTTGTACCATTGGCCTTGACACCTTAGGTCCCTTGAGTTGACCTACCTGCTCCCCAAGAGCTGGAGAGCCCTTATAAGCTATGTGCTCCTGCATATTTTACAAATTGGATCCTATACTGTGGCAGTGTGCCAGGAAGCAATGAGAGACTTCCAACACGACTTCTTATCTGTGGAGGGAGCTGCTGTTGCCGGACTCTGCCTCCATGTACCAGGGCAGCACAAACGGGGGCTTTATTGGTGGGGCTTGGGAAGCTGTGACAGAGCCCAGCATGCAGGCCGTGAGGGCTTGGATAGCTTCCAGGAGACAAGGGATGAGGGGACGCGCGATGGGGCTCTGCTGCTCGGGGCACGTTGTCCCTTTGTCCCTTCTCAGTTCTTAGAGGCAAGTGTGCACGAAGAAGGTTCAGCACTTCACAAACTGGTGGGTGACCTCGTAGATTCCCACAGATTCCTGAGACTTTTCGTCATAGTCAGTCCAGTCCTATAGGGAAAAAATGGCCCTGTCAACCTCATGAGATGGCTTAAGACGGTGGGGACAATGGCACTCTGGGACTTTAAAGGGCCAGTTCAGGCTCTCACTGAGATATTCATGAATGTGTAGGACCTGGAACAGAGCTAGAGTGCGTTCTGGGCAAGTCACTTAACTTCTCAGAGCCTCAGTTCTGTCCTCTATTAAAAAAAGGAATAGTAACAGACTTCGTGTTGAATGTTGAAAGAAGCAAATGAGAAAACACATGTAAAAGTACTTAGCATAGTATCAGGCACATGTAAGAGCTCAGTAAATTCCAGTTGTTGTTGTTATTAGGTGCTATGCAAACTGAAGGAGGTTTCTGTCCTTTTGAGCCTGACCACAAGGCTTATGTAAGGTAGTAACATGTTCAGTAATACAACTGATTTTCATTATTCATGGTAGTTATATTCTACAGAATCACCACAAACACTGAATTAGTAAAGAGCGAACCACTGCTCCCAGGGGAAATACAGGGTTAGGTTCTTGGAAACCTTGGATCACATTTTCTTCAACCAATCAATATACAACCTTGTTTTGGGTAGGTTTCCGTTTAAAAATACCTTATATATAGTTGATTCATTAATATTGAACTCCCAGCCAACAGCACTAGAACTCATGCCTACACAAAGCTTATCTAACATGCATTTTCTCCATTAGGTATATCGCAGCCTTCCTGCTTGTGGAACACTAGGGAGCACTTTAACACTACACTTGGGGCCATTTAAACACCAAAATCACCAACAAAAATTAAAAAAATGTGGAATCATCTTTCTATTGATCTTTGTTCACCGAAAGGGTAATTCCCACCAGGTACCCTAGAGCACCCCGCAAGGCCCCCAAGTCCTGTACCTTCTCCTGCAGATTAATATCACTGAAGACTGTTCCCGATTCCACACCCTCAGCAGCAAACCCAGCCTGGAGGTGACAGGAAGGCAGCAGTTAGTCTGGGGGAAAGGAGGTACTGGTCTGGCCGGTGAGGCCTGGCCAGGGAACTGGTTCTTTTCATACCACCTTTGGGATGGGAGGACAGAGATGCAGTGTGAGCACCTCTTCTGGAATAATGCACTTCCTGGGCCTGGAAGCTTTCCCAGGCCTACGGTCGTTCCTCTAAAAGCCTGGGCCAGAGGCAGGGGGGTGGGGTAAACCTTTCCACTACGCCTGAGCTCCTGAAAGCCCCTGGGCATGTCATTCCCCTCTCTGGACCTTGGTTTTCTTGTTTAGGATAGGGGGATGAGAATGCTGTTTTGTCTCCCTGCCTCATAGATTTGTCGTGAGGTGGAAAAGCTGCATAAATAAAGTGGGATGAGCGCTGGCTCTGAAATCAGATAGACCTGGGTTCAAATGACCGTTCAGTGCTTACTGTCACCCTGGACAAGTTGCAAAATCTCAAGTTCTTTCCTTGTCCGAAAAACAGGACGAATAACTTCACAGGGTTACCGTGAGGATTAAATGAAGTAATATGTAAACGTGAGCAGCACAATGCCCAACATATAGCAGGCACTTAGTAAGAGAGGAGAAGTCCTAGTCCCTGGTCTCTGGATGAAGCAAAGTTCTGTTGTGACTTCCTATATGCACCCCCCAAAGATACAGGTTACGCACCTGGGGCTGGAAATCAACTGGTTCAAGGCCTCGGCATTCAAATTCTACGATTGTCTTGAACTTCTCATTGTCTTCAGCCTAGAAAAGAAGGGTGTTGAGGGGGCAGGCCCAACTGGGCCCTTGGGAAGATCTCACTGCCCCTGCCCTTCCTGCCAAGTGAGCCCTACTACCCCTGGGAGCCCAGAATGGGACTCAGGAGCAATTCCTCCTCTTCTGGAAGAAGCCTGCATTGGGCACCTGCTCTTCGTGAGACCTTCTTGGACACAGCTGCTGCAGAAGACAGACTGAGTTCTGGAGTCAGCCTGCCTGGATATGAGCTCAGACGGCTCTACCTCTCCTCCCAGCTGGGCCTAAGACTGTCAGATGGGGCTGAGGACACCACTACAGGCTTGCTGTGAAGATCTGAACTACGTGTCAGGTGCCCAGCTGTACTACCTGACACTATGCTCAACAGCAGATTATATTATCGAAATAAAAAATATGAACAAGAATGTTAGGCTATAGTCTCCAGATTTTCCCAACGGCCCAGGATGCTTAACTGCGGCCTTTTGCTAAACCTCTGCCATGCTGTGAGGGAGGAGGCGGACTTAAAAGCCTTTGAGATGGGGTTTTCATGTGGAAGAGGCACCTCTGAGGGGACTGGTGTAACGAGGAAATTCATGCCGACCTGACCCATGGGCTCAGAGATGCCAAGCACCGCACCCACACACTATCATTCTGTCCCTCACACCAGTCACGTGCCTGGCAGGGACGAGGCACTCTGTTGGCCCTGGTCTGCTTTTTGTTTGCTGGTGTGTCTTATTTACGATGTATCATTTACTTGAAAACAAGTCCTCGCGACTTCTCCCTTTAACTTCAGAACAAAGGTGAGAATTTGGCATAAATCAGACATGTTTCAAAAATACTAAGTAAGGGGGGTGCCTGGGTGGCTCAGTCAAGTGTCTGACTTCAGCTCAGGTCATGATCTTGGGGTCCTGGGACTGAGCCCTGCGTTAGGGTGCGTGCTCAGCGGGGAGTCTGCTTCTCCCTCTCCCCCTCCCTTTACCACACCCCCTGCTCATGCTCGCTCTCAAATAAATAAAATCTTTTAAAAAAAAAATACTAAGTAAGGAATGGGTGAATACAAGTAACTACCCTTTAAACAAAGAGACTCAAAGCACACACTCCCTCCCCCACCGTTTGGGCTAATTTGTTACACGGTAATGTATAACTAGCTAATGTCAACATCAAGGGTGCCAGAGAAAGCTCAGGAGTCCCCCAGTGTAGACAAGGCAAGGGCTCCCAGTGATGGAAACTGAGTGGACAGGGTGGGCCAGAGGTTCCCTGAGCTCCCACAGCCCAGTGCTTATTAGAGAAGACACTGTAACAGCCTGTTTATGAATCTTCTGCCTACCAGGCACTCAGCCAGTGTATGGTGAATAAGTGACTGAGTGAGTGAGTGAATGAGTGAACAAGTGAGTATATGAATGTCCCAAAGCAAGTCACGCTGGTGCAGACAAACTCTAGAACCCAGGCCTCCTAGCTCCCAGCTTAGATTTAATCCCACCAAACCTGCCACCACAGCAGGAAACTTACATTGTAAGATTTGATGGTGCTGCTCAAAATCTCTGAAATGTAAAAGAGAAGACAAAGTTGACTTGAGTCCACACTCTGCCCCCATCCCTGTGCCCAAACGTGGCTCTGGGAAAAAGAGTCGGCTGCCACAGCCTGGGCACCTCAGGCCTGGGTCCACCCACAGCAACATGAGCCTGCTTTTGCTCTGGTACCAGGAAGATGTAGCCCCAGTTGGCAGAACTCAGGATTCGTGGCCTGACCTACCGATGGAGTTTTCCCTCGCACACAGCTTGCACTTCTGGACCATGGAGGCACTGCCACGACCTCCCTTCAGTGCCACACTGTCCTGGCAAGGGTAAACAGAATCTCCAGTCACACATTAATTAGACATGATCCCGTCTACCACTTATTAGACAGGTGAAGAGACCAAGACAAACAGGGAGCGCCATCTGCTAGGACAAGAATCCTGGGGAGCTTCTTGAGACTAAGAAAGGGACTCCCCTTGATTTTGAACTGCCTTACATTCCAAAGAAGCCTGTTCTTCCCAGTGTTGACCATACTAATGGCTGCCCTTCCAAACCACAAAAAGCAGGGTCCAAAGACCTGAGAGATTAGGGCCACAGGTTCCCTCCCCAAATCCCTGCCCAGAGGCCTATGTGTGTTTGTGTGTGGGTATATGGTGGTAGGGGGAGTAGTTACCATCAGCCGAATATACTGCCACTTCTCTGAAATCTCACCACAGTTGCCACATTTCATCTTGGGGGAGGAAAAAGAGGATTAGTAAAGTAGTTGGCTCAGCTGGGCAGATGGGAAGGGCAAGAAAAGTGTGACGTAGGCAGGCTCAACCTACCTTCCTGTCCACAATTTCACCTCATCTTTACAACCAGCCCCACCAAGGACATAACCGAAATTTCTCTCTGGGCAAAGAACAGGTCAAGTGTTTCTCCTGCCGGCGTGCCCACCCGCCCTCTAAGAAGTACCCAGTCTGGCTAGAAATTCAAGGCTCCTTGAGTGCAGAAATGGCACCCTTGTTGGTACTGGAGCTTCCCTTGTGTTCTCACAGGCCTTGCAGGTTCCTAGTAAAAGTACTTATCGCTGTTGTTACTCCATTTCTCTGTCTCCTCTGCTAGACTCTGTGCTTTTTGAAGTGGAAGAACATCAATTCCTCAAATAAGCCCTCGTATTCGAGCTTCAAAATATTTGGTAGTAAAGGTGGCCAGAAAAAGCTTCCTAAAAGGGATAGAGCTTTTGCCAAGTTCTGAAGGATGCTGGGGTTTTGACGAGGAAGGAAATAGAGCAGAAGCTCTGAGATCTGGGAGAGTGAAGGGCCTCACACTGCTCAGGTAAGAGGGGGGACTCTGTAGACCAAGCCACCAGAGTACCAGATTCACCAGTATGGGGTGGGGAGGGATGGAGGAAGCCACGATCAAAATTAAAACGATTTCACGATAAATAAAGCTTAATCAACAAATAAAACAGAAAGTGAAATTCCCCTCCTTACTAAACAATCCCAAGACCCCTTCAAGTCGTCTTTCGTTTAGTGTTTACAAAACATGAAATATTTCACGGAGGAAAAATTAAAAAAGGAATTGCGAGACATTACCAGTTAAGAATTAACCAATACATTTAGAAAAGCGAACAAATTCTATTCAGGAAAATAACATTTAATGGCTATACATTCCCAATCTTGCTGGAGACAAAGCTCCCCTTGGAAACTGACTTTAGCACGGGACCGGGGCCCCGCCCCTGCCGCGCACCCCGCTTCCGGAGTCGCTCCCCCACCCGGAACCTCGCGGCACCTACAGCCCCTCCGATGCTCCTCCCTTCTCCCGCCTAGGGTCCCGCCCCTCCAGCCGCACCTTGAGGTACCACCGGAAGTCCTCACCCAAGGGGCGGAGGTTGGTGACATTCTCCAGCGTGGCTTTGAGCTGCAGCGCAATTTTCTGTAGAGAGGGAGGGCCTCAGCAAGTGCATCAACCGCGCCTGCGCAGCCCTACCGAGCCCCGGCCCCGCCCCTCCTGGATTCGCGCTCTGCCTCCCCCGCTCCTCAGCGCGACAAAGTTAACTAGTCACACATTAATTAGACTAATCACACTTCTCTCATTCCCTCCTGGCACGAACTGCCGCCTCCCAGGTCCTCGCCACCTCCCCGTCCCTGCCCCGGCGGCAGTTTGCCTCCGCCTCACCCCCATAGTGGCTTGGTTCGGCACGACCCGGGCCGGCGACAGCTGCGGCCGCTACTTTCCGGCCCGTCGTAAACGGTGGGCGCCGCCAGCGCACTGGGTGCAGACCTCCGGCGTGCGTCGGGCGGGGCGGAAGGCGGGGCTTTCACGCGCTGCTGCTAACTGCGCGCGCTGGGTTGCCTTTTCTGTAAGATTAAGTGGACCTGGGGAGGTGTCGTGAATCCGCAATTAGCCGGAGCTCGGACCCGCCGAAACCTATTTCCAGATATTTGCTGAACGCCGATCTCGTGCCGGCACTATGCTAGTTCGAGGGATACCGTAGCAAACACGACTGTCCCTGCGCGAAACCTCTGCCAGGGCTTCTTCCTGCCGCTCTTCACTACTCGGTCTTCTCTCACCCGACAACCGCTCGGTCCGTGCTTGCCTTCTGAGGCTTCTTAGATCGCGTCGGTTCCGCCTGCCCTAAGGCCAGCTTCGCAGATCTGAGGGATTGGGGCCCTTCTCTCTAAACTGCCCCTTCCTCTTTCCCCCAGGAGACCTTTCAGAGGGTTGCCCCGTGTACACGTCTCTCGCTGCAGTCCCCAACACTGGACACGTCCTTTCAGGGGGGCTCTTCTCTGGGCTCCTGGTTTATCCTTGTATATTACCTGAACCTCGTTTCATCTGTCCTTTTGTCCAGGGCACATCTGAGACCACATGGAAGCTGTGGGTGTGGGTGTGCGACACTTAAACAGCCTTTGAGGTTCTCACGGTCATTTAAAATATGGAGTTACTATTCTTGTCTACTTTACCTAATCAACTTCATTGCCCCAGGTACCCTTCTATAGAGAGGGATGCACTGGAGTTAGGAACCCTGACATCTCTGATCCCAGATCTGGACCTAAGTTGCTGCTATCTTTGAAGGAGGCAGATTGTGTGTATTGGGGGGGCGGGGGTGCAGGGAACACTGGCCAAAGACTTGGGACATGTCCCAAGCTGGCATGTCTTGTGGGATGAGCTTATCCTAATCACCTCTCCACAAATGAGATTTATCAAGCCCAGTTCCTTTCAGCACCCACAATCTGGTCAACCATCAATTTGCCTAAGGAAGCAGTGCAATTTAGCAGCAAGGAAAAAGTCCTTACAGATCTATGTACTGAACAAATTCCCACACTGTCCATACCTAACGACTGTTGGTATTGATTTTAAAATGACTAGAAAACTTCTCTGCGACTAGGCATTATCCCTTATATTGTACTAAACCAAAATGTTTTCTTCCATACTGAAATACCTACAGATGTATCTATAAAAGAGGATTTTAAAAACCCCCTCAATTATATCTCAATAAAGCCAGAGGGGGAAAAACCCATTTCACACCTAAAATTTTAGAAAATACTTTATTAATATAAAATACCCAGTGTTCAAATTTCCTTAATGATGTCAATTTTGTTTTTTGAATCATGATCCAAATAGGGTCCAAACTGTACTGATTATGTGTTTCTTAAATCTCCTTTAATCTACCAGTTCCCACACCATCTCTATTTTATGTTTGCAATGTGTTTATTGAAGAAGCCAGATCCTCTGCCCTGGAGTTTCCTTTGGATATTGGTTGGATTTCTATCGTATTTTCTTCTTCTTTTTTTTAATCTATTGTATTTTCTAACTTTTCTATTCTCTTATTCCTGTAAATTGGTAGTTATATCTATAGTTGATTAATAGATTTTTGGCAATACTTCACATAGGCTGTTTTAAAAAATAACTGAGGAGAGTTCACATGTTCTGGTCTTTACAAAAAACTGCAATTTTGTTATGTATTTATTAAAGACAGTCATTTATAGTTTATAAAAAAAATATTGTCCTGATATACACAAAAATGTCCTGATAATGGTAATTAAAAACAGGTACTCCCAACCCCCCTTGTGTCCACATCAATTTTCAATCTAGATTGGCTTAATCTTGAAGTGTAATCCAATAAGACTGAAGACCAAACACTTCAGGTCCTGGACAAGATAATAAAATACTCGTAAGCCTTCTGGATCCCTATAATGCAAGAGGAAAAACATGTTTAAAAAGCTGGAAAAAACTGGCAAAAAAACAAAAACAAAACATTTAATAACCCAGATTATTTACATAAAGGCATTTACAGAATTAAAACTTTAAAAACAACCAAGTGTCCATAAAGAAGGAAAAGGCTATATGCTATATATTAAACGAGATCATTTTTTTTTTAAAAGATTTTTTTATTTATTTATTTGAGACAGAGAGAATGAAAGAGACAGAGAGCACATGAGAGGGGGGAGGGTCAGAGGGAGAAGCAGGCTCCCTGCCGAGCAGGGAGCCCGATGCGGGACTCGATCCCGGGACTCCAGGATCATGACCTGAGCCGAAGGCAGTCGCTTAACCAACTGAGCCACCCAGGCGCCCCTAAACGAGATCATTTTAAATGTTAGTTTTTAATGGGGAAATAGTTACTATTAAATGAAAAAATCATTATTAAAATAACAGATTGCTGATCTCAATTATATTTTTTGTGCTTTTTAAAAGTTAAATAGTTTTTAATGCATGCGAAATAGATCAGAAATACTTCAAGATATTAATGGTTGTCTAATTGATAAGTTTGTAGGTGATTTTCCCCCTTTCATTTTTCTGCATTTTCTATACTGAGCATGTATTACTTTCAGAATTAGGAAAACTTGTTTTATTTTTTAAAAAGATTTTATTTATTTATTTGATGGAGAGAGAAAGAGCACAAGCAGAGGGAGAAGCAGGCTCCCCACTGAACAGAGAGCCCAACGCAGAACTCGATCCCAGGACCCTGGTATCATGACCTGAGCCGAAGGCAGCTACTTAACTGACTGAGCCACCCAGGCGTCCCTAGGAAAACTTTTTTTAGGAAGTTTTTTTAGGAAGTCCCTAGGAAAACAAGGAGATTGTCCAAAGGAAGACAATTACACCCAGCATGGACTACAAGTGAGCCACTGGGGCACCTGGGTGGCTCAGTCAGTTAAGCGTCTGCCTTGGCTGCTCGTGATGTCAGGGTCCTGGGATTGAGCCCTGTGTCAGGCTCCCTGCTTTTCCTTCTCCCCGGCTCATGCTCTCTCTCTCTCTCTCACATAAATATATAAAATCTTTAAAAAATAAAAATAAAAGGAAGCCATATCTAATTCCAAATCCTCAAAACACAGGAGCTGGATGTTGCCAAATTTTTTTTTTTTTTTAGGTAGGCTCCATACCCAGCATGGAGCCCAACATGGGGCTTGAACTCAAGAGCTGAGCTGAGATCAAGAATCAGACCCTTAACCGATTGAGTCATCTAGGTGCACCCAGAGGCCGTCAAATTCTAAGGACTCTTTGTAGCATACAGACTCATGTCTCAGCTTTATAATCTGCCCTACTGACAACATGAATTTTTAAGTTCGTATTCTAAATAATTTCAAGTTTCACCATTGTCAGACTATAAGATGTGCTAGTCTGAATGGCCAACACTGAAAAGGTGTTCAGCTCGACCCAGTGACTCTACAGTTTACCTCAAGCACCTGTTTTGGCATATTTCATTTTCTGTTCTGGCCAGATTCTTACTCTGGCTGCTCCTATGACATTACTCTGTGTGTGTGTGTGTGTCACTTGAGAAGCTCTGTGTAACACTGACTGAATAAAACATCAAAAGCAACAGAATGCCCTTGAGAATAATTTGAAGTCTCTCATGATGAGAACAAAGCTGGCCGCCCCCTTTTTTTTTTTTTTAAGATTTATTCATTTTAGAGAGACTGAGTGAGTGAAAGAGACCAGGGCGGGGGGTGGGGGGCAGAGGGAGAGAGAGTCTTAAGCAGACTCTGCACTGAATGTGGAGCCTGACATGCGGCTTGATCTCATGACCCTGAGATCACAACCTGAGCTGAAACCAGGAGTCGGATGCTTAACCAACAGCCACCCAGGTGCCCTGACCCCTTCTGTCTTGCTGTAACGGTCCCAATCTGGTTAAGGGTTTCATATCAGTCAGCTTCAAAACTGACACGTCTGGCTATAAGGGTCATATACACTTACTTGGATTGATTGACATCAATAAGAGAACCAATTTTTGATGTTGTGAAAGAAATGTGTTCATCTCCAATGACAATTTCAAGCTCCTAGAAACATTTAAAAAAACTAAGTCAGGCCAAATTGGATTTTCCATCAACCACACAGAGGATCTATCATCTGTCAAATCACACAAACTCTACAACATAAACAAGACCGGTTCACTCTGAGCACTAACATGTACTGGGTCTAGAAACAAAGAAAGAAATTAGATACTGGTTTAGTCCTTGAGTAGCTCATACTCTTAGAGGAAGATGTATTTGTGAGGCTCTACTATTTCTGGGATTTGGAAGAATTTACAAGTTTTATATAGGAGTTTTCATTGTTAAGAAAGTGGAGTAACATGTATAAATCTTAGGTTTTAAAATACCAAGAATCTAACCTTTCTGGGCAACATGGGACGAGAAGAAGTCTAGACCTTGTGTTTGATCCCAGCTTTGTCACTATCAGCTGAATGCTCTTGGGTCTCAATTTCTACAGTGACACAAGTAGCACAAATCTTTAAAAAATTTCTGTGGGAGTGCTCACCGTGTGCCGGCTATTGTTCTCAGTGCGTGGGACAGATCAGCAACACCAAAGGTCTGTGCCCTTGTGGAACTGCCAATCTAGTGAGTCCTACTTCTTTTTTCTTAATTTTTTCCTATTTCTTTTTGATTTATAGTTTTCAATTATGAAAAGAATTCTAACAGAAAATATAGAAAACTATGAAACCAATGTTCTTAACACCCAGATGTGAAAATGTTAATAGGCTGTCATACTTGTGTCAGATTTTTTAAAGAAATAAAATGTTACACATACAAAGTTTAGGTCCACCTCCCATTCCATTCTCCCTCCTGCATCCCAGAAGTTGAGGTGTATTCCTTCCACTCATGTTTTTAGATTTGGTAGTATGTTTTTAAATTTTTACATAAATGATCATACTATATGCATCCTTCTGCTTTTTTCATTCAACACTGTTTTTGTATGTGATCTAGTTCATTAGTTTTAAATGCTTTAGAATATTCCATTCATATCCTTATTGAAGCAGACTTAAGTTCCCAATTTATTGTACTATAAACAATGTGGTGAGAATATTCTTCTATGCATCTCCTTGTATGCATGTGAAAATGTCTCTACGAATATTCCTAGAAAGTGTAAGTTTTTTTCAATTTTGCCAGTTATTACCAAATTATTTCCTAAAATGGTTGTACTGATGTTATTCCCACTAGTATATAAGATCCCCTTTTTCTTTCTCATATCCTTTTTATTTTTTTAAAGATTTTATTTATTTATTTGACAGAGACAGAGATAGCGAGAGCAGGAACACAAGCAGGGGGAATGGGTGAGGGAGAAGCAGGCTTCCCGCCGAGCAGGGAGCCCGATGCGGGGCTCAATCCCAGGACCCTGGGATCATGACCTGAGCCGAAGGCAGACGCTTAATGACTGAGCCACCCAGGCGCCCCTCTCATATCCTTTTTAAAACTTGATGCCCCCCACCCTCACTTTTTGCTATTCTAATGGGTCTGAAATGGTATCTCATTATTTTCCTAATTTTCACTTTCCAAATGTAGATATTTTCATATATTTATTGGCCACTTGTTTTTCCAGTTCGTAAATTGCCTGTTCAGAACCTTTACACATTCTGCCACCGGGTTATCTTTTTTTCCCCCCCAGTTATCTTTTTATTATTAATTTGCAGTTCCTGATATATTCTAGATATAAACCCTTTGCCAGGTATGTTTTGCAAAGATCTTCCTTCAGTCTGTGGCTTATCTTTCAACTTTATCATGATGTCTTTAGCTAAACAGAAGTTTTAACTTTAAAGAAGTCACATTTATCAATCTTTTCCCTTGAGGAATTTAAAATATTCCTTCTCTACCCAAAATAATAAAAGATAGTCTATATTTTGTTTTAAAATCTTGTTTTATTTCTACAAATGGTCTAACTGAAAAATATTCTATAAACACACTGCCAACTGATACAATTTGTTAAACAATCCATCCTTTTTCTATTAATTTGAAAGTTCACCTCTGTCATACCCTGCTCTGAGTTCCCATATATTCATGGGTTTGTTTCTGGGCTCTCTGTTCTGCTCCATTGTTTACTGGTCAATTCTGAGGCAATATCACAGTACAGATGACTGTACCTTTTCAAGAAATCTTCAAAATTATCTTGGTTACTCTTGTCCCTTTGATCTTCCATGAATTTAATGCTCTCTTAGGCTTTAGGAAAAATCCTGTTGTGATTTTGATTTGAATTGGAATGAATTTATCAATTATTTTAATAAAATTGATATAATAATTGAGTTGTTCCATCCATAAAAATGATTTTTTTTTTTTAAAGATTTTATTTATTTATTTGACAGAGAGAGACACAGTGAGAGAGGGAACACAAGCAGGGGGAGTGGGAGAGGGAGAAGCAGGCTCCCCGCAGAGCAGGGAGCCCGATGCGGGACTCGATCCCAGGACCCTGGGATCATGACCTGAGCAGAAGGCAGTCGCTTAACCAACTGAGCCACCCAGGCGCCCAAAAATGATACATATTTTTATTTTCTTCTATAAAGCCCTTTTAGGTTTTTTTTTTTTAAAGATTTTATTTATTTATTTGACAGAGAGAGACACAGTGAGAGAGGAAAAGGGATATATAAAGAAAAGCAGGTGGAGTGGGAGAGGGAGAAGCAGGCTTCCTGCCGAGCAGGGAGCCCAATGTGGGGCTCAATCCCAGAACCCTGGGATCATGACCTGAGCGGAAGGCAGACGCCTAACGACTGAGCCACCCAGGCGCCCCGAAGCCCTTTTAAGTTTTATACATCTTATTAAATCTACTCCAAGTTCTTTATAGCTTTTGTTGCTATGATGAATGGAATTTTGTTGTAATTACCTTATCCAACAGGTTGTTGCTAGTGTATAGGAGTATGCCCTGTTCTCTTCACAGGACTACTGTGATTGCTGAATGAGTTAATACAGCTGAAAATTAATGGTAAAGCAAAATACATATACATGATTTTACTGAGAATCCGTGGACATAAATTAAAAAGTTAACTTTAGAAAGTACTCAGGATGGGATTTTCTTTTCACTCTTTCTCAAGAGTTAGACTAGGTATTTATCCAGAGGATACAAAAATAGTGATTCAAAGGGGCACATGCACCCCAATGTTTACAGCAGCAATGTCCACAATAGCCAAACTATGGAAAGAGCCCAGATGTCAAGCTACAGATGAATGGATAAAGAAAATGTGGTGTATATATATGTATATATATACAATAGAATATTAGCCATCAAAAAGAATGAAATCTTGCCATTTGCAATGATGTAGATGGAGCTAGAAAGTATTATGCTAAGCAAAATAAGAGAAAGATAAATACCGTATGATTTCACTCATATGTGAAATTCAAGAAACAAAACAGATGAACATAGGGGAAGGGAAGGAAAAATAAAAGAAGATAAAAATAGGAAGATAAACCATTAAGAGACTCTTAACTATAAGGAACAAACAGTGGGTGCCTGGGTGGCTCAGTTGGTTAAGCGTCTGCCTTCGGCTCAGGTCATGATCCCGGCATCCCGGGATCGAGCCCCACATCGGGCTCCATGCTCAGCGGGGAGCCTGCTTCTCCCTCTCCCTCTGCCTGCCTGCTTGCCTATTTGTGATCTCTCTCTGTCAAATAAATAAATAAAATCTTAAAAAAAAAAAAAAGGAACAAACAGGGTTGCTGGTGGGGAGGTGGGTGGGGGGATGGAATAACTAGGTGATGGGCATTAAGGAGGGCACTTGATTTAATGAGCACTGGGTGTTATATGCATCAGATGAATTACTAAATTCTACTCCTGAAACTAATAAAACTCTATATGTTAACTAAGTTGGATTTAAATTACAAAAAAAAAAAAAGTTGGTCCACCATTTTGAGGTGAATTAGGAATTAACTTATATGGGTTTTTATATTAATAAATATAATTATTATTGAGCTTTTACTACACACTGGTACTATTTTAGTCACTAGAGATTTAGCACTGAAAAAAATAGGTAAAATCCTTGTACTGAAGGAGCTTGCAGGGGTATATGCAAATCTGTTGCAGTGGGGGGAGGAAAAGGGATATATAAAGAAAAACAAACAAGACAATTTCAGACAATAATAAATGCTACAAAGAAGATAAAACATCCTATTTAAAAAAAGAAAAGAAAACGGGAAAGGACATTTTAGATTGGATGGATAGGCAAGACATCACTGAGGAAGTGATGTTTGAAACCTGCAATAATAAAGACAATATTGGATAGACTATTCCAGGCAGGATGCAGCAAATGCAAATGTCCTAAACTAAGAACAACCTAGGTGTGTCTGGGGAACAGAAATAAGGTCAGTGAGGTCTGAACACAGTAAAAGATTGTGAAAATGGTAGAAGATAAGGTGGGAGTTCGGATTTTTTTAATTATTTTTTATTTATTTATTTATTTAAAGATTTTATTTATTTGACAGAGAGAGATAGCGAGAGAGGGAACACAAGCAGGGGGAGTGGGAGAGGGAGAAGCAGGCTTCCCGCCTAGCAGGGAGCCCGATGTGGGGCTTGAACCCAGGACCCCGGGATCATGACCTGAGCCGAAGGCAGACGCTTAACGATTGAGCCACCCAGGCGCCCCTATTTATTTATTTTTAAGATTTTATTTATTTATTTGTCAGAGAGAGAGAGCACAAGTAGGGGGAGCAGCAGGCAGAGGGAGAAGTAGACTCTCCGCCAAGCAAGGAGCCCGATCCAGGACTCAATCCCAGAACCCTGGGATCATGACCTGAGCCAAAGGCAGACGTTTAGCCGACTGAGCCACCCAGTCGTCCTGGATTTTATTTTAAATGTAGTGGGAAGGCAGTGGAGAACTTAAAATCAGTGGAATACATTTCATTTTAAAAGATTAGTCTGGTTTCAGGATGGAAAAACAGGCTGTACAGGACAAAAGAAAAAAGGAAATCAGTTACAGGTCTAGCTTAGGAAGGTAGCAGTTGAGGTGGAGAGAAATAGCTTCCCTGTTAACACACTCAAATATGACAGTGGCGGGGCACCTGGGTGGCTCAGTCATTAAGCATCTGCCTTCGGCTCAGCTCATGATCCCAGGGTCCTGGGATCGAGTCCTGCATCTGGTTCTCTGCTCAGTGGGGATCCTGTTTCTCCCTCACCCTCTGCCCCTCCCCTTGCTTGTGCTCTCTGTCAAATAAATAAAACTTAAAAAAAAAAAAAATTACAATGGCCTTTATTTTCATTACCATAATGGTCTTCAGAATATATATAAAGCCATGAATTTAAACACATATACCTAGCTGCTTGCATGATTTTCCTTCTATTAGATTGCTGAAATAACCATGTTCTATTTCTCTTTGTATGTTCACAATGCTTTGTCCATAGTAGTTACTCAGTATGTGAGGTGGGCAGCAAAACCTCTGAGAAGGGCTGGGGGGAGAGTCACATGAGGAAATCCAGGGCTAGGCTCTAGGTGGTTGGAAGTACCACTGGCTCTCTCTGTTCCTCCCTGTGGGATTACTGCTTCCTTAGATAAAGGTGCTGTAATCTGCTTTGTGTAGGGCGCGCGCACACACACACACACACGGATTCAATGTCATATGCATGGCAGTAAAACTCATCTTACTTGTAAGACTTCTGCACTATAGGACAGTTACTAAAACACTCACCTGCCGGCCCACTCGGTCAGGGGGTGGCCACAGTGCATCATCCTCTTTGGTAATTTCACTGTCATCAATTATTCTCTTCAGTTCCTCCATTACACTTTTATGTACATAAGCCTGAAAGCAAATTAAAAAATGGGATTTAAGTTGCATCCCTAAGCAAGTGTTCTCACTCAGATAGATAGTGATGAAAGATAAAAACAAAAACAAAAAAAGCCTGCTCCTAAAAACTAGTTTCTGGCACCTCTGTAAGGGGGATGGCATTCAGGTGTGAAGAAGGCTGGGCCAGAAGTGCCCAATGACTACATCTCAGACCCCATCTACTTGTTTCTACTTCTTGGCACATCCTGTTCACTTGGACCTTCTCCTTGCTTACACACCCAACTCACACCTGAACCCAGAACAAAAGATCTGTAAATAACCTGGTTATTCCTAACTAGATGACATGCTTATGAAGAGCAGAGACATGTCTTTAAAAATACATTTTGCGTGGGCGCCTGGGTGGCTCAGTCATTAAGCGTCTGCCTTCGGCTCAGGTCATGATCCCGGGGTCCCGGGATCGAGTCCCACATCGGGCTCCCTGCTCGGCAGGAAGCCTGCTTCTCCCTCTCCCACTCCCCCTGCTTGTGTTCCTGCTCTCGCTATCTCTCTCTGTCAAATAAATAAAATCTTTAAAAAAAAAAAATACATTTTGCGTATTAGTCCACATTAAATATAAGGAGGCTGACATGTGTGGGTAAACATAAACCTGAATGCTAGTTAAAGATAATAGTATGAAAATATACTGACAAGACATTTTCAAATGTGACAAAGTGGTTAAAAGGAAAGAGAAGCTTTGATGAAGCCTCGAGAGCGCAGCAGAAGTTATATAACATGGAGTGCACGGACTGGACAGAGGCAGGCACAGCCACCTCTTGCTGGCCAGGGTGAGGTGACTTTGAACAAGCCCCATAATTAATATCCAGCCTTCACTGTAAAGGTATATAATACCGCCCGTCAAATAGGCTTATAATCAGGGTTAAATAAAAATCGTTATGTGTATAAAATACCAAGTGCCACGCCTGGCATCTAACGTGCATTCAATGATGTGAACTGCTTTCCCATGCCCCTGTTCCCCATTCAAATGCAAATTAAAGAGCGCTACTGAAAGCTATGCACCAGGGAATATACCAAACACTTTAAGTATAAGGTATTTAATTCTATGATAGCACTGGCGAGTGGGGGGTAGGTTTTATTATTTGTTTCTGCAGACAAAGAACAGGGAATTTGCCCAGGGGCACATAGTAAGTAGCAGATCAGGGTTTAAACCAAGATTTGCAAGACTTTAAATGATTACCAGTAAGTGATTCAGCACTGTGAAAAAATATAAACTAAAAGATGGGAGAAAAAATTTAGAAGGTGTCCATAGATATGTCTATACTTCTCTTTTCCAATACTACTCCCAGAAAGAACAAAAGCAAGACAAAAGGCTAAATTTTAGTGAAAGAAAGGCTCTCAGAAGGCTCATTACCTCTTTTCTGATCATGACATCATTTTTGTAATTGCTGTTGTTGGCATATCTCAATTTCCCTGTGAGGAACAAAAAACAAATTCAGTGTATATTAAAAACATATGAGTAAAGTATCATTAGCTCACCAAGACTATCAGCTTTTGCTTAAAATGTATCCTAGTTTTCCCTTCAGTGACTACCAGATTTACTACCTGTACTTCTGGTGTTCCAACAATGGCAGTCTTGTCAGTTCTTCACTTTAGGCTATTAAATAGCCTCAAAGCCAAAAATACTGCTGACATTGAATTATAATTCTTGCAAAAGGCAGCTCAGGTGTGATAAAAGAACACAAGCAGACTCTTTTGTGACTCTGGCAAATCATATCTCTGCAGGTTAATGTCCTCAGGTGAAAACAGGGAGAGTGATGGTAACTTACTTGCACACAGGGCCTCCTGAGGCTCAAATGAGTCGTGAAAGCAATTTGGAAACTGAAAATGCTGTTTAGATACTATTCATGTGACCATGCAACATTCTGATCTATTCCTGTGATGGAAAAGTTGTGGTTTTATTATTAAGCAGTAATATTTGGTATATAAGGCCCTTTGTGTATATGTGCATCCAAAAGGGTAATCTGGGTATATGCTGGGTATGAAGGAAAAGATAGAAGGAAACACATGAGTTTTTACTCTTGGAATAGAAGGCACACATGTAAACACGCTATCTTGTCACACTACCAAACACAGTATCTTGTCATTGTTTCTAACTGGGGTTTGTCAGATTCATCTTTGTGCCCCCATTTAGTGGGAGTTTTCTGTCATCTCTGATTCCTTTTCCTTCACCACAGTGGCCCTTCTCCCAGATCTTAGCAAACAGCAATAGTATCCTAAATCCTTCTATCCGCTTTTACTAGCACCCTAGGCCCAATCAACATCCTTTTTGTCTTGACAACTGTAACTGTCTCTTAATAAGCAGCCCTGTCTCCAGTCTTGCTCATTTTGCACCCAATGATTAGAGATCACATCTTTCTCTCCTTAAAACTTTCCAATTGCTTCCTGCTGCATTTATTTATTTTAAGATTTTATTTATTTGACAGAGAGAGAGAGCATAAGCAGGGAGAGTGGGAGAGGGAGAAGCAAGCTCCCCACTCAGCGGGGAGCCTGATGCGGGTCTCGATCCCAGGACCCCCGGGATCATGACCTGAGCCGAAGGCAGAGGCTTAACGACTGAGCCACCCAGGCACTCCTTCCTGCTGCATTTAGAATAAAATCCAAACTCTTTGCCATGGCCTATAAAGACATACATGGTATGCCCCTGCCTACTTATCTGACATCGTCTCCTACTATTCTCCTCGGAGCTCCCTACTTCCTCAGCCGTACTGGCTACCCGAAACATGCCTCCTAGCTCATTCATGCCCTACAGCCTTAGCCCTTGTTACTCCCTCTGTCCAGAATGCTCTTCTTCCTGAGCCTCACAAGGCTGACTCCTTCTTGTCAGTCAGGGTTCAGTTCGAATACTACTTTTTCAGAGAGCGCGCCAGTGGCCACCCTGCTTAAAAGCAGCCCACCAGCACTTAATCCATCATTTTGTTTTATGTTCTGACCACCGGTCACTATCTGGAGTCTTTGTTGTTGTTATCTCTCTCCCAGCACCAGCATATACGTTCCATGAGAGGAAGCTTGTCTGTCGTTCACTCCCGTATCCCAGATTGTGAAAGGGAGCCTGGCACAAGGTAGGCAGTCAATGTTTGCTGAGTGAGGCATTCTAGTAAAAAATGTCACCAAACAGAAGTCCCTGCGCATGGAAAGAACCAGTGGAGCGGTCACAGGAGTGATCGTTTCAGATCCGCGCCGCAGTCATCAATACCTTCCTCTTCTAGCTCCTCGCACATTCCGGAACCCCGGCCTCCCCACTCGCCCGACCCCAGGCCCAGTCCTCGCTCCCAGGGGGCCAGAGGCCGCTCTTACCGTCGGGTCGGAACTCAAACTCCAGGAACTCATGGCCGAATTTGCCCTTATGACCCACGTAGTAACGCAGATAAAAGTCACTCTCCATGGTTCACGAGGAGGGTACCAAGCCCAAACTTTACCAGCAAGCCCCACCGCCGCTGTTTGCGCCCACCACTGACGTTTACCTGGGCGCGCGGAAGTGACGTCAAGGCAAGGCCGTCGGCCGTGGCGAGGCGGCCCCGGTCGCCCCCATTCCCGGAAGTGGGGGAAGTCTGGCCCATTCCCCGGCGGAAACAAGGCTCCTTTCACCCGAGGGCGGGGTCAGTGGAGCCGTGCCCCGTCGGCCGGAGGCGGGAGCGAGGCTGAGGCTCAACACCCGGGGTTCTCGCAAGCTGGAGGCCGAAGGCGACTGGAGGACCCCTGGGTTCGGGCGGCGGGTCTGGAGACCTTGCTTCGAGACTTCCGGCTGAGCACGCCGAATGCTGCGCCCTTTCAGGCTCGACGTCCATTTAAGTACACCTGACTTGTGTGCGTCGGGCAAAGCTGATAACCGTCCCTGGACCTAGGTCTCGATAATAAAATGGGGTTAAATGAGCTGACCTCACAGAAAAAAAAAAAAAAAAAGGTTAAGTGACCTGACCCCACGGGGCTCAGCACACGATGTTTCAGAAGTTGGCTGCAACTGAACTTTGCTGTTTACGGACCAGTTCAAGGAAACTGTTCCCAGAGACGCTTTTCCCGAATCCACGGTGGAGATTGTCATTTCCCTGGAACTAATTTATCTCCCATTTTAGCCCTTTTAATCTTTATTTCTTTTTATTTCTACTTTTCCCTTTCTGCTTCACTGGTCTCTAGAGTAGGTGCTGTGAGTAGAAGTTAAACTGAATATTTAATTTCCCATTCTCGTTTTCTATGCACTGCTTACCCAGCAGTGATTCTCAGTCCTGGCTGCACAAATGGAATCATTTGGGAGCATCTTAAAAATACTGATGCTTGGGCCCCACCCCAAACCAATTAATCAGGTTCTCTTGCGGTGAACCTAGGCGTTGGTATGTTTTTGCAAAGCACCCCAGATGTGCTGCGATTGAGGACTGATGCCCAAGAGGCCCTTGTCTTTTCAGGCCAAAGTGGTTGACCTCTGTGAAGTCTTTCTGGCTGTGGAAAAATTTTCCTCCTTGAGTAGGCAAAGGACAATCAAAATCTTAATTATTAGAAGACTGCTTTAGCTCATCAAAGTTCCAACCAGAGGGGGGAAATGAAATCAGTTCTAGAGACAGTGCTGAGATGGCATCATTTTTGGGGCCTGGCTGCTAACTGTGTACTGTTCTGTATTGAGGTCAGTGGTCTCTTGATTCTCATTCCCAGTCTTACCATTACTCCTTTTATTCCCCCCCCGCCCCATAATGGGTAGCAGAGTGTAGAGTGGGTGCGAGAGGGGAAAATCACTGGAAGCTTGTGTTAAAATAATCCTTGTGCGACTTGATTCACTGTGACTGAAGGTGAACTGGTTAACATTTTGGACCTCAAGTTTATCTTTAAAATGAGAAAAATAATGTTATACATCTGGCAGGACTGTTGTAAAGATAGGAAACAGTATCTTGGAAATAGGAAAAATACTTTGCGAACTATAAACTGTTATAAAACCGTAAGGCATTTTATTAAAAAATACTGGGGGGATACCTGAGTGGCTCAGTCAGTTGAACATTGGACTCTTGATTTTGGCTCAGGTCATGATCTCGGGGTCCTGGGATCAAGCCCTGAATTGGGCTCTGCTCAGGGGGAGTCTGCTTGGAATCCTCTCCCTCTCTCTTTGCCCCTCCCCCTCACTCTCTCTCTCTAATAAATGAATAAATCTTAAAAAAAAGGAAACACTGGATATGGGTGGTAACAAGGGAATTGTATAAAAAAAGAGAAGGGAACCACCAGGTATTAAGCACCTAATAAATGTGAATCCATTTACAAATGTTTGTTCTTTGAATCCTCACAACAATCTTGAAGTGGTAATTGCAATTAAGTATATAGATTCATCAGGTAATTACCACGAAGTTATTGTCCAAGAGTGAAATTATAAAAATTATAAGGTGACTGCTGAATCTGAGCATCTGCAGATGTGGCAAATAACAAAAGTTTTGAGAAAATTTAAAGGACACTGGACTCCAGTCAGGCTGTAAAGTGATCCAGGTTTGGAGGCATGAGATAACATGGTATAGCTGAAAGAACACGGTCTGTGTATTTGATGTGCCTGAATTCAGCATAATTTACTGCGCTTTTACTGTGCTATGTGCTGGGAATACGATGGTGAGCAAGACAGACCTTTACAGAACTTGCAGAAGAGGCAATTAAGGAGCATACAAGAATTATAATGTAGAGATAAAGGTTACAAATAGGGGAAACACAGAATACTATGGAAGCACACAGGATGGTTCCTAATCCAATCGAGGGGCCTAAGGGAAGTCTTCCTGAAGGAAATATTCCAAATAGAGGGCCCAGACCGTGTGGTTGGAATACAGAATGAGGTTGTGCATATAGTAATGAGGTTGGAGAACGGGCAGAAGCCAAATGGCTTACAAGCCATATTAAAGAGTGTGGGCTAAAGCCCAAAGGTATTGGATTTTAATGCAAGGGAAACAGATGAAGAGCTTTAAGCAGGAAAGTAGAAAGGATGGTGGTGACATGACCTATTGCATTCTAGAAAAAATCACTCTGGCTGCAATATTGTAGAATAGATTGGAAAATGGAAAGATTAAAAGTATGAAGTTCAGGGGGCACCTGGGTGGCTCAGTCGTTAAGCGTCTACCTTCGGCTCAGGTCATGATCCCAGGGTCCTGGGATGGAGCCCCAAATCGGGCTCCCTGCTCCGCAGGAAGCCTGCCTCTCCCTCTCCCACTCCCCCTGCTTGTTTTCCCTCTCTCGCTGTGTCTCTGTCAAGTAAATAAATAAAATCTTAAAAAAAAAAGTATGAAGTTCAGATATGTAGTTGCTAATCTATGATGATGATCGTCCAAGATAATGGTAACCTGTACTCAGGTAGTGGCAATGGAGATGATAAATGTGGATGGATTTGAGACAAGACACCATAATGTAAGGGGCGGCGAAGGAGATTAAGATGTAGCCAGAGAGGTAGGAAAAAACCAGGAATATGGTGTCATGTGAACCAAAATAAGAGTATTTCAAGAAAGAGTGCCAACAATGTTAAATACTTCTCCCAGGTCAAGGAAGATAAAGACTGAAAATATTTATAAGATTTATAAACAAGGAGGTCTTTGGTAAAAGCAACCTCAGTGGCCTGGAAGCGGAGGCAGGACAGAAGTATTGGTATGCAAATAGGCAAAATTTGTTGTGGAAGCAGAAACTACCTAACCCTAGGAGTTAGGTGTGAGTCTGAGAATGGAGGATTTGTGGAGGAAGAGTCTTAAGCGGAGTATCAAGGACAAGCAGGAGTGAGCCCGATGAAGAGGCAGAGAATGCTGCATGTAGCATGCGCTGAAGGTACTTTGGGGATACTAAATGTAACCATGAGACTTTGGGTAGTTCCTTCACCCATTTCCTCATCTACAGAATAGGAACAATATTATTGATAGTATTTATTTCATAGGATTGTTGAAGGCTAAAATAATTTATGTTGAATACTGGGTACACATTAGGGGCTCAATCAATGATAGCTTACCCTCCCACCCCTCATTAAAGCATCACAATGAAACAACACTTCAGATTTTAAAAAATGAATTTAATCTCTCTCTAGAAACAGTGCACTGATTTTACAAATGTTCACGTTTGGTTTTTCGTTCACCAAGATGATGTCAGTATAGCTAGTGAGATGTAGCACGCCACCCTCTGCTTCTGGAACAAAAACCAGACTGCAAAGGGCACTGAGTACAGAAGCTAATGAAACTCGGAATGACAAGACAAAAAGAGCAGAAACCGTTAGTGTGACCCAACATTCTAACATGCCTGTTACATCAAATATGGTCATTTGAGGGTGTTGGGGGGAAGACAAACAAGGAAAATTCATTTGGGTACAATGTGATGGAGTCTGCAAACCAGTACTTCACCCCCAAATGAACAACAGCTGTAGAGAACAAAATGCTACTTTAAAACACATGGTTCGTACAGGTATGTTTTCTCTTGTAGTTTTTGTAAAAAAGTATCAAAACCTTCATGTTTTTAAATATATATATACATATACAGGTGGCTTTTTTAAAATTACTTTTTATAGCACAAAGTGTTTGCAAATGCAGAGGGTTTCTGCTGATTCTTGACTATGCACATGGTGCATAGCCTGAATGAACAGAGCTTCCTGATTTCTTATATTAACTGAAAATTTGAAGCTGTAATTCCTCCACCTCTAAGTTCTCTGTATCCTGAAAATCCCCAATACCTTAAAAATACAGTGTGAGAAGACTCCGATACTCCTATCTTCATGCATTGATGGGAAAGGAAGTTATTTACTCTGAATGTTTTCATTCCTAACTCATTAATATTCTGTGAAATAGTACGGCTGGAGTTAGGGAGAGGAATGAGGCTCACATTCCTGTGCTCTCTCCCAACTCCCACCAGCACCTGACTAGACAGTGCTTGGGGTTCCCTCTGCAGACTACCCATCTCCAAAATTTCGTTTTCTCGGTGTTGAGAAAATCGCAGAGGCTCTTGACAACATGGAGTGCTTCTGTGAAAATCCCATTACCCTTATATTCAAAAAAGGGTCAACTCAAACATATGAAACACAGTCACTATTTCCCTTTGGCCACTGGAAAGCTGGAGGCTAAAGACTGTCATGTCTGCAAAGTGCTGGCGATGCATCCTGATGAACTCTCCATGATGCCCTTGGTGCCTCGTACACAATAAATGACTAAGAAATGTTTGCATAATTGAATCAGAAATTAAACATAAGTATTCTATAAAGTGCTTACATTGAACCTGTCTTTCCATTCAGCCTCATTTCTTGCTAAGTCCCCCTTGAGCCTTTTGCTCATTACAATGAATTACATGCAGTTCCTTCCAGTCCCCATGCTGTTTCATGTCTCGGTGTCCTCCTCTGCCTGGGGCAGCCCGGACACCCCGACTTAGTTTTCAAGACTTAGTATAAGGTCACTTCCACAATGCCTTTCTTGACCCCATTCATTATCTCCTTATGTAGAAATGACCTCTCTCTCCTTTGTGCCTTAAGAGTACTCTGAAAAGAATCTATTCCTTTTTTGTTTCCACAGGTCCTCCTCTACTGTTAGTGAACTCTGTAAGGACAGAAAACACTTGAGTGACCCGTCCATCTGCAGTGCCCGGCACTTAGTTGGTACCTGGCAAATGGTTTCAGTGAATGGATATACTGCAATCACAGAGAAAATTGGAAGGATCATAGTACTTATTGCCATAAATTTAATTCCGATCTCATCTTGAGGTTAAAGGTTACCTCAACCTATTTTATAAATAATCAGGCTATCAAGAGTAAATAAATAAAATTTTAGTTTTCTGTTTCTGGGAGGCTATTTCTACCAGCGTCTTCATAATTCCACTGGAAAGATAGGCCAGTAGATAGCAGGTTTGGTACAATGTTCAGGCAGCCCAAAGTAGTCTCCTAGAGAAGGAAAGGAAAGAAAAGGTCTGGGACCAGTTTCTTTTAAACAGAGAAAAAAAATGTCTGATAAATCTTCTACCCTCCTGGCCTCATGTCTAGGTTTCCTTCTGGCTCTACAGTCCGATGACTCTATGATCTGTTATTGGCTGTAGGTATATGACAGCACAGGGGCAAAAGGCAACAGAAATGCAATTATACCTCAAAATGAGGTTCAGAAGCCTCCAAGACTAGAGAGGGAGGATGGACCTGGCCTCCTCAGATTTCATCTTATTGACTACCATCGGACACGTGAGGACTCTGCAGTTGGTCTTCCGTAGCTTGCTTCCGTAGCCGCCTCTTCCAAACTGCAGCTGTAGCATATTCAGGAAACATGGATGTCTCTGAGAAAGTTGTGTCTCATCATCCTTTTGAGATCTCAGGCTGAACCATCCTGACTCCATTTTTTTTGTTTTGTTTTGTTTTTTTCTGGGAAGGGCAGGATCTGACTGACAGTTTAGAAACTACACATTAGTCACCGTTCTCATTTCCCCAGGGAATTCTATTTCTTTGAGACGGGTCATAGAAAAAGTTGCTTGTTTCGTGTAAATCTCAATGTTTTTGTCATTTTTCTCCAGTCAAAAATAATTTTACTTTCCATTCTTGAAAGAATAGTAGTAAGTGATTAAGCTCCATAGGAGTTGGCCACCTGTTCTTAAAATCCTATTTGGTATTGGTCTTTAGGTCAATTGCCTCTCAATGAATGTTTCAGGACTACAACACATGCATATCGTGAGGAAATTGCTTGTTTATGCAGAGCATAGGGCCAAGGCTCCAGAACACAGTTGTTTTTCTCGGAAGTGAGGAGATCATGAGTGACGTGAAGAAAGGTTCTAGGAGCAGGGTTATAGAACTCCCGAATGCCTGCCTGGAAATGCGAAGGATATCAAGCTGGTGAGATATCCAAGCTTCACTGAGTTGGGGGCTGCTGAGGGGAGGGGTGTCAGAATTTGTTCAATTTGTTCACATGTCTTGTCCCTGGCTGTCTGGTGGGAGTGAAGTGGCAGAACAGCAGAGTTAAGAAAAGATCAGATCTTGGAAGAGAGAGCTGGTGGGGACAGAATTCCGTCTGGGATGGTAGGAGTATGTTTTCAATGGCAGACCCCACAAAGAGAAAAGAGCACTTCTCCCACCTCTCCCAACGCCCAGGAAAAACAAAGAAAAGTGTCCATAATGAAAAAAAAATCTATACATATACCCAGAGTTTTTCCTTTTATTTACAAAGTAGTAAACCAAATCCCTGTGTGAACATATATATCCAATATACGATAATGTTGTATATGCCATTTCCCCCTTGTAGGACTTCAAGTTTGGCCACTTTCTCTGACTTCAGCCAAAAGCTACTTTCATCTAAATGAACACATGATGGTAGCAAGCCTATGTTGTTTCCCCCACTTACAGGAAATGGCAGAGAGGAAGGGAAAGGGAAAGGGAGAAATAGAGATATAACAGAACCTATTCCACTGTCCTTATCCTCACCCACTGCCAATCTCAGAGGTTCAGTGCCTGAGCCAGTCTCTACAGGAAACTTGGGCTGTTCTAGAAATGTCTCCACTTAGCTCTCCACGAGTAAGGATGGCACCCTAGGAGTGCTTCAGAGGAAACATAATGAATTCAACCCAAGCATCCTGAAGGAAAAGGAAGTTACTTGAAATGCCGAACTTTAAAACAAGGAGCCGAGGTTCGGGCGTATTCTCGCCTGAGCTCACAAGAACTTCTGGCACCGTGTGAAGTCTGTGCACTGGCCCCAGCCACAGAAGAGAAAGCCCGAGCGGGAGTCCCAGCAGCCATAGGGGAACTGAAAGGCTATGCCTGATGGACTAGGATCCCAGGAGTTGCCAGAGGTGGAAAAGATCTGCCTCTTCCACTATGTGTTTACACAAACCACGGCACCCATTTTTTTTGAGCCAAATTTCCAAAGGCTTCTCTGAAAACTACAGATACCCCTCCATGGACTGTTTCCCCATGTTCTTCTCTGTATGGATTCGAACAGCCCCAGGTGCGCCTCTTCTCTACAGATCTGTCTCTCTCACACACATACACATAGAAACGTAAACGCACACAGAGTCTGCATGGTGGGCCAATCATACCAAAAATAAATACTCTTGTGTCTCTAAATTATTTATAGGACTAATCTTATTTTTTGAAATATGTTAATAAATAATCTAAGTGGGGGAGGGAGTTGAAGTGTTTTCTCCTTTTTTTCACTTATGTTGATGGATAGCCACAAAGCATAATCATTTTATATACTAAAAAAAAAAAATCAAACCCAAAACTGCAAAATCTAAAAAAGCTCCCCCCAAACCAAATACTCTCTGTAAATATAGTTTTAAAATGATGAGTAAGCTACTGTACCATCAGCCCCATTTGGTTATGTACATCATGTTAGTCACTCAGCAGTAGCCATTCCATGAAATCCTCATGGGTAGTGCAACCAGTTAAAAAGTGTATAAAACATTATACATATAAAAACTCTCACATCCTTTGGATGTTTGCAGTTCATCACAACTTTGTGGTTACCTTTCCGCAACATAAATTAAAAAGAAATCTCACACACACACACACACACACACACACACACACACACCCACCCATACACAGAAACCCCTTCATCCAGGCATACACCATCCAGAGAGTGTAGTGCATGGGACTGAATTCCATGAGGCACGAAGGGAGTGGTCCCATCCTCAGGGCAGTCCATCATCTTCAAGGCTTAATGCCACTCGCTGGGGAGACAGAGCAAAGAAATCACCATTAGACCCACAGGAGTGATTTACTGAGTCCCCACCAGGCAGCAGACATTCTATGACTTTATAGGCATTAGCTCCCATAATCTTCATACTAGCCCAAGAGACAGGTTTGTCATATTTATTTTACAGATGAGGAAACGGAGACTCAATGAGCTTTAACATTTGTCCTGGATCACATAGCAAGTGGGTGAACTAAAATTTGAACCCAGACCTGTGTGAATCCAGAGCTGTTGCTCTCTCCATCATTCTCTTCTACCTCGTTGTCAAGGAGTGCTGGGGAGATCTCAAGTTTCTCAGTCCTTCCTTAGAGGATTTTAGGTTTTTTCAACATTAGTGGGTTAGCTCTGGCAAATGTTTAATACCAGGCCATTAGCTACTTGTCTCTAGCTTGTGAGTCACAATTAGGCAGGCGATCCGCTGCAACCCTCTTAACTGATTATACAGAATCGGAAGGCAATACAGGTCAATTAAATTCAATTCCTCTTTCCCTCAACCCTACTTTTTAGTCATTAGATGCTAGACTTCCCCTGTCACAAATGGCTGACCGTTAGTGGGCTGAGCCCATTAACCCCTGAGCTGGTCTATTCCATTGGAAGAGTGGACAGTGGACTTAACCTCTTTCCTCTACTGACAAGAAATCTCTTTCTCTAAATATTCCGATGTTCCCCGGTTCTCTTAGACTCAAGAGAGTTCTATACAGACAACCCTTGAAATCTGCAGACAGTGTCTGAGTTCCCTTCCTTTCCTTCTGAGTGTTTTCTCCTCCAGGCTACACATCTAGCTTTCCCCAACTGGGTCTGTTGTAATCCTGTTTCCCACTTTTCCATTTCCTGGGTACACTCCTTTGGGCAGACCCCGGTGTTTCAATATCTTCCTCCTAGCTAAGTGAATTTGGGCTAACCACTTTACCTCTCTGAGCCTTGGTTTTACCATCTGTCAGATGGGAGTAAGAACAGGACCTACCACATAGAGTTGTTGAGGAACCAAACGAGAGCATCTCTGTAGAGTGCTTAACACACGTGGGGTCCAGAGTATTCTAGATCAACCTGGCCAGCATAATAAAATAGAACCAGACTAGCATTTCCCATCTGTGGACAGGCTACAGACAATAAAAAGTGACCCCACTACCTTTCAAATCATCTTTGGGTTATTTGTGGTTTTGCGTGAATGCCATGGCCTTGCTTTACCAGCATAGACACATAGAGACAATGAGACTCTCTTCTTCTAGTCCGGTTACCCTCCCTCTCTCTCCAGGACAGATCTCTAGACCAAAGGCAGTGATGGTGGAGCTACCTGAGAAAAGGACAGCGGGGAGAACAGGTTGTTGAGGATACTGATTCTCAGAGCTCCCAGGCTATTTACCCCATGATGTAAGTGGAAAGAGCATGGACTTTTGTGTACATACAGCCTGGAGTTTTTGTCCTGGTTCTTCCACTTCTTAGTGGTGACCCTAGGCAAGTTACTCAAATTCTCTAGTCTCAGTTTCCTCATCTGCAAAATGGGGCTAATCATATCAACTTTATAAAGTTGCTGTGAAGACTACACAAGGAAATGTACATCAAACACCAAGCGGTGTCTGACACACAGGAGGTTCCCACTAAATGTCCATTTCCTCCCTTTCCTACTCTATTTCTCTGCAGCCGGCAGGAGCTTATTCCTCGGGCCTTAGATGCCTCAGGAATGGCTCCTCCAGAGGCGTTATTTGCTCCTTGGGACACAGCGCCACTTGACGCGTGTAGAGTGCTTTGTAACTCACAAAAGCTCTCGCACACGTGCTGTCTCACCTGAACGCTATGAATTTAGGAAGCAGATAGAATGGGGGTTATCATTCTTACTTTACAAATAGAAGTGAGCAGAGAGAAGTGACTAAGGCCACAAGGCTACGGAGCAGTGAAACTGGGAGCCACCTCCTCAGGCTAAGCTCAACGCTTCTTCCACTGCCCCCCACCCCCAATCTGTAAAACTTGGTCAAGCACCTATTTGTGTGATTGGCCGAGGTTAAGTCTCAAGGCCATCTGCCAGCCCTCCTCACTTGCTCAACTTCATTTCCTATGCCTCCCCTTCATGAATAATGTGCTTCCACGGCAAGGCAGTCTGCTCTGCCCCATACGCGATCGTTTCTTCCTCGGGCCACTTCCTCGGTCTACAGTGAACTCCTCTTTCCTCTTTGCCCCAACACCCAGCTTACAATTTGCAGCCTTCCAGGACCAGAACGCCTTCTAGGATGGGCCGCACCTGCCTAGGCTCACGCCCTCACTCACCAGCCCCTCAGACTCGGAGTGGCGCTGCCCTACCTTGCACTTGACGACAGGCAGCTCGGAAAGAGGGTTCTTCGGGAGTTGGTGCGGCTGTGACCTTGGTTCCCCCGGCAAGACAAAAAGCTCCTTGAGGGCAGGGGCTGGGTCTTCCAGTTCTCTGGTCTCCCCAAGACAGGGCTCTGCCCACAGTGGGTGATCAAAGCTGCTGATTGCCTGACAGGGGGATGGACTGGATGACCTAGGAGGTCACACTCAGCCCCCTGACTCTGCTATACAACCACGACATCCGCTCCACACACTTGGCGGTCCTCGCTCCCCCAACAAGCCAGGCCCTATTGTACCCCTCAGCCTTTGCACCTGCTTCTTTCTGGAATGCCATTTTCCTCCTTCTCTTGCTGAAAAACTGCTATTAACCTCTCAAGGATACAGTTCATCTATCACAGCCTCTGGGAGACATTCCCTGCCTGGTTTCCCAAACAGAATTAACAGCTCCCTTGTTGATGGTCCCTCAGCGTTTGCTCAGCAAATATGTACTGGCTCCAGTACGCTATGCTGTGCTGGGCCCCAGGGAAACAGATGAATTCAACGATCCTGGCCTCAAGGAGTTCACAGTCTAGTGGGGAGACCAATGAGCAAAAAGACAAGTTGACTACAGTGTGACAGGTGCTGGGACGGAGAGAGGCTGTGGAAGAACAGAGAAACCAGGGAAAGCTTCCTGGAAGAGACTCCTGAGCTCCACCAATGCACTCGCACACAGCTGTCCGACAGTAAGTGACTCTCACCCACCCCCCCCAGCTCCTCGGAAGTGGGTACATTGCTTCCTTCCTTGTGCACAGCGCATATCCGGGACAGCGCTGGGCTTGCAGCCAGCACACAGTGTTTGTGTGAAATGAACACATCTCAATCGCATGGCCACAGTTACCCTTCCAGGCCAAAGGTTCTGAAAACGTACTCAGCAGAAAGAAAGACGTTTGGTTTCTTTACCCTAGGAACAGCCTCTAGCTACGAGGTGGTCCTGATACATTTCCACCCCAACCACCTGCCCCAGCATTTCTGTGTCCCCAGGGCCTAGAATAGTGTCTGGCGCATGGTAGGTTCTTGATAAATGTTGGAAGGAAGGAGGTAGGGAGGGAGGGAGGGAGGAAGGAAGGAAGGAAGGAAGGAAGGAAGGAAGGAAGGAAGGGAGAAGGAAGGAATTCTTCCAGCAAGGGATACTTACTGCAGGATAGACATGGCCAATCTGAGCAGTCCTCCCTATGTGGAGCTCATCTTCGTCCTCTTCTTCCGTTGTTTTCCTGTACACCGGGTTGTCGAAATTCATGCTTTTGGTGTTCTTCCGCTTCCAGTTTCTCCAGATCAGGTAGCCACTCATGCACAGCATGGCTATTACCGCTGGAGAAAGGGACACAGCACACTGAACTTCCAGTAGGCTCTAGCCCATTGCTCAGATGTCAGGGCATTTCTCGCCCCCTCTCCAACTTTCCTGCCCCTTGTTCCTCAGGTGGTTCTGCATGTCCTTTTTCTGCTGCTTGGAAGCCCTGCTCCTGTATCTTCCTTTATTAACTGCCCATCTTCCAAGACCCAGCTCAAACGCAAAGTCTCCTCTGCTTCTAGAGGAAGAGTCAGCTGCTCCCTCCTGTGTGCCCCCAGCCCACGGTACTGTACTTTATATGTGTGTGTACCCCCAACCAGACTGAGCTCTTTGTGGGCACGGACTGTGTCTTCATCGCTCTGCCTCGCTCAGTAACGTGTACTGAGTGAATTTCTTCACCACACCTTCGTCCTAACGCTGCGGCTTCCTTGGAATTCTCTGAGAAAACCATTCTCTCCCCAGATGGAGGGTGGATGGTGGGCTGGGGCTCTGCAAGAAGAGGAGCATCTCTAGAAGGGGACACAGCAGGGAGACACCGGCTCTGCCGTGCAACTGATGAACATATGAATGAGTAAAGGAGGACATTCTCTAACACAGCTGGGCAAAAATGGGGCAAGCAGCTTCACAAGATAGTAGGGGATCACCGTGAGCTTTCAAGTGGAGGCTGATGACAGCTATCCAGGCTGCTCGAGAGGGACTTTTTTACTTTGGTAAGCCTGTGATCATTGATACTCATTAAAGACAGGAACAAGGCCAGGACACCTGTCACCACCGCTACTGTTTATTGTTCCAGAGACCTAGCTCTGGCGTGAGACCAGATCAGGAATGGAAGAAGACACACAGGGGAGAGGGAGAAACCAAAGTGTTAGTATTATCAGTTCCATATGTTCAGAAAATCTTGGAAAAGCAGATGAAAAACTATTAGAAATAACTTCAGTTCATCAAGAATTAACAAAAAAGGCAATAGCTTTCTTATTAATCAGCAATAACCAATTAGAAAATGGAATGGGATAAGAACACATTCACAGTAGCTTAACGAAAAACTATAAAATACCTGGAATAACCTAACAAGAATTGTGCAAGTCCTATTTGATCTATACAATTTTACAGAAGGATATAAAAGAAGGCTCAAGTAAATTGGCAGAAGTGTCATGTTCCTGGATGGGAAGCTTCGATATTATAAAAATGTGAATGCTCCCCACATCAACTTATACATCCAAAGACTAAGATTCCATCATTAAGATGATTCTAAAGTTTATCTAGAAGAGAAGTTGAAAAAAAAAATCTAAGAAAATATTGCAAGAACAATAATGCTCTATTAGGTATTAAAACCTAGCGTGAAGTTGTTCTTGCAGTATATAGGAACAGACAGACAATTGGTGAAGGACAATGAACATCCCAGAAGCAGATCAAAGTATGGATAGGCATGTAGTTTATAATAAAGATGACAATTCAAATCAGAGGAAGGGATTATTCAATAATGGTCTTGGGAAAATGAAAGAGGCCAGTAGAAAAAAAATAGTTAAATCTCTACATCACAGCATACTCTAAAATAAATTCCAAATGGGTTGCTGTCTAAATATAAAATAATATTTAGTAGAAAAATATATGGGGAGATATTTTAATAATTTACAGTGAGGCAGACCTTCCTAAGCAAAACACGAAACCCAAAAATCGTAACATGAAAGATGAACAGATCGGATACTTAAAATTTTTAAATTTATGTGTGGCAAAAAGAAGCACAAATATATTTAAAAATCAAGTGGGAGTATGGAAGAGAATATCTGTAACGTATATTACAAAGGTTTATTTATTTATTTATTTGAAGATTTTATTTATTTATTAGACAGAGAGAGACACAGCGAGAGAGGGAACACAAGCAGGGGGAGTGGGAGAGGGAGAAGCAGGCCTCCTGCTGAGCAGGGAGCCCCATGTGGGGCTCGAACCCAGGACCCTGGGATCATGACCTGAGCCGAAGGTAGACGCTTAACAACTGAGACACCCAGGCACCCCTATATTACAAAGGTTTAATATTCATTATGTATAAATATTTCTACAAATAAGAATAAGATCCAGAACCAACAGAAAAACCAGACAAGACTAGGAATAAGCAATGCATTAAGGAGGAAATGTAAATGGCCATTAAGCTTATGAAAAGATACTCTACCTCATAGGGAAATGCCAGGGAAGGAATACTCATCTTTCACCCCTCAGAAGAGCAGAAATTAAAACTATTAATTATATCGGAGGGGGTTCTATCAGGGAAACAGAGTACACAAGCCCTTCTATCGAGTACAGGATGGCAGGAAAGGGCTTCTCTTTCATTAAACAATGTTCAGGGTATTTTCCGCTTACTCTACTCAAAATCAGCCCGCCACAGTCTCCCCATCATCTTTCCTGTTAAAGCCTTTCAAGGCCAATTCAAACGGCATCTTCTCGGGAAGTACCACTCCCTCTCCTCCGCAGGGCATCACGCTGCTCTTACAGCATGGTGTAATACACATTAACACCACTCCTGCATCACTTTTTTTTTTTTTTAAAGATTTTATTTATTTATTTGAGAGAGAGAATGAGATAGAGAGAGCATGAGAGTGGGGAGGGTCATGGGGAGAAGCAGACTCCCTGCTGAGCAGGGAGCCCGATGTGGGACTCCATCCCAGGACTCCAGGATCATGACCTGAGCCGAAGGCAGTCGCCTAACCAACTGAGCCACCCAGGCGCCCTCCTGCATCACTTTTGAGGACCAAGTCTGATTAAAGACTGAAGGCTCTTAAAGTCTTTTATCTTCTTCTTCCCTGGATCCTTGGCACTCAGCAGAGTCCCCTGCACAGTGCAGAAGTTTTGAAAACATTCACTCACTAGCTCACCACTACACTGGGGATTTCCAAGATAAATGGGCAAAGTCCTCGTCCTTGAGGTGCCCGTGGGCAAGCAAGGGAGATCAACCTATGAATGGGCAGTGGCAATTCGAAGACCCCACCAAGAGATGAGACTGGTCCAAGAGACAGCATATTCAGGACACTATGTGAACAGCGGGGTGGGAGAGAATAAATCAGCCTCTGTGGTTCTCTGTGAGCTTTAACCAAATGTTGTATTTTGGCCATATCAAACTTCTAGTTCCAAACCCACCCGCACCCGCTCTCCCATGCTATTTCCCCTTCCTGGCTTTGCTTCCTGCTGTTTTCACTGCTTGGATTGCTCTGGGTTCTTCTTCATTGGGCTGACTCGGCTTGAGTCATTACCCGTCATTTCCACTCGGAAACCTTCCCTGCCCACTTCCCTTCTCTTCCGATTCCAAGTTAAGTACTTCCTCAGCGCTTCCACTGGACTGCCTGTGGCTTAATTTTAGACTTCCCATGTCATCGTCCAATTAATTATCTGTTATGCGTGTCTCTCCAACAAGACTAAAGTTCTGGAGGACAGGAACCGTGTCTTATTCGTTTTTAACCACCTTTTCTCCACTTATCACAGTCTGCTACATCGCAGCTGCTTGATAAATGTTTGTTGAAAACCAAACAGAAAGGAAGCAAGACAGCACAATTTACTAAAGGAATGGCAAGCAGCGCTCCTCATTAATTCAACAAATATTTTATTTCCTACCATGTGCCAGCCACTGCTAGGAGCTGGGGGGAGGGGCGAGCAAGAGAGGCGCCAGCCCTGTGCCCACGGAGCCAGCAGTTCACCTTCACGTGGCCGGCATGCGGAGTGTGAACGCTGGGGAATAGGGAGGCATTGGGACAGTTGCCTGGGGCCAGGTCCAGAAGGGCCTTATGTGCCAAGCTAAGAAACCAAATGACAGCACTGGGAAGTGGGCAAGAAGGCTGCCGGGGCAGAAAAAGTCTAAGCCACAGTTTCCTCAATGGGACAGGTAGTGTGCTAAGTGTTTCGTGCTAGTGCTTTTCCCGAGAGCCCGAGCTCGGGTTTTCTCATCTCCCTAGAGACTTGGGGCCACACTCACCCATGGGCACGAGGATCCCAATGACCGCAGCAGTGACTGTTGAGCCCATCTTGCCACCTTCATTCCCATCTGCAAAACACAAACGTGCAGAATGACGCTCCATCACCGTGAGCCCAAGTCCTTGCTGACTTCAAGCTGTAAGAACTACCCAACTGCTTCTTGCCCTCATTCCAAGGTGAGGATCCTGGCTAAGGCCTAACAATTCAGTCTTTCCAGATCCTATCAAAACTCGGACAGAGGTTATCTTCATTTCACACACGGGGAAACAGAGTCTTACTGGGGTTCTGGGGACTCACAGAGAAGCTGCAGAGCTGGGACCCAAACCCGGGACGTGTGCCCCGAGTCCCTTACCCTTCCCACAGTACCACATGCCAGGAAGCTGTGTGTGCGGGTGGTGCTTGGCGGACTAAACACTTAGGTCTCTATGTTGCTGACTGACCGAGGCAACGGTCTTCTCCAGCCCGTATCTATTGCTCTGTCTCGTTGCTTGGGCGGTCTGTGTGTCCGTCTGCATTACCAGCTTATTTTCTTTCTTTTTTTTTTTTTTAAAGATTTTTTAAATTTATTTTTATTTATTTGAGAGACAGAGGATGAGAGACAGAGAGCACGAGAGGGAGGAGGGTCAGAGGGAGAAGCAGACCCCCCGCCGAGCAGGGAGCCCGATGCGGGACTCGACCCCGGGACTCCAGGATCATGACCTGAGCCGAAGGCAGTCGCTTAACCAACTGAGCCACCCAGGCGCCCCAACCAGCTTATTTTCAATAAGTAGTTCAATGGGATACACCAAAAGCACAGGCTCCCGGGGTCAGACATCCTGGGTTCAAATCCCAGCGCTCCTTCTTGTGTGGGCACGTTACCTACCTCCTGGGGACACTGTGAGGGTCAAATGAGGTAATTCACGTAGAGAGCTTCCTGCGCCCGGTGCCTGGCACAGCCTTGCCTGCTTCAAAGCGGGGGGCCTGCCTGGGAAGCCTGTGGCAACAGTGCCGCCCGCTCACTGCGCCTGAGCAAGCCCCGGACGGCGAGGAGCAGGCCCAGAGCGGCAGGAAGCCGGAGGGGAGACCCTGAGCTCCCGAAGCTCTGCCCCAGCCGCGAGGGCCTGGAACTCATGCCACCTGCCTCTCCGAACTTCAGGGTGAGCGCTCAACTCTGCAAAGCCAGCATCTGCCAGCAGGATGGGCCCGATGAGAAAGGTGCTACCAAGCTGCTTGGTTTCTGGGCCACATGTGGGAAGAAGTTTTAAAGATGGTTTATCTTCTTTTTTTTTTTTTTAAAGATTTTATTTATTTATTTGACAGAGAGATACAGTGAGAGAGGGAACACAAGCAGGGGGAGTGGGAGAGGGAGAAGCAGGCTTCCCGCGGAACAGGGAGCCCGATGCGGGGCTCGATCCCAGGACCCCGGGATCATGACCTGAGCCGAAGACAGACGCTTAACGACTGAGCCACCCAGGCGCCCCTAAAGATGGTTTATCTTCTTAAGTGAACTCGCCCTGGCAGGTGACTCAATTAAAAAGGTATTTGCTGGCTAATGAGACAGAACATTTCTGGCCGTGACAGTTACTGTTCCCGATGACTTCGTAAGTGCTGAACATAATTATTTTCATGCCAGGGTTTGGAAAGAGGCACAAGCAGACCATAGTGACGGTATTACTATCTGGGGAACTGGCTGAGAGGGCTAAGAAGAGAGACCAGAGCTTCTGAGGTTTCCAGACCAGAGGGACACCCCCACATCCACAGGTCAGTACCACATGAAGCCAGGCACACGCCCAGGGACAGCAGAGGCTCTGCATGCGAGCCCTTCTGTTTACACCACCTCCTCTGTCTCTCCAGGCAATCTCGTGAAGCAGGAGGGGGAAGGGTAATTATCATTCCCACTTTGTAGGTGAAGAAACTGAGGCTCAGAGATAGGGAGGTGGCTTCCCACAGGACCCTCTACAAGGTAGGGGCACCTGAGACTCCTAAATCATAGGTGGGCACCTCTACCTGCTTCCTCAGAGAGGTCCAAGTTTCTGCTCTGGTATGATCTCTTCTTCCACATATCCCGCCCCACCCCCCCGGCCCCCCCAATCCTGGCTCCCCGAAGGCCCCTCTCATGTCAGGAAAGAACGCAGAACTCATTTCCTTACAGTGCTGGGAGTGGTTGCTGGTTGCAGGGCTTGGGGTAGATGGCTTGATGCTGGGAGCCCTGGGGACACCAACTGAGCTTGGGACCACAGCTGCCAGGCTTGGTGTCTCTGTGCTGCGGTTCTGGTAGGTGAGGCTGTGGACAGTGGTCCCAGGGGTTCTCGTGGTGTCGGCTAGTGTCCTCGTTGTGGGCGGAGCTAACGTCGTAGTTGAGGTAGATTGAGGTGCTGGAGGGGAAATGCCACGGAGGTCACTCGGACAGAGAATTCTCTTGCTTTATGCCTAACTTATTGCCTCTACGAATTATACATGAAGTTATCCTCAAGGCTCAGCTCAAATGCCAAGCCTTCCCTAAACCTCCTGAATGGGCTCTGACCTTTTCTTTAGTTGAATCCCAAGCACTTCGTGTTCATACCGCACATTGATTTAAGACAAGTCATTAAAACAAGGCTATAGAATTAGGCGTGGGCAAGACCACCCTAAAAGACTGGGAGAGGGGGAAATCATGTAAGTCTAAAAGGGTTTTTACATGTATATTGTTACACTGCTAGATTTAAATTCTCAGTCCACTTTAAACAACTGAACCTGGAAATCACAATACATAAATCTTATATAGCAATTTGTGCTCAAACCAAAGGCCTTAGCCCTGTATCAAGACTGGACACTGAATATAAACTTATACGGTTGAAGTATTAACTATTAGTCCCAGTCATACCACGAAAGGGCTTCTATGTCTTGTGTTCAGTTCTAGGTGAGGAATAGGCAAGCTCACAGTCACCTGCATAGAAATAGTAACCGAAGCCATATGGATAAGGATTCGTAATTTCAGGTCTTCAAGAGACTCCAGAAACCCCATGAAATTGAATTTAAAATGTTGTATGTATACGTGCATTTTTTTCTTGGAAGTGAGAAGAGAAAGCCTTGGAAAGACCCTGGGAGACACCAGCATTCAAGGAAAGTAAAGGAGGCAACAAGCAGCCAGAAAAGACAGACAAAAACTGGGAGCATATGGCGTTCCAGAAGCCAAGGGAGGAGTTTAGCAGGAGGGGTCTCACATTGCCAGGGGCCAGCGTCCTGGTAGGTCTGCCTACCTCGGTAGCACCTCTTCATGTCTGGGCCCAGCCACATGGTGTCAGGACAGGCACACGTGTACTTGGGAGAGGGGCTGGAGATCTGAGGAGCAGGAAGGCACAGGTACTCACAGCCGCCATTGGGCTGGGCACTCAGCTCGCAGGCATCTGCAGCTAATGGCACAGAGAGAGAGGGAGAGAGGGAGAGCGTTGGAGCAAAGACAAGACATGCCAAGTCCTCCCTTCTCCCGAGGATGAGGTCCTTCCCACTCGGCTTGCTCCAAAAGCCTTCTCGCCTACTTTTTTTTTTTTTAAAGATTTTTTATTTATTTATTTGACAGAGACACAGCGAGAGAGGGAACACAAGCAGGGGGAGTGGGAGAGGGAGAAGCAGGCCTCCCGCCGAGCAGGGAGCCCGATGCGGGGCTCGATCCCAGGACCCCGGGATCATGACCCGAGCTGAAGGCAGACGCTTAACGACTGAGCCACCCAGGCGCCCCCTTCTCGCCTACTTTTATTGGGCACCTCCCAGCCTTGTACCTGGTGTTCCTCCCCACCCCCCGCCCCACCCCCACCACTTTCCTTCAGTCCTGATGACAACTCTGAGAGGTGGGTGCATGCCTCGGAATGACAGATACGAGACGCCTAGGCTCAAAGAGCACAAACTGGTCCAAGTTATAACTCTAGCAATTTTACAGCCGGAATTTAAACCGAGGTCTATTGGATTCCAAAGTCTGTGTTTCCCCCACTATGCCACATGCCATGTCTCCTTCTTATTTAACCTTCCAGGTCTAGAATCAGGCACCAAGTTCATCTCCTCTCTCCCCTGTGCCTTCCCACCATCACCCTGCGGCCACAGCTGAGTTACAGGTAGACTGAGCATATATCCTAGCAATAGAGCCCGGGGCGCCCGAGGAGCAGGATTCCCAGCTTCTGGTCCTAACCGACGAGCCAGATTGCTCCATGGCCCTAGGATACATTAGCTTATACAGCTGCAAAATGGGTACCCATCATAAAAGAGAGGCGACGTGCTCCCTCATGGCAGAAAGAGCTCTTGGAATCAGACGGACCTAAGTTTGGGTTTTAGTTCTGTCATTTTACCTTTCTGAGCCCCAGCTTCCTAAATGAGAAAAGTAATACCCACTCTTTGTAGGTACAAATGGGACTTTACATGGTTTTTACACCCAGCCTTATTTCACCAAGAGCTGAAGGAAATGAGGTAAAATGTGTGACAGCAAAGCACGGTCCCAACGAGAGGGGCTACTGCCATGTGTCCTGGGGGCACTGGGACGTTGCGTTCCGTGAATGTGCATGCAGCCTGACTAGTGCAGGGAGAAGCCGTGGGCAGGGGACCCGGGGCCAGGCAAGGCTCACCTCTTGGCTGCTTCAGCTCATGGAAGATGACAATGTCATGTGGGTTATTCAGGTTCTCAGCAAGGACGGAGATTTCCAGGCCATTGAGCCGATTTGCACTGAAAATGGCCTCATTCTCCAGGTCTGTCCAGAACACCTTGTCCTGTGGGGGTACAGATGCAGAGGATGGGAGGTCTAGAGCCTAAAGGCATGACCTCAGTCTGAGAGTTTGGTCCCAAACCATTGTCACAAGAACTGCCCTTGCATCTCCCCTGAGCTCTCCTGTCCACACATTCATGGGGGGTGGAGGGGTGGGCTCTCAGCTTCTAATCTCTGGCATATACTCTGGTTCTTTCTGTCACAGAGGGTTATTTGTTGGTTCTGCACTTTGTCCTGAAGACTGCTCATTAATGCTGAGCTAGGCCTGCTTCCTGGAGCCCAGGAGAAACCCAAAGTTGGGTCTCGATGACTGTTACCGTTGCCGGGGCCTGGGACTAAGATTGGAGGGGATGTATAAGCTACTGAGGACTATTCCCTAATAGGTCCTCCTACAGCCTCCGGGTATACGTGTAAATATGCATCCAACACTTTGTCCGTATAAGCCTACAGGTGCATCTGCAGGCAAATCCACAATTACAGGTACAGCCATGCAGTTTCATGCACAGATCTGGACACGTACCCACAAAAGCACACTTGTACCAAAACAGACACTTAACTAAGTCTTGCTATAAGTATTTACATATTCACAAGCACCAGCACACACAGAAATGCATGCTTGTAAATGGATGCATTTATGTAGACACATGCATATATACTTTACACATACCTGCCACGCATACGCACGAGCACACACACGTGTGTCTGAACACACCTGTCTTTCGAAGCAGGGGCTGGACTTGGAGGTGGGGCTTTGCCCACAATTTCAGAGCAGTGCTGAGTGATGTCACTCTAAGCAAATATGGCCAATGCCCACCATAGACCACCGTCCCCTTGCTTTCCCTCCCCTTGGTGGCCGAGTTAGTGTAGGGGAAGAGATCGATGTGGTGAGACCTTGGTTGGTTCTGGCTTCCCCATTCCCCAAGGAGAAAGGTTGTTAGGGTCAGAACACAGGCACGGGAGGGGTTGGACGCTTCACCCTCTGGGGAGCTTCGTGAGGACTGAGACGATGTCTGATTCACTTCTAGGACCCCAGAGTCCAGCGAAGGTCAGTGGAAGGGTGCTGAATTGAATAGCCTCTCTCAGGCTATTTCCAACAGTAGATTCTAAGGAAATGTATATTCCTTCTTCCCTCCCTCCCTTTATTGGGTACCTTCTGTATATGGGGGTACAGTGCCAGGTGCTGAGGGTACAAAGAGGAAACACACGTGGTCTAGCAACGTACCTGTGACAAGCGCTCTGAAAGGGGTCTTGGGAAGGAAGCACAGGACAACAGGCTGCCAGGCCTCTGTGTGCAGGCAGCTCACACACTGTGTACACACAAGTCAGCTGGATTCCCTGTGCCTTTGTTTCCATTTGGACAAGTCTCAGAGAGCCATCCTATTTGAAAAGCCTTTTCTAGGCTTCAGCTTCCTGATAGGGCCATGTCTCCCCTCCCGGGGCTCACCTCAAACACAGCTATCCCGAAAGGATGGCTCAGGAAGTCAGGGGAGGAAATCAGCATCTTCCTGTTGCCTCCACTGAGGTCAATGCTGGATAGTTGGTGAAGCTTGGAGTCCACCCAGTACAAGCGCTGGTTCAGCAAATCTTGGGGAGGAAAAAGGACAGGGGATCGGGTCTTGAGTTGGGATCCTAACCAGGATCTCTGCTCCTCTGTGCCCACTTCCCTACTCATATTTCCAGGCCAGGCCTCCCATGGAGGCCAGCCTGGGGCAACCATCCAGAAATACAAGCATGGGCACTATAAGGGGATATAAACACAAGACCCATGGAGCTCCAGATGGCAGATGGTAGCCCGCACCAGGTAGTGGGATAGGCCCCCAATCCAGGGGGAGGCAGGGCTCACCCAGGGTGATTCCATTGGGCCATTCAATGTTGTCTGATACCAGTGTTTGCCGGTCCACACCATTGAGCCCAGACTTCTCGATCTTGGCCTGGTACCCCCAGTCAGACCAATACATGAACCTAAAAGAGAGAAGAACTCCATTGGAATTTTAGTCAGGGGGTGGGGTTAGGGCGGTCTGGGTCACAGAGCTCAATGACCCATTGAATGTTGAAGATTATGCTCAGTGGGGACCGGGAAGGCCTCTGAAATTCACTGGAACCATCGAATCTAAGAGTTAGCAGTTGTGTTAGCTTCCCCTCATCTGAGAGCCCCGAGAGTCCACCCAGCCTCAGCTGAACAGCGTCTGAGCCCCTTTCTCCCACTCTGGCAGCTCTAACTGGAGCCCTAGAGGCCAGAGCAGGAAAGGCCCTCGTCAACCCTCTCTTACTTTCCTGGTCCATAGAGGGGAAAGTGGGCGGCTTACCAGGGGGTCTCACAGCTGGAATTCGGCCCAGGGTTTCTCTCTCTTCTTTCTCGAACGTTTATTGAGTACCTACTGTGTGCTATGCAATGAGCTGAGAGGTTTCACCTCCTGTACTTACAAATGCAGCCGTCACTGCCCCTCTACTCCCGTCCCTCTAGAGCAGGCAAATGACCTCTCAGAAATGGAAATCAGTTGTCACTCTCTAGTTTCTAAACTTTATGGTGGTTTCTCCTGTTGCCCTTAAAACAAAATCCCAAATCCTTCCCACAGCTGACAGAGCTCTGCCTGCCTCTTTGGTTGTCTCTCCCACCACCACCCTACCCTTCCAAACCCCACACGTGCCCCATGGGGCTCCAGGGCACCAAGCCTTTATCGGACAGGCCTTCACAGAACCTCGGGCCTCTACCCATCCCCGGGCTCCTTCTGTGTGAATGTCCTTGCTGTACAGAATCTTTCTCTATAAGTAGGTTTGCCCTGTTATCATCTCTGAAAGCACCCATTCTTGCCTTCCTACCACTTATACAATCAGTTATTTCTGTGTGCATTTGGGTGGTGTGGTGTATTTTACTATCTATTGTCCCCACTAGTCTGTAAGCTCCACTGAGGGCAGGCTGTCTGTCTTGTTTCCTCATTGTGTACCTGGCAGGTAGCTCATGTGTGACCCAGAACAGGCTCTTATTTAGTATTTGTTGGACAAAATTATGTTTTCATTCTAGCCCTACCACAGCCCCTGGAGAGTGTAATTAGTCCTATTTTATAGATGAGTAAATTGTGGCTCAGAGGGGTTGACTTCCCTCAGATCACGCTGTTAATAAGTAGTGGGGCCAACCTTCAAATTTATATACAAATGCAAGCTGAACTCTAAAGCCTGGAGGCTTCATTCTCTCTAAAACTGCCTCTGCTGAGACCTGGTGTCAGGCCAAGGCTGACCTGCGGCTGGGGGGCTGAGTGCTTCTGTTAGCAGCCGTGGAGTCGCTCTCCACCCATCCCCATTCTGCTCTGTACACCAAATACCTGACCCATGTGTGAACCACATCAACGGGCTTGGCTCCCTAGCCTTCTGACTTCCCGTTGCATTCAGCAAAATGTCTCAGCAGGAGGAAGGAGAGACTGAGGTCAGGGTTGTTCCAGACTCCTCTCTACAAAGTTGCCTCCGGCTGGCTACTGCTCTGAAGATGCTCCTCCTTCCTTCCCAACCCGGGTACCCCTCGCCGCAGGGGTAGGCAGGGGGCCGCAGGCCATTCTCCTACCCCTCAGGCCTAGGGCTGCTAAGGGCTCACTGGTAGGGACAGTGCATCAGACCTCACCCACTCCTCTGTAAACAGTCCCTTTGTGAGCCCTCCTCAAATGATCTGAATTAGGGTGTGCGATGGGTTTCCTGCTGGGACTCGGACAGATCCACTGGACTGGAGATGGGCTGGGTGAAACCACGTGTGGGGGGACACACAGGGAGCAGGGCTGAAGTGGGGGTTAAGTGAGACGACCCAGCATCAGTAGGGTGCCTGGTCCCATGCTGGGCGCTCCTGTGTGGGCTCATTAAAGCGCAGCTGTCAGTTCCTGCCCAAGGCCTCACGCGTTCTGTCAGGTGCCACCGTGGCCCCCGGCCGCCCTCACTGGAAGAAGAAGGTTTTCTTATCCCCGTTTACAATGAAAGAAACAGTGATAGGAAGAAGCTAGTGATCCTGGTAAACTTAATATGACTACAGCTGCTGAAAAACCATGCCTTCCTGGGACATCCCTCCTGAGGAAGGGAGGGAGGGGGCCTGCTCTGTTCAAAATCACTACCCCCAAAATGGAGGTGTGGCCAGAGCCGGGCAGCCTGGGTGGTGAGGGGCCCAGAGACTGAGGGCCCAGGGGTGGGCAGCCTGGAGAAGAGCAGACCCGGTCCCTTTGGTCCTCATTATCTTGCTGGCTGTCCTGCGGGGCAGGGAGTAACCATGTTTGATGTAACTCCAGAAGCCAATGGAGAAAGTCAAAGTTAGGCAGATTTGGGGATCTGAGAAAAAAAAAAAAAAATCCTGAACACTTTCTAATAGACAGAGCTGCCTTGAAATGAAACGACCTGTGTGGGAAATAACGAGCTCCCTGTCCAGCCCCAGGAGCTTTTACTAGGCAATCTCTAGAGCCTGACTCTGCTCTGCGATGCACTGATTCTATGATATGATGAGTGAGTGGCAGAGTCCAGGAGAACCCTGGTGACCAGTGCCCAAAGAGCCCTTGGTCAGGGGTTAATAGTCTGAGGGGCCCACACAGACTTTCTTCCCTTGGGCCGTCTGAGTGGCCCAGGGCCTTCCAAAGTCCTCAAGATAGCTCTTATGACAGACACAGGAGGACTGAGTGCCTACTCGGGGAGAATGGGAAGTTTGGGTGGGGACACTCACCCTCTCAGGGGGTCGACTGCGATGGCCCGGGGTTCACTGAGGTCACGGCTGAAGAGAGTGCAGCGGCGGCCGCCATCAATTGTGGCCACAGAGATGGTCTTGTTGCCTGAGTCAGTCCAGTAGATGTGCTTGTGGACCCAGTCCACCGCCAGGCCCTCTGGAGAGTGCAGCTGCTCATCCATGAGGACCTCCTGCTCTGCCGGGTCGCTGGCCTTGTCCATGTAGGCGCTAGGAGCAACCAGAGCTGGCCATGGGGCAGGTGTTCTACCCATGGGTCCATCTGGACCTGCCTGGGCACCCTTTCCCCAGAGCCCCCTCCCCTCTAGGCCATGGCAGTGGATTTTAGAGGAACTTGGCTAGTTCCTGGGCCACCAGGGGCAAGCATACAGGCTTGAATCTGCCACAGCCCCTGGACTGGAGGAGCTCAGTTTAGTGGGGGACAGGGATTTATAGCCAGGGAATCACAGTACAACGTGATTACGGAAAGCATCAGAGACTCTAGCAGCCAAGAAACGGAGACTCCATTATCCTGGAGGGCTGGAGGAGGCTCTGTAGTTGAGTCCAGAAAAGACTAGCTCACCAGGAGCACAAGGAACAGAAAGCGGAAGGAATGGCATGTGCGAGTGTCCAGAGGTGTGTGTTCTGGAACAGTGAGGCATTCGGTGGGGGCAGAGCTGAGTATGTGGGATACAGACTGGAAGTAAGTGTAGGCAGGGGCTGCAGGCCATGCTAGGCAGTCAGGATTTTATTCTGGAGGGAGTGACTGAGCAGGTGACAGGTCATGGTCAGAAAGGCATGTTGGATCACTGTGGCACTGATGCACTGGAAGGGGAGGAATGGAGGCAGGGAGACTGGCTCGGGGATCATGACAGCAGCTGGGTGAGGGATGAAGAGTGTCTGCAGAAAGGTTGTGTCAGTGAGAACGGAGAGAAGGGGCTGAGAACACAGCGGACACTCAGGAGGTAATACTACCAGGACTTTCTGTCTCCCAAATGCTGTTTTTCCCAAGGCTCTCTCCTCCCCCACGTCCTCCCTCTGGTTGATTAGATCCACAGCGCCCACTGCCACCCATAACTCTGACTCTCCCATCCTGACCACTCTCTTAAGCTCCAGACTATAAAGCCAACTGGCACCCTTGGATGTCCCACAGACACCTTGAACTCAACGTGTCCCAAACTGCCCACCCCCATTCCCCTCCCCTCAGCCAGCCCGAATGGCCCACACCCCACCCGATCCACTGCTCCGAACTCACAGAATGGCAGCACCAGCCACACAATCTCCCAAGCCGGAAATCTGAAACTCCCAGAATGCACCTCCTTCGGCCCCATACCCAGTCTGTCATCAAATCCTGCCTCTTCCAGGCATAACAGTGGGGCAGATATGGCTCTAGCTGCTTCTGTGTGTGAGTGCAAACTGAGTACGTGTCTGTGTGTTGGGGGTGTGGTATGCTTCTAGCTGTCAGTGAGTAGCACTTGGTATATCTGCCTCCATCCATCCATCCATCCATCCATCCATTCAACCATCCCATCATTCTTTTAACAGTCTACCCCATGCCTGGTCATTGGCAGTCCTGCCACATGGATCTCAGGAAAAAGAAAGGACATGACGTCCAAAAAGGGGCCCGGATAGGGAGGCAGGCTTGTGGGATTTGAGAAAGACCTATGGGAGGACCTCCTTGTGTGTGTGAGGGGCCTTCTGGAGAGCCGAAGTCCACTGCCTATGGTGTCAGACAAAGTAAAGGGCTGGACCGGGGACAGTGCCATCCAGGAAGAGCTCCCTGACACCCCAGATTGGGTAGGAGGCCCCCTCTGTACTTTTCTCTCAGGATCAGCATAATAGATGTCACTATGTCATGAGTGACAGGTCTGAGTCATCTTTGACTGAGTCATCCCCAGGATCCAACACACAGATACATGGGCTGCTTCAAATGTCCTCACCGAAGCCAGAGCTTCTTCCTTCCTGGCCTGGGGGAACAGTTCCTGTGTCTTGCACTGCCCCGCCGGGCCGCCAGAGGTCAGTCAGAGCCCAGGGGTGCGGGCTCAAAGCTGCTCTCCCCACAGAGCTCTGGGCCTCGGCCAGCCCCGGGGTAGGAGAAGACCTGGCACTTCCATATCCCCTGTGATCCTGCATCCTTTCGCAAGTCCCCATCTGTCCCCTGGGGATCCTGGAGGTGGAGGGGGCCCAGAGGCACCCCCCCTCCTGTCAGGCCCCCGCCCCCGCCCAGACCTGGCTGCGGGACACCTGCCACTGCTCACCTGTAGATCTTGCGGTAGGAGAGGTCACACCAGTAGATGCGATTGGTGGCAACTTCGACATCCAGTGCCACGACGTTCTTGAGCATGGGGATGAGGCGCGAGTAGTCCCGCTTCACCAGGTCTATCCTCCGCACTTCATGCCGGTTGGTGAAGATCAGCGACGGGCTTCTGCCAGCTAGCAGGCGGGAAGGTTGAGAAGACGGGTCAGTGCAAAAGGCGGGGCTTAGGATGCAAAGTACCATATATAACAGAAGGATCTGTATTCTTTTTACTAGACACACACTCCCCCTATTTCCTCCTAGGCTTACACTGAAGGCCTTCTGTGGTGTGACCCCAAGCTCCCTGCCTAGCCTCACCACTCACCCCTAACACACCTTGACTCCAGCCACCAGACCACCTATTATGACCTAGCCACGGCGGGGCCTGGCTGCCTCGGGCCTTTACTCAAGTGGTCCCCTCTACCTAGAATGCACTGCTCCCCAACTCCCCTGCTTAGGGCCCCACTGCAATAGTTCACGAAGGGGCCATGTGAGCATTAAGTGTTTTAGAAAGGGGACTGAGGCTGGAGTGCGAGGACGAACATCAGAACTAGGGTGAGGTTTAAAAGAGAAGACACAGGCTCAGACTCCTCTCCCTGAAGACTGGGGCTTTAGTTTATGCGGAATGTGTTTGGGGACATGACAACAGAGGAAGCTTCAGAGGCTGGCAGGGATCAGGAAGGGTCCTGGGAGCTGGGTGCAGAGTTTGCCCTTGACTCTGAAACAGTGGCAGGGATGGGATATGTGCGATATACAGCACAGATTATATACGTGCAATGGAGACAACACACGACTACCCATGCACACACAAGTCGTTTTTAGACTTAGGAGGATATTTTAGGAGATCACTAGTGACCGAGACATTCCTGGCTACTCAGTATGAGGGTCACTACCCCAGAGGCCTGTGAAGGACCAGCACTTAACTCCGGTTTCACTCCTCCAGCCTGGTGTTAGATGTATGGGGCTACTCTCAGATACCAATACCTGTACCTGGAGCCGCGTGGGCCTTTTCCCCGTTTTCCAGCTGACACTTCAGCAGGCCACCTGGTCCCTGTCACTGTGCATCTATGCCAGGCTAATGAGTTCCCTGGGGGCCGGGTAGGTGATGGCCTGTGCCCTGTGTGTGGTGATGGGCCAGGGGAGGGGGGAGGGGAGGACGTGATACCCTCAGAGAGTCCAGAGAACCAGAACTCCGGGTGCAGGAAGGAGAAAGGAGAGCCGACTTCAAAGCCCTGCCCCTGACTGTGCCATTTTCCTCATCCCAAAACGAGAGCAGCGACACTATCCTCCGGAAGCCAGGAGCTGGGTTACAGGGTATCTTGAGGCCGTTTCTACGGAGAGAGGTCTGTGATTGGAACCCAGTGTGCGGATGGTTGGGATTTTTGTGTGACTGCACTTTAGATGTTCCTCTGCGGGCCTTGTGATTACAGGGCAGTTGTGGGTTGTCTCCACTGCACGTACATAATCCACGTGTGGATGACACGCGCCCCACGTGGGGGATTGGGGGGCGGCGAGAACTGGCTGCACGTGGCGCGTGAGGCGCTAACGTGTTGCGTCTGGCGCAGTTGGGGTACGTTTTGGGGTTTGCAGGCTTCGTGTCCCTTACTGCGGCCGCTGTCCTGTTACAATCCGCACACTGCGCATCGTATGTGCGCATCTGAGCTCCAGACTCGTACGTCCAGCTGCCTCCTCACTACCTCCACTCGGATGTCAGAACAGCTTTCTTGGAAACTCAGCATGCCCAAATCAATGTACTGTTCTCCCAACCCTGCTTCTCGCACCATCTTTCCCAGCTCCATAAATAGCAATCCTGTTTCCCCAGTTGTTTGGCCAAAAGCCTTGCAGTCATCTTTGATTTTTTTTTTTTTAACTCTCACATCCCACTTTCAATTGGTATGTGAATCCCGTTGCTTCAGAATAAGTCTTGAGCTTCAGAGTATGTCCAGTCTGTCTGCTTCGCACTGTTCACACTGCAACACCCTGGTCCAAGCCACCATCTCTTCTGGGTTATGGCCCAAAACCTCTTCAATGGTTTCCCTGCTCCCTCCCGTGCTCCCTACGGCTTCCTCCCAGCACAGCAGCCACAGGAAGCCTGTGGAAATGGAAGGCACAGCACACCCCTCCTCTACTCAAAACCCTCCAAGGCTTCCCCCCGGCTTGGGGTGAAATCGAGAGTCAGCCCTTATAACGGTCTAGAAGGCCCTGTGATCGGCCCGGAGTCACCTCGCTGACTTCATCTCCTATGCTCCTTGCCCCAGCGACGCCGGCTTCCACGCTGTCATCCGAACACACCACACACGCTCTGGCCGTAGGGCCTTTGCACTTGCTGTCCCTTTGGCCTGAAATGTGGCTCTTGCAGGTAACTGCACGGCTCCTTCCTTCACCTCCTCTCATGAAGGTCATTCCTTGACCGCTCCATCTAAAACCGTAGGCCTGCCTGCCACCCCGCGCCCCAGACTTCCCTCTCCCCTTCTCCACGTTGTGTTCCTCCTTAACCATGACCACCGTCTGCCATGCTCTCTATTTTACTTATTGATCAGATTTCTTGTCTGTCCCATCCACCAGGATGTAAGTCCCGGGAGGGCACACAGGGATCCGTGTCTGCTTTGCTTACTGCCGAATGCCCCGTGCCTACGACAACGTGTCGGCCTGCGCACGTCACGCGCTCCACGGGGACTGTCTGTGCTGTGTGCGTCGTCTGCACGGGCCAGTGTGCGTCTGTACGCTGCGCGTGCTGCATGGGCCATCTCTGCAATCCCGGGTGGCTCTGGGCAGGGTCTGTGCGGGCGTTCGTGTGCAATGTGCTGTGTGTATGAGGTATACTTAGAGTCGGAGTGCTTCGTGTGTGTGTGCGCACGCGCATCCGTATACCCATCTGCTCCACACATAGGTGGCAGCAGGCTGCTTTCTGTGTCCCCTTGGGGCTGCCCCCGTGCCCCCCACCTTGGGGTGCCCATACCAACAGCCTTGCAGTTCTTGGTCAGCGTGTCCATCTCGTAGCCAGGGTGGCACTCGCACTTAAAGTAGCCCTTGTAGTTGACACAGATCTGGCTGCAGGCATCGGGGTCCTCACACTCGTCAATGTCTGTGGGGAGCGGAACACAGGTCAGAACCGGCAGAGCGCTCCGCCTCTGCTTGGGGGGTGCGGGGGGCGGTGAGGGGAGGGTCTCACCGCCGCAGGTCTTCTGGTCTAGGAGCTGGTAGCCTGCTGGGCATGTGCACTCAAAGCCGATCTTGAGGTCTGTGCAGATGTGGGAGCAGCCACCATTGTTGTGCAGACACTCGTTCAGCCCTGGGGAGGGACACAGGCTCCTGAGGGTCCAGGAGCCCGGGCTAGGGTGGGGGCAGGGCAGGGGTTGGGCCTAGAGCTGAGGCAGAGACTCAGGGCAGCAGGACCCTCACAGAGCCAGGATGCTGAGCCGCAGCGTCAGTAACCAGGTGACTGGGCAAGAGGAGGCTCCGGGCCGGACACAAAGACAGGGACAGAGTGGAACTCAGGTCCTTTGTCTCCCAGGTCAGGGCTCTGTCTACCTGGAGGCTGGAGGCAGTTAGGCCGCCTAAGGTCTCTCCTTTCACAAACACGGGTCTCACCTCCTCCTTCCTCGTGACCTCATCGTGCGGGGATCACCCCCAACCCTCAGGATACATTAAGAAACCCTTCTGAAATGCCCTTGCTTAAACATCTACAGCCTCTAGGAACCCCCTTCCTTCTTAGGAGAGCCTTCCTCACTAGACTGGCCTTCCTAAAGCTTCTGCTCCCTCTCCTCTGCTGGGTGGGGTTGGCCAGAGTCTGATGGCTCCCTCAGAATCTCCTTAAAGCACTGATTTCTGGTGCCCTGCCATTCAAGTGCCTTCCTCTGGACACATGTCCCTCCCTGGACAGGGCCCAGGGCTAGTCTGCTGTTGCCCAGAGGGAGTCTGAACAACAAAGGCTGTCCCCACTGAGCTTGTGGTTATCTAAGACCCCAGCCTTTTCTACACAGAGCTGCTGCTCGGTCAGTTCTCTCCTACCACGGAATATGATGGATTATTTCCACCTTCTCCCCTCTCAGCACCTGTCCCTCTTCCTACACTCAGTCACAGGCCTGGTCCTGGGAGTACCAACTGCTGCAGGGGCTGAAGGGATGCCAGGAGCTCATCTGGTCTCCCCATCCTCCATTCCCTCGGCCCCTCTGGCAGAGTCCTAGGGGAGGTTAGGGAGGCCAGCACCAAGGCTCACCATGTTCTCACAGCATCTTCTGGGCTTTGGAATCACAGGTTAATTCTGCAAGCCAAGAGAAGGTGCCCTGCCACCCTTCTACCCACCGGGCTCATGCACCGCCACTCCAGACAAGCCAAGCAGAGCTGAGCTAAGCGAGCTGTGGCCATGCACACAGCTGGTCTGAGCGGCCCACCCCAGGCCATGCACAGCTGTGGGTGCCCCACCTGCAGCCTGAGCCATGCAAAGGGATGATTCCCCTTTACCCCTGGGCCTCCTCCTGTTTCCCTGGGATGCTGGTGGAACTGAAAGAACAAGATCACAGCAACCCCATGACTGGAGGGTCTGGCGGGGGGGGACTCAGCCCAGAGTCCCCTGGGATGGGCTGAGCCACGGCAGCTTTGAAGGGCTCTCTGTGGGGCACCACCTCCAGAAATCTTCTGTCACTCCACGCCTTCCCTGACCTCTCCTTACTGTATTATTCCCTCAGTGCCATCCATCCACCTGCTCACCGCTCACTCACCGCCTCATTCATGCACCACTCACTGCCACCCCCCACCCCCCGTAGGTAGCAGCAACTCAACAGCTGTATTTACTGAGCACTTGACAGACTAGCATATGTAGGATGGCTCTGAAAAGGGAAAAGGGAGAGCTCGAAGTGGCTCAGGTTTCTCTGAAAGAGAAAAGCACAGAGTCCTCTAGCGCGGAGGTGCATCCGGGCGAGAGAATGAGAGTGGGTCCGGACCTTGTTGACCCTGCTCTGGAAGGCCAGCACCAAGGCAGAGGCCGGAGGGGATCCCCTGGGCCTCCCCAATTCATCTAGCCTGGAGGTGATTCTGCTGGGTGCTTGCAGGGGAGGAGGGGGCTGGTGGTCCAGAGGCCGCCATGGAAGGAAGGGCAGAGTCACTCTCCCCAGCACATGCGCGTCCCTGCATGCATGCTCACACACACCAGCAGATGTGCGGAGGCAGCAGCAGGTCCGTGGACTCCACAGACACGTTCACACGGATGCAGGGACCCACAGAGACACGACTAGCGGTTCCCTTGCCTTACTCAGAGGAGGAGCCATGGACACAGACTTTGGCCTCTCCCCCACACAGAGACACAAATACATGCATACATACTGCTCTTAGGTGTGTCATGCAAAAGACCAAAAAGAAGAGATTTAGTAGGTTAGCAGTCCCTGGCTAACTCCAAACCTGGGTGGGGTGGGGGGCTAGGCTCAGTTGCTTCCACTTCCCTATCCTCTTTTGCCCGGGTTCCTTCCTCTGGGACTTTTCCCGGCAGGGCCTCTGAGAGAGAAGGAGGGCCCAAGAGGAGTGTCTGTCCTGCCAGCTCAGGTGCAGCCTGAGTGACCTTCACCCAACCACTCTTCCTTTCAAAATCAATTTTAAAATCTCCAGCAGGGGTGGAGACATGCTGCTTCTGGGGAGTTCTAGAGAATGAAACTCCCTGGAGTGCCCAGGAGGGGAGGTGCTGAGTGAAAACGGGTCTGTCAGGAAGGTAGGGTTTGATCTAGGCTCTGTCCTCCCAGGAATTCTCTGTCCAAACCCCTGAGCTCAGAAATGAACCTTCGTGGAGCCCACACTGGGTTTCCAGCATGTTCTGTGGGATGCCCACCTCACCTACAGCCCAGACTCTCCTGTTCTTTTTAGCCTGGAACCCACCCTGACAGCTCTAGCCCCTTACTCGTGCCCAGCCTATAAGTCTTGCCTCCCAGAAAGTCCAAGCTCCTTGGGAATAGAGGGTAGCAGGCAGGTAGCCAAGTGAGGTGCATCCCAAGGCCACCTGGCTCAGGCCAGGCCTGAGTGAGGATAAGGCAGACCTTGGGATGCACCTCACTTGGCTACCTGCCTGCTGTCCCCTACCTCTCCCTCTGCAGGGATTCCTGCAGGGGGCTGGAAGGCCTCAGAGGCCAGGGCCCTGGCTAGGTCAGCAAGACAGAAATCACTGAGGAGGAAAGTTTCAGAGGGAGCACACACTCAGAGGTCTGAATGTGGAAGGAGTGAGGAGGAGAGGCCGAGTTTGTGAGAGGAAGCATAACTGAGCGTCTGGGTTGGAAAGGAAAGGCAGCTCGATTTGCAGAGATGCAGAATGAGGCCCCAGAGGCAGAGTCCCGCCTGAGGCCACAGGACAGCGCACGAGTCCAGAGAGAGGGTCAGAGCAGAATGTGTGCAGAGGGGCAGGCATAGGCCTCGGCCCAGATGCCAGGAGGGGGCTGGGTGGGGGGGGGTCAGTCCAGCAGCCAGAAGGAGACAGGTACTGTACCACACTCTTTCAGAGGCTCATCCGACCAGTCCCGGCAGTCTCTCTGAGCGTCACACACTTTCCCGCCGTCCACGCACTCGCCACTCTTACACTGAAATCTGCGGGGACCCTCACATGTTGACTCTGTCGGGCCGGACAAGAGAGTGGACAGGACCTGTGAGACCTTGGGCAGGGAGGGCTAGGCTGGTCTAGGTCCATGGGAGGCGAGCCGAGCTCCAGCCCCAGTCCCCACTAGTCTCTAGAGGACCCAGGACAGACAGGTGAATACAGGGCTGGTGGGAGCTCTGCTCTCAGAAGGGCGGGACCCCAGGGATAATCAGGATACCCAAGCATCATCTAGCTGGGTGAGGCAGGGGGCGGGGGTGGTCTGTGCCTGATCTGGCAGTACTGGGCCCTGAGAGAGAAAAGCAGGAGCCCTACAGAGACCCCGGGGACTGGACTGACCATCTGAGGGCCACCTGTGCCCTAGAGGCCCTGCATAGGGGAGGCCACCTCACTGCCCAACCTTTTATCCATTTCCCCAGATGACCTATGGTCAGGGTCCTGGCTCCTGCAAGTGGGGAGTGATGACCAGAGAGTCATCTGAGAATGAAGGGCGTTCCCTGGGGACGGAGGCTCAGCTTACGCTGGGAAAGAAGCCACTCGGAGGCTTGGGCGTGGACAAATGGTGGGGATGGACTTCCTGCAGTGCCTTTTCATGTCCCCCTAGGCCTCTTTTAGCTTTTGCAAAGTCCTTTAAAATCCTGTTCTGGGGCCAGTAGGACCGCAGGGAGTAAATCTGGGTAATTTAGGGGCAAGTGATGCTCTGGGGGAAGACACATCCTAGGGACCAAGGGGAGACCTCTCCGAACTCTGCTCTCCCTGAAGCCGGGAGAGCTCAGGGCTCTCTCAGGGAGGGTGTCGCCCCTCTGCCTCCAACCCCACGCACCCTGCAGGCAGCCAGCTTCATCACTCCCGTCCGGACAGTCCTGTTCCTGGTTGCAGCGCTTGATCGTAGGGACACAAGTCCCATCCCCACACTGGAACTCGTCCCCACGGCAGGTCCCCAGAGCTGCCAGGAGAGGGCAAAGAGGGAGGGTCAGGGCCAATGTGGTGTTGGGACAGCTCTCCTCGCGTAGTCCCCAGCCCCAGCCCATATCCACCCTCAGCAAGAACAGAACCAGTGGCTGAGCTTGGGAGTCCTCAGAGGACACCTGGCCAGGGCACTTGCAGCGTACAGATAGGGAGACTGAAGCTCAGAGAGGGGGAAGGCCTCACCCAGGATCACACAGCACTCTGGCTGGCAGAGCCAGGGCTGAAACTCAGGTCTCCTGTCTTCTCACCCATCGCCTCTCCCCAGGGCCACCTGCCCACAACAGACCCATGGCCTTCTTTTGAGTGTTGGTGCTCATTACTTAACGACTTCATCCCTTCAGCAAACCCTTCCTGAGCGCCGTCTGCATGCCGGGCACTATGTGGGACGTGGAGAACCCAGAGACTACTGGGAGGCTCCCCATCCCCTAGGAGCTCAAGGGGCCCGAGGGAGGTTGAGGAATGAACAGATGACATCACAGCATAGGCTGTGCTGCAGGAGAGGGTAGCTCAGGGTAGCCCAGGGGGAGAGACCCAGCCCAGCTGGGAGGATTGAGGCCATGAAGGACAAGCAGGCCCAGCAGGTAGGAAGGGCAGGGGCAACTCCTGAGCCTACCTGGGTCTCTGGCACTGGGGCTAGCAGGTGAATGCCTGAAATGGGCAAGGGCAGGGGGTGGGAGGCAGGACAGGGAGGGCGGGACCGGAGAAGACCCTGGGCCTCTGGGTTCAGACCTGAGCTGCAGAACTTAGGAGCCTGGGGACCTCCAACTGAGGGCTCCACCTTCCCCAAGCCCGCGTCCCACCGTAACCCAGGTAACCAGGGCGGCGGGGCCGCGCGGTATGGGGTGCACAGGGCGGCGGGAGCTTACGGCAGTCGGCCTCGTCCGACTTGTCCTTGCAGTCGCGGTCGCCGTCGCAGCGCCAGCCCAGGTGCACGCACTCGCCGCTGCGGCAGGCGAACTGGGCGGCGGCGGCGCAGGCGGCGGGCGCGGCGGTGGCCCCGGGGCCCGCGCGGCCGCACAGCTCGGCCGCCTCGTCCGAGCGGTCCTCGCAGTCGAACTGGCGGTCGCAGACCCAGCGCTCGGGGATGCAGGCGCCGCCGCCGCCGCAGCGGAACTCGCGGGGCCCGCAGGCCGGGTCGGCGCAGCCGCGCTCGTCGCTGCCGTCGCCGCAGTCGTCGTCGCCATCGCACACGAACACGGCGGCCAGGCAGGAGCGGTTGCTGCACTGGAACTCGTGCGGGGCGCACACTGCGCGGGACAGAGAGCCGGTCGGCCCTGCTGCGGGAGCCCTGAGGCTCGCCCTCAGGCCGCAGGCGCCCTGCGGGGGGCGGGGGACTTCCGATCCGGGGCCATGCACGGGGACCTGGGGCGACGCGCCTGCCCCTCCCTGAGCCTCGCAGCCTCACTGGGAGCGAGCATTCCCGTCCCGCGGCGGCCAGCATTGCGGCGGGGCGCTGCCTGTCTCCAAGGGTCTTGTGATGGTCCCAGGAAATGATACCGGACGGGACACCGACCCTTCCCCAAGGCACGAGGTCTGGGGCTGTTTCCTGAGGGCAAGGCTCTGGCCCTGCCCCACCCCCATGTGCCCACACCATCCCGGCTCAGTCCCCTGGTCTGGCGTCCAAGGCCACTGGCACGGAGTCACTGCCCTACCCGAACACCTCGGCCGCACACACCCTGGCTTCACCCATACTAGACCATTCACCCACCTCCTCACCTCCAGGCCTTCACCCAAGCTCTTCCCCTCTGCCCACTTCCTGTCTCTTCCTGCCAACCACTGTCGCTGCATTTCGCAGTGACGAGTTCTCATCCTTCAGGGGCCCGAAGTCCACCTCTTTTATAACACACTGTACGTGCTCCTACTTGGGAAGCCTCCCTCTCCCTCTGTTCTCCTTCTGCGTGCCCTTCACAGCATGTTCAAGTGTCTGGGTCTCATGTCCTGTCTCCCTCACAACTACTGCATGGGGACCGGCTCTGAGACCCAGCTTCGACCGGAGGGCCTGGCACAGAGGTCCCTGCAGGGGGCGGGTGTGGAGTGAATGGGTGCAGGGCCAGCGGGGGTGTGCATGTGCAGTAGTTAAGGGCACAGGTCAGTGGCCCTTCCTGGGGCCCTGGGTTTCCTCTCTCTAGTGAGCAACTCAGCTCAGAGGCTGGGAGGGCTTTGGAGACCACCAGCCCAACTGCTAGTTTATAGATGGGGAAACTGAGGCCCAGAGAGGAGCAACTTGCCCAGAGTCACACAGAACCAGAACCCAGGTTTGGGGCTCTTCCCTCCTACTCTGACCCCTCTCAGCTTTCTGGTTTGCTCCTCTTTTCCTGGAGTGTAGGCAGTTATCAGAGCAGAGCAGTGACCTCATCTCCCTTCTTCATTCCTTACACCGAGGCCATGGATACGCCTGGGGGCTGCAGCCTTGGGTTAACATGGTGGTGGCAGCACCAGATCTTTCCATGTGGGGGCGCCAAGAGTCTGTTTTTTATTTTCTGATAGAAAAATGTCATTTTTCATTGTTATTGAACATAAAATAGAATGATGTCTTCAGTTTCACAATGTAGGCAGCTCATCATGTGTTGCTGACAGCTCTATCAAGTTTCTGACAGCTGCATTTTCCCCCCTTCTGGGCTTTTGGGATGTTGGGGCACTGGTGGGGAAAGCACACACTACCTTGTGATGTCTGCCCCTCAAGATTACGCAGATGCCTAGATTAGCTCCTCACTTTCCTGCCAGACTCAGCTTGCATGTGTCTGGGGGGAAGGACTCACTAAGTCACTTCCTTACACTGAGCTCTCCCTGAGGCTTTAAAGTTGACAATAGCTTCAAGAGCCATATTCTCAGACCTGCATCCAGAGACCCCACTCCCAGCACTCCCAACTGGAAGCAGCTCTGGGGAGGGAGAGAAGGAAGAATTATTTCTCCTCTGCCCAGGTGGTTGGGAGCTGTAGCAGAGACGTCCAGTAAGACCTTCGAAACACCCTCCCCTGTCTCGCATAATTAATGAGGAACATGCCTGCCACCACATGGCCTAGTTAGAGATACTCCCACCCCATGCAATAGCGGCTGATGGCCCTTAGAGCTGAGGAAGCATCTGATTATGGGGTGGGGGGGGGTAGTAAGGAGGGAAGAGGATTCTCATTGGCCATCGAAGCCCCGCAAAATTATCACAGCTGAGGAAACAAGCCAGTGCCATCACTAGGGCTTTGAAACTGCCTGCCAGGATCTCCCCCCATACCCAGATGCTTCCTGCTTCAGACACATCAGAACTCCAGACTTGGAATCTAGAGTGCTGTGTGACTCAGAAGCCTCCGGAGAGATGGCATTTCCCCTGGGCCAGGGAGGATGGATAGGATGTAAATATAGAGGCTGGAGGAGGGAGTGCGGTGGGAGGCAGTGGTGGGTGAGTGCCTGGCAAAAGCTCACACAATACCCCATAATACCCCAAACCACCCATATCTCAGCCCAGCCTTGCAGCCTAGTTATTGACAGCCAGTCTGTCTCTCCTATTAATCATGAGCTCCCGGAGGAAGGAGTGTGTAGGATTCACCTCATCATCCCTTCCAGAGCCTGGCTCCAGGCCTGGCACACAGTAGGTGTCCATCCAATTGCATAGCCCCACTGGCCCCGGACCTGCTGGCCTGCTCCCGGGGAAGGAGATAATCCTGTGTTTGAAGCTCAGTGATGTGGAACTGCCCCAGTGACCAGTTCCATCTGTTCCTGCTGAGGCTGCTGGGGGTCTTCCCGCCCTGTGACTTTCGTGCTCGAGTCTGAGATTTCAGCATCAGACGTCCTTCACACTTCAGGAGTCTGCCCCTCCCCCCCCCCCAGCACCTCCAGCGCCCTGGCTGGGGAGGCCACCATTACTCCCCAAGACCCGGCCCTGGCCCCCAGCCCTTGCTCGGGGGTCGGTGGAGACGGATGGGATGGATGAGCAGATGTCAGATATGGTAAAAATACTCCTGGGCTTGGCTGTCCAGAGCCGGGTTTGAATCTCAGTTCCACCACTCAGCCTTGGGCGCTTTTCCTCGCTTGTCTGAGCCTCAGTTTCCTCACCCATAAAATGGGGATGAGAATGGCTGCTCGTGCGGTGGTTGTGAGGATGAAAGCAGGAAATGTCTCTCCAGAGCGCCTGGCCATTACTAGTGTCCTGATCGTTACCCTTTCCTCTCCACCCCCCGAGCCCCGAGAGAAGGCCCTTCCCGGAAGGGGCTACTGCTCCCCGAGGCTGCCTGACCACCCTGCAGACCCTGGGACCTAACCCGACTCACAGGTGGCACAGCCGGCCTCGTCCGCTCCACTTTCGCAGTCCTTCTCCCCGTCGCAGCGCCACGAGGCGGGCACACACTTGTGGCTGGCGGGTCCACAGCTCAGCTTCTCTGCAGGACACACCTGCTTGGCTGAGGAGACAGACACACGCGCATGGCTTAGCCAAGGAGGACACGGGGCATGGCGCCAACCAGTCCTCCCGCTGGACTCCAGCCACCCGGCCCGAGGCCCTGGGAATCTGTCAGGGCCTCCCTGCCCCGGGTCCCAGTTTCTTCATCTGAGAAGCAGCCTCTGTCTGCCCCTAAGACCCTCGGAATCCTACATTCTCACCACTCCCTGCCTAACGCCCTTTCATGGGCCCTTGGTCCCTGGCACTCAAGCCCCTCCTCGATCCAGCCCGCCCTGTCTGCCTCACCAGCCCCACCTTCCGCCCTCCAAACATCCCCTTTGAGCTCCAGCAACACAACATTGCCATGCCCTGCATGCTTCTCTGCCATTTCCCCGCCGTGTGCCCTGGGGTGAAATATGCCCCAGTCGGGCCTCAGTTTGGCACATCAGTGACTCCATGATCTGAACGTGTGGATGTGGAGGGCTCACCAAGGCCGCAGCAGCTGCCCAGGTAAGCCCCGCCCCCTGCTGTCCCCGCCCCCAGCGATGGTGCCGAGTCCGCTGTAGAGAGCGGTGCTGTGCGTGCAGCAGGGCCCAGCGGGACCACACAGCTATAATTACTGCAGTGGCAATCAGAGGCTGACTCAATCAGGGGCCTGGAGCCCCAGGGCTGATTCTCAATTTGGAAGAAAGAATGAGATCCCTGATCAGGGCTGGGGACAGCTCTCATCTTGAGCGGCCCAGGATGACCCACGTGACAGACCCAGCCGTGACAGACACATTTCAGACCTCTGCGGCTGGCTCCCTGCTACCTTCCAGGGTGTAAACTCAGTCGTCGCTCAGATGTGCCAGGCACAGAGCTAGATACTTAATCCGCACAATTGCCCGGCAGGATGAGGATTATGTCGAGGCCTCCAGCTTGGAGGTTGAGGGCAGGGGCTCTAGAACCTGGCTTCCTGGGCATGGATTTGGTCACTCACTGGCTATGTGACCTTAGTCAACAGTCCTCATCTTGGTGCCAACAGAGTGGGAATGATACTATTCCCTAAGTTAATGTCTGTAAGGCCTTTAGAAGAACGCCCAGCCCAGTGCTCACTATCCACTGTAATTCTCCAAATGAACAGATGAGGATTTGTTTATTCACTCAGTGAGTATCTACTGAGTGCTGCCGGGTACGAGAACTGGTGGTAAGCACTGGGCGCTAGTCACACAGCTGCTAAGAACCGAGTGAGGACTCAAAGTCAGCTGTGTCTGATGCCACACACTTGGCAGTCTGTTGCACCTGCCATTGGGGGGGGTCACTCATGCCTCCCCCTCAATTTTGCCCCCTCATCTCAGACCAGTTTCCCCTTCTCTGACTTTCATAGATGGGATGGCAGGGCACAAGAGATGGAGAAAAGGGGTAAGATGGGGCAGGGGGCAGGTGTTGGAGGCAGGGCCCCCAAGACACTACTATGCCAAGGGAGAGAAGTACCTGGGACCCCAGAGTTCTCCCTAGGAATACATTTCGTGAAACAGGAGGCAACCCACTGGGAATACAGGATTCATGGGATTCATTTTTTAGACATTCCCCTTCACAAATAACTGTTGCATAGAGCCCTAGAGAGTGCGGACTCTCCAAGATCTTTTGAGGCTTTAGTTGTCCTGAATGTGGACATCAGGCAGCCTTGGGGCCATAGTGCAGGGTGGTGAAGGAGGTCTGGCTGCTGGGAGGTGGGGCCCTTCCAGAGCCCCTCTATCACCCGCACACCGCAGGACCCCTGGAAGCACATGAAGGTGCTGAAGCCAACTAGTGTTTCCCAGACTCCTGACTGCAGGGTGGGCTATGGGTGCTGCTGGAATGCAGGTTCCTGGGCCCGGCTCATAGTAGACTGCATCCAGACTTTGAGGGCACAGCCCAGGAACCTGCATTTCAGTAACTCCCCTCAACCCCTGGGTGATTCCCACGCACCCCATCTGAGAATCACTGGGTTAACATTCTGCAAGTCTAAAAGATACAGAATATTTCATCTTTCAAATTCACTCCCATAAGAGTGATAGAGGTCTTCTGTATGCCTTCAAGCTCCTGAGAGCAATGAGACAGAGGGACAAGGTGATCATCTATCCTTGAGCCAGGCCTCAGGAAACGGAACTTCACGGGGGAGTTGGGAGGAAGCCATATTACTGAGCACCCACAGTGTGTCAGGCCACTCCATTTCCCATGCGGCCTGCAACCTCCCAGGCTATACGTGCCAACTCCAGAGATCATCACAGCAGTACCCCGGAGCAGAGCAGGGCAGCAGTCCTTCAGGTAAGCACTGCATTTGACAGAGGAGGAACCAGGCTCAGAGAAACCAAGGAACTGGTCCAAAGATGCACAGCAAGTGAGAGGCAGAGTCCAGGTTCCTCTGACTGAACCTGCCCTGCATGCTCCTGGGGGTAGAGAAGTAGCCTGAACCAGCCCCAAACTCTACACCCAAATGCCCAGGTGACTGAAATGGCCCTTGACCGTCCTCCCCACCTCTTGGGGCCTGGTTCTGCAGACCCCAGCACAGCAGGCAGCCGCTTGAACTGTTAATGAATATTTATATAGTTAATTGCATAACCTTTCAGCAAGGACAATGATTAAACAATCCATCTGCTTCCTTTCTTTATAATTAATAAGACATTTGCAGTGTCCTTAAATAGACAGCTCTAATTACAGGCTCTGGAGGATTCAGCAATGCCTGACACCAGCCTTCCTACCCTCAAAGAGCCAAGGCACCATCCTGGAAGGTGAGGACACAAGAGGTCACATCGAGGAGCACCCACTATAGTGACAAGAGACAGAGGTCCAAAGAGGGGAAGGGACCGCCTAGGCTACTGGATGCCAGGTGTCCCAACCACCCCTCTCTCCTAGAACCTGACCATCTCTGCTGTCATACGGCTCTTCCCCAAAGCTAGAATGGGAACCTCACTTTGCAGGCTCCAGGGTCAGGCCTCCTCACTGCCTAGTCCTGGGGAGCTGGTCTGGGTAAGCACTGATATGCAGGATCTCCTCATGAGGGAGGGGAGTGCTGTGACTACCTCCATTTTACAGATGAGGTGAGCCAAGCCCAGAGAGGGTAAGGTGTTTGCTCAAAGTCTTGTGGAGAGAGGCCAAGCTGGACTTCTAGCCCAGGTCTCTTATGTCCAAACACATGGCCTAACTTACCACACGTAACCACTGCCCATGAGAAAAGCAGGCCCTGTTGGTGCCCCCGGCACCTCCGGGCTGGAGAGGGTTCGCCAGAGGAAGGAGGCTCACTGGGCCTTTACTCAGGTAGGGTCTGCCACATGGCTGCCTGATGTCCACATTCAGGACAACTGAAGCCAAAGGCCCCCAGGCAGCACGATGCAGGAGAAAGAGAATGAATGAGTTTTGGAGCTGGGCACACGTGGGTCCAAACCCATCTACTAAGATGCAGGTCCTTCGGCCAGTCAATCTCTCTGCACCAAGGCTCCATCTGAAAATGGGGCTACGTAATCTCCTAGAGTTGGTAGCTTGTTTAAATGAGGAAACATGGAGAGCTTGACACTCAGAGCCTGGAACACACTCAGAAACCAGTTGCCGCTGTTTCATCTCACGAAATCCTAATGTAAGAGGCTGTCAGGGCCTTGGTCTCGTCCCCCGGGAATGCACGGGATCACAGTCCACAGGGCCCACCGTGATGGAGCCTCTCTCCAAGAAAGACGCCCCGAGGAATGCCCTGGCCAACAGGTGTCCCCGAGGTCCTGAGAGGCAGGCGTGAAGAAGCCTACCGTCTCTCAGACACCAGGAAGCCTCCAGAGTCGGCAAGGGCCTGGAATGGCATGCTGGAGTGGCTGTAGGCATTATCAACTCCCAGAGAATCCTGCTCCAGAAATCCAATCCACTGGCGTTCTCTAATTTATGAGTTCACAAATTAATAAAAAGAAAAATGTCTGTCGAGTAAAAGAATGAAAGTGTCTGATGGCTGCTTAGTGAGCGAGGACATCTGCCGTGTCAGGACATGTGATGCTTAAGGGCAGACGACCTCCAGATGGGGACGGCCAGCTCCAGGAGGGCCAGAGCCTCAGGCGGTGGGGCTCCTCGTGTCCGGCTGCTGCCCAGGAAGCATGGCATGGGGCCACCCCATCATGTCAGGGGGCAGTCACGCCCAGTTCCTTCCCATGGGCTCAGGTGAAGTACTCCTAGCTGGTCAGCCTCTAGCTTGCCTCTGGGCCTCAGAAAACCTCTGGGCCTCCACTTCCTTATCTACAGTAGGAAGGGGCACTTCACTTGGTTCAGCCGTAAGGTCCCCCTTTCAGTGGAAAGGTTCTAAGATGATGAATAAATTCCCATTTTCAATAAGCAGTACCTAAAGCTGCCACCCACGCACCTTGAACCAACCTCCCCTTCCCCACGCCGTACCCCTCCCACAGGATGCCTGAAGGTGAGTCAGAAGCCGTCCCCAATCAAGTGAGCTATAATTAGAACTGAAATGCCACTTTGAATAGGCAAATGTCCCAGGCTTTCCTACTGTGACTCCTGGCCGTATTTGAGAGACACAAATCCCAGAACCAGAAGGAAAGAGAGCCTGGAGAAACCGCAGCTAGCTAGGGGCAGAGACACAGTGGGGGAGCACAAAAATGGGAATGTGCTCCCAAATCCCTTTCCCTCTCTATGCAGACCGCCTTCCTTATTCTAAAATGTTAAATTGTAGGGGCGCCTGGGTGGCTCAGTCGTTGAGCATCTGCCTTCAGCTCAGGTCATGATCCCAGGGTCCTGGGATCGAGCCCCGCATCGGGCTCCCTGCTCGGTGGGAGCCTGCTTCTCCCTCTCCTACTCCCCCTGCTTGTTCTCCTGCTCTTGCTATCTCTCTCTCAAATAAATAAATAAAATCTTTAAAAAAAAGAATAATAATAATAAATAAAATAAAATGTTAAATTGCTGTATGTGGGAGAGAGGGCCTGGAATCAAAATACAGTAATAAGAGTAACACAGCCATTTACTCCAGCACCAACACTATGCCACATTTTTTCCATTTCGTTGTCGTAACCCCCATAGGGCAGGTGCCATCACTCCATTTTACAGATGAGCAAACTGAGGCTCAGGGAAACTGGGCAACCAACCTGAGGTCTCACAGGACCTGGACCCAAATATATCACACACCCAATCCACTACACTTTACTACTGCCTGTAATCTTTCTTCGAGCTGGCATAGTCCCTAGGAACCTGGTAGGCTACAGAGGTGAACTTGGTAGACTGTGGGGGTTGCTATGGCAACGCCAGTTAAATGGGCAGTGGGTTGGCTAGCAGGTTCCCATTTGGTGGGGAAGCAGTGAGCCAGCCTGCCGCCAGGTCCTGCTACCCCAAATTCTGCCTGACCCTTGAGGTCCCACTCTGGCCCGCTTCCTCCAGGCCTACCCACAGGCCATGCCCACCTCTGACCAATATAACTTTGCACAGGAAGTGGGATCCTGAGCCATGTGCCCCAGCTGGGAGAAAGAGGGTCCTAAGAGTCCAGGAATCTTAGATCATGGTCTTTGGAATTCTGAGATGTTAGAAACTGGGGCCCAGACAAGGATGGGAAAGTGGGCAGGACCTCACAGCAAATTCACTGGGACAGCCCAGAGGAAGGCTGGGCCTCCTGACTCCCAGGGTGCAGCCTTGAGTCCTGTTCCCACGGGCACTCCGTCAAGCCTCAGAGAGAGCCTGACCAGCCCGTCTTTTATCACAGAAGGCCAACCAGCCACAAACCACCTGTGTATCTTGGAAGCAAGGCCCTCGACTTCTCCAGTCATTCAACCGTCAAATAACAGTGCCTTACAGAGGATACAAAGCAGGCCTGGGAGGCAGGAGGGGTGAGGCTGGAGGGTCCCTGCACTCACCAGGGGATGGGAAGGCAGCAACTGCTAGGACAAGCAAGAGGAAGAAAGACAGAGGGGCATGGGGCAGGGCATGGAGGAGAGGGATGGCAAGAGGGAAGCTGGGCAGGGGGGCAGGCAGGGGGGCGGCTGTCCAAGAGAGCAGGGTGGGTAGGGCCCTGGATCTGGGGCAGGGAAGATGAAAAGGGACAACGACACAATGAGACAGACACATGGGGAGAAGGGGGAGTCCAGCTCTCAGGCAGTAGGACAGACCCCAGTAATAACTGTGCTGAGGCTCCCCTCGTTCCCCTGTTGCCCCCAGTGTCCAGGGCTGGAGTGGGGCTGGGATAGCCCAGCTGGCTGACTACGGTGCCCCCAGCACAGCCCCTGGTGGCCGTAGCCCCCTCCCCAAACACACACTCCTGGCTGTACACGGCTCTGCCCCTCCTTAGCCGGGCAGCCTCGGGCAAGTGGCCAAACCCATCCTGGCCTCAGTTTCCTTCTCTTTAAACAGGGATCCAAGCTGGCCCTGAGGATGAGAAGCACAGTGGGCGTGGCTGGGCTTTGTGCCTTCTGCAGCTCACGACAAAGCTCCGGACCAGCCCCAGGACAGGTTGGCTGCCTGGCGGGTAAGAAAAGGACAGGGCCTGTGGCCTGGCCAGGAGAGGCAGAGGCAGCTGTGCAAGGAGACAAGGGGGCCTCCTGTCTCGGGCCGGGGTCGCTCTTGCTCTCCCTTTCTCTCTCTCACGGGGAGACTGGTAGCTCTGTTGCTAGGAGACAAAGAAACCCAGTTATCACCAGCCACAGCCTTAGATGGGCTGCGGGCCTCCATTGTCCCCGCCTCTGCCTCTGGGGCGAATGTGACCCCTAACGAGGATGGGGATTGTGACTCGTGGTCCGCACCAACCTTCCCATCCTCCACGTGCTCCCCACCAACCTTTTGTCTCAGTCTCACTCAGCTAAGGCTCTGCCTCAGGACTGCTGGGGCCTTCCCCGCCCCCTTCTCATCTCCTTTTTAATTTAACAAATGTCACAGAATGACCTGCCGGGTGTAAGTTTGCTTTGAGGATTAGGGCCTGGAAAAGAAATCAAGGAGAGACAAAGCCCGAGTGTGGGAGGCGGGCCTGGGGCTCTGGCTCGGGCCCTCGGCCTCACCCCAGGCTGCCTCTGTTGCCATCCATCCTGCCGTGGATGCTGGGGCTCCTGGGCTCAGCTGGCTTGGGGCAGAGGCCTCAGAGTCCTGGCTGGGTGGTCTTGGGCAAGTCACTCAACCTCTCTGAGCCTCAGTGTCCTCCTTTGCAAAATTCAGAAAGTGAACCCTCATAAGGCTGCCTTGGGAAGATGAATTAGTGCACGCAAAGAGCCTAGCACTGTGTCTGGCCCATGGCAAACACTTAATAGGCACTCACTGTTAGCAGTACTCCTAGAATTATGATCAGAGTCCTCCAGAAAAATAGCGGGGGAGGCTGTGGGGAGACCCGGAGGATATGCTCTGGCTGCTTCTGGTTAGAAGGCCTGTTTCTAGCTCCTGGTGCCCCAGGAGCAGGGCCCGAACTGCAAGAGGCCTGTGAGGGAGTCAGCAGAAACCAGTAGCAGCTAATACGCCTGGCCATTGGCTGGGAGCCCCCAACAGTGCGGCACAAGGCAGGTCTGGAGCTGTGTCTGACAGATCAACTCCACTGAGCCTCCCATCCTCCCAACAAGGAGGATCTGACGAGGAAGCTGAGTGCCCACCCCCCCCAGCCCCAGCGCCAGGACTCACTGCACGTAGTCTCGGACTCATCAGAGCCATCAGGACACTCCTCCTCGCCGTCACACTTCCACCGCTCTGGGATGCAGTGGCCGTTGCCACAGGTGAAGTCGCTGTCTGCACAGGTCTTCTTGGCTGTGGGGCAAGGAGAAGAGTGTGAGGGGGCTTGGTGGGCCCAGGAGGCTTTTCTGGGATACGGTCAGGTGGCTCTGGGGTGACCAGGATGTGCACTGTCTGAAAGTAGGACCACATGACCTCCCACCACCCCAATGGGCCACAGAGGGCCTCGCCAACCAAGAGAGGACAGGAGAGACTCCCTTATTCATTCCTCAGGCATCTGCTGAGCTTTGGCTGGAGACAGTGACACCTGGCCCTGCCTCCAAGTTCAGGAGCTCAGGTCCAACAAGGGTACCAGGATCCATGCTCCAAGGGACTGCCTGTTCTCCTGTCTTACTCCTCTTCCCCCAGAGTCCAGTTCCACTGCCACTGCCCCCAGGAAGCCTTCCCTGATCACCTACGGCAGTTACTTTAGCCCCTCTGGCCAGTTCTCAGCCCCTTTACTGGCCTGTCCTGCTCCTCCTAACCAGGCCCTTCTGGAAGCACCAGGGAGCTGCTGCTAATGAATCCTAAAAGCAAATGATTACTCTGAGACAAGATTAATGAGGTATGTTCTGTTTGGAGTGATGAAAAGACCATCTGCTGGGTGAGACACCCAATCAGTCTCCTGAGAGAAAGTGCTCTCGAGGCACTTACACCCCGGAAGGGAGGCTCCTCGGGGGGCTCTGAATCCCAGCTCTGCCTCTTTCGATCTGCGTGACCATGGGGGTGGTCACTTAACCACCGAGCCTCTGTTTTCTTATCTATATAATGGGAAGAAGAAAACGAGGGTGCTGAGGAGGAATAACAAGTCACAGTGTACAAAGAACATGGAAAGAGGTCCTGGCACCGAAGATGCAGTCAGCAAGAGCTACTGCTGTTTTTATGGTTTGAGCCTTAGTTAGATGCAAAGGAAACACGGGACATATATAGCAGACTGAGATCTCACAGCTGGTAACAAAACTGGGGTAACAGGGCAGGGGCCAACATGGCTTGCCTTTCTCCGTGTCCCTCCACTGGTCTGATGCTCCTCCGGGTAGGGACTCTGTCAGATTCGGCACAGGGCCCAACTCAGGGTGGATCTCAGTGGGGACACTGGACCAAATGGGGGCATGGCTGCCCAGCCTCTGTTACCACACCTCCAGGGCGGGGCTCACCTTCTCCCAGGGAAGCTTCTTCCCGATAGCCAGCCTTGGATTATGTAACTCCTCCCACAGACCTTCTGGCTGCCTCTGGGGCCATGTGACTGCTCCCCCTGGCCTGAACAGCCTGGCCGGGATTTGAGGACAGACACTGGGTCTCCTGAATCCATTATATTTCTGCCTTTCAGTGGAATCATTGCAGGACATCTGTGTTCTAAGATGAGTTTTCTTCACACTTTCTTTAGAAGAATACCTCTGTCTGTGCAGGGTTAGAAGAAATGAGAGGAATCCGTCTACCTATAGATTTGGTGGGGGATGGGAGGCTCTGAGGCCCAGAGAGGGAACAGGGCTGGCCCAGGGAAACACAGCAAGGCAGGGATCAGAACAACTTCTCCTGCCTCTCAGCCCAGGCCCCCAAGCAGCCCTCCCTGAGCTCCACACCCAGGAGCTGGTGTGGGTAATAGATACCAATACCGCCTTTCGGTAAGTCACCGCCTGTAATCGTCTGAAAGTAAGTACAGTTATAAACCACCTGGGGCATTTTCTAACATGAGGACCAGAGCATCCCTTCCACAAGAAGCTCGGCGTCCATAGAAAAGAGAAAATGTATATCCTAATGTCTTCTTTATCCTGTTCTAACTTTCTCCAAGCACATTCTGTGTGCCATGACAAAGGGCCACGTATGTCCCCACTTGACACACGAGGAAATCCCGGCCAAAAAGTGTTAAGTACGTGTCCAAGGTCACATGGGTGGGAGCAGGGCCACAATTTGACATCACAGTCAGATCCCTCTGTCCCCCCCAACCACAGCTCCCCAGATAAAACATTCAGCAGCATCAGATGTGGAAGAAAAGCCTCAAATGAGGTGGGAAAATCCCGCAGGAGCTTCGCTTCAGCATTCAGTGAGCTTGCATCTGTGCCCGGCTCTGCACTGAGCACATGGAAGAGAAATCAGCCCAACCTGTTCCCCAGGAACTCAGGGTGAGTGCTGAACAGGCAGAACCCAAAAGAGCAAGGTAAGCCTGACGAAGAAGGTGATGAAGGGGCTCTGTCCCTGGTCTCAGCCAGCCAGACACTATCGAAAGGCCCTTTCCTCCCTGGCATTCTGGGAACCTGGGAGTGAGCTTGGCTTCCCCCAGTGGGCCAAGCCCTGTAGGCACCAGGCAAGGAGCCCAGGGCAGCCAAAAGCACCATCGCAGTCCTGAAGGGCAGCCTCAGCGATGGATGTCCCACGCAGTGTTCTGGAGAAGAGATTTGCTTCCTGTCGTGACCGGTTTGGACATTTTCCACCCTGGCTCTGGCCTGGCACCTTTCACCCAGTATCCCAGGGACTCCTCACATCGGCAATCTTACAGAAGAGGAAACTGAGGGGGGTAGGTGGCAGAAGTGGGATTTTAATTCCATGTGGCAGCTGCCAAAGCTTGGGCTCTTCCCACTAAGGCCCTCAGCCACTTCCGTATTATCAGGCTAAGACGAGCCCAGAAAAGCAAATGCAGTGTGACCAGTGAAATAGCTCTCAGGTCCCCGCGGCCACAGGACAAGGCAATGGGGCAGATCAGCCACATCGCTCAGAAGTACCACATAAAGTATTCCCCTGGAATGTGCCTGGAAGTGTGCGCCAGAATAAACATGGGCCTGTGACAACCTGTCTCTGCTAATGGACCACTCTGGGGAAACTGAGGCAGCATGCTCATTTTCAGGTTGGGGACCATGACTCAATCACCTTAGTGGGCCATGTCTGAGAATGTAACCCCATGGAAAGATCTGGAGCAAGAGGTGAGACTGAATTTTGGCACAGCCACCTCCTCTCTGGGCGACCTTGGGCAAGTTCCTTCCCTCTCTGGGCAAGCGGGGATGGTGGCTTTCAGTGCCAGTGCAAGGACAAAAGGCAAAAGGGCTCTCGCAAGGGATCCCAGTGAGCATTCCCGTGTTGAGTCGGTCAGTGTAATGAGCCTGACAGGGGCATGAGGCTACATCAGCCCCGCCAAGGCATGAGGGCTGAGCAGTCTTTCAAGCCCATCAGAGCCAGCCATGCCAGATCCCATTCCTGGCCTTGGCTCCAACTCCCAGGGTGATTCCCTAGCTGGGCTCGAGGCCGTGGCCCCGTTTCCAGGGATTTATTTCCTTCCATGCCAGTCTGCCCCTTGGACAATGCCCACCTCTGTGAGCCCCTGTACTCCACAGCCCAGGAGCTGTGCATAGTCATCCAGGGTCTGCGACATCATAATCTGGTACCATGGCAACAGATGGGCTGCCATGAAGGATTTGGGATTCCAGAGGGCGGTGGGGAGGAGCCTACCCCTGGGCAGAGTTGGGGAGAATGGGAAATCCCGGACAAAGGAGGTAGGCGTTGCCACTTAAGAACACCGGCAGAGGAAAGCATCAGATACTCCGCGGTCAGTCAAACTCTGCTCTGCCACATAAGGGCTGTGTGACCTTTTGCAAGTTACACAACTTCTCTGAGTCTCACTTTCTTCACCTACATTCAGAGATCATATCGCTGCTTTGCCAAACACACAAGGTTGTGGGAAGTGAATGGGCTAAGGATTGTGTCGGGGCTTTATAAACTGAAAAGCATAAAAGTGCAAGTTTGAGGCGTGTGAAGTCAGCAGCCCCAGCCGCTGTGCGTGTGACCTTGGGCCCACCCGTCACATAGGGCCTCCCTCCTCATTTGGAGATGGAGGTGTGGTGCCGACTGAATCTTAAGTCCCGCTCAACACCCAGAGTCTATGATCTCGTGAAATTATTATGATCACTCAGCACCTCCCAGTTTCTCCACCCCCAGAGTCCTCCTTCCCTGAGACAATACGTATCCTTCGTGCTGCTCTTTCCCCACCCACGTTCATCCAGCAGCCCCAGTGCAGACAGGGGGCTTCAAAACAAAGATCAGTCAGGTCTGCCAGGTGGAGCTGCCTGGTGTGGATTCCTCTTGGCAATCAGAGCTCTCTCATGTCAGAGCCCAGGGGCTTGACGGTCCCTAGGCAGCTCTCCCACTCTGCCAGCCAGAGAACCAGGGGCCAGAGAGAACGGCTATTCAGTCCCAGCACATATCTGTGGGAGGGCTACCCCTTGTGCCCTGATATTCTGACTCAGTCCCACTGCGTGGCCATGAAGCCAGGGGAGGGTCACCTGACCCAGCCCAGGAATCAAGGAAGGCTTCCTGAAGGAGGGGACCATATTCAAGGAAGAGGAGTTAGCCAAACCGTGGGAGGGACGAGAGCGACAAAGGGCATTCTGAGAAGGGATAACAGGGCCTGGGGTGTGGAGGAGCCAGCAGAATGGCAATTTGGGGCTGGAGAGGAAGCAAGTGGCAAGGGACCTGGGAGCTCCACTGGGCTGGCGGCCAACTGACCTTGCCTGGTACCAAGCTGCCCCTGGGAGGCCCCCTTTCCCTGAGCTCACCCAGCCTCTGCTGCCTGGGCTTTCTTCAGGATTTGGTGAGACTGTGTGAGATGGATGATTGGCCCCTAGCAGAGAAAGAGAGAGGCAAAGGGTAGGACAGAGAGCAGGGGTAGCCATCCATGCAGAGGTTTCAGATAAGTCTTGCTATTTTCCTCCTTTGTAGATTCATGATGCCCATTGGCTTACAAAAGGTCCTGAGAAGGCCTGCAGATACCAGATTGACTTTGTTTCTTCCAGCACTTCCCAAACCTGTTTAGCCAAGAAACTTCCTTTTTAGATGCCATGTCTATTAATTTCCCAAGAAACAAGTGGGCCAATGAACCACATCTGAGGAAATACGTTGTCGTGTAAGTCCCTCATCCTGCAGATAAGAAGATGAGGCCCAGGGAAGGGAAAGACTGGCCTGTGATCACACAGCCGAAGCTGGTACCTAGTCTTCTGTCTCTGGGCCAGCTCCTTCCACCAAGCCATGAAAAATAGGAGAAGGTATTCACAGGGCACTTGGCCCAGAGTAAAGCTAAGGGGAGACCACAGGCCTCAGAGCAGGGACTCGTGCAGAGAAGAGCAGGGGAGGGGAGACTGGTATCAGACCACTTGGGACAGGGAGATGGGAGAGATGTCAGGAATGCAGGCCCTTGGGTTTCTGCTGACAGGCCAGGGGGCTCCAGGGCATATTCTTTGAGGTCAGAGCAGAGACCCATAGGCAAGGTGGATTCTGGCTCAACATGGTTGCTGAGGCACCTGGGTAGGTCCCTTCCCCTCCCAGGGCACAGAGGGACTAGTCTGTTCCCACTTCCTCTCCCAAGCCTGGACCAGCATCGGCTGGCCTGGCTCTGGCCCTGTAGCCCACCCTAAGGCAGCTGGGCCACTTGTACCCGGGTCGGGGAGATGAAAGGGCTGCTCCCCCCAGTTACCCTACTGCAGAGCTGGCCAGGCCCTGGCATTGCCAAGACAACCGCTCCCGGCAGAACGAAGATCCGGGGTGGGGGCAGGGGGCGTGCCAGCCCGCCCCTGGCCTACTAACCTGGCAGGCAGATTTAAATGACAGCCCAGGAAGCTACTATTAAACTGTCAGCCCAGTCAACGGGACGACAGACCCCGAGTGTTCTCTAGCTGCAGCAACAATGCAGCAGGAGTGAGAGGGGGAGGAGACTGTGGCCCAGAGCAAGCTGCACCCCCTCCCGGGAGGCCCCTGTCTGCCTGCCTGGTCACCCACTGGCCAGAGCCACCCTCTCAGGCTGTGGCGGGCCCTGGCACGAGAGCTGCAGGCAGCGCAGGGCCTGGAAAACATTATTCTTTATTTTTAAGCAGAGCAGCCCTTTTTCCAAGTGAAACCCCGACATATAAAACAGGCGAACATGAAGCTGCACTACTTATCGGAAACAGGGTGAGGGGAGAGCCCATTGGTGTGTGTGTGGGGGGGACCCTGGGCTCAAAGTCCATCCCCAGCAGCTTTGGGGCCCAGCAGCACTGGGTTCAAGCCCCGACCCCTCCCTGGATGTGTGATGTTCCTAAGAATCCTCTGTTTAAAGATTCCTGTGGGTCTAGGCGCCTGGTGGGCTCAGTCTGTAGAGCACAAAATTCTTGATCTCGGGGTTATGAGTTCAAGGCCCATGTTGGATGCAGAGATCACTTAAAAATAAAATCTTAAAAAAATAAAAAAAAATAAAGATCCTGTGGGTCTGATCTAACATTTAGAACAGCTTCCAAGGATTTAAGATTCTCTCTAAGAAGCCAAGGTTCCAAGCACACTCTGGTCTGCTCACCCTTGGCCCCGAGACGGGACTCCAGGATAGTCATTGCACGAGTCACACAAGTCCATAAGCTTGGAGATGGCCTCCGATTCCATCCTGGCAAAGCACTGTATCTCTGAATCCAAGCATCCCCACATGCTGACAAGCAGACTCAAGGCTCTTGGCGGTGCAGGAAAGGCAAATGGTTCCCACAGTGTCCCAACACCCACGAAGTGTGGTGGGCGGGGCTTGGCTGCTGGCTTTGTGTCGCCCAGCAGGCTCCGGGGCCTCAGGCCACCACCATCCATCAGCAGGTGACATCTGAGTGGCTTTCTCCCCCACCCTCTCATCCCACCTGGGGAGAAAAAGGAAATGAAGCAGCAGCAGGTGCTGGGGGTGGCGGTTGGGAGGCGGAGGGGCGGACACAGTAAGGGTCTGAGGGAGAAGATGAAAGAGGACGAAGCAGAGAGCCTGGGAGGACCACTCTTTGGTGAGGGCATCTTTGCTTTTTAAATTGGGCAGTTTCCCTCAAAATTTTCCAGGTTCTCTCCTCTTCTTCCAACACTAAGGAGCTACATTTTTTAACCTGTCCAGATTGTAAGACCAAAAAAACCAAGGTGTGGCAGTGAGGTTTGGAAGGTTGGGAGGTTGGAGGAGAGACTGGATGGGAGGCTGCCCCAGAGAGGTCCTCCTGGAGGAAGTGGTACTGGAGCTAGGCCAGACTCCCCAGCTGGAGGAGGGGCAGTGGAGGGATGGCCCAGGGAGTGTCAGGGTCAGCGCAGTATCCCAGGGTCAGTGGTGGCAGAGGACACAGATGTTGCTCATGAGCTGCCCACACCACCTTGTTCTAAATGAAGAGACAGGGTTTCCATACTACCCTCTGCTGCGGGTCCTGGGAGGGACGTGCCATCCACTAGGTGAGGATGAAGAGAGGGCTCCAGACAGGGGGAGGGGCTTGAGCAAGACTTCCTGGCCAGACTTGAACCCTAGCCCGGTCTCCCCTGGTCCAGGGCTCTTTCCTCAATGTCCTCAGCCTGGGTGTTCACCTGGCTGCACACCAGTGCTTCCCCATTATGTCCATCATTTCCTTCATCCCAGTGTCCCCCTCACCTAGGGTCTGATGCCAAGTGAGTGCTCAGAGAATATCTACGGCTCCGCTCCTCTGATGGGCCGTGTGACCTCTTCCCACCCTGTGCCTCAGTTTCCTCGTGTGAACCAATCTTTAAGGACACCCTCCAGCTGAAAGCCTGGGTCTGTGGCTCTATGACAGAGGTGTTGCTGTCCCTCCAAAAGGATCACCTGGGGCTTCCCACAGCCCAGTCCCTCCTCTGGGCCCCAGCACATCATAGCTGCTCTCAGACACTGCCGGCCCCCAGCCCCACTGTCACCAAGGGAGGTACAAGCCCTTGCTGGGGTATGTGGGACTCCCTGTCGCCACGGGAAAGATGAGCGTCTCCGAGGGACAGACGACAAAGGGGTCTAACTGTCACAGTGATTTGTGGACACGGGAGGTATTGAGCCAGCGACAGCTGTAGGGGGGTGGGGGAAGATGGGTGTTGGGGAGAGGTGAATGGGATCCGCAGGGGTCCCTGGCTGGTGTCTGCAAAAGGACCAAATATCACAAGAAGGGTGCTGCTTTGATGATAAGGTGGCACACAGCTCAGGCTGCTCCCACCCTGGATTTGGGCCGCCCACTTGGCACTGAGAGTTTAGGGCCAAGGAAATAGCTAGAGGGAAACTCATGGTCCCCTCAGAGTAGAAGCCTGTAGAGGGTAGGAGGCGTGGCTGGGAAACTCCCTATGACCTCCAAGAGAGTCCAGTCTGGTTTCCAGCTGCACACTGCCCCTCCACTCAAGTGGAGAGCAGATAGCTGGACCCAGTGGGGACTCAGCCTCCTCTCAGAGGGGACTTTCCAGTCTAGCCCCTGCCAGGCCACCTGAGCTGGGGGTCCATGGCTCCGCCTTCCTTGGGCCAACCTTGGAGCCTGCCAAGGCCTCCCACCTTCCAGGCCTTGTTCTCCTACCACAAGCCACCGATGGAAGAAGGGGCCACTGCTCTGCCTCTTCCCTGCAGTTGAAGAAAAGACTCCAGATCCCACTCCAGCCAGGCTCTGCCACCAACATGCTTGGTGACACCCAACAGACTGCTCTGGGCTCTGTTACGTCTACCCACACCGATCAAGTCGGAAACCCAGGGCTCCCTGGGCAGAACTCTGCAGCCAGCGGCAAGAAAGCTAAGGCAGAGGGGTCCAAGAACACAGAATGGGCCGGTGCTGCCTGGAGCGACAGCCTGACTGGGGCTTGCTGGTGGTCAGGGAGTGAATGATGGAGTTATGACCCTAGCCTATCTGGGAGGGAGGCAGTCAGGGCCCAGGCCCCCTCGGTCATGTTGATGCAACACCCTCTACCTACCTGGCAGTGGCCTTGGCTAAGTGGAAAATGCGAATGCTTTCACCGATTAGGCTGCCAGGACTGGGCCATCCTGGTGGCCGACGGGCAGCATATCTCCCGTCTCTGGCCTGGGAGTCCTGGCAGAAGTCCTGTGTCCTCAGTGCCTTCTCCCTTCCTCCAGGGCACGGCGGGATTGGGTAAGAGGATCTCAGCGTGCCTTTCCTTCAGAGGAATGGGATTACCCACCACAAGGTCCCGAGCGAGGTTGCTGGAGGACGGGAACCACGGCTCTGTCCCAGGGGCTCTCCGCCCACTGTGTGGCTCAGGTGAGGGGCTGTGACCCAGAGCCAGCAGCCACTGCTCCGCTGGCGTCCTCCTCCTAGCCAGAAAGCCATCTCTCCTCACCCTGCCAGGCTCCCATCTCCTCTAGAAGATGACCAAGTGTCTCAGCACAATCCTCATGAGGACCTCAAGCTCCTCCGCTACCTGCTCTGGCCCGTCCCCAGCTCCCGTGGGCTCCCACGTCCGCTCAGAGGGCACGGGCAGACCGTGGCCTTTCCCACCAGCTCCACCAGGCAAACTCTCCCCACCCCCCAGGACCAGCTCCAGCACCTACTATTTTTTTTTTAAAGATTATTTATTTATTTGAGAGACAGAGAGCACAAGCAGGGGGAGGAGCAGAGAGGGAGAATCTCAAGCTGACTCCAAGCCGAGGGCGGACCCTGAGATCATGACCTGAGCCGAAATCAAGCGTCGGATGCTCAACGGACTGAGCCCCCCAGGCATCTACTATTGATGGCGTCTGACAATGCCCTCCACCTCCAATAAGGCAGAAGGGAGTGGAGGCCCAGCCTGGGGCTCACTCGGCCCAGAGCACTAAAGGAGAAGCATTCACAAACTCCCTTCCCAGGGGCTGCTTATTTTGCTGCCATATTTTTGGCAGGCTAGATGTGGGCAGCGCCCGTACCAAGCCCCTCCAGGCTACACCCACCTTGGCTGTCAGCAACGAAGTGATGGGCAGCCTTGCTGGACAGCATTCATCTCCCTGTTGATGGCCTGGAGAGGCTCCCCTCCACTAGACCGGAGCAGAGTGAGCTCACTAAGTCATCCCAATGACTCGGTCAGTCAGCAGTACCGGGCTCAGCTACCATGAAGCCAGCCTCAGGGAGAAGCAGACCCTTCGGGCCTCATCGTAGCTGGACCCTTGGCTATAGGAAGGCGCTTCACAGGGCTTCCCTGGGGGAGGAGTTCCACAAACCCAGGCCTGGGCTGGAGGTGTGGGGAGGAGCTCCTGAGTGGCCTGGGCCTTAGAGCTCTGGACACACTACTGCAGGCTTCCCCCGTAGTGACCTTGGACAAATTCCTGACCCTCCCGGCATCTCAGCCTCATCTAGACATGGGAGGAGAAGGGAGTCAGGTTTTCCATGTGTGTCATTCATGGGCCTGCCTTAGGCACCTCACCAGGTCCAGAGTGGGAGGGACAGATGAAGGGCTCTCCAGGCCTGGGGCAGGGCTGAGCGCAGTCAGCACCTGCTTCCAGCACCTGCTTTCCTGGTTGGAAACTCAGCAGAGTCCAAAGGGAATCTGCAGCACAATGATCCTGAACGGATGTGGTGCTAAGGGCACGTTCACGACCCCTGCCCCCTGCCCCCTGCCCCCAGCTCTCTCCTGGGCCTGGCTCTACATAGCAGTGCTATAAGGTGGGCAAAGGGTGGTGGGGCATCACTTCCTTTGAGAGATGAGGCAGCAAAACCCTTGAAAGAATGTCCTAAGGTCAGAGGGCTTGAGCAGGACCAGAACCCAACCATTTTATCCCTAATGTTCTACAAGGAAATCAAGGGAGGTGAGGTTGTTGTGTGGCCTCAGACAGCCATCCCCCCTTTGCTGAGTCTCAGTGCCCCAGCTGAACACAAGGACACTGAACTTGGGGGTCTCAGCCCTCACCAGCACCTCTCCTCTCTGCGCGTGGGGACTGATGGCAGGGCAGAGGGCACAGCTGGACCTCCAAGAAGGGGTGATTTTGGCTGGCAGCAGTGGGGGCTGGAGAAACCCACCCTGAGAAATCTTGTTTGATCCAGAAGTAAGAGGTAGATTCTAAAAGCAGATGGAGAAGGAGGTTTCTTTTTTGGCTTCTTGGTGCATTTGGAAGGAAATGGGGTCCACTCTCTGAAGCCCTTCAACATCCCAGGGGTCGAGTCTAGCGGGAAGGGGGAATGTGCAAGCCACAACCCTGCCCAGCAGCTTCCTGGGGGACATGGCCCCTGGGTCCCCAAGCTCCCTCATCACAATGCCCACCTCGGGCTGCTGATATCCCGTTCAGCTTTAGCTGGCGGGCGGCCTGAGGCTGCACCAACAGCAGGTCACTCGGTGTCCCGGAACCACCGGTGTGACTATGGGTGAGTTACTTAACCTCCGAGCCTCAGTTCCCTCACCTATGAAATGCAGCTAACAATAACTACACCCCTGGGGGGCACACATCATGGGACACTGTAGATGCTGAAATTATATGGTGAACAGTACAGACCACAACGGCAACAGAGCTCTTTTTTTTTTTTTAGTTTTTTTTTTTTTTTTCATTTGCGAGAGAGAGAATGAGAGAGAGCACGAGAGGGAGGAGGGTCAGAGGGAGAAGCAGACTCCCCGCCGAGCAGGGAGCCCGATGCGGAACTCGATCCCGGGACTCCAGGATCATGACCTGAGCTGAAGGCAGTTGCTTAACCAACTGAGCCACCCAGGCGCCCGGCAACAGAGCTCTTGTCAATGATTGTCTTGTTTCTTACCATCTCCTCCACTGATTTTCTTGCTGGGACTTTGGAGGAGAGCTCGGGTTGCCTTCCTACTGGAAGGGGCAAGTAGACAAGGGGCTTGGTTCAGACGGGAGAACATTCTGGGTCCCCTGAGGTGCTGGGAGGTGGCCAGTGCAGATGGAGCAATGGGGAGTGGGGGGGGGGGTTGGTTAGGCTCAGAATGAACCAATAAGGACTACAGGCAGAACATACCTGGAAGTCAGGCCCTAGAAGCCGTGTGGTCCAATCCTTACACTTCGTAACTGGGGAAACTGAGGCCAGAGCAGGCCTAGGCTACCTGGAGATCACACTCCCAAGGCAGCCTCAGCGGCTCACAGAGTCATAAAATAGCCTTAGAATCACCGAATAGAATCTTCAATTCCAGGAGAGGACCTTAGAATCTTAACACACACAATCTAAAAGTACTTAAACTCAAATGACCCCATATTAGGACCGTGGGTACACAGAATCTGTCCAACAGAGAGAATCTTAAACTCCCAGACAGAGAGCAGAACCCTAGAAGGTTCTAATCCAGGTGCCAGGAGTGGCAAAGGCCTGCCCCTTCCCCCAGCCCATACAGGAATCCTCTGTTCCCAGCGCTGACATATGGCCATTCTGCCCTCTTGAATGCTCTCAGCGACAGGGGACTCAGTCAGCTGTGCCGGCTGGAGGCTGGACGCGTTCCTTCCTCTTGAACAGAGAGGGAAATAAGTTCTCAACAGGAGATCCCCACTTTGTACAAATGGGTTTTTCACCCCTCCTTGTTCTTTGGCTCTGGTCGGAAAGATTCCTAGGGAAGTGGAAAGGAGCCAAGAGCTGCCATAAAATGACTTTAACCACCAGACAGGCTGGTAATACGTTTCGGTGGGAAAAAAGGAAGGAGAGGGGCGATTAATTCCAACTTGCTATGTGATAAAGGAAATTAAGGCATAATACTGAGAAGGCAGCAATTCTATTAACCTGTACGGAATACCAATTACTTCAGTCTTCTCAAAATTGCTAGAAAAAAAGAGAAAACCCCAAAAGAGAATGTGATTGTGGTCCAGGGCTCATCTGGATTAGGCTGTTTGTTTGCCCTGGCACCCTAATGATGGGAATGAAGGAAAATTCCTCGTTTCCTGGGAGACGGCTGTGCCAGAGTTGGGGAGGAAAGGCAGGCCCACGCGTTGCCACTGGACCGCTTGGCAAAAAGCTCAGGGCAGAGGGGGTCCCCAGGCGCCCTTTGGGGAGAGCTCGGTGCAAGGGCCCCCAGGGCCTCCCCGTGTCCATCACACACCCTTAGTCCTGTGTCCTGGGAGGGACCAAGGGAGGGTCTCATGACCCCCCCTCTAACTGGAAACTCTTAGATCTCTGCTGCTAGAAGCCAAAAGAATCAAGCAGGGGGCCTACTGTGTACCAGGTGTCCTGCTAGCTACTGGCAAGCCCTGCAGTTTGGTAAGACCTTCGGAGTTGGCCATGTCTCGGGGTGCTGGTCCTGCAGAGCTGGGGCTCAGGGCTCTGGCTGAGACCACCCACCTATCTGAGGCCAGCCATGGGGCACGCAGTGTGGGCAGAGTTAACAGCCATGGGCCACAGCTCAGTGCCTCCAGCCAGGGGCCCAGCAGGACAGCTGTGAGGCCTCTGGACCAGATCTGGGCAGAAGGAGACAGACAGGGCTGTGGGAGGCAAGTGGAGAGACGGAGTGGGACAGGTGGCCAGCAGATCCTCATATCCCAGTGGCACCCTGGCCCAGACCTTGGCCGCCTCTGCCACTTCTCAAAACCCCTCACCCTGAGGTTCTGAGCCAGCACGGTATCCCCAACAAGACAGGTCCCAACACAGCCTGGGTGGAAGGGAAGCCACTTCTGGAACAGTCTGTGTTCTGAGCATGCCCATGGCCCCGGGATTTCCACCCACCTCTGCCTTTTCTTCAAGTAGACAGTTTTTCCGAGCACAGAGGTTTGGCAGATGCGGGTCTGCTGCCCACTACAGGCCCCTTCCCACCAGGAGCAGGTTAAGGAACTGGGGCTCAAATCCTAGCTTGCCCCCACCCCCGAGTAGCTGGGTGACCACCGGCAGGTTACTTGACCTCTCAGAGCCTGCGTCTTCCTCATCTAAAATTGTGATGGTGAATCCTGACTTGCAGGGTAGTTGGTTATGAGATACATCTGTCGGTATCTTAGAAGACATTCAGAATATTCTAATATTTCAGAAAATAGAAATATTAGAAAATGTGCAGTGATGGAACTTCCAACTTTTCTCAGCTGCTCCCCCACTCCCAGGCTTTGTACACAGTAGGTCCTCAGGAAGTTCTTGTTACAGTTATTAAGGGGCATCAGGAGGCCTGGCCTCTGTCATCCTGGGCCTCCTGGTTCTTCCTCACTTGGTTTTTCCACATGTAAGTAGAAAGGCTGGTCCTTGGAGAGCTGCTTAGGGGAGGGCAGCTGGAAGGTGCTCCATTGCCCCTTTCTGGGTGAATGATGAGCCTGTCCGAGGTTGAGCCCATGGGAGGCTGGGAGGCCAGGGGGTCACACAGGCACATCTTCCTCATTCTTTGGAAGTTCCCCCACTCTACCGTGGAGTCTTCTTCCACGTCCCCATGTGGGATCCAAGGCCTCTTTTGGTCACAGACTCGTCACGCTGTATTGTTGTCACACGACTATCTTTCCCCACCAGACTCGCAACTCACTGGAGGCAGGATAGGTCTACATGGTGAGCACCAAGGGGACACTTAGGGAATGTGTGCGGGATGAACGAGTGAGTGAATGAGCACATGCAATCTCGAGGCTCGGTCTTTTCTATCTATGTGGAATTTACAGGCCAAGATACAAACCATATTCACCATACAGATTCTGCATACGCAGTCAAGACAATAATCATTAAACCTTTGCTTTAAAAGTCCTTCATTCTTGCATAATGACCTAGGGCTTCAGGGGATCCCAAGGTCTCTCCAGTTGGTTGGCACACCTACATCCTTACCCCGGCTACAAAAAACTCCTTTGTGTCGTCCACTTTCTCCCTTTCTGAAGACAAAGAGCCGGGGTCCAGGAGGCCTGGGTTCTGGTCGCAGCCGAAGGGCCGTGCAGCCTTGAGCAAGCCACTCACCCTCCCCGGGCCTTCGTGTCACCACCTGTTGGGTAAACGGTGAGTCCCACTGCTCTCTGAGCCCCATTCTTGCTCTAGTTCATTGTTATGGGCCACATGTGGGAGGCTGGAGCTGGAGGACAGTGCTAGCATCCAGGCAGATGGTTCTGGGGAAAGGTTCACAATCTGCAAGGCTAGGGAGGGCACCGGCCTCCATCCAGGACACCGCCTCCTGGTCTTCTCCTCAGGGAACCCTGGGGACATGTGGCTCTCATCTTAGTGTGATGGCCACTGCTGGTCCAGACCCTCATCTCTCCACGGCACCTTGGGGCTTACAAAGCTCTTTGCATACACCTCCTCATTTAGTTCTTACAACCACCCTGTGAGGCTCAGAGAGCAACAGGCTGGGCCAAGGCCAAACAGCTTTCTATCTGCCCAGTAGTCCGCCCTGATGCCACCACCCAAGGCCAGCCCAGTGGCTAGCCGCCTCCTCCACAAAATGGGAAGAACACAGGGTCTGCGGTGAGAGTCCTGACCTTGCCCTGCCCCGCCGAGCAACCCTGAAATGGGGCCGGTACTCTCTCGGGAACACCTCCGAGTCACCATGAAAATCCGACAGCATAAAAGATGCCAAAGGCCAGAAAATGCTGGCTGGCGCAGCGGAAAGAACACAGCACAGGGAGTCCCAGAGCCTGAGCTCCAGTCCTGGCCCCTCCACTTTGGCTCTATGCTTGGGCAGGCCTGGGTTTCCCCATCTGTCAAACGGGGGACAAGAATCCCAAGCCGCCCGCCCCCTGCAGGCCATGTGCATACTTGCCAGAGCCACACTTAGCCCACCTGTGCATGCCGCCCCCGCCCCCGCCCGGGGCTGTGATCACCACCTCAGCCAGAAGGGGTGGAGAGGTCGCCCCCCCTCTCGGCACACAGCCCAGCTTGACTTGCTGCCCCCTAGCACCGAGGCCCGAAGTGTGCTCAGACAGGCGTGCAGACCCTCCGGGGCATGCGCACAGAATGTGTCCTTGCATGGAGCACATGTGCATACAGAAAGACACACACCACCCACCTGCACACTCAGATGTGCGCCGCATACCAAACACACTCAGACACGCGTGCCACGCTGTGCACATGCCACAGTACCCGGCCGACACAGCCACGCATGCACGGGGGCTTCAGAGGACATTCACACACTACAGACAAATATGCGTAGATTTTCCTGCTTCTCTTGTGACAGCCAGATGGTGGGATTCTCCCAGAGGGCTACCATTTAATGCTCTAATTAATTAAAAAAAATTCTAGGTACCCAGAGCCTGGGTTTGTTCCAAATGTCTCAGGCATGGCACAGCTCAAAGCCAAGGAGGGAAGCAGGTCCAAGGGGGAGGGGCTCCCAGTGAACTCAGGAGACACGGTACCCTTACCTGGAGGACTGATACCTAGCCTGGCAAGGGAGACTGGGCTCAGGGGCCATCTGCTCAGATGTGGGCCTGGCCCTGGTTCCAAGAGTGCCCTATGACCCAGGACAGGGACAGACCCCTTCATGGCATCCCTGGCAGGGCTGTCCAGCCTCAGTAGACCAGGAGCTTGGTCCCTGTGGAGGCCACTGGGCTCCTGTCAAACTGCACTGCAGTTCTGGGGCTCACATCCAGATCTACACTCACTCTTTAGGGACCCCACTGTGTGACTTCAGGGCACTATGGGAGGACGCAAAGCGCAGAGCCACCGCAGTTTGGGGTGTGAGATGGATGAGGTGGAAAGATGATAGGTGGGTCCGCAGGGACTTGCAATGCTCCCTGCCCTCCTGCTTACGTGCCTCCAGGGAGGTGGAGCTCACCACATCTCCCAGCAGCCTGCTCTGATTGGCCCAGAGTCCATCTTCTCCGGGGTTTCCCGGTGAGCCCCAGCTCTTCTCTGGGCCACAGGGCCCAGGTAGGTCAGGCTGGCGGGGATCGTGCAGCACTCAACCCCAGGCCTTTCCTCTGACTTTCCCAGGGGCACGTGCTTTGCTGCTGAGTGTTTGGGAAAGCGCAGCAATAAATTTACCGCCTCACTTATGAGTAATTTGCTGTCAGGAGCTCTGCGTAAGCAGAGGACTGAATTAACGAGGCTTAATTAACATTAATGTTGTGACAGATCTCAACCCTACTCGGAAATCCCCCATCCTTGCAGCCCAGGCCCTTGCCTGCCGCTTCGGGGTTCCTGTGGGAGGTGACAGGCCCAGGGAGGGCTCTGGGAGCTGCTGACGGATGTGATGGGGGGGGGGCTGCCTCTTTCCTAGGATTAGGAGGGATTTGGGATCTGGGGGCTGGAGGCTTGCAGGAGATCAGCACGGGAAGCCAGGAGCCTCTGCAATTCCAATTCCAAAGGAGCTTTCGGGTTAAGTCCTTCATCCCCGCCTGGTGCAGGGGCAAACACATGGACCTCAGAGTCTTAGCGGCCCAGGCTCGAAACTGCCACTCACATGCTGAGTCACCCCACCCCTCTATGCCTCGCCATCTCCGTTAGCAGAGGGACGGGGGTGTCAGGGGATTCACGAGGTCACACAAAGAGAACAGAGATGTTCTGGGATCTTCATTTCTGCCACTTCCTCCTGAGTGATGACTAGGTCCTGTGGTCATCACCTCCTCTAATACGCTTCCACGGTCCTTTGAGGAACAGACTGCTGTTACCACCCCCCCGCGCATTGTACAGATGAAGGACTCGAGGCGACCACAACTACCCACTACACTCACTGGAGAGCCAGTGGGGATCCAGAGAGCCGTGGTGAGGGGAAAGCTCAGGAAGTAGGGCCATGCTGGGTGGCCACAAGGCCTGGCAGTAATGTTTGTGGAATCAATCTATGAATGATGGAGAAAGGGGAGAAGTGTGTCCCCCAGAGGGGCCCGGAACCTGTTTCTCAACTGCTACAACTTATTAAGCTGCCCCCGTGTGCCCAGCCTGTGACAGGCTCTGGGGAAGAGAGAAATGCAGTGAAAGGTGCATGTCCTGCTCTCAGGATTGGTACCACCGTCTACTCTTGGCTTTCCCCCAGGGCACCCAGCTGAGGTCTGGCACAAGGTGGATGCACCATAATTTATCATTAATGATCGCCATTATTAATATTAGTGGGGCGGATAATTCTGACCAGGACCAACTTTAGGGAGCAGTAAGAGGCCCAGCTTCCACCCAGCTACCTGACAGCTCAGGCCCTAGTCATTACCCCACACACGTCTCAGGGCACTGACCAGGATGGGCCATGGTAAGATCCTTGGGCTCCAGCCTGGTCTCCAGGTGAGGATGGGCTCTGGGCCTCAGGTTCCCAGGTCTCTCCTGAAGGACTGCCCAGCTGAAGTCTTAGTGTCAAGGATCTGCCTGGGAATAGTGTGGGGAGGAAGGCAGGGGCAGAGGCTGGGACAGGGGTCTACCTAGGATCTACCTCTAGAGTGTAATCCCCACCCGTCCTCAGCCCTGCCAAGCCCCACATACCCCCAAACTTTGCCACAGCCCCCTGCCCCTGGAGGCCTTCCTGGCCCATCCAGCCACCCCTTACCTCCTGACTCGGACATCTGCTGTGATTACTGATAACCCAGAGATAAATGCAGTGGAGACCCAGCCCTGTCAGATGCCATGGAGGATCGAGGTGGGCTTGGGGGTGTCTCTGGTCTACAAGACTGCTCTAAGGCAGCAGGATCAGCAAGGGGCTCTGTATAGCCCCTGTAATAGGCCTAGGACCCATGGGGCCTCTCACCATAGAATCTGAAAGAACTTTGTTTCTGGAAATAGAAAGAGCTACCATATGAGGAAGTGAGGTCTCCACCACCCCAGGAGGTGTGCAAGCAGAGGATCCGCTCATTCATTCAACAGGCATTCACTGGACCCCTTCCTTTGTGCTGAGCCCTGCCTGGGGCACAGGGGGTGCTAGAAAAGACAGCATGAAACCCAACCATGCCTGGAGAAACCCACACTCTAAATAAAGGGATGCTGAAGGTCCCAAACCAAACCTGGAGCAGGCCTGCCCACCACCCGTCAGAGCTTAGAGAAAAATCAAGAGGCCTTGGGAAACCTCTGGGAAGCTCAAAGAGGGGGTGAGTTCTGGCCCTGCAGACGTGAGACTGGGCCCCACCTGCTCTGAGCCCCCCCCCCATGGCCCCATGATCCCAAGGGTCTCCAGGTGCCCATGCTCTCTTGTCCTCATTGACCTTGACCACAGCTCAGCCCCGGCCATCCCCCCAGCACCTGCCCAGCCCACACCCAGTGAGGGCTGGGTAAGTGGTATCCTTTGGGGGAGGGCCCTGCTGACACAGGGTATGGAAAAGGGAGGGGTGGCCATCTGTGCTTGGGCAGGGGCAAGGGCATGGCCATTCCTAGGCAAGTGATGGGCTCACCCCTTGCCCATTTTCCTGCCCAGCAGCATCAATGCCCCTCTACCAATGCAGTTCCTGGGGAGCTGGCTCCAAGGAAGCCCAGCAGCCAGACCACCAGCTGCTGCCCCCTCCCCATGCAAACCCTGGCCGCAAAGCACCCTCCCCCCACCCCAGCTCTGCCCGCCTGCGGTGACAGCCTCTTGGCACCAGCTCTCCCCTTCCCTCCATCTGTCAGGAATTGGTGCAGACAGACTGTGAGAACCATAAGAGGAAGTAGCGGCTCTGTTTGGACCCCTCCCCTCCCCCTGCCTCCCCAGCGCTCTCTCCCTACCCCCCTACCTCACCTCCATCCTTTCATTTCCCCCCTCCTCCCTGTGTCTTCCTTTCCCTTCCATCTGTCTCCATCTCTTCCTACTGATGAAGACATTGACGAAGTGTGAATGGGGAGGGAAGAGGGCCATCCAGCCAGTGACCCCCACTTACTTGTCACCACCACACACCATGCCCCAGCTCGGCCACCCATTTGCTTTCATCCCTCCATCCTGTGGGTCTCTGGGCTCAGTGTTTCCCTCCGTGCAACTGGTGCAGTAAATCCTGCCAGGCCCACCTCCCGGGGGATACCAGGAGCCCCGAGGCAACACATGGGAAGGGCCTTGTAAACTGTAGAAACTTGTGTCCTCAGCTCCTTCCTATTTAATGTGGGAACACTCCTCTTGGGAGTAGCAAGGCCAGAATGAGACATAAACAAACAGAAAAATGCCTTGAAGAATATAAATGGCAGCAGGAAGGCAAGGCAGGGTCATCAAGGTAATGATCCTCACCATATTACTGTGAGGGGAGCAGGGAAGAGCTGGGGAGACCGAGGCCCAGAGACAGCAGTCACAAAGCTGTGTTAGAGGCAGGATCAGAACAATGGCCAGGCGCCCCGGCCCTGTCCATCCTGGCACCCCAGCCAGGATGCTCCTAACTCCTCCACACCTTCCAAAGGGGCTCTGTGTCTCCTTGAAATCTCCAGAATGTGGGGAAGGACCAGCTTTTTCCTTATTCTCAAGTGAGCCCTGCCCAAGTGGGGCAGCAGAACCCACAGCACGGGCTCGGTCCCACCACAGACCTGGAGGGAGTTTGCAGGATGCAGGGAGGCTAGGACTTTCAGCTGGAAAACCAGGACAGTTGTGAGCACACTGGGACGAGCTGGTCACGCTGGGTGGGAGTAGGCACTTGGCAACACCAAACTGCTGGGCAAATGTGGGCGTGGGCATTTCCCCTGAAAAGAGCAAACCCTGTGCTCACTCCTGCCCCGTGTGGCTTGGCCCACGGCCCCAGAAACCAGACGGAAAGGAAGTTCTTGTCTCGCCGAAGTTTCAGGGCCCTGAAGGGCCCTGTCTGACCCCAGACACAGCACAGATATGCCCAAGGGAAAGGGGAAGTGTCTTGGGAACCTCCACCCCTCTCACAGCCAAGGTAACACGAGGTTCTGAGAAGGCATGCCGATTATTCGAGGTCACACATTGAGTTAGTCGGCCAACATTCAGAAGACAGGGCCTACTTTCCATCTACAGATCCTCTCCAGGTCCTGGCAGGGCACGGGCACAGAAGAGGCCTTCACCGAACGTTGGAGCTTGGACTCAAAGGATCCATACCAGGCACTTCCCTGGGACTCACAGAAACACCCCGGCCTGGCCTGTGCAGCGTGAGGAGTGGAAACAGGGTGGGAGGGGCACTGGGCACATGCAGAGCCAGACAGAGCCCCCCGCCCCGGCTTCCTCCCTTCCTCCCCTCCTCAGGCCCTGGGCCCCAACCCCTGAGGCCTGTGGTCTGGTGTGAACCAGACTCTTCAGCGGACTACCCCAGTCCAGAGTGGCAAGGACAGAGAGAAACACAGGGACAGATAGCCCAGAGGAGGCCCGGACCCACCTGGAGCTGGAGGGAAAAGCTCCCTGGAAATGGTGACTCTTGAGATAAAGAGCTATTGGACAAGCAGAGGAAGAACCTTCCAAGCACAGGGAACCACATGTAAGAGTATGATGCCCCTGTGACATTACTCCTCGTTTTGGGTCCTGCTAGAGAATATAGTCAAGGTGTTTGGGGGGGCGGGCAAGTAGGTGGTGAGGTCTGGGGCTGGAGAGATGCTAGGTGCATGTTAGGTCTTGAAGGGCCCTGAATGTCAGTCAAGCAAACTCAATCGTCTGAGTGGTAGATGTCCCTGTAGGATGCTGAGCAAGGACAGGACCAAGTTCTGCATGCTTGACAGCATTTGGCTGCAGAGCACAGAACAGACTGGAGGGGAAGAATAGAGATGAGGCTGGCACTGCTACAGTGGTCCACGGAGGCCACACTGGGATGGGGAAAGGGTCTGGATTGGCAGGTGGCAGGGGAGGAATCTAAGGACTTAGCAACCCCTACAAGTGAGGGAGACAGGGGTAGCGACAACTCTCAGGTTCCTAACCAGGGCCGGAGCGGTGCCCATGCTATGCTGTGAACTGGTCTCAGGGGCAGAAGAGGCCCATCCACAGCCCCGAGTGCTTATGTGCTGGGCCGCAGGTCGCTGTGGGGTCTGGGAACTGCTGCCCTGCTAACTGCAAGACCAAGATGTCTGCAGAGCTGTCACTTGATCTCTAGGCATGGCACATCTGTCTTCACTCTGCACTTCGCTGGGAAGCAGGTCACAGTTACAGGAGGCGGCTTATAGAGACTGAGAGTGTGCAGCCTGCCAGGCCCCAAGAAGCAGTGGCCCAAGAGGGGACTGGGCCTTACCCAAGGCCTCATAGGATGTCAGTGTCATAGCTGGGAAGGGATGCTGAGCAGGTTTGGGGGGTGAAAGTGGGAGGCAGTCTCTCTGAGCAGAGGCCCCAGAAACAGAGCGGGTCACAGGACGCAGGCCTGGTCTTCCTGAAAAGGAAGATAGCTTTTCTAACAGAAAGAGCTATCTAGGAACAGAAGAAGCCCTCTGGTCAATTACTGAGCTCCCTGTCCCTGGAGGTATTCAAGCAGAAGTTGGACATCACCTACTCCAACCTGCAAGGCTGCATTGGGATGGGGTGGGAAGGCTCCTTTGGCCAAACGAGGCTGCAGCTCCAGCTCCAGGAGCCACAGCTCACTCATTCATTCACTGAACACATATCCACCAAGGCGTGCTCTGTGCCGGGCTAGGGACAGCGGGCACCAGAAGGGGGTGGAGCAGAATCAGAGAAACTTCCTCTCTCAACCTTCCCCACCCCCATCTGGAGCAGGGGCTGGTGAGCTGGGCAGGGGACAGAAGATGGAGGCCCTGGCTGCCCGCACCCCACGTCACAGGCCTGCATCCTCCCTTCTAACGAACCCAGCACCCTCATCTTCCAGGGCACATCCGGAGCACAGGAACAAGGGCTGGGCAGGGTCGGACACAATGCAGCCTCCTCCTGCGCCCCACCCCTCCCAGAGGTCCCTGAGGCTCTGGACTCATTTCCTAATGAAGTCCCTGGAAGAACTCTTCCTAATTAAACTAGGACAGTAAGTTCTGGCCTGGGGCCACAGGGAAGAAGCAGGGACAAAGGAGCCTTTTTGGGGGGCTCCCTGACTCCTCCCATTCCACATGGCAGGGCAGCAGCCTGGGCCAGGAGGGGATTCCTGAAGGACCAACGGGAGATGGAGGCTCAGAGAAGGAGGCTAATACAAACCTAGCAAATCCTGAACTGAACACTGACCATGGCCAGGCACTGCTCTTTGTGCTCTTCCTAAGTTATCTCACACGGTCCTCCAACCACCTTGTTGGGGAGGTATTGATGCCTCCATTTCACAGATGAAACAAGGGCTCAGAGAGGTGAAGTAACTTGCCTAAGGCCCCCCAGCAAGGAAGAGGTGAAGTATGGACTTGCCCGCAGGCCACCTGGCTCAAGGCTCTGCTGTCATCCGTGTCATAGGGGAGCCTCTCACAGATGACGCAATGCTCGCAGGGGCGGTCAGAGGTAGGAGGGCCTGAGGGGTGCACATGGCTGGTGCACATGGCTAAGAGAGGCCTCACCTCTGTGGCTCCCCCCTATCTGCACAGCCAGCAAAGGTCTGGAGTCAGGCCCGGACCTAGCCAGGGAATCTGAATTTCAAAAGCTGCCCAAAGGGACTCAAACTCCAGATCCAGCCCTAACTCCCTCCCAGCACAGATGGGGAGACTGAGGCCCAGGGAGGGCAGAGACCTCCCCCCATCACTCAGCAAGTCGGTGACAAGGAGAGGCCGCCTGGTTCCTAGTGTGGTGGCACTGAGAGCCTGGGGGGACTGGCTCTCAATAGGGTTCAGTTAAGCAACAGAGCCCTCTGCTCCCAGCATAGAATCTGCAAGTGTGGGGGAGACCAAAGGCCAGGGAGGGGGAGGGCGAGGGGCTGGGAGAGGAAGCGGCAAAGCACAGGGGCTGCAACCACACAGGCTGGCAGACCTCTGTGCCCTGGTGCGGCCCAGTTCCTGGCTCTGTGGGACCCATGAGGCTTTAGGCACGGTGCAAAGGTCAGGAATTACTACTCACTGCACGGAAGTCTGAGGTTCAGCTTTGAGGGACTGGTCCCAGGGCCCCAACTAGGATGTGGAAGAACTACAGGTGAAACCCAGGTCTGGGGGGCTCAGGGGGCGGGGGGTGGGCGGCACGCTTATTCCTGCACCCTTGAGAAGTAGGCAGTTGTGGAAGGCAGGGGCCGGGGACACGAGGCTATCACTCATGCCACGGTTACAAAGTCGGCTCTGCCTAGTTCACGGGCATTCAAGAATCAGCCCAGTCAGACTCAGCAAGAAAATAAACCAGCAGAAACCCCCAAGGGGATGTAGGGTCTGCCGAAGTTGGCTCTGGCTTTGTGTATATGGCTTAGGCCACACGCCCTGTGGGAGAGGTTGGATTTCACAGGCCCTGCGCTGGAATTCCTGGCCTCAGGGAGCAGGGGCAGCTCCTGTACCCCGCACGCCTTGGGCCTGGCCATGGTAGACTCCAGCTCCTGTGAACACTCTGGCTCTAAAGGGAAAACAGAAGATACCCAGAGAACTGGGTCTGAGAGGGATGCCCTACTCCCAGTGAGCAGAGACCCCAAGAGAGGCAGGGACCTGCCACGGTCAGTCGGCAAGATGGAAGCTGGGGCGGGGCAGAGGTAGGCCCATCATCTGGGTCGTGGGGTTTATATTGACCTCAGCCCTCTGGGCGGGGGGGGGGGGTGCAGGTGGGGACCAGACTGAGGGCTGCAGGCTGGGGCTTAGTGGGGAGAGGCTGCTGTGGCGGGGCAGGGGGCAGGCTGGGAACAGAGGCTGCTGGCCCCTCTCCAGCTACAAAGAATTCCCTGCCACAAACACCTGGTGGGGGGCTTTGGCTTTGGCTGGGCTCAGCTGCCTTGGCGGGCGTGGGAGGAAGAACGTCACCTTGACCCTGCAGCTTTCGTGTGTCCAGAACAGTCACCTGCCTCCTGATACACCCCCGGTCGTGGAGCACACACACCCCACGCACACACACGTGTGCTGGTGCACATGGCTACGAGAGGCCTCAGCCTGGGGTCCAGGAAGTAGAAGAGGGAAGGCCGAGCGCTGGCCTGAATGTCCCTGGCTTCAGGCCACCAGGAAAGCCCACCCTTGGCCTCCAGCTATTCATTCCAGCAGCTTAACCTGGCCCTCATGGGGCCTTCCTGCCTCTCATCGGCTGCCAGCTCTCTGATGTGAACCTGGACTCGTTGGCAGAGTAAGGCCCTTTCTGGACAACTAACATGCCAGGCCCCCAGGCCGGCAGCGAACCAGTTCTCCTTGGCCTCATCTGCTCAGCCAGCACCCCCAGACCAGCCGGGAAGCAGTCACCTGGGGCTCCCAAAGCAGACGGGAGCAGAGTGAGAGGATTCTTACAGACCCTCCCAGGCCGTGAAGCTGCCTGGCCAGCCTGACTGGCCAGTTGACCTACATCTCTCCTGCTGCCATTTGAGTAGCTGCCCCTCTTGTGTCCTTGGTGGAGGAGAAGGGAAGCTGCTGACAGTCCCTTCGGCTGGGCCATTCCCTGCACAGGCATCACAGGCTCGGGAAGGGGAACAGGGAAGCTCATTTTCAGCGCCAGGTTCTGTGCAGAATATCAGCCTGCACACGTCTGAGAGGTGGGCTTATTATCCCCGCTTCACAGACCAAGGATCTAAAGCTCAAGAGTATAAGACCAGGAACCCCAGCTAGTCATGGGGCTGGGGAGCCTGTTTCTGTCCATTACTCCAGTGCATCCAACCCAATCATGGGAGCAGGAAGAAGGCAGAAGGGAAAGTGGCCCAAGGAACCTGAGCCTCGGGGCTGAGCTCTGGAAGTAGGTCCTAAAAAAATCCAGCTACCCTCCATCTGCCTGCCCAGAATCCACCCACCGAGCCAGCTACACTTCCATTAACCCTTATCAGAGAGTAAGGAGCTCAAGGGCCGTAGGTCTCCCACTCCCAGGCCAGAACTGGCCCTGAGCCAACTCCAGGGAGAAGAAGTCTGCTCAGAGTGCTCGTTACAGTGCAGGAGGAGCAAGGACCAATGGGTAAAAGGGAAATAAAGTTCAGAGAGGGAGAGACACTTGCCCAGGGTCACTCAGCAAGTTACAGACAGAGACAGAACAACTATTATAATGCTATGGGGATGGATTCTACAAATATCTGCAGAAGAATGAAGACTGGTTTTGTTCCCTTTTGTTTTCTTTGGTGGGGGTGAGGAGTCCTTGGGGCCAGAACACAGTTGTCCTTTCTCCTTGCTTTGCTTTGTGTGGCCTGGATCTGGCTACTTTGTCTGCCCTGTGGGGCCAAGATGAGGGGGCCCTGTGCTCAAGGAAGAGGGAGGTCCTACGGGCTGCCTGCCTGGCTGGGAAGGGCCGTGGGGAGTTAGGGGTATGGTAGTGAGGTGGGGAAGCATCACCCTGAGAGAGCAATATGGCAAGGATAAAAATGGACATGCTCAGCAGTATCTTTCTTAGGAATCCATCCTAAGAACGAATGTACGAAGGTATATAGTTCGAGGATGCATATCCCAACACTGTGTAGAGCAGGAGGAAAAAACAGAAGCAACTAAACACATGTCCATCAATAGGGGACTGTGTCGTTTAAGTTATGGAAGATTCCTGCAATGGATGACTCTCTAGCCCTTGAAAACGATGATGGGACGCTGCTGTAATTGACAAAGAAAGCCATGTTTGGCATGGGGAGAAAACAATTAGCATTAACACGCCTCATTTTGTTAAAAGAAAAAAAATACATGTGCTCATGCACACCAGCTCACATGCACAGAAACACCTCTGGGAGGAGATGCCGCTTCCACGATGGTAGAGCCGAGGGGGGTTGGTACCTTCCTCTTTTTGCTTTTCTGTATTGCTGGTGTTTTTCTTAAAATTCCAGGTATAAAATTACTTTTACATAATCGAAGGTATTTCTTTTTTTATTTTTTTTAAGATTTTATTTATTTATTTGAGAGAGAGAGCACACACAAGTGGTGGGGGAGGGGCAGAGGCAGAGGGAGAAGCAGACTCCTCGCTGAGCAGGGAGCCCGACAAGGTGGCTCCAGCCCAGAACTCTGAGATCATGACCTGAGCCGAAGGCAGGCGCTTAACCGACTGAGCCACCCAGGTGCCCCCATAATCAAAGTTATTTCCATTGAAAAAATAAAATCAGTTGAGGTGGGTTTCAGCTTCAGCACTGCCAGCAACTAGCTGTGTGGCCCTTGGGCCTTCCCTAAGCTTCAGTTTCCTCATCAGGAAAATGGGGATGATAATTAACTCCTGCACCATCTTCTTCCAAGGATTGCCATGAGGCACAAACTAAAAAAGGCCATACTGTGTGGTTCTCATAGGCTGAGAGGACTGGCGCTGAAATTGTCTCCATAGCAGCTGGGATAAAGTTCCTTGTGGCACCTCACGGCCAGTGACCAGGGGATCTTGGCCACACGACCACTCCCATGGACCTAGACTGGCAGTCCCCCAGAGAGGCTTTGGGCTGTCTGTTCTGCCATGTTCCAAGGGGCAGGTGTGTGGAGGACGTGAGGGATCTTGGGAACCAGGAGCCTCACAGCCCTGCCTCTCTGGGTGAGTCTTCCAGTCACCAGAGGGCATTCTGAGGGGCCGGATGGTATGCTGAGTTCTGCGCCCCTAAAGCAGCCAGCTTGTAGGCATCTAGGCTGGGTCCTGCCAGGGACACAGAGGTCAGACCAGGTACAGCAGATGGGGAGCTCACAGCCAGGGCCCCTTCCTGAACGCCACTCAAGCTATGGGGAGATTCCTGGGGTCTTGTGGGAGGAACTGGACAAGCACGGCCGGGGGTTAAAACTACTGCTCAGGGCCCCAGCTCACGCTTGAGGGCACCCAGGGGCCAGAGCTGCTCAGGGGCTGGCAAGAGGGATGCTTGGGGTGCTTGGAGAGGAAGCAAGGCCCCTCGGGTCACTCTCGCTGTTGTGACTAGGATGTGTAAGCGCCTCTCACTTCCTTTCACTTGTGACAGACTGTGGCCCAACAGGCGTAGCCCAGTCCTGTCACTGACCAGCCGGGCGACCCGGAGCAAGTGACCTCACCTCTTTCCTTTGTGAAGTGCCCCAGTGATCCTTCCGTGTCCTGGCTGAGGAGGTCTTGCCTGAGAAAGTCCTTGGCGGCAAGCACACTCACTAACTCCTATTATAATGAACATCAGGATTTTAGAGGAGTTCCCAGCAATCTAGGGGCAGGCAGGGCCTAGTGTGGGAGCCCCAAGCCCCTTCCTGTGCAGGAGCCTGTGCCCAGCCCTCATCCTGACAACACCTTGTTCCCTGATCCAGCAGGGAAGAGAGAGGGCAGGGGTGGCAGGGGAGAGGGGAGAGCGTACTGTCCCAACTCAGTCTAGCCCAGGAACTGAGGACACTCTGCTTCTGAGGATGGGTACCTGATGAATATGGGGCCGATTTCTGGACACCAGGGCCTTGGTTGCAGCTTTCTGAAGCCTGATCTGGAAAAGCCCCCAAGTTTACAGGGTGAGCACTGGGAAGCCCACATGCACATGCAAGGAGGCAGCCCGGGCCCTGTGTGGCTGCCAATAAGCCTCTGGTGCTCCGGGTTTCAAGGGACACAGCTCACAAGACGGAGCCTGACTAAGGTCCCTAGGATACGCAGCTCCCTTCTTGGGCCTCAAGGGTCCCCCATATGACCAATATCAGCTTCTCACCCTCAAAAGTGGGTGACATTTCCTCAGTCATGTTTATTCATTCACATGCCATTCCTCAAACACCTCCTCTGTGACAGGCCTTGTGGTTCACTGCAAATTGCTCAGACACTCCCCCCAACAACCTGGGGTTCCTATGATGGGCTATGACATGGGTGCACAAAGCCATGGGCATCTGGTCACCGAAGAGGTTAGAAAGCTAGGGAAGGCTCCATGGAGGTGGCAATGAGCTAGGTGTTGAAGGATGGGTAGTAATTAGTAAGTGCAAAGACCCAGAATCAGGGACACACATGGGAGGTTCAGAGAAATGAAGACCACACCTTGGTGGTCTCAGTGGATGGTCCTGATGACTTGGGCTCTTGAACTTTCCTGGAGGAAGCATCCTCCCACTCCTAGAGCGACTCACCTATATCAGCAACAATTTGCCAGGTCCTCAGTTTCCCTATCTGTATTGGTGGAACAGTAATCCTCACCTCATAGGCAATGGCCAAGAGAGGCCTTGGAAATTGTGGAGGGTCATACCCATGGAAGGTTGCTCATAGGGCACCTTATGTTGGTCCTCCACGGGGTCCACAGAGAGGAGAATCCTTCCCAGGCCAGAAACCTGTAGCCCGGGGAGGTACTGCTGGACATCGCTGCCACTTACCCACTTTCTCTATATCCTTTGAGCCCCAGGCCCTCTGACCCCAACAGAGTAGACGAGTGCTCAGAGAGGAAGAGTCTGAGGAAGAGTCCAGGCTCCAGAGCAAACAGAGTTGAATCAAATGCTGGCTCTACCACTTAAGCCTCAGACATTGCCAAGTCACTTCTCTGTAAGCCTCAGTTTCATCATCTTTAAAATGGGAATAATAAGAAAACAGCTCTCCCAGGGTTGTGAGTAGCAAAGCTAATGAATGCAAATTTGCAACGTGGTGCCAGGCATGGGTTAAGTAGCCGATATCTGTTATGAGTAATTCCCTCCAGGGAACTACTCCTTTTAGAATCTCCAGTGCCCAGGGGGATTTGGCTGGGTTGGCAGAGCAGACCATGTGGAGGAGGATCTGAGACTGAGGGAAGCCCAAGGACAAGTTGTGGGAGCTCAGGGAACAGGGGGCTGGAGGACAAGGGGTCAGGGAAGGCAATCGGAGGGAGGGGGGCATCTCCACCAGGCCTTCAAAGACTGGGTGATCGGATATGCAAGATCTGTGGGGCCCCAGGTCTGGCTTCCTGGGGACAGAGCTGGCCCAGGGCTCTGACTACTAACCCTGGGGCCAGAAGAGCTTCTACTTGGTTACATCCCTTGAGGTCCACACACCCTCCTGCTTCTTACCCTCGCCCCAGGGGGGCATCTCTCTGCTTCACCTGCTGCCGCTATTTCCCCAAAGAGGGAAAAGCTGTCAAGCCAGCTGCCTGCTGACACCTAGGGAGGATGGGGCCAACCCACCCTAAGGCCTATCGCACTCGGGATCCCTGCAGGCCTGAGAAAGCCAAGGAGCTCATGGAGCAGAACTCTGTCCCAGGAGCGCCCGTGGGAAGACCCATGGGAGAGTCTTCAAGAGTCTACAGTAAACACTCCCAAGGCGTGCAGGCGCCAGCCCCGGGGGGCCAGCCCTGGATCTAGAAGAGAGGGAAGCCTGGGGCCTGCTGGGCAGAGCCCTGGGGGCTGTAGCGCTTCCTTCCCTTCCCAGGCACAGCCACACCAGCCAGACAGGACAGAAACCAACCTTGGGACCAACACAGGGCCTGAGGGAAGCCATCCTCTGATTCTCTCAGGGCCCTAGGCCACTCATCCACTGAGACCAGTTAGGCCTGTTTGATTCATTTCTTCCCTCAGCCCCTCCCTGGGCACCTCTCTGCCACTTCCAGGTCCCTCTAAATGGCCTTGGGATGATATCCACCATGGCTGGGCAACCAGCTGCCAGGACCTTCAGACATCTGGCTAAGCAAATGGGGTCAAGGGAAGCAGGGGGCTCTTAGGTGGCCTGCAGAGGCCCCCCCCCAACAATCAGGTACCTAGAGACCTCAGTGAAGCTCCTCCCTCCGAGAGCAATCACACTTATTACCATTCATTGAATACCTGTGGCTCACCAGGCACATTATTTCCTTTAATCCTCATAGTATCTTTGGGAGGGAGAGACTATTATTGCCCCAAAGACCTATCAACAAAAGGTCACAGCTGGGAGAGAAAACCTTGTGTGTCTGTTCAGGGCCCCACTGAGTTATGATTTCAACACAGCTCCCTAAGTCCCTTCTCTCTCTCAACTCCTGTATCTTGGCCCTGGGGATAGAGGATAGCAGGGAGGGCTTCCTAGAGGAGGTGACACCTGCACTGAATCTTCTAAGATGGCAATAAGAATGTTGCCAGCGGAGGGAACAGAAGGAGTGTCCTAGGCAGATGGAGTGACACGTGCAAAGGCCTGGAGGTGTGAAGCAGTAGGAAGGCCAGAGTGAGACAGAAGCTACAGTTCGGTGTTTCAGGCTCATAGGAAGAGGCTGGAGGGGAGTGGCAATAGGAGTCGGTCACAGAGTGCCAAATGCAGAGAAGTCTAAGTTGCCTTTATCCTGTGGGTATGTGGGAGGCTCAGGAAGACTCTGAATGGTGGAGTTGCCTGGTCAGATAGGAAATCACAGTTCAGAGAGGAGTAATACTGTGGTCCCACGCCTCCATCCAAAAAGGAGATGAAGCTGGGCCTGGGGTCAGGAGTGTGAGAACGGGGGCTGAGGCCAGGCAGCACTCTGAAGGCCAGATGCCGGCTGCAAGCCCCAGCTGGGAGCTGTGGCCGAGCTTTAATATTTACAAGGCTGCTTCCCAGCAAGCCTCGGTGCTCCTGCAGCCCGGCATTTCCCAGCTAATGAACTCTTCGGCCATGGGAGACTGTGCTGCGCCCACTCCTTATTAAACCTGGCATGGAGGGCTGATGGGGGCTGGGAGAACAAGGGCAACCTAAAGAAGCCTGAACAAGGTGGAGGAATTTGAGCACAAAACCAGTCTACCTGTATCCCCAGCCTGGCCATAAAGAGAAGCACGGAGTTCTTTCCAGAGCTGGGGGGGGGGGG
>NC_138372.1:39095864-39158609 GCF_054177405.1 Leptonychotes weddellii
CTAATGCAATTACTCAGTAAGTGTTCGTTGTTGTTGTTACTCTGGGAGCAAAGGGCTGGCCAGAGACCAGAACCCTGTCTCTGCCCCCCAGACACTAAGGAGCAACAGGAAACAGGCCAAGGCGCCAACTGGCCTACGTGACCAGGTCCACAGCCGGGGATCCCACCCCACTTTGCCTGGCTGGGCTGCCCTTAGGCTTCCTTGAGCCTGGCCCTCAGGCTTCCAACCTTTTCCTCCACTTTGAAGGTCTTTTGAACCTGGAACTGAAGCCCTACAAGCATTTCACTTCCCCATCCTCCCACCTCTATCAGTGTCTCCAGTAAGTGCCAAGTCCCACCCACTGTGGATAAAGATTAGGGCTTAACGGCCCTTCGTTTGAGTTCTTGCTCCAACCCTGGGGACCTATGTGACTTTGGGGGGAGCCATTTCACCTCTGTGAACTCCTGTTTCCCACTCCATAATACGGGGACCGCACCAACTATTTTTAAATAGTAAGCCTTGTGGGAATGATATTAGTTATCATCTTTCAAGGCCTGGCTGGCTTAGCTGTCTCCTCCTCCAGGAAGTCTTCCTTGGCTTCCTCAACATAAAAACCTCCTCCCTCTAGCCTCCATCAGCATTTGGTATTCTTAGGCTGCATTCTGGCCCCTTTGGGAGCTTGCCCTCATTTTGCCTCACCCAGACTTCACTTACAAATTGCAATGCCCATTTTGCAGGCCCAGAGAGGTACAGAGGTGGGTGGTTCAGGCTCTCTCATAGGGTAGAAGGGTTGGAGTGCCAAAGGAGGGTATCAGATATAAGGCAGAGAGGCTGCTCAGGGAGGACACAACAGACTTGAGGAGAGGGTAGTTCAAGGAAATGCAGTTTGGTCAGGCAGCCCAGCATGGGGCGGGGGTGGGGGGTAGGGAGCTCCCCACATGGGGAAGGAGGGGATGATGAAAGACCACTTTCAAACACATAGCCCAACATAGCCACTCAAAACCTCCACCTGCATTCTTCAAGATTTCTCCTTGTGGCTCCTAGGCTCATCCATTCCCTTCTCTTCACCAGCCCTGTCTGAAGACTTCCCACACATACAACCTATCATGGAGGGACAGCTGCCCCATTTGACAGATGAGGAAACCAGCTCAGAAAAATTAAGCCATGTAGGACTGGTACGAACCAGAGCTCCCACCCTTTCCACTCCAAGCCCTCAACCTCATTTGCTTTTGTTCAGTAACTCTGCGCCTGTGACTCTAGCCCTCCATCTCAGAAGGAAAGCAGGAGCCCCGATTGGCCATAAGAGCTCCCTGGTCCCATCAGGGGTCACCCGGACACCCACTACTTCACTCCTCCATGGAGGGCTCACATGGAGATGAGAAGCAACAGGCCCAACATGTAGAGCATGGCTTTCTAGCTCCTGGATCACGCTCTTGGGTCCTTCCACGTCACACTCCCCACTGTCTGTGTCTAAGAGGCATGTGAACATCCTGACCAAGTTCTGTCACTGTCAGCTGTGTGACCTTGGGCAAATCATCCAACGTCTCTGAGACAGCATCCCTACCTACAAACGGGGATGACAAGAAAAAACCCTCACAAGACTGTTGTTATACAGAGCCAGGGAGATAAGCTGAAACCAACCCAGAATTGCAGTTTCTATTTGCCTGCCTCATCCTCAGCGCTCCCGCTGTAAGAGGATCACAGAACAACTCCCAGGGGTGAGACTCGCTATAATATTTTACCCCAGCACTGCCATTTTCATCATTGCAAAAGCACCAGGAAATCAATGATGAGGCTATGATTAGGCTTCTACTTAGCAGGTCAATAACTGTGGAGCAAGTAGCTTAATCTCTCAGTGCCTCAGTTTCTTTAGCCTGTGAAATCGGCCTGCTGAGAAGAGTGGAGTTTATGTGAGGTAAGTGCTCACCGCAGGACTGGCACACGGCAAACAGCACGTGTGAGTGGCGTTGACTTCCAGTGACATTACTAGAACTGGTCCTCAAAAACAAGCCAAGAATCATGAGCCCAAGTGGTCAGGTGAGTAAATGAAGACAGGAGGGGGAAGATGCGCCCAAGACACAGAGCCATCTCTGGACTGCGTCTGAGAATGAATCCAGAGGCTGACTGGAAAGCCCATAGACAACCTCAAGGACTCAACAATGCCTGTCCAGGTGTCCACCTACCCCTCCTGCCACTGTGTGGTGCTGTGGATCTGTTCACCTGTTGCCCTCCTGCAGACCCGGGGCTCCCTGGCCTGTGGGGTGGGCTCCTTCTCCAAAGTGCCCCAGGCCTGGCACTGAGCAGGCACTCAATAACCATGAGTATGACCACCCGCGTCTGTTTCTAAAGAGTCCTGTTTTTCTGTTCCTGGAGCTACACTCCTTCACAGCAACTGCCTACTAACTCACTTCTGCCCCCACAAACATCTGAAAGCACAAGCACCGCAAGAAAGAACTTGCAAAGCTGTAGGGCCCGGGTGTACAAGTGGCACCACACTAGGCAAAGGAGGCCTGCCACGTGCACACCGTCACCGACTGAGGGCTCACGTGCAGCCTCGGAATCCTTGGGCCCTCTCCAGGAAGCAAACTCTTTCTCCTGGACCTCTGCTTCCTGGTCTGCCCCATGACTCATGCCCGCGCCGGGCCAGCAGGAGAGCGTGGTCCGCTCACCAGGGTGGCACAAAAAACTACACGGTGACTAGGCAGAAAAGCAGAGGGAGCCAGCCAGCGCCCGGGCCTCACAGGCACCTACCTCCCTGGAGAAGCGCGCGGGGGTGTGGCCGGGGCGGGGCCGGGGCCGGGTCCTTATATGCCCGGCGCCCGAAAACTGCACACCCGCCCGCTCCACGATTGGCCGCTCTGGCCACGGGGGCCTATGGGGTGGTCCTCGCTTGGCCAATCAGGGGCCCCGGGGAGCCCATTCATTCACAAAAAAAAAAAAAAACACACCAGCAAGGCGAGGCCCGGAATTGCCTAGAACTTTGAAACACTGGCGCGTTCCGTGGGGCCGACGCAGGAGTCCAGGAGGGCTAAATGCAGGAAGCTAGACGCTTGCAGGGACGATTGCGTCCCTGCCCACAGTTCCGGCCCGGCAACCCGGGCGTACCGCGCCCTCCGCCTGGGCCACACCAGCCCCGGGCTCCGCCCCGGACCCCAATAGGACACGCTGACCGCCCAGCTCACGCTGGGTCGCTAAGAGCCACCCAACCCTGAGGAAGGAGGCGCCAGGGCAGCTTCCCGGCAGTGAGGTCCAAGCAGGTGGCCGGCACCGCCCCCTCCCCGCCCCGTTCCCTTCTTCCCCAGCCGGCCACTCACGGCAGTCGTCCTCGTCGCTGTTGTCCGAGCAGTCGTCGTCCTCGTCGCATCTCCACACGGAGGGGATGCAGCGCTCATTCCGGCACCGGAATTGGTCCTCTTCGCACTCTTTGACCGGCCCTGCTCGGGGGAGAGAGGGGCGTGAGCCGGATCCGCGGACAGTGCAGTCCTGGCCGCGGGGAGGGCTCTACTGGGGTGAAGGAAAGGAGGCGATGATGGAGCCAACGACCTCGGCGGCCTCGGGCGCCCTCGATCCGGAAGGAGGGCAGAATGGTAATGGGATGGCGGGCTGCTCGGTGGCACTAGAGGCCAGACACAGTTGGTGTCACACCACTTGGGTACACCCCCATTTAGAACACTCACCCGCACTCACGGCCCATAGAGATCTACGCAGACGCAGCCCCACAAGGAGCCCCCGAACACGCCGCGACACACGCACTGGGCGCTGCGGGCATAACCCCCTCGCACGCAGCCCCTCTTTCTCCGCCGCGCGCAGGGGTTGCCGGAAACGCATTGTCAGGCGGGGAAGTCGCCCTGCTCAGCTCACCGCCACCGCGGAGCGCGCGTGTCAAATAAATCCCGCTGGCTAGAATCACGCAGCCCACCAGAAACCATCAATGACCACCCCCTACCCACCCCTCACAAAGTTCCCGGCCCGCCTGGCCCTCACTGGGCCCATCTCCCAGGAGCAGGTGCCAGAAGGCAGAGCCAACGACACCGGGAGCCGTGGGGGCGGGGGTCGAGGGCAAATTAAAGGAGAGCTGGGTCCCGAGAAGCCTATCCCACCCAGGCCCGGGCTCGGGGACCCCAGCGCACCCCGCAACCCGGTCGCCGCGCCGCGCTTTGTTGGAGGCTCCGGCGGCGCAGAGCCGGGCGGGGGAACAGCCTCACGCACCTTGGCCGCCGCGCTGTGGATCCGCCGCCGCCGCCGCCGCCGCGAGATGTTGCAGCCGCAACAGCAGCAGCAGCAGCAGCAGCGGCGCCAGCGGCCGGAGCGCGCCCCGCTCGGGGCGGCCCATGGCGGGCCCCGGGCTCCGGCCGCCGCGCCCCGCGCACCCCGTGCGGCTGCCGCCGCCGCGCCTCAGCCCGCCGAGTCCTTGCCGCGGCGCCGGGGCTGCCGCTGCCCCCGCCGCCGCCGCCACCACCGCTGCCGCCCGCCCCGGCTCCTCGGCTGCATTTCAAGCAGGTTCCGTGACGCTCGGCGGCGGGGCGGGCTCAGGCTGGGCGCGCGGCCCCGGCCCTGGGCGGCCGCCGCCGGCGCGCGCGCCCCCTCCCGCCGCCGCCCCCGCCCCCACGCTCCTCCCGCCGCTGCCGCCTCTCCCTCCTCCCTCTTGTCCTTGGTCCACTCCTCCCTCAGCTGGCGCGCGCTGACCCAGCGGCGGACCCGCTTGCGGGATGGGCGCTGCAGATGCTGAGATGAGCCGGGCAAGGTCCCTGCCCCAGAGGTAGCAGACAGGCCAGGGGAAGCAGCACTGGGTGCCTGGAGGAGGTGACAGGCTGATAGAAGGCTGAGGGGTGTGTAGGAGTAAACCTGGGTGGGAGGGGAGATGTTCCCTGGGGCACCGGTCTGCGCAATGTGCACATGGGGCAGAGGTGGTGGTGGTGGATAAGGGTCAGCATACCCCGACGTGTGAGATCAGGTAGAAGCTCGGGGAGCTGCACTGGACCTCTGCACCCCTCATCCGCTACCACCCGGATACAATGCATGCGTGTAGCTGGTTAATGTGCCCATGTGCCTCTGTGCATGTTACATGGTCACGTGACCATGGCTGAGGATGTGAGGCAGGTGGCTTGGGCCCGGCACACAGACTTTATACATTCATCCTCGTCAGCATTCTCCATCAGGCAAAGGGGCGATCAGGGGCACCTGCAGGACAACACCTAGTCTTTGCTGTGATAGAGAAGGGGGGGCTGGGGGGCTCCACAAAAAGGATGTGTTATCCCTGCCTATAGGGAACGCACACCCAGGACCTCTGTCTACTCTTTGTATAAAGGAGAAGTCCCCTTCTCTGGAAGGTCACAGGCCCACCTTGCCCATGGCAGGGCGTGGGGAGCAGACTGGGGACTAGGTTTTCCCTGCCTGCTGGTAAGTGAGGCTGATCCCGCACAACCTTCTTTGGAGAATGAGGTTCAAGGGCATCGGCCACTAAAAGAGACAGACTCGCAGGTGTCTGGGCCCAATGTAGGTTCACCCTCCCGTCTCCTCCTGCCACTTCACCTCCATGGCAGAGGGGCAGAAGAAGGAGTTTTGGGAGCTGTGAGTCCCAAGCCTGGAAGCCACTGTCTATCAGCAGCCCTGTTACTGAGCCCTATTCCTTCCCACAAAGGGCAGCCCCTTGGCAATGGCTGTGGCTACCTCATAGGAGAGGGGTGCAGACCCCAGAGAGCCCAGTAGGCATTCGTGCCATAAGCCCTTCTAGCCTTTGTTCATTCAGTCATTTAACAAGTATATATAACAGCCCTGCTCTGTGCCAACCCTTCCTGGGCCTAGGGGTGCCAAGGTGAATCAGACAAGGTACCAGTCCTGGTGAAGTCCCTGACTGGTGGGAAGACAGACCATCCACACACAGGCAATGAACTACATGCACGCTTTCAACAAAAACTTATGGAGCACCTACTTCGTGCCCAGCATTATCTGAGGCCGAGGGATACAGTGTAGAAATATAGGAGGTCCCTCTTTGTTCTCCTGCAGCTTACAACTCACTTGGGAGAGACAGACACAAAAGCAAGAAAACAAACAGATAATTTCAGATCACCATAACTGCTATGAGAAAAAATAAAACAGGGTGATATGAGGTTAAGGTTAACCTTAACAGGTTATTTCCCATCACTGGCTCAGTTTCTTCATCTAAAGAAACTGGTTCCCAGCTCGGGTTCAGTTTCTTCATCTAAAACGGGAATGATGACAGAACTCATCTCACAGGGCAGTGAGGATTATAGTAGATGAGATGACGTCTGTGCACCATGAAGCATACAGTTGGTACATAATAACTTAGTTATGTTCTATTATTTAAACAGAATTCCCTGTTCAAAAACCCCTGGTGACTTCCCAACACTCAAAGAATAAAGATTGAGTGCAGGCGTTCATTGACCTCCCCTTCCAAAGGGGGACCTTTGCTCATATGGTCTCCCGCAGATCCAGTTGCCAAGATGGGCAACTCCTCGTTTCTCAACAGCCCCTCATCAGAGGTTCTCCAGGCTCCTCTCAGCCCACAGCCAATGTGGGCCACTTCCCTCTCTCCCTAGTCAGCCTGTGACCTCCCTGAGGACAGGAAGCCGCTGTCCTGCATTTCTGGGTCTCTGGCATGGGACACATTTGACCAATATTTGTTTCTGCCTTACTGAAGGTTCTGTACCCCTGGGAGGACTATGTCATCCTTATTTTCAGAGGATAAGTACAAGACCTGGCACATAACAAGCATTAGATAAATGACGACTAAATACTTGAAAAAGTTAAAAGGTAAACCATATCAAGTAATAATAATAGCTACTTCTCACTGCACACTTGCTGGGGGTCAGGCACCAGCTAAGTGCTTTATTTTTTTTTTTTAAGGCTTTTATTTATTGATTTGAGAGAGAGCAGAGAGCACAAGCAGGGAGTGTGGGGAGAGGGGCAGAGGGAGAGGGAGAAGCAGACTCCCCTCTGAGCAGGGAGCCCGAGATCATGACCTGAGCCAAAGGCAGAGGCTTAACGACTGAGCCATCCAGGCGCCCCATCTAAGTGTTTTAAATGCTTTAACCCATTTAGTCCTTATGAGGCAGGTCATATGTTTATCCCATTTTACGGATGAGCACACTAAGGAATGGGGAGGTCACACAGCTAGTAAATGGCAGAGCTAACATTTGAACCCAGGTGGCAGAACGGGGAATTTTTCAGGGCACATAAATTGGTTAATTCCAATGAGGGGCAGATGGAGAAAGCGCAGCTCTTGGCAGATGCCAGACACCAAAGGGAGAGTGAGGTATAACTTCTGCTGCCTGGGTGCCTTGTCCCCACCTGTACTCTCTCTCCATTCTGGGCTGACTCAAGCATATAGGCCTTGTTGCCCACTTCTGGGTTTCCAAAGAAAATCCCCAAACCCAACCGCAAGTGCAGTGGATTCCCCACAAGACAGAAACAGGTGACCTTCCACCTGCTGTCAGCATGGCACTGTGCCCCTCCCAAGCCTCCATGTCCTGCTTCCAGAAATGCCAGGGGCCCAGTCCATGCACACTCCACTCCCTCACCCTGGCCCCCCAAGAACCGGAGCTTTAGGCTTTTGCGAGTCTGTACCCTCTGCCTAGAACACTCGTGCACTGACTGACTTCTATTTCATCCTTTGGGCCTGAGCTCAAATGCCTCCTCCTCTGGGAAGCCTTCCAGTCTCCTCTAGAGAGGTCGCAGCCAGGGCTTTCCAGAAGACCTTCTGTATACACTTCCCCAGACTCCCTTGACTGGCCTTATGCCAGGTGAGGGGCATGGATAAGCAAGACTACGTCCTTGCCTTTGAGGATCTCTGATCTGGGGCCAGACAGTGAGTGTGCAGGGTAATAAGAACCTCAGGTGGGGCTACTCAGGATGTCAGATTCCCACACCCAGGTACCCAAGGCTATGTCACCCACCCAGCTAGGGTAACAGACCCGCGACCTGAGCTAATCACAGCTGAGCTGTAAGGGCAGCAGAGCTCTCCCACTGTCCATGACCTTCACTTTACAGAAGTCTAGCCCAAGTCCTTCATGCTCTGCTGAGCCAATCGCCCATTTATCTTTGCCACTGTTTCTCTGTATTTCTTTCTCTTTCTCTCTCTTTCTGACTAGACAGAGTATCTTCATTCCTGTAAAAAAAGGGATTCTAATTCATTACGTGAACTTTACATAGATCCAAACTGCTAGAGTTTAAATCACTTGCTAACTGTATGATCTGGGTCAAGGTGTCTGAATCCTCTGTGCCTCAACGTCCTTATCTATAAAATGGGGATGACAATGTTACCTAACAGTATTAATTATCTATGACTACATAACAAAATACACCAAAAATTAGCAACTTAAAACAACAATAGATATTTATTATCTCTCACAGTGTCTGTGGGTCAGATATCCGGGAGGAGCTCAGTTGGGTCACAATGTTAGCAGGACTGTGGTCTTCTGAAGGTTTAACTGAGGCTGGAGGGTCTGGGTTGTCTCATTCACATGGTTGGCACGTTCATGTTGGCTGTTGGCAGGATGACTCCGAGTTTCACCACTCAAATTTCTCCATGGGGCTGCTTGAGTGTTCTTACAGCATGGCGGCCGGCTTCCCCCATAGTTACTGATTCAAGAGAGAGACAGAGAAAGCAAGGAGGAAGTCACAATGTCTTTTTATGATCTAACTATGGAAGTTGCACTACATCATTTCTGCAATATCCTACTTGTTACCCAGGTGAGCTCTCATCCATGTGGAAAAGGCCCATACAGGAGCATGACAGCCAGAAGACAAAAATCACCGTGGGGCTCTTGGAGACGGGTTGCCACACTATCTCACAGAATTAGTGAGGATGAACTAAGCATATATAAAGTTCTCGGAAGAATTTTCAGTACATAGCACACCCTGTATGAGTCTTTGCTATTGTAGTTTTTGTTTCTGTAAGAGTACGGAGTACGCACTGCACAATGATTATCTACAATTACCAGGAACATCAATGCTATTAGCTGCAGAACCCCTTCATTACGCAGATGAAGACACCCGGGACCGGAGAGGATGAAGGTGTTCCAGGGTTTCACAGCAGACCACAGGCAGCGCAGGACCAGTCCAGCCTGGGTTTCTTGACTCTTGGCCATGTGCTCTCAGGAGAGTTGGAGTCACATCTCCCTCTTTCACTGCCTTGCTGTTGGACACTGAGACGTTACCTTTCCCTCTCTGGGCTTGGTGTCCCTGTCCCTCACATGAGGGGTTGGACTAGGTCAGTATTTTCCATGACCAGTCCTTCTCACCCTCCCTGAATGACTTCCTCCCTTTTCACTTACTTCCTCTCCTGTCAGCCTCGATTTTTCTTTAAATCCTTTCACTTAATAAACTTAGCTTCATCCTAAGCAATAATCTCCACGAAATCACAGGTTTGAGATGCTAATTGTATTTTTTCAATACACATTAAAGAACCTCATGGCTACTCCAAAAACAGTGCTCCTCTGTCCATCCATCCAGATGGGTCTTGCTTCTCTAAGGGTCCCCAGCTCTGTGTCCTTCATTTAATGTGGGGGAAAAGGATGGAGGGCAGGAGCTCTGACGGCTCCATCCATGACAATGAGTTCCTCAAGGTGACCTGGAGGCCTCCCAGGACCTGGGTACCCACTGCCTGAGTCAAAGGGCTTTCTAGGGGAGGCTCAGCAATTTTCCATGTGCTTTTGTTTGGGTTTTGTCTTTATTTCATTTTTTCTTATCAAAGTTTTATTTCCCATAGTTTCAAGAATCGAATAGTTTTGCAAGACTTACTGTGAAAAGTCTTATGTCGTTCACTCCCCACCTCCTTTTCCTTCTCCCCAGGGGCAAACACAGCTCTTCCAGCTGATTTGTTTGCTATTTACCTCCTATCTTTAAATAACTCACTCATTTCTATGCCTTGATCTTTCAGCTTGAGGCATTCTCTTTGACTTCCCCACCATGGAGATGAGGATTTAGCTCTCTCACACACACCAGCACCCCCAAACACATAGCCATACAGACAGACACCCACGCACTCACTGAGTCAACCCCCTCTCATCCTTCCAATATCATTGTGATTATGTGATTTAAAATTTTTTTAATTTGTAAATTACTTCTAATTGTGGCAAAATATACATAATGCAAAATGTGTACTCCTAACTGTTTTTAAGTGTACAGTTCATTAAGTGGCATGAAGTACACTCACACTGTTGTGCACCATCATCACCGTCCATCCAGAGCTCTTTGCATCTTGCAAAACTGAAGCTCTGTACCCATGAAACAGTGGCTCCCCATCCCCCTTTCTCCCCAGCCCCTGACAACCACATTCTGCTTTCTGTCTCTACGAATTTGACAACTCCAGGTACCTCATGTAAGTGGAATTATACAATATTTGTTCTTTTTTTAAAGTTTATTACTATAATTATTATTATTTTAATAATCTCTACACCCACCATGGGGCTCAAACTCACGACCCTGAGATCAAGAGTCTCCCGCTCCACCCAATGAGCCAGCCAGGGGCCCCTAGTATTTGCTCTTTTACGATTGGCTTATTTCACTTGGCATAATGTCTTCAGTGTTCATCCGTGTTGTAGCATATTGCAGAATTTCCTTCCTTTATAAGGCTGAATAATATTCCACTGTGTGCGTATTCCATATTTTGTTTATCTATTTATCCACTGATGGACACTTGGGTGGCTTCCATTTCTTGGCTCTGGTGAATAATTCTGCTGTGAACATGGGTGTACAAGTATCTCTTCCAGTCCCGTTTTTCAATTAATTTAGGGTATATACCCAAAAGTGGAGTTGCTGGATCATATAATGATTCTACTTTTAATTTTTTTAAGGAACTGCCACGCTGTTTTTCACAGTGACTGCACCATTTTATATTCTCACCAACAGTGCACGGGGGTTCCGATTTCTCCACATCCTCCCCGACACTCGCTCTTTTCTGCTTTTGTTTTTACTTTTTTTTTTTTTTAAGATTTTATTTATTTGACAGAGAGAGACACACAGCGATAGAGGGAACACAAGCAGGGGGAGTGGGAGAGGGAGAAGCAGGCTCCCCGTGGAGCAGGGAGCCTGATGCAGGGCTCGATCCCAGGACCCTGGGATCATGACCTGAGCCGAAGCAGACGCTTAACGACTGAGCCACCCAGGCGCCCCTACTTTTTTTGATAGTAGCCAGTCTGATGGGTAAGCAGTGGTATCTCATTGTGGTTCTGATTTGCATTTCCTTGACGATTAGTGATGTTGAACATCATTTTATGTGCTTATTAGCTATTTGTATATTTTCTTAGGAAAAATGTCTATTCAAGTCCTTTGCCCATTTTTTAAATCAAGTTGTTTGTGTATATACTCTGGATATTAGCCCCTTACTGTATATATGACCTGTGAATATTTTCTCCCCTTCCATGGGTAGCTTATTCACTCTGTTGAGTTTTTATTTTTGATATAGCCCAATTTCTCCGTGTTTTCTTTGTTGCCAGCCTGGAAGGATTTTGATGTGATCATAACAGAACAGATGCTATTCCCAGTGTTCCGTGATGAATTTTTTTCCTGCACAACTTTGTGTCTTTCCTGGAATTAATAGATTTTTTTTTGTTTTATTGTTTTATTCTTTGCTTCATTTTCTATGTATTCATCCCTATTTGTCCCCAAACTCTCCTTCAGTTTTTGTAAATCTTCTCTAAATACGATCACCCACATTAACTGTTTACTGACTTACTCATGTGGAAGAAGTCCCTGCAGATCTCTGACTGCTCTGCCCGGACAGGTGGATGGCAAGGCCAGCTGCTCAGCTCTCATCCTGGACTGTCCCTTCATTGTCACCTAGAGGATTCCCTGCACTTTTCTCTTATGTCAAATCTCTTGCTTCCCAGATCCCATGTGTTCCTCTTTTTATACTCACCATTAGATTTGGAGGAACATCATAGCTTCTAGAAGGAAGTATTTGAGGTATATTTTTGGAGACCTTGCATTTCTAACAATGCCTCACATTTAATTGATAGTTTGACTAGGTATAGAATTCTAAGTTGGAAATAATTTTCCTTCTGAATTTTGAAGGCTTGCTCTATTGTCTTCTAGTGTCTGTTGAAAATTTCAATGTCATTCTGTTTCCTATGTTTTTAAATATTTTTACTGTTTTTTTTAAGATTGTATTTATTTATTTGAGAGAGAGAGCATGAGAGGGGGGAGGGTGAGAGGGAGAAGCAGACCCCCCGCTGAGCAGGGACCCTGACACGGGACTTGATCCTGGCACTCCAGGATCATGACCTGAGCCAAAGGCAGTTGCTTAACCAACTAAGCCACCCAGGTGCCCATCAACGTCATTCTGTTTCCTAATCTTTTATAGGAACCCTGTTCTTTCTCTCTGGGAGCTTTTAGCCTCCTGAATCCTCAAAATGTCTTGGAGTAAATCCATCCTAAATTATTTCAATATTGGTCCTCTTGGACTGGTCTTCTGCATTCTTTATTTTTTTATTTTTTATTTTTTAAGTAATCTCTACGCCCAATGTGGGACTTGAACTCACAACCCTGAGATCAAGAGTTGCAGGCTCTACTGACTGAGCCAGCCAGGAGCCCCTCTACATTCTTTATATTTTTTCCACCTCTTTTTGTTCTCCATTCTGAAAAAATTTCTTCAACCCCCTACATATCTTGTTGGGGTTTTTTTTTTTTTTTTGGATGCAATATTTTTTCTTATTTCTTTGAGGATGTTAATATTAACAATGTTTGTTGTTATTGTTTTGGTTAAGGTGTTTATCACCATGCATAGTCTCTGCTTCCTCCAACTTAACTTTTTTCTGAATATTGAAAAGACTAGTTAGAAATTGGGAGGATATATGGCAGCACACCTAAGAAACAAAGCATTACTACTCAGAATACATAAAGAATTCTTATAATTTAATAAGAGAAGACAAACAACTCAATTTTTAAAAAAGATTTAATTTATTTATTTGAGAGAGAGAGAGCACAAGCAGGGGGAGCAGCAGAGGGAGAGGGACAAGCAGGCTCAATACCAGGACCGTGGGATCATGACCTGAGCGGAAGGCAGACGCTTAACCGACTGAGCCACCCAGGTGTCCTGAAACAGCTCAATTTTTTTTTTTTAAACGAAAAAGATACATACAAGCATTTCACAACAGGAAATATGAATGGAACATAAGCCTGAAGGAAAGATGTTCAACATTGTAATCCTCGGGAAAATGCAAATTAATACCGCAATGAGATTTTCTACAGAAGAGTAAGTGGTCACAGTGACAAGTATTGGTGAAGGTGTGAAGCAACAGGGATTTGTCTATGCTCCTAATGCAGTGAAAACTGCAACCATTTTGGAACCTGTGATTTCATTACGGAGTGTAAACCCTAGAGAAACTCATGCACATGAGCACCAGGAGAACGGTACAGGGACGTTCGCGGTAGTGCTGCTTAGAATGGCAAAAACTTAGCAACCAAGCTAATATCCTTAGCAGGAAAGTGAATTAATAAATTAATAAATTAATAAATTATATGCCATGTCCATATAATGAAATCCTACACAGCCATGGAAATGAATCAAGCATGGCCGCAGCCAACTATGTGAAGGAATCTTAGAAACATAATACTGAGTGAGAAAAGCTTATTGCAGAAGACTGCATACAACATGATCCAACATTTGCAAGGCCCCAAAACAAGCAAAAATGAACTATACTGTTTAGGTTTTCATACACATGTGATCTGTAATACAAGTTTGTTTTCTTCCTTAACTGAGGAAATAATTCACACAAAATTCTAGATGGTAGTTACTTCTGTAGGGAAGGCAGGGGAATGGGAGCAGACACTAGCCTGTGGCCCAGGGCTCAGCACAGAGCAGGATGTGTTCCCGCCGGTGTATACACCCGGATGCAAGGACTTCCGTGTGTTGCTGCTGGACTCTTTGCAGCTAGAGCAGTGGCTCATTCGGTGACCAGATGAAGGAAATTTCAGGACTCCCAGGTACGCCACTTAGAAATAAAGCCCTACAGTCTCTCTCTGTCCTAGCCTTGAGTGGGGGCTGGGGGATGGAATGTGCATAATGAGGTAAAGTGCATTCCCGGAAGCACCATCTCCCACCTTTAGAGTTTACAGTACCTTTTGGATCCTCACCACACCCCTGTGGGTGAAGTATCACCGCCTCTACTGTAATTTACAGATGAGGGCACTGAGGCTCAGAGAAGTATGACACCTGCCCAAGGCCACACAGCCAGGATATATGACCAAGCTCAAGACTCCTGGCTCCCATTGCCGCACAGCTCTCTGAATATAGACTCTCAAAACATCAGAGCTGGGAGACCTTGAGAGGGGACATCTTGGATGTGGGGTTTTAGTCACAGAGTTCTCTCCTCAATAAAAATCTGGGGGTGCCTGGATGGCTCAGTCGGTAAAACATGCAACTCTTGATTTCGGGGTGGTGAGTTTGAGCCCCACGTTGGGCATAGAGCCTACTTAGAAAAAAAACAAAATAAAATAAAAATTAAAAAATAAAAATCTGCGTGAAGCCTCGAGATGTGAAATCTCTCCAAGAGGAATATGTTAGTCACGCCAGTCTGGGCTCTGCTAAGGTAACAAGCCCCGAAATCTCTGAGGGGTAACACCATAAAAGTTTATTTCTTGCTTACACAAATACAGTGTGGGTCAGTGGCTCTCCTGAGCATCTCTTTTCCATGTGACGACTCAGGGACCCAAGTTCCTTCCATCTTAGAATGTCACTGTCTATAATGTAACCTCACCGCTGCTGCTGTGGGGGGCCAGGGAAAGAGCAGAGTGTCACACCAGGGGCCTTAAAGTTGGGCCTGGGAGCAGCGTACGCTCCTTCTGCCAACACCCCTTCCAAAAATCCCACTTACCGGCTTTTGTCACGGTGGCAAGTTAGGTAAAAAATTCAGTCCTCCTGTGCGCCCCCGAAGAAGAAATAAGGCTGGCCAGCCCGTGGTCACCCTGAGGGCTTCTGTTGCAGGGCGAAGAGGAATCCTAGGGCTCCACGTAGTTGGCATTCCTCCACCCAAGCCCCCTCCCAAAATGGGGAACATAGTCTGAAAATCTCCACTCGTGTCCAGCAGCCAGGGAGGCTGAGGCCCAGAGATGAGCAGGATTTGTCCAACCTCACTCTGAGAGTCCCAGGAGAAGTGGTCCCGGAGCCCTGAGGGGACACCCCAGGGCCCAGGCCTGGCACAGTTTCATACTTTTAAACCTGCGTTCTATCTGCTCTTGGCTGTTGTGCTGAATTCTTAAAGACAATCGGCCTGGTGTGGAGGTTTCTGAGTTTTTAAAGTTTTTTCTGCTGTAATCTCTTAAACCCTTGGCACCAGTTCCAACCATTGTCTTGCGGGACCTAGGATAGCCTGAGATACTTGACTCCTTCAGATCCGGGGTTTTAGGAGCCTGGGGTTCCCCAGAAACCTGCCAGGGATGCCACCTCCCCCTGGACCACATGGAAACAGGGCCACAGCCTGTTAGGACCTGGAAGTGGGGCTGGGAGACGAGCTATTCCACTGATGTCTACAGCTTTCAGACCTGGAGGTCTTATCCTGATGTGCCAAGGAGGTGGCTTCCCAGAGCTGGGGAGGCCCCTGACCTGGAGTTCTCCCTGTTTGGCCTCGTGCTCAGCAGATGCTGGTCAATGCTTGTTCTTAGTATTTAAGGACAAGATTGCCAAGGGCAGCTGGAGCAACGGCTGGGGCCTGGCCCCGGGGGGCCCAGGGGGCCCGGTGGTCTGAAAGCATAGCAGCAAGAAGAAAATGGGAGCCGGGGATCAGCCTAAGAGGACTTCTCCCACCCAGGACCCTCCACCCAGGAGCCCAGTGGACACATCATTTCTCTTCCCCTCTAGGCCTGAGCTCCGGCACGAGGCAGTGGCCTGCTTTCCCAGGCCCTGCTGGGGGCCTCCAGCCTGTCTCCAAGGAGATGTCCTCCCAGCCTCCCAGCCTCCCAGGCCAGAGCCGACCAGCCCACCCCGGGGAATGACTGCAGCACGTGGCACATCCGTGTGTGATCCCACTGCTGGGTGGTGGTGTGTGTTTCTGTACGACTGTATATGGCCGTGTGTGCTTGGGTGTAGGGTGCAGAACGTAGAGGAGATTTCTGCAAATACGCGATCCTGGGAGGGGAGCTGCACCCCTATGCGCTTGGACATAGGCTGTGTGTACATGTGGGTGTGCATGAGTGTGTGTCCGTTCTCAGATGTTATCTTGCTGCTTGCTTGAATGTAAGCGTGAACACAGACGCCTTGGTTAGGGGGTCATACGTGCCTTTGGTAATTGGGGTTTAGTACCTGAGTATACCCATGAGAAGAGAGCTGTGGTATATTTCTGTGTGGCTGCGTGTTTCTGAGCATGTTGCTATGTGTTAGCAGCCCATGAAATGGGACTGTTGTCAAGAATAGATGGAATGGTACATGCAAAGCCTTTAGCTCAGTGTCTGGTGCAGGGTAAACACTTTTGACGGATCACAGAAGATGAGGAAAGAGAGAATCAGAGTAGGTAAGAGGCTTGGCCAGGGTCACAGAGCTAGTAAGTGGCAGGGCTGGGATGAGAACGTGGTGGGTCTGGACTAGAACCCAGGCACCTCCACCCTGCCACCCTGTCCGGCCTTGGTTTCCCTGTCTGTAAGGCAAGGAGCTGGACTGGGAGGGCCCGCTGGGTGGGTAAGCAGGGGTGGAGGGCACTGGGTTCAGGCTGCAAAGCTGGGAAGGAGTGGAGGAAGCCCAAAGTGCCAAAGCCCAAACTGTGGCCCCAGCCCTCTGTCATGCTGTCTCACTGCCCCTCCCCAGAGACCCTCTCCTGAAGCCAGCCCTCTCATCAGAACCTACTTTCTGGTGTTGCCCCAGCTACGGGAAGTCACCTGTTTCCCATCTCAAGAATCCTCTCCAAGCCACTTGCCCTGTGACCTTGGGCAAGTCTCAGTCTCTCCAGGCTTCGGTGGGCTCATTTTTCACCGCAGGAGCTCATTGCTGGTAAAAGTGCCTGACTTGTGTGTTGATCACTAGCACTTACCGAGCACCTGCTGGGCACCAGGCTCTTTTCCAGCACTTTACCTGCTTTCAGTTAATCCTCCCACCAGCCCTGTAAGTGGCTTACAGTTTCCTGTAACCCGTCCTCCCGCGGGCAGAAGAGGCCCCACCTCATAGGGCCCTGTGAGGAGCATGAGGAGGGGCTTAATATTTTGTAAACTTTGAGTTCTGGGGGGCGCCTGGGTGGCCCCGTCGTCGGCTGAGCGGCCGACTCCTGATTTCGGCTCAGGTCATGATCTCAGAGTCCTGGGATGGAGCCTCGCATCCGCTCCTCACTCGGATTCTCTCCCTCTGCCCCTCTCTTTGCTCGCGCGCTCTCTCTCTCTCAAATAAATAAATCTTAAAAAAAATAATAAAACAAACTTTAAGGTTCTGGAAGTAATAACAACAACAGTAAGTGTATGCAGCACTGACCAGGTGCCCAGCCCTGTGCAGAGTAAGGTTCTTCCATGGTCTCATTTGTCCCTCACATGGTCTCATTTGTCCCTCACATGGCCTGCTGTGTCAGCCAAGCTCCCCCCACTGGTTTAACTTGCCCATTCCACGCTCAACATGGCAGACACTAGGTAGGCAATGGTGGGTCCTGTTTCTTGCCATTAACAGAAGGTGCTGTGCATCCCTGGAGTCCAGGCTGGAGCCTCCAGCTCCCTGTGCCCCCTGGGGCAGCCATTTGGGGTGAGGCTTGCCAGGCAAAGCCCAGTCTGACAGACTGTCCGCTGGTCAGTCCCCAGCCTGGTGTGGGCCTCCTCTTCACTCTCCTGATTCCACCATGACTCTCCCCCCATGTTGCCCACTCTGGGCTAGGTGCCCACCTTCCTTCACCTGGCTAATTCCACGGCCTCCTCACTGCTCTGTCCACTTCCACTCTTCTCCCCCATAGTCTTTCCTCCCACCCAGCCAGAAAGGTCTTTCCAAACCCGGAGAGGACCTGTTGCCCTCCCAACTAACGCCCTGCCATGCCCCCACCCCAACCGTGGGTCTGGCATTCAGGACCCCTCTCAGTTCAGGTCTTAGAACCGTTCCCGCCTTGCCTCTTGAGGATCTCACTTTTGCAGTCTTACACTCCACTCCGGAGCACCTTCTTTCTTCCCCGCCCCTTCACACCTCCAAGGCTTTGTGTATGCCATGCGCCTTCCTTTGATCCATTCTTTGTTTAATATTTGAGGCTACTGCTCCTAGGTGCTGTTTAGGCACAGAGATACAAAAGCAAACAAAAGGGACAAAGCCCCTCCCCTCACAGAGCTTGCATTTGCAGGAGAGCCAGAAAATAAACAAATAAGCAAACCTAAAGCACAGCAGATGGCAATAAGGACTGTGCTCCAAAACAAAAGTGCTGAGGCAAGCGGGATGCCGGAATTTCACACAGGGTGGCCATTGAAGATCTTGGGGGAATCAGGTGGCTGAATCCCGGACATTCCAACAGGGCTTCCTGGAAGACGTGTCCTGATACTGACCTTGAAGGATGGGTGGTTATTATGCAGGTGTGAGGGTCCCAATAGGAGAGATTCTTGATGAAGCCTGGGAATTAATTCTCTCCTGACCTTTTGGATGTCAGGGACAGCTCTCACCCCAAGTTTGGGCCTTGAACCCAGATGACTGGCTTGGGCACCTCACCCCCAAGAATGCCTCCACTCCCACCCAGACCCCATTCTCCTGGATTAGAAACTGTGGGGCTGAACCACTCAGGGAAAGAATGTCAGGCAGGAGAACAGCCTAAGCAAAGTCTGGTGCCCAGACTCTGCGTGGCCCGTGGGAAGGTCAGGTGGACATGGCGGACACTGGGTTGGGCCTCTCAAGGGGCAGCCCTGCTAGCCCCCGGCTAAGGTGGCCAAGGAGAGTGGTTTGCGGCCAAGTTGCCACAGCCTGCTCTGACTTTATGAACTTAATTTATTCTATGCATCACATCGATGGCTCAGAATTAGGCTGCTGTGGGGCCCCTCGCCTGGCTCCTCTGCCAGAATTCTGTCCATGCTCAGGCGAAATAGGCTGTGGTGTTTCTCTGTTGCGGATCTGTGCCTGAGGCCTTTGGGGATGGGGTGGTTCAGCTGCTATTTGCAGACAGCCCCTGGGGCTTGGAAATCTGACCTAGAATGTTTTCTTATCCCTGGGCTCAGAACAAGCTCACTGTCCCCATTTTACAGATATGGAAGGCAAGGCCCAAGGTTACACAGTGAATCCCAGTGGCAGAGAACCCGGGACGGCTGTGTCTCAGCTGGAGCACTTTCCACGGCTTCATCCAGCTCGCGATTTTGTCAACAAGGCCTCCCAAGCCGAGAAGGATGTTCCCATCTCCTCACCTGTAGAGAAATGTGGTGAGGAAGAGCAAACTGTGGGGGGCATGAGGAGCCCTCGGACCTCGAGCCTGCTGGGAAACTGGACTGCTGCTCAGAAATATGCCTAATGGGGGTCAGGAGAAAGCAGAGGGTCCTTGCCCTCCCCGAGTCCCTGGCAGGCTCCCTGTGCTAGGCAAAAGCTCCCTCTCTTTTCCTCAGGGAATTTCATTCCTGTGTGAAACAAACCTAAGTCTCAGCTTTTGAAGGGGCGTAAAAAATCATATCTGTGGAAGAAAGTCTAGAAAGAAACCCTCAAATGTGGTCACCTTTCAGGAATGTAGGGACTGAGCTCCCCAACGCAGAGGTTCTGCAGACAAGGGCTAAATGGCCCCTGGGGTTGGCACCAGGCCTCGAGTCTGAATCTGAGCCCCAGGCCATGGATTCCTTCATTCGTCTGTTCCTCCAGCAATCGTTTATTTAACCCAATGCTAGTGTCAGGTCTGTGCCAGGCACGGCTGTGCAATGCTGAGTAAAGAGGCACGTGTCCCTGCCTGTGTGGAGCTGACAGCCTAGCATAGAAAAGTGTCTCGGTTTGAAGCAGGTGAGGCAGGGTGAGGGCACTGTGGCTGGCCTCTCTGAGAGGCACAAGCGGGCAGGCTCCCGATTAAAGGGAGGGAGGGCGTCTGCACATACACAGGAAGAGTGTGCACGCACAGGGAACGTCTGCACTGCTCACATCCCCCGCCCCCCGCCTTTCCCGCCCAGACCCCACACTACCCTCCCCACGCAGTCCCCAGCCCCGTCACTGGAGGGAGCGGGTGGGCTTGGGTGGCATCCTTGTTGAAAATAACCACGGAGATCCATGGAGATCCCTCCTATTTCAAGGCCCGATTTTCCCAGGATACGGCAGTCATACCTGTAGGAGTGCACAGGATGCCTTTAGGAGATGCATGGGCAAATATCTCCTCATTTTCACGGTAATGTATTTATTCTTGAATGTACTTAGAAAAAAAACAACAAGCACATCAAACCTGGTATTATTGCCAAGGACACATGGCGGAGAAGCTTTGTTTCTTTCAATTCAAAATGGAAAAATACATACATGGATACAGAGAATGTTAATAATTGCTGAATCTTGGAGAAGGATATAGGGTGTTCATTTCTAGGCTTTCACCTTTTCTATGTAATCGAGGAATTTCAGAGTACAAAGTTGGTGGGGTGGAAATAAAACTGAGGAGATCCTCCTGGAATCCCCTTTTAAAGACAGTCCCTGCTTTTTCTGCTCTCAGGAACAGAGCACAGGGGTTCCAAGTGCGAGCTTGCCTCTCCCCCACCCCCCACCCCTGCCACAGCATGGCTTCTGCCCGTGGCCTTGAACCAGCTCTTCGACCAGCCTTAATCTCTCCATCTAAAAAGTGGGATAATAGTAGTACCTAACGCCTCATCAGGTTGTCTTGAGGCTCTGATGAGCTAATAGATGCAAGTCCTCAGAGCGTTGCCCCCACCACCTCTCCCAGCACCCCCTACCCCCCCACCCCCCCACCCCTCCGCCCCAGAGGCAGGTGCTTCATCAATGCTGGCTGTGCTATGGCTGGCTCATTCCTCCCAGAACTCTCAGCGGGGCCGTTGATGTGGGTCAGGGTGGAAAACCACCTGATGCCTGGCCATGGTCTTGCACTGTGAAGGGCTTCATAGCCTGCTTCCTCTTTTGTCTACACACGCGCAGAGATCCCGGCCAATTCTGCACAGAATGCATTTTAATAAATCAATCAGATTTATTAGTACTCCTCTGGCGCTGTTAATTTTTTATTTCAATTTTTAAAATTTAATAACATTGTTGTGTTTTCAGTGTTCATTTTTAAGATTGAAGTCAATGTGAGGCAAGTCATGCTGGTCTTCCGTTTGCAGGAATAATGAAAAGTTTCCCTTTAAAATGAAGTTTAAGGGGGCGCCTGGGTGGCTCAGTCGTTAAGCGCCTGCCTTCGGCTCGGGTCATGATCCCAGGTTCCTGGGATCGAGCCCCACATCGGGCTCCCTGCTCGGCGGGAAGCCTGCTTCTCCCTCTCCCACTCCCCCTGCTTGTGTTCCCTCTCTCATTGTGTCTCTCTCTGTCAAATAAATAAAATCTTTAAAAAAAATAAAAAATAAAAATAAAATAAAATAAAATGAAGTTTAAGAAGTGAGTCGATCTCTGAAGTAACTTCACAAGATTTCTGTAAATCTAAAACTGTTCTAAAATAAAAATTTTATTTTTAAAAAGCCAAATTCAATTTTTTTGAAAGCAACGTTTTACAGAAAACTAAAGGAAAATGCTAGATGCTGGCTCTAGAGATTTGCAGAGACCGATGGGTGGGAAACGGCTTTGCCGGGAACCAGTTTGATCAGCCAGCTTTGCTGGAGGAAGCAAGCTGGTCCAACAGGAAGGGAACCCAGCAATAAATCCCCAGCCTCTCTCCTCCCACCCTCCCAGCAACTGCTGCGGCTTCCCACCCGAGGAACCAGCCAAAAGCCAGAGGGCGAGGGCACCCCAGGGATGCGGCGGCTGGAGCAGAGAGCAGGGGCAAATGCAGAACGTCCAGTCCTGGGTGGTTGTAGGTGGGAGGCCTGCCACCAACAATCAGCAGGTTTGTGGAAAGAGCCTGGAGGCCTGGGTCCGACTGCCCATGCTTCACACCTGCTGTGAATGGGGGAAGGGGGGCTAGCAGACGTTCCCCCCAGGAGTGCCGAGAAGCTGAAGTGAGTCAGTGTTGACTATGGGCCATCGGGCACGAGTAGGATTGCTGGTCAACCAGATCATCTGCCCTTTCTAAGAGAGGATAGAGCCCCTCCCATGTCCGCCCTGCTGCGTGGGTCCTGCCTGCTCCTCACGGCCACCTCCCAACCTCCGGGGCTGTAATGCACTCGGCACAGCCATGGTGGGTCCGCCCACGGGCAATGCCAGTTTGTTCACACTGTCGCCTTGCTGTCTCAGATCCCACCACACCGCTTCTCACCTTGTCCGCCCTTCAGGGTGCAGACCAGGAGCTCGAGGCCCAGAGAGTGGAGCAGTTAGTCCAAAGCCACAAGGTCAGTGGCAGCTGAGTGGCTTTACAGGGACCCACACAGGGAGGCCCCTTCCCTGGAACTGGCCTGATTTCCTGGGCTGAGGGCCTCCCCAGGAGGCGAGAGTCCTGGTCAAGGCTCCTGGCTGTCTATAATTTTCTAGCCTAATTAAACACCTGCAAATCCATTTGCTGCTAATGATATAGAGGGAGCCCCAGGGAATTTTTGGAGGAAAGAAAATAATCATTCAAATTGGAAGAATAAATAAGTGTAGTCCTGCAGGAGTGTAGGTGCCAAGGGGAGTTTCGGCGATTTCAGCACCCACTCGTGTCCAGCATTCTTTTATGGATATGTGATGGCCTTTGGCTTTTAAGAGATGGAGAAAGTACCTTTGAGCTCCCCATCCTCCCCTGGCTTTTCTGGGCCCAGCAGGGAAAGCCCTGGTTCCAATCCCTGCCTGGGCAAACCGGCTGTGTGGCTTTGGGTGCATGTCTGCCTTCTCTCGGCCCCAGTCTTTCTCACCTGTATGAAGGAATAATGGTCCCTCTCCTGTTGTCCCCATCCTGCCAGTCCAGGAGACGAGAAAGTGTGTAGACCCAGCCATTCTTATGTCTCTCCCCATCTTTTGACAGCCTACCATGCTGCAGCCACAGGGAACTTCCTGCCACTCCCCCAAGTAGACCCCATGCGACGGAAAAGGTGTATTGGTCAGCTTTTGCTCTGTAACAAACCATCTCCCAAATTCAGTAGTTGGCGTAACACAACAAGCATTTACCAGTCACCTGGGCTTATTGCTGGACCTGAGTGAGGACTTTCCTTCTGTGGCAGAATGATCACAAAACTGGCCCCAGTTCTCCATCCTTGCCCCAATTTCCACGTCCTTTGCAATAGGACTTTACAATTCATCCCATCAAGCGGGAGAGGTGATTTACCTACCCCATGAATCTGGCCTGGCCTTATGACTTGCTTTGATGAATAGAATGTGGGCAGAGGTGATGATGGACCACTTCTGAGCTTTCAGGGGCCTTAAGGGGCCTTGCATGCTTCTGCTCCCTCTAGACCTCCGTCACTGCTGCCATGAGAACACCCTCGGGTAGCCTGCTGGGGGTTGAAAGACACCATGGAGAGACGCCCCAGCCATCTTGGCCCAGGCCAGCCGAGACCTGACAGCCCTAGTCAATCAGGCCCATCTGCTGGGATTGTTAGGCCGAGTGGGTGCATGTCCAGTGCCCAGCAAACGGTGTGCGCTAAGTCAGGCTGTGTTTCATGAAAGAATGAAGTGCAAGATTTTCTCCTGTACAGTTCTGAATTCTCTTCTCTGGGTCTCCACTACTGTTGCTCCTTCCCTGGGCTCTAAGAGTTTCTTTTCTTCCAAAATGCAACCACCTCCTCACTGGCCTCCTGGCTTCCGGCTTGCTCTGTATTATGCATTGAAGCCAAAGGGACTTTTTTTTTTTTTTAATTATTTGACAGTAAAATTTGCTTTTTTCTTTTGATGTACAGTTCCATGAATTTTAACACACATACAGATTTGTCTAACCACACCCAAAACCAGGACACAGAACAGTTCCATCACCCCGAGGGACTTTCTTTTCAAAAAATATATTTTTAATTTTAAAGTTTTGGAATAGATAATATGTGCACTTTGTAAAAATTATATTTAAAAGTATAAAAGTTACTCAGTGAGAACTGTCTCCCATCCCTGATCGCTCCTCAGACGCAATCTCTACTTTCCAGTCCCTCCTTCTAGAGATTTCTTGTGCATACACAAATATGACTGTTTATTTTTTATTTTATTTAAGATTTTATTTATTTGACAGAGAGAGACAGTGAGAGGGGGAACACAAACAGGGTGGGTGGGAGAAAGAAAAGCAGTCCTCCTGCCGAGCAGGGAGCCGATGCGGGGCTGGATCCCAGGACCCCGGAACCATGACCTGAGCCGAAGGCAGACGCCCAACGACTGAGCCACCCAGGCGCCCCGACACAAGTATGAATATTTAGAACTACCTTGCACACCCCAGTTTTATACAACTGCAATAGCATCTTGTTTTTGTTTTTTGTGCTTAATGTATTTTTGAGATTGTTTCAGATTTGTAATAATTATAGTCTACACATACTTATCATGTGCCAGACACTGGTCAAAATGTCTTAAAACCTGTTTTTTTACTCATTTACCCTCAGTATAACCTTTTGAGGTAGGTGGCATTATTATTACTATTATTGCTAATTACTAATCCCACTTTAGAGATATGGAAACGGAGGCACAGACAGGTAGGTCAGGTAACTGGCCCCAGGTCACATAGCCGGTAAGTGGCAGAGCTGGGGTTGGGACCCCAGCATTCTCGCTGCAGAGTCCATGTTCTGAGGGACCACGTTAATCCACTTGGGTGCACTTCAGGCAGTTTCATGGAATTCCATTATAACCAGACACGGTCATTTATTCAACCAGCCTCCTTTTGATGGCCATTATTTGCCACTGTGAACAAGGCTGCACTGTATATCTCTGTCATTCGTCTTTCTGGACATGTGGAAGTGTATCTGTTGAATTAATTCCTGGAAGTTGAATGGCTGGGTCACAGGGTATGTGCGGTTTTTATATTTGATAGATATCTCCAGATTGTCTTTCCAAGAACTGTAACAATTTATACCATTGTCAACAATGCGTGAGAGAGCTTGCTGCCCTATACTCTTAGGGACACGGATGTTACCAAAAAAAAATGTGATCTATATCATTCAGTAGGGGAACGTGGTAACTTGACGTAGTTTTTATTGTCATTTCTTGAGCTGTCATTGAGCATGGACTTAGAAGCCATTTGAATATACACTCTGTGAGCCAGCTGTCCACATCCCGTGCCCATTTTCCTTTTGGATTATTGATAAAAAAAAATTGACCTGTGGCCTCATCTATACAAAATGTTTGATTATTTTCTTTTATTTGTGGCATTTGTTTCCAATCAGACCTGCTCAATTTTAGAGGTCATGTTCGTATTTTCTTCCAAGGAGTGTGAATTATTTTGAGAAAGTTCCAGATTCAGAATCATGAATTATCCATGTGTGCTTCAATACTCTCCCGGTTTCATTTATTTACCTTCAAGTCTCTGATCCATCCACAACTAGGGCTGGTGTTGGCAGAGACATGTGGTTCCAACCTGCTTTTTTCCAGTTACTTCAATATCATTTATTAAATAATCCATTTTTACCCACTCATTTGCAGTGACATCTTTATCAAATTAAAGTTTCATATGTATTTCTGTCTAATTCTGGATTCTTTTTTATCTTCTTCCCAGCTGTTCTTTTTATTTTTTTTGTCTGTGTGTGTTTGGTATAATTTACATATAATAAAATACACAGATTTCAAGTGTTCAGATTACACATTTTGGCGATCATCTACATATGTGACTACCACTCTGAATAAGACAGAACATTTCCATCATCCCAGAAGATTCCCTCATGTTCCGTCCCAGTCTCCACCCCCACCACGCCAGAGGCCACAACTTTAAGTTTTTTCATTGTGGATTTGTTTTGCTTGTTCTAAAGTGTCATATAAATGGGATTATATGGTATGCACATGTTTATGTAAGCCTTCTTTCATTCAGCATAATGTTTCTGAAATTTATCCAAGTTGTTGTGGCTATCTATAGTTTGATCCTTTTTATTGCTGTGCTGTTCTATTATATGGATATTCCAGTTTGTTTAGCCAATCTCCTATCAATAGAAACCTGGGCTATTTCTAGTCTGGGACCCACTGTGAGTAGAGCTGTTACAAAAAAAAAAATTTTTTAAGATTTTATTGATTTAACTGACCGAGAGAGACACAGTGAGAGAGGGAACACAAGCAGGGGGAGTGGGAGAGGGAGAAGCAGGCTTCCCACTGAACAGGGAGCCCGATGAGGGGCTTGATTCCAGGACTCTGGGATCATGACCCGAGCCGAAGGCAGATGCTTAACAACTGAGGCACCCAGGTGCCCCAACTTTTTTTTTTTTTTAAGATTTTATTTGTTTGAGAGAGAGAGAGAGAGCACAAGCAGGACGGGGTGCGAAAGCAGAGGGAGAGGAAGAAGCAGACTCCCTGATGAGTGGGGAGCTCCACGTGGGGCTCGATGCCAGGACCTCAAGATCATGACCTGAGCCAAAGGCAGCCACTTAACCAACTGAGCCACCCAGGTGCCCCGCTGTTACAAACATTCTTATGAAATCTTTTCTATGAATACATTTTTCACCTCTCTTGAATGGAATTGCTGGGTCAGAGGGTAGATGTATGTTTAGTTTATAAGAAGCTATCAGACTTTTTTTCAAAAGTGGTTGTGCCATTTTACATTCCCAGCAATAATGTTTAAGAATTTCAGGGGCGCCTGGCTGGTTCACTCAGTAGAGCATGCAACTCTTAATCTCAGGATCATGAATTCAAGCCCCAGTTGGGTGTAGAGTTTACTAAAAAAAAAAAAAAAGATTTTCAGTTGCTCCACAACCTTGCTAATAGATGGTGTTGCCAATTTTTAAAAATGTTAATTATTCTGGTGGGTGTGTGGTTGTATCTTTTTTTTTTTTTTAAGATTTTATTTACTTATTTGACACACAGAGAGACAGCTAGAGAGGGGACACAAGCAGGGACTGAGTGGGAGAGGGAGAAGCAGGCTTCCCGCAGAGCAGGGAGCCCGATGCGGGGCTCAATCCCAGCACCCTGGGATCATGACCTGAGCTGAAGGCAGACGCTTAACTGACTGAGCCACCTAGGAGCCCCTGTGTGGTTGTATCTTATTGTGGTTTAATTTGCATTGCCATGATGACTGATGGTGTCAAGCCTTCCTTCATTTGCTTTTTGGCCATTTGTGCATCTTCCTTTGTGAAGTATCTGTTCAATTTTTTTGCTCATTTTAAGAATTGGGTTATCTTTTTTATTATTGAGTTGTAGGAGTTCTTTATATTTCCTGGATACTAATCCTTTTTCAGATATATCTGTTCACAAATATTTTTTTACCAATTTGTAGCTTGCCTATTAATTTTCTCAATGTTGTCTTTTGATGGCAGAAGCTTTTAATTTCCAAGTCTCACATCAATTTTTTATTTTATGGTTATTTTATGTCCTGTCCAAGAAATCTCTGCTTACCTCTATAGTCCCCAAAAATATTTTATGTTTTCTTCTAGAAGCTTTATAATTTTGATATTTTCATTTAGGTCTATAATCCATATCAAACTAATGTTCATGTGTGGTATGAGAGTGAGGCTGAGTTTAGTATTTTCTCATGTAAATATCCAGTTGTTCCAACACCATTTGTTAAAAAACAAATTCCTGCTCTAATGAATTTTTTTGGTGCCTTGATTGGAACTTAGATAACCATATATGGAAAGTCTATTTTGGATTTTCTTTTTTTTTTTAAAGATTTTATTTATTTATTTGAGAGAGAGAGAATGAGAGAGAGCGAGTACATGAGAGGGGGGAGGGTCAGAGGGAGAAGCAGACTCCCTGCCGAGCAGGGAGCCCGATGCGGGACTCGATCCAGGGACTCCAGGATCATGACCTGAGCCGAAGGCAGTCGCCAACCAACTAAGCCACCCAGGCGCCCTATTTTGGATTTTCTATTCTCTTCCTCTGATCTACACTTACATTGATACTGCATTTTCTTAATTACCGTAGTTTTAAAGTAAGTCTTGGGTGCCTGGGTGGCTCAGTCAGTTAAGCGCCTGCCTTCAGCTCAGGTCATGATCCCAGGATCCTGGGATAGAGCCCCACATCAGGCTCCCTACTCAGCAGGGAAGCCTGCTTCTCCCTCTCCCACTCCCCTTGCTTATGTTCCCTCTCTCACTGTGTCTCTCTCTGTCAAATAAATAAATAAAATATTTAAAAGAAATTAAAAAAAATAAAGTAAGTCTTTAAGAGAGCCAGTATTAGTTCTTCAAACTTCTTCATTTTAATACTGTTTTAGCTATTCTAGACTCTTAAATTCTCATATGAATTTTAGAATCAGTTTGTCAACCTCTTCAAAAAAGGCTACTATGATTATGATCGGGATTGTGCTGAATCTATTGGTCAATGTGGGGAGAATGGACATCTTAAATATATCAGGTCTTCCAATCCACGGTGCATGTCTCTGTTCTTGCTCTTTAATTTCTTTTAGTCATATTTTATAGTTTTTAGATACAGGTTTACACATACTTTATTAGATATATTACTAGTATTTGATGTTTTCTGATGACAATGCAAATGGTATTTTTAAAATTTCATTTTCCAATTTTCTTTTTGCTAACAAATAGATGTAAAATTGATTTTTTATCAACTTACCTCAAATCCCATAATCTTACTGATTTATCTTATTTGGAACAATTATTTCACTTTCTTGGGTTTTTCAAGTGTATAATCAATCCTACGCAAAAACAATACTTTTGTCTCTTTCTTTCTTTCTGATATTATGCCCCTATTTCCTGTGAAATTATAGTGGCTCGTATCTCCAGTGATGGTAAACAAGCCTGGTGAAAGGGAACATCCTTGTCTAGCTCATGAATTTATTGGCAATACTTCAAGTTGTTCACCATTATACATACTGACTGATGCTTTTGCCCTTATATATATTATCCTATTAAGGAAGTGTCCTTCTATTTCTATTTTATCAAGAGGTTTTTAAAAATCAGGAATTAATGTTGTATTTTAACAAATGCTTTTTCAGAATCTACATAGAAAATGACATACTTTTCTTCCTCTTTTGATCTATTAATGTGGCATTTTATAATATTACATTCTTGATATTAATCCACATTAATAGGTTTTCTAAAACTGAACCATGCAAAGATTAGTTACAAACATGTGCCGTTTTCTTACCATGCTCTGGATTCTAAACTGTATTCCCCTATTAGGATTCTCCAGAGAAACAGAACACAGAACAGGGTGTGTGTGTGTGTGTGTATGGATAGATAGAGATTTATTATAAAGAATTAGCTCATGCAGTTATGGAGGCAGGAAGTCCAGAACCAGGAGAGCAGATGGTGTAGTTCCAGTCTGAGTCTGAAGGACTGTGAATTGGAGAGGTGATGGTTTAAGTTTCAGTTCTAGTCTCAGTTCGAAGGCAGGAGATCAGTGTCCCAGACAGTGGAAGACAGACAGAAAGAATTCTCCCTTCCTCAGCCTTTCTTCTATCCAGGCTTTCAACGGATTGGATGAGGCTCCCCCCGCCCCCCAACTGGGGAGGGCAATCTGCTTTACTGAGGCCACTGATTCAAATGTTAATGTCATACAGAAACACCCTCATAGACACACCCAGAATCATGTTTGACCAAATACCTGTGGCCCAGCCAAGTTGACACAAAACTGACCATTACAATTCTTAAAACCTATTTTATTTAGGATAGTTGCACCCCTAATATTTATGTGAGACTGATTTATTGTTTTCTATTTTGTGCTTTGCTATGTTATCAATGTTAAATTGCCTTCATGAAAATAATTGGAAACTCTCCTTCCTCTAGGCTCCAGAACAGTTTACTTGGCTTTGGTAGTATCTATTCCTTAAATGTTGAGAAAAATCCACCTTTAAAATGTTTAGGGGCGCTTGGCAGGCTCAGTTGGTAGAGTGTGTGACTCTTGATCTTGTCATGAGTTTAAGTCCCATGTTGGGTGTAACACTTTATTATTATTATTTTTTTAAGATTTAATTTATTCGAGAGAGATAGCGAGAGAGAGCACGAGCAGAGAGCAGGGAGATGGAGAAGCAGGCTCCTTGCTGAGCAGGGAGCCTGACTCGGGGCTCAATCCCACAACCGCAGGACCCCAGGACCATGACTTGAGCTGAAGGCAGACGCTTAACCGACTGAGCCACCCAGGTGCCCCAACACTTATTTTAAAATAAACATATTTTAAATAAATAATAAAACATATAGAGGATGGTGGTTTTGGAGAATAGCTCTTTAACAACGTCCTTGGTTTATTCTGTCCTATTTGTTCGTTTAAGATTTTCTTTTAGGAAAGGCAAATTTGATCCTATCCCACACCTGCTTAAACTGTAACACCTTCAGTGACTGTTCCTCAAGGTAACCTAATAGTTAATAAAGGGAAGTTCTTCTTTGTAGAAACATTCTAGCTAAAAAAAAAAGATAAAGGAATAATGGAATCGGAATATCTTTATTTTCCAAGCCCTAACGAAATAACAGATCGGGTCGATGTTCATCAGTGACTGCTAATATCACAAAATGAGAACCAGACATTTTATTCCTCCTGATGGAAGCTCACAATACTGCCTATGAATTATTCTTTCTAGAATATCAGCATGAAGTTGATCAAGCCTCTACATCTAATCATCAATTTACAGGAAATACAGGGGACAGAGGGACATGTTAAATAATGTAACTGGAATGCAAATAAGAAAAATCCAGTTGGTGGGGTGAGGGAAGAAAGAGAGGAAACCCTCAGATTAAGAGATTTATGAGATCTAGTAATCTAATGCAGTGTGTGGACCTTATTTGGATCTTCATTCAAACCAACTGCTAAAATCATGAGATAATTGGGATTGGATATTTGACTAATACTAAGGAATTCTGATTAATATTTAACGTGTTATAATAGTATAACAATATAACACCTAAGTAAATAAATAGAAGTCTTCCATAGTTTGCTCAGGCTGCCAGAGCAAAATGCCACATAGACTGAGTGGTTTAAGCAACAAATATTTATTTTCTCACAGTCCTGGAGGCTGGAAGTCCAAGATCAAGGTGCCAGTAAGATTGGTTTCTTCTGAGGACTTTCTCCTTGGCTTGTAGATGGTCATTTTCTCCCTGTGTCTTCCTATCTTCTTCCTTCTGTGTACGTCTGTTCCCTAATCTTCTCTTTTTGTAAAGACAGCAGACATACTGGACTAAAGCTACTGTAACCCTCAGTGTAACTTAATGACCTCTTTAAAGACCCTGTTGCCAAATACAGTCACATTCTGAGGCACTGGGGGTTAGAACTCCAACATATGAATTCAGCCTGTAACAATTGTGATTACGTTTTTTTTCTTTTTTTTAAGAATCCTTACTTTTGAAGCTTTACACTAAAATTGTAATGTGTTCAATGATATGCTAGTGAGGCTTTGCTTTTAAACAATCCAGTTTGCAGAGGAGGGTGGCTGTGAAGGTAAAAATCAAACAAACTTGGCCATGAGCAGGTAACTGCTGGAAGGTGAACGATGGGCACATGGGGGCTAATTATCCCATTCTCTTTATTTGTATATGTATTTGAAATTGTCTATAACAAAACTTCTGTTTTTTTAAACACACTAACCCTCAGTGGCTTCCTATCACGTGCTGAGTAAACTCCAAATGTCTGACCCAAGGCTCTTTCGTTCTACCTCTCTGCCTCCTCCCTACCCCCCTTTCAGCCTACAGCTTCCACCAAACTCACCACTGTTCTCCAGACATAACAGGCTGGTCCTTATCCCCCCACCTCTGTTCCTGTTCTTCCCTTTGCTCATGATGCTCTTGCCCTGCTTTTCTTCTCCTCCTCCAGAGTCCCCTCCTCCAAGAAGTCTTGGAGTCACTTTCTACCTGTGTGTGCTTGGACAGGGGCCTTAGCCTCTCTGAGCTTGGCTGTCACCTTAAGTAGTCAGGATGGACAATCATGCCTGCTCCACAGGCCCCTGACTTGTGCCTGCTCACTGCTAACTTCCTCTCCCCAAAGGGAATTAAAAGGCCCATCCTAGATCAAGGTTCTCGGCCTGCCACTCCCTTCATTCTTGTACAGCCTGGGGTAAGTCCTTGCCTACTGCCAGCCTCAGTGATCCCATCTGCCAAACGGGCATTCCTGGGGGCTTGCTGGTCACCATCTTTCTCTCTGTAACTCCATCCTGGGGCCTGGTAAGTGTGAGGCACCCAAACTAGAGAGGACAGAACCAAGGGTTTCGGGGTCTGTTCCCACCAGAGCGGTGGCCTGCTAGGCCTGAGATTTCTGCAGACTCACGGGGCCAGGGCCAGGAACTGATTGGCAGAGTGAACTCTGCAGAAAACAGGCCCTTGATGATCTCCTTTGGCCACTCCCAGATGACCTAAGTCTGACCCCATAGCCTTTCTGCTGCTGAGCTGGTCCCTGATCCTTGCAGCCCAGAGTAGAGCCTCCTGCCTGATCACAGCCTCCCCCCAGGGACTCCAGCCTGCCCCATCTAGAGCTTCCCTGGCCAAGATGACTGAGGCAAAATTCTTCAGCCTGGTTGCTGCCCACTTGGGGACCCCTGCTAGAACCTCAGTTCTACTAGGCCCTGTGTAGAGACCCCCAACGCACCATGACTGGTCCTCCTCCACCCTTTTGTTCAGGCTGCTCTGTTCATAGATGACAGCTACCCTAACCCTCTCCTGAAGAGAGTGGTGTTAAACTTTCAAAGACAGCTTTTGCGTCTCTCTCCCACTACCTCCAGGAAGCCTCCCCTGACTACACTAGCCCACAGTGACCTCTCCTTCCTCTGAGCACCCTTATGTCCCAGCCACCAGACAGTGAATGCCATGAGGCTGGGAGCAGGGCCTGACTCACCTTGGGGTGGGGGGCGGTCCCAGGACGCCAGGGAGGCTCTTTGGGCCAGAACTGGGTTTAAACTGCATCTCAGCCACTTTTAAGAGTTTTGACCTCTCTGTTTAAACTGCATCTCAGCCACTTTTAAGACTTTTGACCTCTCTGAGCCTCAGTTTCTCAAGTGTGCAATGGGAATAATATCAATGATCTGTCCCAGACTGAGTGTCTGGAGGGAGTTGTACTCCGTGAACTCCTTGAATTTCAGCCACACCTAGCAAAGATGTCGCCTTAGAGCCTGGAGCCAGGGGCCTGGCCCTGGTTATTAATCTAATAATCCTTACCCCTGTCACAGAGTTTTCTAGCTGTTCTCTGTGAAATCCCCTTATCACCTTAATCTTTCTTAGTCTTCCATTCCCTCTCCCCTCCCCATTCTCCCATTCTACACACACACACACACACCCAACACACACACACACCCCTAACCAGAGAGGGAGGGAAGCCTGCCTGGTCTTGGTCCTGGGTGAGCCCGGAAGGAAGCACTGTGTCTGAGAGCTCACCCTGCTGTGCCCCAGGGGAGCCAGAGTGTGTGTGGGGGGTGCTTCCAAGCTGTCCCCCCAGATGTCCTAGCAGGAAGACATGTGCTTAATCACTTACAAATACCCACAGGCCTGTGCTGGGCACTGGGGACTCTGGAGTAACCCCCTCGGGAAGCTCCCAGACGGCCAGAGAGGACGCCTCCTCCCCCAGTACTGCTGAGGGACACCCAGGAGCTGAAACCTATGGGACGATGGGGGATGGGCTGCACCAGGAGGAAGGGAAGAGGAGTAGCAGCTCGAAGCTGTTGAGCTGGGTGTGGGGTGAGGGCCTGCTTCCTGCATTCTGTGCCCTCAAGTCAGGGGCGGGTGTTAGTACTCTGTAGTCACCATCTTGAAATTCTTTTTTAAAGATTCTTTTATTTATTTGAGAGAGAGAGAGAAAGAAAGAGAGGCAGGGAGGGGCAGAAGGAGAGGGAGAGAAAGTCTTAAGCAGACGCCATGCCCAGGGTAGAGCCTGCCTCGGGGCTCGATTTCACAACCCCAAGATCATGACCTAAGCTGAAACGGAGAGTAGGACGCTTAACCGACTATGCCATCCAGGTGCCCCTTGAAATTCTTAATGACTTTTGAACAAGGACCCCTACATTTTCATTTGAACCAAACCCTGCAAATTATGTACCAGGCCTCTATGGGGTGGGGATGAGACTGTCACCAAAGGGGCCAGGAAACAGCATCCCACAGAGAAAGGACAGAATTGGGGGCATGACTTATCCTGGACACTGTGTGACCCTGGACAAGTCCTTTACCCACTGATGGGTCTCGGTTTCCCCATATAAATGTTGAGGCGGGCAATTAGATGGTGAGATGTAAAGATTTAGAAGGGGGGAGGCAGAGTGGGCGAATTCAGAGGGAAGGCCTTCTTCGGCCCACTTTCTCTCCCCACCTTTCTTCCCAGCCCTCTTGGACCCACCGGGAGCTAATCTGATTATAGAATCCCGTGGAATGTGCTCTCTGTACCAGTGCCTCTGGTTCTCCGGACAAACACCCTGTTTGCATTGTTCTGGGATCCTCATTCCTCTCAGGACCTGGTGGCCACACCAGTTCCCTATGGTGCCCCCCCCACCTCTCCACAGCCAACCCCTCCACAGAAACCCAAACTGTCTTTAAAGATCTCCCCCTTGGGCGCCTGGGTGGCTCAGTCGTTAAGCGACTGCCTTCGGCTCGGGTCGTGATCCTGGAGTCCCGGGATCGAGTCCCGCGTCGGGCTCCCTGCTCGGCGGGGGGTCTGCTTCTCCCTCTGACCCTGCCCCCCTCTCATGTGCTCTCTCTCTCTCATTCTCTCTCTCTCAAATAAATAAATAAATAATCTTTAAAAAAAAAATTCTGAAACCATAGCCCTCAGATTAAGACAGACCTCGCTGAGATTCCAGTTCTCTCTAGTCGGATGACCTTGGGCATGTTGTTTATCCTCCCTGAGCCTCAGTTCCTTCATCCATAAAATGGGAGCAATGATTTATATACACAGGGTGGTTGTGGGCATCATGTAAGAGTTATAAAACACCCATCATGGGGCGCCTGGGGGGCTCTTCGGTTAAGCGTCTGCCTTCGGCTCGGGTCATGATCCTGGAGTCCCGGGATCGAGTCCCGCATCAGGCTCCCTGCTGAGCAGGGGGTCTGCATCTCCCTCTGCCCTCTTCCCTCTCGTGCTCTCTGTCTCTCATTCTCTCTCTCTCAAATAAATAAATAAAAAATAAATAAATAAAAAAATAAAATCTAAAGATCTCCCCCTATCTGGGAATAATGGGGTGGCCCGAAATCTCCCAGCCCCAAGCCAAGGCTGGTCTGAGCAAGCTTTGGGTAAGCCCCTGCTCCCCGGCTTAACCCAGCCCTGAGGCCCTGGATCCCTAGGCTGCCTTCCTAAGGCCTGGCCAGACCTACAGATTCCTCCGTGACCCTGTAGGACTAGGGGAGGCCCAACGCCCCTGGTGTCAGCCCCCCAACAGAAATCCTCTAGATTCCATCCCTATGTGCCCAGGCAGGGCTCCGGGCAGGTAGAGGTGGAAGAAGGGTAAACTCAAAGGGTGCCAGGGGACCACTGTAAGAAGCCAGACTATTTGAGATCTAGGCTCCAACCCAGTATCTCGTTTTGCGGCTGTTAAGCAGGTAGCTTACACTGCCTGAAATGGACCATAAATGGAATTCTTCATCCTCCTGAAACCCTGTTCCTCCTTCTGGGTTCCCTCTTCTCTAAGGGGGAGCATCCATCCATCATGATGGCACCCAGGTCAGAACCTAGACCTCTCCCTCTCCTTGCTGGGTCCCCTCCCATCCTCCTCTACCCTGTTCTGCACTTGTCCTCTGGCTTCCAGGTGTGTTTGGCCAGTGGGAGTTACGATCTGCAGAGGGAGGTGAGGTTGGGGTGTTTGCTCCCCAGGCTCCCTCCCTGCCATGCTCCTCTGAGCTGCAGCTCTGGCCGGGCACCCTCGCCCACACTTGCCTTGTCCCGTTCCAGCAACCCTGCCCTCCCTCTGCCTCTAGGCCTAGGGGTGATGATGGCTCCCAGATGCGGCTGGCCTGGGTGCCGTACCACCCCTCGTGGGCTTCCGTAGACTTGTAAGCACTCACTTTGTTACTCCCATCCCCCTTGTTGAGCACACCATCTGCTTCCTGCCAGGCCTCTGCTGGAAACCCACCCTCTTCTCTGTCTCCCCTGCTGGTCATCTGACACCCTGGAAGCTGCGAACTGGATTCTCCTCCCCACCCTGGTTCCCCCAACTCATCCTTCACAAGCAGCCACGGTGGAGTCTTAAAATGCAAATCTTGGAGGAAATATTTTTAATATTGAAAAGATTTTCTCATGAAAGCAGGACTTGCTTATTGTGCAAAATGTCAAAGAGAGAGTTATAAAGTGAAAAGTAAAAACTGCCCTTCTCCTCTGGCCCCCACGGAGTCCCCTTCCTCAGAGCCACCATGGCTGATGGTTCTTTGTGGTTCCTGACACACGTTTTCTATTCATACATGCATATATAAAAGTACATCTTTTTTATTCATGCAAATGGAATCATATCATAAATGAGAGCCTGCAAGTATTTTTCATTTGTAACACATCTTGGAGAACCTCACACATCACATGCATAGATTTACATCTTTCTTTTTAGCTCGTTGTTTAGCCTTGTGTGATATGAAGCTACCACAGCTTTCTCATCCATTTCCCTGTCAGTGGGTGTCCAATTATTTCACGTCTTTTTTTAAGATTTTATTTATTTATTTATTAGAGAGAGAGAGAAACAGCATGAGAGGGGAGAGGGTCAGAAGGAGAAGCAGGCTCCCCGCTGAGCCAGGAGCTCGATGCGGGACTTGATCCCAGGACCCTGGGATCACGACCTGAGCCGAAGGCAGCCACTTAATCAACTGAGCCACCCAGGCGCCCTTATTTCATGTTTTTAATGGCTACAAATATTGCTGCCACAGGCATTCTTGTCCAGATATTGCTGTGCCCAGGAGTGGGCATTTCTGTAGGGTTGACTTGCTAGGTCAGAGAGTATGTGCATTTGGATGGATGTGTCCAATTGTCCTGCCAAACACGGTCCAATCTACACTTCCATGAGCAGAAGGTGACCGTGTCTATTTCCACACATCTCTGTCAAAACTGGGTTTGAAGAAGAGAACCTAGCCATGGGAATTTTCTGCTTGAAACCCCTCACTTCTCAAGGAGGTGGAGCATATTTCCCCACCCCACAGGTGTGAGCTGGGCATCCTAACCGCCTTCCAAAGAGTACAGTACGGGAAGGAAGGAAGGGTCACTTCACAGTGACAGTAGGGAAACCTGACAAGCCCTACCTCAGCCAGGTGATGAAGGTCAACATCAACAGTGGAGAAGTCGTAGGACAGTAAGTACTCTTGTTACACTGTCATGCAAATGGCCCTTTCTCCCTGCACTCTTTCTCCCCAAGACCCATAACCCCTGACAAAACATGAGAAAAGCATCAGACAAATCCCAATGGAGGGACATTCTACAAAATACCTGACGAGTTCTCCTCAAAAGTGTCAAGGTCATCAAAAACAAGGAAGGACTAAGAAACTGTCACAGCCAAGGGGTGCCTGGGCTGACTTGACAACCAGGGTATCCTGGATGGGATCCTGGGGCAGAAAGAGGACATTAGGTAAAAACTAAGGAAATCTGAATAAAGTATGGACTTAATAATAATGGTCTGTTAGTTATAACAAATGTACCATTCTGAGTAAGATGTTAATAATAGGAGAAACTGGGCGTATAGGAACTCTTTACTACCTTCACAATTTTTCTGGAAATTTAAAACTGTTCTAAAACATAGTTTAGAAAAACAAGCCTTGCATGAGCACCGAGTGACCTCTGAGATCAGGCCCTTGCCCTTGTTGTGTCTCCCTCCTCTCTCCTCCTGGTACATTCAGCTCCCACCATATCTCCAAGCCGAATTTTCTAGAAAGCACCATGATGATCAGTTCTTCCAGGCAAACAATATTCGTCTCCCTGGCTATTCTTCTCCCTTCGTTCCTGATGAGTACTTCCTACTCCAAGTCAAAATCCCAGGCAAAGAAGACTTCCTCTGAAGAGCCGGTGTCTCTCTCCTGACCCCAGCCCGGGGCTGGCATAGTGCCCCACCGCAGGGGCCTCCGGGGAGTGCCTGGAAAGCCTCCTAAGGGAGTGGGATGGGAACTGCATATGGGGCCTGTCTTCCTTACCTGTGCCTGCTGTCACCAATGACCACAAACCCAGTGGCCTGAAACAACAGAAATACATTCCCTCTCAGTTTGGGAGGCCAGAAGTCAGAACTCCAGGAGCTGGCAGGGCTGCAGCCCTTCCAGGGGCTCGGACCCGGTTCCTCCTTTGCCTTTTCTGGGGGCTGCTGGCTCCCTGGGCTTGTGGCCACATCGCTCCCATCTCCGTAGCCCCTTCTTCTCTGTGCGTGTCTCTCTCCTTCCATCTCAGTTATAAGGACACCTGTCACTGCGTTTAAGGTCCACTTAAATAATCAAGGGTGATCTCTTTATCTCAAAATCTTTACGTATCTACCAAGACCCTCTTTCCAAATAAGGTAAAATTGATAGGTTTCAGGGATTAGGGTATGGACATATCTTTTGGGGAGCTACCATTCATCCCACCACAGGGCCCAAAGTGGCTGGCTCCAAAGGCCCCTTCCTGGCTCAGCTGGTTCCTCATTTCATGGATCGATCCTTGCTCCTCCTTGGGGTGGGAGGCGGGACATCTTAAGGACTGGCCTCTGAGGCCACGCTGGTCACAAAAACAGTGCGTGGGCACCACCCGGGATTTAGGATTGTCATGCAGGCTGGCATATAAATGAGCCCAGTGGCACGTGGGGTTGTCCAGAAGCAGACCCCAAGATGTACTTTGATGTGGAGGCTATTTATTAGGGATCAGCACCCGGGGAAGGGAGGGGGCAGAAGCAAGATTAGACAGAGAGAGAAGTTGAAGGGTGATGCTGGCCCAGCGGAGCTTCAGCCACCCTGGAGCCTATCCAGCCCCTCTACATTATCTCCTGGTGGGTCAAAATGTCTGGACCTTTATGTCCTAGCCGTGGCCAGGCACCAGTTTGTCCCTCTGTGAAATGGAGGTGATGTAAGCTCCCACCTCCTAGGTGGGGAGGGTTAAATGAAAAGCCCTGGGCTCGAGCTGCCATCTCCAATGGTGCCAGGAGGCTGTTCTTCACATAGAAGCCAAGGCTCAGAGAAGGCAAGGAACTTCCCAAGCCACCCAGCAAGTAAGAGCAGAGCCAGGACTCAAAGCCAGATGTGCTTGGTGCCAGAGCCTAAGTCCCAGACAACTGGTCCAGCTGACCCCGGGAGCCCCACAGGTGCCTGCCTCCACACCCAGCTCTTCCTTCTCACTTCTCTGGGGTCTGTGCCCCGTTCATCTTCCTCCCAGCCATTTCCCATCGACCTTCCCCGGCTCCAAACCTCAGAGAGGTTCTCCACTCCCTGTGGGACCCCAGCAGGGGACTGCCTTGCCCCCCACCGCTCATGGCAGGTGCTCCAGCCTCCTGGGACACCCCACAATTCTCAGAGCCCTGCTTGACCCACTCTGCCTCCGTGCTTTGCTCCTGCTCTTGTCATACCTGAAACCACCCCCACCTTGCCTTTTAAACTGGTGCACAGCATAAAATAAAATAAATAAAATAAATAAATAAAATAAGTAATAAATAAAAATACAATAAAAAATTATAAATTCTTTTTTAAAAAGGCGGGGGAGGGGTGTCTGGCTTGGTTGGCTCAGTCAGCAGAGTGTGTGATCTCAGGGTTATGAGTTCGAGTCCCACCTCGAGGGTAGAGTTTACTTTAAAAAATTACAAATTCTTTAAAATAAATAAATAAATAAATGAACAAACCAACAAACTGGTGCACAGCAGCCCAGATGGCCCAGTCACACACCTCCTTCTCCTTCTTCATGAAATGCTCTTGGCAGGCACCCCCTCTTCTCTCTCTGTCTCCCAAAGGAATCGGTTTCTGTCTCAGTCACAGCTCAGCTGCCTTGGTTCTGGTATGAATGTTTCCCCCAACTGACTAAAACTTCCAGGAGGGCAGAGAACGGCTTCAGGTTAGCTCTGACACAGACAGCAGTGTGACCCGGGGCGGGGGGGAGGGGGCAGCCACTTCTTTTCTGAACCTCAGGTGGCTTCTCTGTAAAATGGAGCTAATGGCCCCCACACGTTGCCAGGCACACAGTAGGTGCTCACCAACTATCGGTGCTAAGCCTTTAGCCTTCCTGCCACCTTGCACCACCCGCAGGGCCTTCACACCCTGCCTGTTCAGCTGCCCCCTTTGCTCTCGGTTGCGTATTTTCTTCCCACACCCGCTAGCCTTCAGTTTCTGTTCTGCTAAGTGGGCTGTCATCACAATTGCATGCTGCTGGTGGTTGTCAGGATTAAGTGAGCAAAATGAAAAGTGCTTTCTGGGGCCTGGCCCCGCAGAGGTTTGGTCGGAGTGTGCTTCCTCCCACGTGGGCCCAGCCGCAGGCATCCCTCCCAGGGCAGCCGCTCCTCTTCGCTGGGGGGCAATTGGCGGGTTCTGGCAGGAGGTGGGAGGCCCTGCCGGTGACACAGATCTGCGCCTTGGCTGGGGCTGGAGAGGAGGTGACGGCCTGCTGACAGTCTGTCCTCTCCCCCGACCCCCAGATCTCCCCTCCCTACTCTCCCTCAGCCCCACCCACCACCCCAGCGGCCTCAGTCCCTGGCTTCAGCTTCATCCGGGTCCACTTTGAAGGGGCAGAGCAGAGCTCACCACCAGGCTCTGGGACCTTGGCAAGTCCTGCCAGTCTCTGGGTGTTAGGGGGTGCCCAGGGCCAGCTTTGCCAACCCAAGAACTTGGAAAGCAAACCCTTTCCCTTCCTCCCCTGCCCCCAGTGCACACTGTGACGGTTCAGGGTTGACTCCGAAGCCAGCCTTGGCCACTGTTGGCCACTGTTGGCCACTGTTGGCTGTGTCTTTGGGCGAATGACTTCACCCTCCGTGTCTCTGCTCTCAGCTGTAAAGTGGGATGATAGTACCTACCTCACAGGGCTGTCAGGTAAACTAAATGGGTTCTACACGTAGGGTGCTCAGGGCAGTAGAGCCTCCAGGAACACTCCCTGAGGATGAGCAGTTATTATTTATCTGTGTCCTGTGAGTGGGCAGGGCAAGGACTATGATCTCCGCTAAGAGAAGGAAAACTGAGGCCCAGGAAGGGGCCACAGCTTCCTAAGATCACAGCACCACATACCGTGGCTGGGCCTCACTCCTGGCCTCCTCATTTTCTAGATGAACACATCAACCACCACACCAGCTCTCTACCTCACCGTCCTCTGGGACTCAACTGGAGAGACTGGAGGGCTGAGCACTGGAGAGACTCACACCAGCCCCACTGGGCAGCTCTAGGCCCACAGGAGGAGGAACGTGACAGTGCTTTACATGAAAGTTACACATGAGATGGTGGAGGCTCAGAGAGGTCAGAACACTGGTCTAACATCACACAGCTGGCTCATGGCAGCTAGGGTTTAAACCCATTTGGCTTGATCCTTTGCCTCAAACAATCTCTCAAGCAAAAACTTTTCAATGATACCTTGAACAGAGCCCACCGACTAGGCACCCATTTCCCCTGAGACTCAGAAAGAAACGGGCTCAGGTGCCCATTCCTGAGCCAAGAATCCTCCTCCTCCCACCGAGACTCCTGCCCAGGACCCACTGGGCCAGACCCTGCGTCTCTCCTTGCAGCCACCAGGCCGCCCTGTCACCCACCTCAGTGCAGAGGAAGGATGACATCTGGGCAGGCCCCAAAGGATGCCGTTCTGGGTGCTTGTGGAGGGCAGAAATCCCACTTGAGATACTGGTGTATGTCTTTCTCCTGATCTCTCTCTCCACCCTTGTCTCTTTTGAACAGGGCTCTGTTCTGGCTCAGGGGGTGGTTTGTGGCAGGCCCCAAAGCAGAAGTTGCCTGCTAGACACTTCCCTTCCTGGTTTGGAACTCAAAAGCTCTCAGGGAAATTTTGCTGAAGGCGGTGGTGCTCTGAGGGAAGCTTGAGAGGGAAAGAAGGAATTTCCACAGAGGGAAGAGACCTTTGTGGAAAAGATTTCAGGGCCCACTGGGGGATGTGTGCGCCCTGAAATCACAGGCCCTCAGGCAGGAGTGGGCACATGGTTCCAACCCCTTCAAGACCTGAGGACCCACATGGCCCAGAGCCACGGAGCCAGCTACTACCAGGAGCTGGGGACAGTAGGACTGGGTAGTGACAGGTGTGGACCAAATTATACTTCAGCCTAAGCCGCAAGGCCCTTCTTACCACCCCGGGCAGGTTAAGTTGATTCTTAGAAATAAATAGGAAGGTACTACTCATATACCCAGGCATGTGGGCTGGGCCCGGGCTCCACTCAGTGGTAACCGGACCGGGCTTTACATCACCTCCCCGCACTGGGTGACCTGAAGGGACTGTGCTGTTATCCTCCGTGGACAAGGAGCAAGTCACCTGCCTGAAGGCCCCTGCCCTGGTTAGGAGCCCCTGCGGGTCATGTGGAAGGACGGCTAGCGTCCCACAGGCACACCTGGGTCCCAACTGTGACAAGGCCAGGCTGCAAGGCCCAGCCCTCTTTCTGCCCCTAATTCAGAGGTGTTTCCTCTAGCAACAACCACCTCCTTGTTGGAGGTCCTCCACTCTCCACCCCTTCCGGCACTCCACTCTCCCAGGGGCTCTCCACTCCAAGTCTTCTGGACCCAGGCCAGTCCTGCCTGTATCAGGAATCTTTTCCCGTTTGGGGGGCTTCTGGGGGGCTCCCGCCAGTTCACTCAGCCTGTGACCCTTGTATGTTCTCCCTGCCCGGTGTCTGGCCCGTGGTTCTTGAGCCCAAGAACGGGGACCATCACCATGCCCGCCCCCCCACCCCCGACCCCCTGCCCGCCTGGGTTTAATTAACGCACGGATGCCGGCGAGCTGCCCGAACCACCTGCAGGGGGCGTGGGACGCATGGTCACGGCCAGCGCGGGAGCCCTGAATCTCCCCTCCAGCCCCCACCCGGTTATCAGCCTGGAGTTTCATCCCCGCCTCGCGGAAAGTCGCTTAAATAATTTATTTGGACGTTATCACAAACCCACTCCTGGCGCGGTGGGAAGCGCGCGAGTGAAGGAAGCCGCGGCTGGAATGACAAGCAGGGCAGGCCCGCTCCTCCGACTATCCACCAAGCACCTGAGCACCTGGCGGTGGAGGCCAGCGCCCCAGAATGCCGGGGGAGGGGGAGCCAGGGCCTGTGCGGCCCTTCTGAGGCTCACCTGCAGAATGCGCCAAGTCACACCTGCCCCATTCCTCCCTTGGCCGGGGTACAATGGGTGCATGCAGCGTCCTCCCCTCTCCTGCCACCCGGTCTCTGCTGTAGCCCCAGGGCCGGCTCACAGAGAACCTGCTTGGTCTGGCATCCTCCCTTCCTCTCCTCCTCTCTTTCCGCAGCGCCAGCCCGCAGCATGCACACTCAGGGTCCTGCAGGGAACAAGACAAGGCCCGGTGCTCCTGGGACTTTGAGAATCCGATCAGACACCAAACAAGGAAATTACTGAAAAAGGATTTATTGAGAAATGAAAACAGGGTGCTGGGGTAGAGTGAAGGGGGTGGGGCAGGGAGGGGGCGCTGGACTGAGGCTGAGAAACCACTGAGGAGGTGGGGAGTTTCAGACAAAGGCAGCGGCTAATGCTCATGGGGGAACGCAAAGACATCAGAACACCAGGCCAGCTCAGATTATGCAGGGCCTTGTAGGCCAGGGAAGGAGTTTGATTTCTGTTCTAAGTGTGAAGGAAGACATTCTCGGATTTAAGGTAGAGGAGAGAAGAGACATTCTGCTAACTCTTAGCATGTCTGATGAAGGAAGGAAGGAAGGAGAGAGTCAGCGATTGTGTGTGTGAGAGGAGTTGTAGGGATCTAGCATTATTGTTACCCCCAGCATGATGAACACCGCTGTGTTCATGGTGGTACTGCTTGGTATTCTTGGGACATGAGGGGGCATGCGGTGTCACAGAGAGAGCTGGAGAGCGTGGGGAGCGGGACACATCTGTCCGGAGGCTGCCCAGGGTGATGAGGTGGTGACCCTTAGACGGACAGTGAGTCCTGGCCTCTCCCCTTGGCCACTGTGTAGGGCAGATCTTCACTCTTCACTGGGACCCAGGACAAGGCTGTTCCAGGTGGCCTCATCCCGAGGTGCCAGCCCTGTATTAGTGTCACATGGCCATATGTGTCCCTGAGGACGAGCTCTCTGACTTGGGCCTCCTCCACCACCAACCTCTGTACTATATCACACCCCAGTCATCCCCACCACTCACTCTTGCCTTCCAGGCCCTTGGCACCCAGGCCTTGGAGCTCCATAATGGGTGAGAAGTTAGATGCCAGCCTGAGGTGTGGGTCCTTCTCTGGGAAAACAGGGACTTCTCTCAGGACCATGCCTATCATGTGAGGCAGGTCCACCGGCCCCAGGAGTTTGTCTGTCTCTCTCTCCCTATGGCCAAGGCTGGGCAAGGAGCAGGTGCTGGGGTCGTGAGGCTGGAGCCAGGACCATGGCATTCATGTCCAGTTCTAGATCTAGAATGAATGGTCAAGGTCTCTGGTCAGCTTCCTGGCTCCTTAGCTAAGTCCCTGAGCCTCTGTTTCCTCATCTGTACAATAGGAATAATGATCATGCCTCCCTCATAGAATTGAGATAATAAATATAATAAATATGAGTAACAAATAAATAATAGTGTTTGTTTGTTGTTATTATTATAATAGCTAACCCTTTTAAAACACTGTGTGCTAGGCACCCTTCTAAGAGCCATTAAAATAATCACTTCAAAGTGCAGAGCATGGACCCTGGTACTCAGTAGGTGCTTAATAAGTGGTGAGTGACTGAACTGAATGAACATTCCCATTTTCCGAGGACAAGTCATGTAGTCACAGACGACCACACATGGGGATTGCTGGGCTCCAGAGCTTTGGCTAGGCATCGCGGACCCTGCCTTTCCCTCCCACCGGACAGCAGGATGCTGTTGCCGGCCGTCAGCTGGGAAATCAGAGCGAATGCTGAGGCTGCTGCGAGATGTGTCATCACTGGTAACCCGCCTGTCCCACGGCCAGTAGCTTTCCACAGGTAGCTGGCCGCGCTGTCCGATGGTGGCCAGGCCTCACACCGCTTTGGGTACTGCAGGAGGGGAGGAGGGTCTCATTTGCTCCAAGTGTGGCTCACTGACAGCCCAGCACACCCTTCCATCAAATATTTAGGTCCTCAGGAGCCCTGCCTGCAGTATTAATGTGGCTGGTCGGAGGCCTTGGCTGTTGCCATGCTGAGGGCTGGGCTTCAATAATGAACAAGGTCTTCGCCCGGAGAAACGTGAGTGTTCTGGCCCGTGCCCGGGACAAAGACACCACAGTAAAACATCTGAGATGACCGCCCCCCCCCCACAGAAACTCACACACTCGGAACCTTTCCACCACAGATGTCAACACAGCATTCAGTAACAGGCATCCAGAGACTCTTTAAAAGTTTGTACGACTTAGGGCACCTGGATGGCTCAGTCGTTAAGCGTCTGCCTTTGGCTCGGGTCATGATTCCAGGGTCCTGGGATCGAGCCCCGCATCGGGCTCTCTGCTCAGTGGGAAGCCTGCTTCTCCCTCTCCCACTCCCCCTGCTTGTGTTCCTGCTCTCGCTATCTCTCTCTCTGTCAAATAAATAAATAAATAAATAAATAAATAAATAAATAAAGTTTGTACGACTTGACCCCTGGGTTTTCCTCTCTTGAAATCTAGATGAAGGAAGTAACAACAACAACAATAACAAAATGTGGGAAAATCTTAATGTTTATTTATTTAAAGTAATAAAATATTAGAAATAGCCAACATTCTGAACAGTGAAGGATTAGTTAGGGAAATAATAGCATGTCTTCTGGGAAGAATATTCTGTAGCCATTAATAATTAGGTTTACAAATAGTGTTAATGACAGGGGACATGATCATGATATTGCTAAGTGAAAAGGATAGAAAAAAAAATGCTGCATCCAGTACTAACACAATTGTTAAGATAATGTTTAAAGTTGGGCAGATTTCTTCATCCCTGCAGGCCTCTGTTTCCTCCTCTGAAAAATAGGAGTAATACCTATCACATGGTCTGTTGTGAAAAAGAATAAGATGATCTTGGGGCACCTGGGTGGCTCAGTTGATTAAGTATCTGCCTTCGGCTCAGGTCATGATCTCGGGGTCCTGGGATCGAGCCCCATGTCCGGCTCTCTGCTCAGCGGGAGGCCTGCTTCTCCCTCTTCCTCTCCCGCTCCCCCTGCTTGTGTGGTCGCCCACTCCCTCTCACTCTCTGTGAAATAAATAAATAAAATCGTTTAAAAAAAGAAAAACGATGATCTCTGGAAATGGTCTAGGATAGTGTCTGTAGGAGACAAGCAGTTCATGGGTCTTGCCATAAAAATTTTAACAAAAGGGACTAGAAGACACTATCCCAAAACATTAATGATAAAGCTGTGTTTAAGTGGTAAAACCATGAGTAATTTTAATTTTCTTCTTTCTTTTCTGTTTTTCATACTTTTTATAACATGGTGGATTACAGTGAGAACATTTCTAATGACTTTTATTTATTCAGTAAATATTTATTGAGAGCCTACAATGTGCTAAGCCCTGTTCTAGGCTTCGAGATGAATGAATAAGACAAAAACCCTTGCCCCTGTCTTACCTGAGCAGGAGAACCATGCAGAATAGACACAGTAAGTAAATGATGTAGCTGTTAGAAGGTGCTAAGAGGAAAAGGAGAGCAGGTGAAGGAGATTGGGCGGGCAGGTTGCAGTATCGAAGAGGGTGGTGGGTGTTCCAGGCGGAGGGAAGAGCCAGGGTGAAGACCTGATGGGGGGTGTGCCTGAGAGCACCAGGAACAGACAGGAGGCCAGTGAGGTGGGAGCAGAATGAGCAAGGGGCAGGCAAGGGGGAACCAGCGAGGGGACAGGGCCGGGTCAGGTGGGGCCTAGGCACCACAATAAGGATCTTGGTTTTTGCTCAAATGAGCTAGGAGCCTTTCAGTGTTCTGAGCCCGGGGCGGGGGGGGGGCTGTGATCTGATGTGAATCAGGCTCATTCTTGCCACTAATCTGAGAAGAGACTGCAGGGGCCAGGGGAGAAGCCGAGAGACCAGTGGGCAGCTACTGTGAGTCTCCAGGCCCAGGTGGTGGGGGCTCAGAGTGGGGAGGAATACTGGGATCTGAAGAAGCCACAGATCTGACCAACCGGATGTGAATGGGAAGGACAGAGTCTTCCAGGATGATCCCAGTGTGTCTAGCCTGGGCCACTGGAAGGAAAAGCCTGCAGATAGGATGAGGAGAAGAGGAAGGAGATGAGAGAGAAGAGAGAGAGAAGCGTTTGATGTGCGAGTCTCCCGGGGTAGAGGAGCCAGGGAAGGACTGGTCCCGGGTGCATGTGGATCTGGGGGGCTGCCCAGCCTGAGGAGATGTGGAGGGGGCTGCTGGCCGCCAGGATGAAACAGTTCTGTGCTGGATCACTGTAGGACTCCCAGGGGACCCCTTCCCCCTAGGTAGGCATCCTCTGTTCCAGCAAGTGTGAGGCTAAGACTGTTCTAGAAGGCCAGAGTCCCTCTAATACAACTTCCACCCGGGAAGAACTTCCCACTACAACATTCCTGCCCACCAGTCCCTCTGCCTGTGCCCTCACAGCTCTGGGGACAGGAGGCAGGAGGAGGGGGAGACCTGCCTTGGGTGTACTGGAAGGAAGTAAACCCCCTCTACTGTTCTTGTTCCCACCTCTTCCCCCTCCCTGTGGCCCCCCAGGCTTCCTGGAGACAGTGCCTAGGTAAAGGCCTCTCCTGCCCTGGACTAGGGGCCCCTTGGAGGCCAGACTGGAGAAGTCCGGAGAACACAGTGCTGTGGGTGAGGCCTAACCCCGTCTTCTGCTCTCAACTCATGGCTTAACCTGCACCCTCCACATTCGGCCCTTCGCTGTCCACCTGCCTTCCATTCTCATCCCCACCTGCCCCTTCACGTTTCCAAGACCCACCCCCACCTCAGACAGAGCAGATCTAAATACTGGCGTGGCCACCTCCCAGCCTGTGGCTGGGACATGCTCCCTGCCCTCTCTGGGTCTCAGTTTCTGCCCCTGTAAAATGGGGATACTAATCCATATCTACCTAGGACTGGTTGTTGGGAGCATCACATGACACTTTGTGACACACCCTGCACATATCTGGGAATGGCTGGCACTTGAGGGAGAACTTTCCCTTCCTTGTCATCCTCCAGAGGGTAGAAGAGCCAGCTTCCTTTGCGGCATCCTGGACCCCCTGTCCTGGCCCCTCCCCCCCGCACCAGCGGGAGGCCCCCAGCTCCCCCGCTGCTCCTCACTGAACCTGCCCACAGCCAGGATGAAAGGTGGCCGGCTGGGGAGCCACCAGCTGCGGCCTCGGCTGCTTCTCCTCCCCAGCCTTCTCTCCCAGCGCGTGGAAAGTGCTGCCTCTGGGAAGGGGCAGGAGGGGGCAATGGAGGCTTGGGCAGCCTGAGGCTCATGGTGGAATCCTAGGCAGCCGTTTGCAGGTGAGGGGAGACTATTCACTGAATGGGATTCCTGGCAAGGAAAGGGCCTTTGTTAACTAGGATGCCGTGTTAACTAGGATGACTTCCGCTTGTACGATCCTCCTTGGAATTATGCAGTGAAATGAGAGAGGCCCCTGCACTCGTTTTATTTATTTATTTATTTTATTATTTTTTAAAGATTTTATTTATTTGACAGAAAGAGACAAAGTCAGAGAGGGAACACAAGCAGGGGGAGTGGGAGAGGGAGAAGCAGGCTTCCCGCTGAGCAGGGAGCCCGATGCGGGGCTCGATCCCAGGACCCCGGGATCATGACCTGAGCAGAAGGCAGACGCTTAAAGTCTGAGCCCCCCCTGCACTCGTTTTAAAGAGAGGGAAACCAAAGCTCAGAACTCGCAGCAGGCAGCTAGCATGGGTCCCTTCAGAGCACCTCGCCCACCACCTCCACCTGTGTCTTTGTTCACGCTCCCTCATGGAGGCCCCCGGGCTGACTTAGTCGGCCCCGGGCCAGGGCTGGGGGACAGCAGGCTGCAGCTGCCGCGGGCTCACTGTGCCAGGCAGCCCCAGCCCTGCCTGCTTGGAATAAAGACTGCACCTCCCGAACGTCACTCGTCACAAGACATTGGCTCCCCCTGGACTGCCTCCTGCCTGAGTTCATGAAAAGCAATTTACTGTGTGTCAAGTGACCGCAGGAGTTACAAGGAAGGCCTGCCCTGCGCCACCTTGGGCATCTTGCTGAGACGGTGGACTGCCAAGCAGGGGGACTTGCAGCCTTTGATTAAAGCTGGGAAGGAATGGTGCCCACGGGCCCAGCTGAGATGAGACCCCGAACAGCTCTGCAGATTTGAAGGGGCCCAGAACCTCACCCTACTCATACTTGCTAGCAGCAGCCTCCCTTATATGCCTCAGTCGAACTGCAAAGCAGGGCTCCTGGCACCTCCCAGAGCCATCCCTGCCCTCCGTGGAGCCCCCTGCTGTGCCCAGCTCAGGGGGTGGGTGGACAGGCCTGGCTGCAGTGGGCCTGAATGCTAAGGTAAGGATTTGGGACTGGATGAGGCAAAACAAAGTGAGAGATGTGCCTGAATCTGTGTAGTCCTGCTGATGAGTTTAGGAAGAGTTTAGGGAAATTCTCTAATGGTGGGTGAGTGATGGGTTACTGAGGGAAGCAGGAAACGTCACCTTTGAGATTGATGTCAGAAAGAGCACACTTGAGCCTTCTCAAATCCCTGCTTTGATGTTTTCTTGCCCCAAATAGAACCTAGTCAGACATCCTTCCATCTAGTCCTTTACCTGTCCATTCATCTACCTATCTACCCATCCATCCATCCAGCCATCCAACCATCCAGCCATCCAACCATCCATCCATCCATCCATCCATCCATCCATCCAACCATCCAACCATCCATCCAACCATCCATCCATCTATCCAACCATCCATCCATCTATCCAACCATCCATCCATCCATCCATCCATCCATCCATCCATCCATCCAACCATCCATCTATCCATCCATCCATCCATCCAACCATCCATCCATCCACCCATCAGACCATCCATCCATCCAATATATTCCAAGTCAATTCTGTGTCCAGTCATGGGCTCTGTGAACCTCAGCCTGGAAGCATCTCAGCAGGCCCCAAGGGGCAGGTCCATCATCCTGTGTCTGGACAATAACCATGATCATAACTGTCATGCTTAAAGTCTTCACTGGGTACCATGAACTTTGTTAAGTGTCAGATCATGTTCTCAGCATGGACACAAAAACCCCACGAGGTAGATGTCATTAGTCCATTTACAAATAAGGACACTGAGGGTGAGAGAGATTAAATGCCTCCTCCAAACTCCCACCATTTGTAGGTGTTGGGGTTAGTATTCCAGTTCAAGTCCACGTGACCCCAAAGCCTATGCTCCCAACTCGTTCTTATGCCTAAAATGTGGTGGGGCTTTGGAGAAAGGAGTGTGGATATGGGCACGTGTGTGTGCTTGATGTTAACATACAGACCATATGTCACGTGCCCCCTCTGCAGGCTCATTCTCGTGTTTAGTACCCACAGCAGGGTCACAGGGTGGGGAAGCTCCCATGGGAACCATGACAAATCTTGAGAAAGACTCTTGGCATATTGTAGTGTGAAGAGGTTCTTCAAGAGGCTGGGTTTAGTGTTTTCTGGGTTGGAAAGAGCAGACATGGCGCATTAAAAACGACAGTGAGGAGAGTAAATTATCAAGCACGGATACTTAGGCTTATACACTTTGTCCATAATTCTTGCTCCATTCTGGTGTGATCAGAAATGAAATACGTCCAAGCTGGGCCTATTACTGTGTGTGGGTCTGGTGTCTTCCGGCTTATTTATCCTTCCTAATCCACTTGGCAATTTACGAGCCTGCCAAAAAGCCATCCTGCCACGCCTCCTGGATTTCTACAGTCAGGGATCATCTCTCCTCCCTGCCTGCCCTGGGGCAGGGAATGGAGAAAGCTGAGAGTTCATCTATCCGTGTAGGGAGGCGGTTTGGAACAGCACGCGGTGTATCTGAGCACAACACTTCTGCGGTCCGTACTTTCTGTCCCTAAGGCAAGGAGTCAGGAGATTAACTGTCAAATGACCTTCAGTGCCCCTGAGCCTGAGTCTTTATTCCCCAACCCAGAATTGGACTTGATAACCCACAGGCCAAATCCAGTTGCCTGGTATGGCTGCCTGGAACAGAGTGCAGACATTGACTCAAAGGTGCCCCAAGTTCATGGGGAAAGCCTGTTTGATCAGGAATGTCTGCCACGATCATGGGCTGGGAGAAGAGATGCTACACTGGCCGCGTATCTACAATCCTTCACAGATGCCTCGAAGGGGCTGCCAGCTCTGACACTGGGGCCGCTGTCGTGCCTCTCTGTCGGAGGAAGGTGATAGTATTTCTCTATTTGTAAGCTTGAGGGTTAGAGCAGGAGAACCAAAGTGTTCCTCTGTGCTCTTGTGGCATTTTGTGCATGTTATTATGAGCTGGTGCCTGTCACATGCTGGACTGGGAATTTTGAGGGCTGGCTCCTGGAATCCAGTACAGAGTTTAGTACAGAGTGGGCACCAGTGAATGTTTGATGAGTAGATGGATACATGAGTGAATATATGGAAAAATGAATGAATGAATGAATGAACGATGAATGAACGAATGAATTCCAACCTCGAAGAGTATTAGTGGACATTAACTCCGTGTTGCTAAAGATCATGGGAACAGGGAAGGGAAATGAAATGTGCCAGATAAGATGTCCAGAGTGTTCAGGGCAGTGAGCAGGAAGAACAAGGGCACAAGGCCAGAATGTGGAGGGAGTGTGTGTGGGTCTGCACCCTCTCTGGGAGATAAGCAGGCCTGGGCTCCAAAAGAGGGACACCAAGCAGGTGGGCTACCTCCATCAGAGGGCACTGGGGATGGGACAGAAGCACTGGTGACTTGGGTTTTGTTTAGCAAAATGTAATTGCCCTCATTACTTTCTCTGATGATGTATGTAATACATTCTCCTGGTAAAAATATTTATGTAGATAAAGTGAACAGAAAAAATAAAAAATCACTGCAAATCTCACCACTGCAAGAAAACCACTGGTAAGATTTAGGTGAACCTTTTTCAGACATAGATGCACCCCAATCCATATGCACACGCATATACTAATTAAATATGAATACAAAGCTGTGAAAATGAGATTCTACTTTCCATGCTGTGCCATAACCTAATTTTGTCCCTCCACAGCATGTTAAAACATACTCATCTGTGTCATCATTTTAAAGGTGAAGAAATTTCAGCTCAGAGATGTGAGGCCATTTGCTCACATGTCCACCCTCTGGATTCTCCCTCCCTTCCCCCCACCCTCCCTCCCTCCCTTCCTTCCTTTTTATTTGCCTCTGTACCCCAAAAGCAGTCTGAGTGGAACGTGTATGACTGCCGTGCTGATATGCATGGGTCTGTCTCTTTTCTTCTGAAGAGCCCAAAGCCTTAATTGAAAGCGCACCAGTGCATCCCCACGACTCGGGAGCTGGCAGATGCGATGCAGGCGGGAGCTTGAAGTGTGCTTTGCCACGGGGCGTGCGTGCCCCTGCCGCGGCTTGGAAGAGGACGTGTCCCGGCTGGCCTGACGTCGCAGGCTGAGGATGAGACATGTGGGGCAGGGCCGCGGCAGCCACCCCCCAGGGACTGGTGAGGGCAAATAAGTGCTTATTATTCTGCAGCACGGAGATGTCCAGGTTGCTAGTCCTGTGGCCGTTGTTGACAGGTATATCGGGGATGCTCAGCTAAGTCATGGGAGCTCTCTGGGTCTCCGTTCCCTCATCTGAAAAAGAGAGATCAGAATGACCTACCAACAGGGCTGTTGTAGGAGTCACCTGGGTTCCTAGCTGCACAGTGGTAGCGAGCGCTCAATTAATATTAGCTGTTAATCAAAGTATGACCTCACAGTGTTTTTCAAATCACACAACCCACTAATGGGCCATGAAATCCACTTTGTGTGTCACCACTGGCGGTGTCTTTGGATAGAACAGAATAGAAACCATCCCAATACTTGGCAATGAGAAAGGGTAGATGCTGTTATGCAGGACTATGGTTTCAGAGTGTTTATGTAAAACAAACTTCTTTCTGTGGGTCACAGTCAAAAGGACTGAAAAGGCGCTGCCTGAGTGTGGCCAGGGTGTTCCCTTCCCTGGCAGCTGGCTCTTGCTGGTGAGGCAGGAGGGGAGGTGCAGGGTACGGAGGGCATCCACCCCCCTGTGCCCCCCACCGCCCCCTGCCCCCCCCACCGCCCCCCCCGGGCCAGCCCTCTTGTCACCAAGCGACCAGGCAGAGCAGGACCAGATGCGGATGGAAGAAACCGGGAGGCCGCCCCGGGCTGGTCTCCTAACTGGCTTTTTCTCAGCGACTTGTGGGGGGGGGTTCCCCAGGCTGGTTAACAAGGACACACCTGGCTCCAAGTTATCCAACTGCCCTCTTCCCTGGTTCTCCCCCAGCACCGAGGTAGAGTCCAGAAGGGGCAGGACTGAGAGTCAGACCTGGGCACAGAGCCCCCCTCTGCTCTTTGCCAACACAGGAAACTAACCAGGGGGAACATTCTCCCCTAGATAAAACGGGGCCGTGTGGTTCTTATCTCAAAGGGGTGTGGGGATATTGGACGAGACAAGTATTACTATCATTTTTCAACAAATATTCAGTGAGCTCCTCTGAGTTGGGGGCCTTGGGTCCATCTGGCAAACAGTAAGCACTTAATAACTGGCAGCCGTTTATTGTCGTTATTATTGTGTTGTCCCCTGTAGTCTTGAGTGTTCACTTCATTCATTCATTCACCTGCTGATTGGACGAACATTTATTGAGTGCAGAATGCTGGGGCCATCAAGATGACCCGGGGGTGGCCCCGCTTCTATTCAGAGGCTGGCTCTTTGTTGACTGACCTACCTCGTCTAAAGGGTTAGAGCTCAGAGTCTTAACCAGATGACCTGAGTCTGACTCCTCTGGTTACCAGCAGTGTAAACTTGGGCAAGTTCTTACCCCCGTCTGGGCCTCCTCCATGAGGTGGGGCCATCGGTAATAGTCATGAGGTAGCCCAGTGGGTTAAATAAGTATTCACATAGACTGCCCCCAGGAAGCACATAGCGAGGGTCTGGTGCCTGTTACTACTGCTTGCAAAGTTCAAGTGCATGACCGGGAAGACACCCAGGAGCCCCTCCTAGCCCGGCGGTGGCAATGCACGTCATAAGTGCTAGTTGCCTGAAGTGCTGTGCTGAGAAGGATTCGGAGACCAAATCTGGGCTCAGGATAGAAACCCTTGAGCAGTTAGAGATGTGGGTCTAGGCAGGAGAGGGGGAAATGGAGGTGCAAGGTTCGCATACTCGCTGCTCCTGACCCAGCCTGACTTCTGATCTTCCAGATAGGGAACCAAGCCCTGGAGAGGGGAAGGGACATGCCCTGGGTCGGGGCTGACATTTGGGCCAAGACCTCTGACTCAGTCCAGAGCTCCTGCTGACTTTCCCTCTGCCCCGGCAGGGAACCAGGCAGCCAGCCAGCCTTTTCCAGGGAGCTGCCATAGCCTCTCCCTCCACACGGCTCTGCTGGGGTCCAGGAGCTTGCAGGAGGCCTAATTGGGCTTGGGAACATTTGAGGCGAAACACAGGCCTGTGGAGAGCGTTCGCTTGAATGGCACTTTTTGCAATGATGAATGCGCTTGTTTGGATTTGAATGAGGCCGAATCAGCAGAGATGGTACTGCGCTGGAAACCGAAGGGGTGGGGACTCTCCTTTTTTCCCTTGAAAAAGCATGATTTTTTTATATTGCAATTAAACAGCCCTTTGGGCTGATTTTGCTTCTCTGCTGCTGACATTGAAAAATACCAAACAAAGATAGCAGCTCTGCTCTCCTTGGATGTGGCTCCAGGGATGGGGAGGCAGCCGCTGCCGTTTCTCAGGAAGACGGGGGGAGGGATGCTGACACCGTCCTGAGAACCATGGCTTCCAGCCTGGGCATCGAGGGGACCCAGCCCTACTGTCCCCACCAAGGACCACCAGCCCGTGCTCCAAGTTACCCACTCTACCCCAAAACCCAGGAACAACCCTATTTGCTAAGGAGACCAGAGTCTGTGTGCTTATCTCCCCACCTGGGGGCCTAAGGTTTTGAGGGCTGCACATAACGGACAGTCTTCATTAGGAGTCCTCTCAGTCTTGTAGAATGCCATTGACCTTTGAGGATTAGCCGGTATCTGAAACACCTTCCACATGTGGGGGAAATCTCAAGACAGTCGAGATGTAGGGCCATGCTTCCCACTTTGGAAACCCAGGCAGAACAGATGGTCTCCTCTCCTCTCCCTGAAAGGTGGGACATGGACTTAGCTCAAAACTTTGCTGGGACCTTGGCTCCTGAAGGAGGGACACAAAGCAGGAAGACCATCAGAGATAATAGCGAGAAAGCCACCCATGGCTATGAAGAGTTTGGGCTCCAGAACTAGCCAGCCAGATGGAATGCTGGCTCTTCCGAGTACTAGCTGTTGATCTTGGGCAACTTGCTTCACCGCACCACGCTTTGATTTCCTCATCTATAAAATGAGTTTACATGGGTCAAGCATTTGGCTCGTGCCTGGACCCGGCAAGGGCTCAGTGAGGTTAGCTGTTACTGTGCAATATCCTTCCAGCAAACCCCTCTCCTGCTCAAGTTGCTCAAGTCCATTTTTGTTGTCCTTAACCAAGTACCCTGAAGGGTACATGGTATAATTAATCCACAGAGTGGTTTAGAGGAAGCCTCAGAATCAATTTGTGTGGTCAGGCCGGCCTTGGATTAAGAGTGTAATATCTGTGATCTGTCTGATCCTCCACATGCCTCCTCCCCCCAGGAGAGACAGAGCACCTTCTGTTTTCCACTCAGTAAGTATGTATAGGTTCACACAGGAGATGAGGGACGTGAAGGCTCTCGATAAATACAGTTTGGCCACCGGTGGGTCATCTTTCAGCAGGGTATGACAGGATCCTCAGCAGGCCTCCGTTCAAACTTTGTTTTGTTTCCTTTAACTTTCTTTGGACAAATTATCCCTTATCCACTGGGCTTTGTTTCCTCATCAGTAAAGTTGGAAGACTGATACCCAGAGAATTCCAAAAGAGACTACACCACACTGGGACAATTGTCAACTGATAGTTGACAGACTTCACTAAAGAATCTTCTGGTTCTTTTAGAGCTCAGGGGAGGAGAAGAGCTCTGGAGCTTGGGGGCAGGTTGTGGGCATAGGGGCAGGAGAGACCTGCACAGGGCAGAGGACCTACTCAGGCCACTTACAGTCAGTATTTCTTGGGGCTCAGTACTTCTCAGGCCATCCCAGTCACCTAAGTTCCCCTGGACTTCTTGTGGGGGAGAAGGGCGGATGGGAATTCAGGGGTGTGGGGAGGCTTCTATTAGCTAAACAAATCATAGTGGTTCAAAGAAATGATTTTGGAGTTAAACCGTCCAGGAACACCACCAACTCAGCTGTGTGACCTTGAGCAAGTTAGTTCACTTCTCTGAGCTGTGATTTCCCAATCTGTCCCTCACAGGCTTTTTGTGAGGATTAAAATACGGAGCACTGAGTCTTAATAAATGGTAGTAATTAAGCATTGCCTTGCTGCTAAGTTTATCTTATCAACCCCCTCATAATGTGGTCTCTTTGTCTTCTCCCCCAGGTCTCCATCAGCACCAGAGGGAACAAAGCTGGAGTTAGAGTTCGGCTAACAACAGGCCTTGGCCTGCTCTGGGCTCCTGGAGAGGCATTCTTGGGGTTCACCAGCCTCTGGAGCAAATCACAGCCCAGCTCTGGTGCCCAAGAAGTTGCCTGGTGTGGAGGCAGTGAGAGGTCCCCAAGTGGGAGCCCCAGTTATTATTATTTTGGGCACAGGGCCTCATTCAGAAAGTGGATGAGTTTAATTACAGGAAAATTGTGAATAATGTGATCCTTTCATTCCTGTAACTGTGACTTCCAGACACCTGCTCCATTCAGGAAAAAAAAAATAGTTTTAAATTGAAAAGCGCTTCTTCGGCAGTCCTTAATCACCACCTCATTGAAGTTCGTGGCACAGAACGTGTTCTGTTAGGAAGTGCGTCAGAGTGATGGGCGAAGTCTGAGGAGGGAAGGCAGAGTGCCTGCTGTGGGGAGGGTCACACCTCTTTCTACTTGATGGGAGATTTTGCATCCCTCACAGTGACATATGTGGAAAGTTTATGATCCCATGAAAATGCTTATGTTAAAATGCTGAGTAAGAAAAACAGAGAAATCCGGACTACCTAAAAACAGTTCTCACATAAAAAGAGGAACTTTGCGTCCATCCGAGAAACACTAGACAAATGCTGGATAGAATATATGAAACAGTGGATTTCAGACATTGAACAACAGATAGCACAGGACATTGGATCCCTGAGCGAGGAACTGCCCTGAGGAGTGAGCCTTCGGTACCTCAGCTTCCTGCTTGGAGAGCATGCTCAGGCTGTGGTACAGTTAGGGGAATCCAGGTGGAGCTGTCCTCCCGAGTTGAGGAGACAAAGTCTAGAGAGCTGCGACACTAAGGTCCACTGGCACCAGAGAAGAGGTGCCCAGAGAGAAAGCTCTGGAGATCTGTTTTGCTCGTGCCTTCAGCTGAGAACTGACCAGGGCATGTGGTGTAGGGACAACCCAAGTCTAGGGAAAGAGTCACCCACAGGGAGCAGGGGACACAATGTCCCTCACGTACAACAGGGAACCATTCATGTTCCCCACCAGCCATGGTTGCAAAATTCTTAACAATCAAACAATATATAAAAAGATGTTAACATCGTGACTAAGTGGAGTCGATCCCAGGAATGTAAGGAGAGTTTAATATCTTAACAGACTGAAAAAGAAAAACATATGATCATCTTAATACAAGAAAAATGTTTTGTTTTTTTTTAAGATTTTATTTATTTATTCATGAGAGACAGAGAGAGAGAGGCAGAGGCAGAGGGAGAAGCAGGGCCCCCACGGAGTGGGGAGCCCGATGCGGGACTCGATCCCAGTACCCTGGGATCATGACCTGAGCCGAAGGCAGACGCCCAACCGACTGAGCCACCCAGGCGTCCCAAGAAAAATGTTTTGACAAAATCTAGTCTCCTCTCATGCTCTCAGCAAGCTAAGGACAGACGGAAATGTTCTCAACCTGATATGAAAGGCATCCACGAAAAACATTCAGCTGATATCATACGTGATGCTAAAAGTCTGAGTGATTTCTAAGAAAGTGGAATACCTTCTAAGATCAGGAACGAGGCAAGGATGACCTCTCTATCACTTTTGTTCAATATTATCCTGGAGGTACTAACCAGTACGATAGGGAAAGAAAAAGAAATAAAATGCTGACAGATTGAAAAGGAGGAAGTAAAACTTCTTTATTCATGGATGACATGATCGTTTATGTAGAAAATCTTACACCTCCTAAAAAAGCTACTAGAAATAATAAGGGAGTTTAACAAGTTTGCAGGATACAAGGCCAATGTATGGGAATCAACTGTATTTCTACATACTAGAAATAAACACTTGGAAATTGATATTTTAAAAGTATTATTATACCATAATTTCAAAAATCCCAGCAGTGTGAAGGAGACTGTTGGCCCCACCACCTGTTCTCCACCTACAGCTTCCGTCCCAGCGCCCCAAATACCCACTGTGTTCAGGAGCTCACTTAACTGCCTTTGGGCTGGACAGTGCCTGGAGCCTGGGCAACTTTGGTGGATGACAGCGACAACCCCTGTGGTCCAGGGACAGGTGTGGGCGAGGCTGGCTCCTGGCTGCCCCCTGTTGTATCACCAGGGGAGCTTGGGGGTAGAGGAGGAAGGGTAAAGAATGAAGGCCGACCAGCCAGATTCAAGGCTCTGAAGTCAGAGAGGGATTGAGGAAGAGCAAAGCGGGCAGAAGAATTTAGCTGTAGCATCAAAGGGACTGGGTGAGTAATTAAATGGTGGTTGGTGGGGTTGGAGGACAAAGAGAGGAGTGAAGATGAGCCAGGGGCCAGGGTCATGCTATTCACCAAGACAGAGAGTACGAGGAGGAGGAGGGGGTACCCAGAAAGACACCAGCAACCACCTTGCAAATGTGTGGTTTGGGTGCCCGTGGGCAGCCAGGCAGCTGTCCCGTGGGCTGCTGGCCGTCTGGGTCTGAGTATGCCCCATGGTGGTCAGCAAAGGGACGTGTCTGGAGAGGGAGAAGTTGCCGGGGAGTGGGGAGAGGAGGACAGAGGGGCCAGGGCCAGGTGCGAAGAGGCACCGACGTTAGAGGAAGACCAAACTCTTGCAAAGGAAAATGAAAGCAAGTGGCCTGTTTCCTTGCCAGCTCTTTCTGGCTATGACTGGAGATGGCATAAGGGAGAGAGGAGGGTGGGGGGCGGAATCTGGCCCCGGAACTGGAGGAGATGGGCCCTCTTGGAGGTGCCAGACAAAGTGCCCATCCCAAGGAACAAGCCAACCTGGTGTCCTAATGTCCCAATCTGATTTTTTTTTTTTTTTTTGGTAAGAAGTTGGACCAAATTCATATCTGTAGTCCACCAGCCCTGCTGCTTTTTCCTTTGTCCTTCACTCGTTCATCTAGCAAGTAGTCACTGAGCTCCCATCACACACCAGGCGTAGGTTAGTGCTGAGGATACACTCCTGTCTCCTCTCCCCGGCAACGTCTCCACTCTCGAGGATTCCAGATGCTCCCCTCTGCTGACCTACCACAGTGCCTACTCAGATCCCCACGGCCAGCAGCCCATGTGGCTGCCCACGGGCACTTGAGCCACACATTGCAAAGTGGAAGCTGGTGACTTTCCATGGACCCCGCCTCCTCATACTCTCTGCCTTGTGAATGATATCAAAGTTTCAGAAACAGCCAACATAAAACCAAAGACTCACTGAAGTAGTAATTGGTAAAGAATTATTGTGCACACATCAAAAAAGACAGTTTGCAAACTAGGAGCACTCAAACCAAAACATGGAATGAGGCTCAAGGGTATGTCGTTATAAAACAGCTTATCTTAGCGAGAAAGCCATGACTGTTTATTCTTCACAGCAATTGGTTATAATATTAGAATTTTCTTAAATGATAGGAAATTGGTCAGTGGTTACTTCGTATCATTCTTGGAAAACAAGTTTTGCTTATGATTTTCAGAGGCATAAGCAAGAAATGACCCAGGTCAAGTTAGCCTTGCGAAATAAACTTAAATGAAGCTTTGCTTGTATGACTAAACTGGTTTTGTCCCCCCAGGAAATTTTCAAGGCTGGACTCCTTTTGGTTTTGTTTGTAACAATAGCATGACGCTGGCCCCCAGGCTCATCCTCACTCCACTCTCTCCCTCTCCCAACAAATCCATTCATTCAGGGAGTCCCACTGATGATGTCTGTTAAGTTCTTCTTGAATCTGTCCACTTCTCTCTCTCCCTAGTACCTGTCCAAGTTCAGGCCCTCCTATCTGATTGGTTCCCTCTCATTCCCCACCTATCTTCCTTTGGCCTTAAATTTCTCTACTGTGAGATATTTTTACTTGTAAGTGGCATAAACCTAAGTCAAATTGACTTAAACAAAAAATTGAATTTACTGGCTTTCATAACATAAAAGTTCATGGTGGCTTCAGGCATGGCTGGATCCAGGAGATCAAATGATGTCAATAGAACCTGGTCTCTCTGCTTTTTTTCTCCCACTCAACTAGGATAGCATGGGTTGACCTCACTTTCTCCACATGAAGGCCAGCAGAAAGAGAGATTTCTTTCTTCCCCACAGCTCTAACCAAAGTCTAAGGGTTGAGTTTCATTGACTGTGACTGGGTTGCATGCCCATTCCTAAACTAGTCACTGGGGCACAGGTGCATGTAGTGTTCTGATTGGGCATGTCTGGGTCACATATTCACTCCTGAGGTTGGGTGTGGGGATGGCACCATCTAAACCACGAGGACTGCAAGTAAGAGAAGGATGATTCCAAAAATCGATGTCTCTGTCCGGGTGGGTAGCATGGACATGAAACTGGTGTCAAGAGAAACCATCACCTCTACTTTAGGCAGCAGAACACTAGCAGAGGACAGGAAGCTGTGAAAAGGTTTGCTGAGCAAAAGCAGGATTAATTACGGTCCTTTACACAACACATCTTCTCTTTCTGTCCAATTATCATACCACACAAAGTGCCATCATGTATGTCTTTACGTAGGTGTGGGATTAACTTTGTTGTACGTGGTACTTAACTGCAGCACTGAACTCTGCTTGCTTGAGGCTTGTCTGCACAACACACTGCACACTCCTGAGCAAGGCTGCCTGCTCTCACTCTACAGTAACTAAAGAACACCTCCTCCGGCCCCACAGTACCCCCTGCCACCCAGGGCAGTTCTGGGCTACCCCTGGAACTGACTTCAGGATGAACCTGACCCAAACCCTTGGCCTTGGGTCAGAGCCAAACCTACCCAGTGTGGGTCCCAAGATTCTGACACCCCAGATCCCAGAGAGTGAGGGGGTCTAATGAAGGAACAGGTTGAGTAGGCTTCGAGACATGGCTCTGGTGAATCATAGGAGGGGCCCCTAGGAACCTTGTCCAGTCAGCAACCCCCCGCCCCCGGCCTTCACCCTACAATTATCTGTCTGCCTTCCTCGATGAATGGGACTGACCGGTCCTCTTGGAAAAGCTTCTCCCGGTGAGAAAGACTTGTTCCAAAGGGCTGGGCCTGGTGAAGAGTGTCAGGTGCAGAAGGGCTCGTCTGAACATGATTTACTGAAGACATCTGACCATCTGGGCTTTGGGAAGAAGAGGAAGAGCAGGGACACTCATCTTGAGTGTGTGAAGGACAGGATTTCTGGGTGATCCTTGTGGGCCCGTCCAAAGAAGTCGTCAGTCCTGGGGTGCCCCCTGCTGGTCATAGTCCCAAATGGCACCTAGGTGAGCTCAGGCCTCTGCGGTGTGGACAGAGGTTCAGAGGGGGGGAGCAGATGTGCTCTGCAGCTGGCCTGGCAGTCCTCCAAGACACGGGCAGGTGGCCCCCCACGGGAGAGGGCTCAGGCTTTGCAGCCTCTGACAACACCCAACCACAGAACACAGAAATGTGTGCATTTTCTCCTCTCCCTCTTTCGCAGTGTGATGAGGAATGTACCAGACTCCAGTGTGGGCCAGCACAAAATGACTGGGAGTCTGGGAATGTCTCTTCGTTGTGCGCCCACCCGTGAGATGGGGTTCGAACACTTGCTGGCTCCCCAGGGCCGTCTGAGGCGGGCCATCGTAGCTGTACATAAGCCACAACGTGCCTCTATGTTCCTTGAGCCCGCGCGCACCCGAGTGCCCTGGAAGAGCCGCACGTGTCTTCAGTGTGTAGCTGTGGCTCACAGAAGTCTCCTGCCGCGGGGGTTTTCCTACAGTGACAACCCAATGACGTTGCTCTCCAGGGACCTCACCACCACCTCGGGAGAGTTCAAAGTCAGCGGCACCTGCGGGGGGCTTGGCACCCAGGAGGGGCTCAGTGGGGGCTGGGGATTAAGGAAGCAGGCAGTCCTCAGGAGCCCAGCCAGGATGGCATCGGCCAGGGAGCCTACTGGGCGGAGGTCAGGGACCTGCCATTCCTCTCATCTGTGGGAGCTGTGGTCCGAGGTGCCCCTCCTGGTGGAGCGGTCTCTGGATTCACTCATTCACACATAAGTGTGAGTGCCGGGGGGTCTTGGGCCTGGTGAGGACTTCCCACAGGGCTGCTCATCACCAGAAAGATACTGAAGGAACCCCTCCCAGATGCCTGTGAGGGCAGGGACAAGCACCCAGCCACAGCCAGTGGCTGCCGCCCTCCTTCGCCCCTCCCCCCACCTCTTTCTCTTTCTTTCTTTCTTTCTTTTTTTTTTTTTTAAGATTTTATTTATTTATTTGACAGAGAGAGAGCGAGAGCAGGAACACAAGCAGGGGGAGTGGGAGAGGGA